>NC_139807.1:25668329-26398377 GCF_963457635.1 Microchirus variegatus
CCCTTTGTTATGAAGACCATCCAACTTGAAGGAGCTGGAGCAGTTTTGCAAAGAGGAAGAGGCAAAAATCCCAGTGGAAAGATGTGGCAAGCTCATAGAGACTTATCCAAAGTGACTTGGAGCTGTGATAGCCGCAAAAGGTGATTCTACAAGTATTGACTTTCGGGGGGTGAACGGTTATATGCACAATGACTTTTCCTGTTATTTTGTCCCATTTGTTGTTTGCTTCACAATAAAAAAAAAAAGTAATATCTTCAAAGTTGTGGGCATGTTCTGTAAATTAAATGATGCAAATCCTCAAACAATCCATGTTAATTCCAGATTGTGAGGCAGCAAAACACGAAAAATGCAAGGGGGGGAATACTTTTGCAAGGCACTGTAATTATTCGTACTTAGACATTTAATAAGACACAGTTACAGCAGTTAAAATACAGGCTTTTGAGGAAGATGTTTTGTTTTTAACTAATTGAAGTACTTTGTCAGGCACCACCGGCTCTGTTGTTTTTTCTGTCTTTTCTTAAGAGTGCATGTACAGAATGTCAAAAATGATTCACTAAATTCTTATTTTGTTTTACTTCATCTTATTGTATTTTACTTATGTCACCTTCTTACTTTGGTTAAAATGCTTGTCCCTGCTGCTCTGTGTACAATGAAAAATACTTTAATTACCTCCAAGGACATTTTGCTTTTTAAAGAGTTATCAATCCACTTGTCGAGTGACTGCCAACGTTCAAAATGAAATTCGAAGGTTGTCGTCTACACAAGTTACGAACTAGGGATGGGACTTTTTTGTCGACAAATCGATCAACAATCGACACTTGCGCACCTCGACAAAAAAATAAAATTAAAAAAAGTGTCTCGAAGTGTCACAAACACGTTAAGTTCACGACCAACGAGGTTAGGGAAGCTGTGCATGAAAAGGTGAGCCTGCTGTCCAGGCTCCCTGCGCTCTCAGATGATGGTGCGCGCATTGCGGAGGACGAGTCACCGGCCCGTTTTTGTGAATGGAATAGGCGAGGACGGGTCGGTAAGGTAACTATGGAGCTTCGGCCGCTGGCCGTGGTGCTCAAGGGCTGGTTTGTAGGATGAGTGTGTGGCCAGTCACCTGTAACGTTGCCCTCTGGCAACACACCTGTGTCGCTTTTCTTTTCTCTTTTTTTTGCCCCTCATTTTTATTATGACCGCTTTGATGGTCAATAATCGACATTACAGCCGTTTTTTATCTTTTTCTTTTGAGAAGTAGTAAACTGTAGAATAGTTTCCACCTGAGCATTGCTGTTGTTGCAAAAAAAAAAATGAAATTGTGAAATTCCCATCCCTATTCAGAACAAATATGAAATTTAGGACTTTTAAACCATGTCAGGCCATCATTTAAAGATTTTGTGTGCAAATAATCTGCATTCCTGTTCTGAGTCGACATCGAGAACACTCAAATCTTAATTTTTTTTTACTTTTTAGTTTGTTCCTTAGCGCATTTGAGTAATCCTTTCACTGCTGGATGATTGGAGCAAAATGATCTGTACATCAAATCTTTATTCAGTATAAACTACAAATTCACCTGAAACCTGGATGTAGATTGTACAGAATGTGTACTGTGATAAATGTTAGTATTGTTGTCAGACAGCAGAGACAAATCTGTGATTAAGAACTGAATGTGGTCCAACAGGTAACAGTTTAAAAAATCAAGAAGCCTATCATTAACATTAAGAGGATCCCACAAAGAGTCAAGACCCAGACACCAGATGATATATTACCATGTTGAGACCTGTTAACCAGCCTTCATTAAAAAGAAGGAGAAACAGAAACCATGTTAAATAAAGGAAGACTGCACATCGATCTCACCTTCCAAGCTTCTGTCCTTCACCTACAAAAGCTTTAAAGGCCATCTTGGGTTTGCTGAAGTCCTCGTCCCTGTGGTCTTCCATGTCCAGGTTGACCTGGCCTCCTCGTGAACGCTGCCTCAACTCCAGAGGAATCTCCCTGTGGCGTGACAAGCAGGAACAAAGACGTCATGCTATCATTGTCCATTACATAGTGAGGCACCGATAAACTTTTACATATACATTAATTTGTATAACTTGAAATAATCGGGCTGGGAATTCTTACCCTCGTCTGATTGCCTCCAGGAAGTGGGCATTTCCAGGATCGCTGTAGTTTCTGAGTTCACCGTTATCCAGACTGAAACCTGTCTTCCACAGTTTAAGCACAACGTGTACCTAACACACACACACATATGATTGAGTGCATACATGACAAGCACAATATTTCTGAATGTCAGCTTCTTAAATGTGAATATTTTCTGGCTTCTGTGCTCCATGTAACAAAGAAATCATTAACACAGAATAATGTTGGTTTATGGACAAAACAAGACATTTGAGAACATCGCCATCATCATTTGAGTCTTGGGAGACAATGTTTAACATTTTTTAAAACATTTTCTGGACCAAGCCAATCAATTTATCTGGAGAATAAGTGACAGATGAATCGTTTATGAAAATAACAATTACTCGCAGCTTCACGCTGCTCTTATTTTTCACCATTTTGGTGGCATGACACAGGTGAATCGCCTGGATTCAGATCATTCATTTCGTCATTTCGGCAGAGAAGTGAGCCTCGCTGTGTTTTAAAACTGAATCAATTAAAATCTGCTGCAAGAACACATTATATACGAAGACAATGCAAAAGACTTGTCACACGTGTTGGGCAGCACGATGGATGTGACAGAAATTTCCTGTGCCAAACAATGTAGTTGCAATAATTCAAATTCCTCATCAAAATTGCATGAAGCAATGTTGTTACTGTACATGAAGACAAATCTACAGTATGTGGTCAACTGGAGCGCTGCTGTTTCAGAAGTTTGGCAAAAGATACAGTGCAGCAATCTGATTAACTACAGCCATGAAAAAGAAATTCTAGTGAAATAAAAGGCATCACTTCACATTAAAAAAAGCCACAAACGATTCTGAGAAGACTCTTCTGTCACGGTGAGTGACAGTGAGTGTGGATGTCATCAGTTTCTAAAAAGGGGTTTGCAAAGTGCTAAAGGTGCGGAAAACAAAAACCAGCATCAGAATCTGTACTCACATCCTGCTGACTGTTGGAGCCGTGTCTGTCTCCGGCCACGTATGCGGACTCCTCCTCAGGAGCTGCTCCGAGCCGGTAACCTCCACCTGCAAACGCCTGAGTGAAGAGATGACAGGATAAAAACAAAGCTTGATCAACAAGAGGAAGGAGGAAAACTCTCCAACCATTTCAATGAAAACATATTTATACAATATAAACAAAAAAAACCCGCTCCCCTTACCTTAGCTTTGCTGGCCTCTCCTGGTCCTTTCCCGGGTCGATCCAGAGGTACAGCACCATGTTCTCTGGCACCTTTGAACAGATCCTCCACAACTTCATTGGAGCTCTTCTTCTTAGGAGGCCCAACGATCTGCTGCCCACTGCGCTCTGACCCCCCAGCAAAAAACCTTGAGGGGGGGACACAGCAACTGTTGTGACTGAACAACATAGTGGACTTCCCCACAAAACAACCAACTCCTATGAATGAACCACGAAAAGTAACTCAAAATGTTGGATGTAGTCGCTCTGTTCAGATGTGCCAACCTCCAGCAAAACATTCTCTTTTGCTTACCACGTTTCGATGTTTTGTAATTTTTTCATTTGAACTTAGGACACAAAATAGACGCCTGAATACACTGTTTGAGTTTCCACTCGAGGCAATGCAGTCATTCCTATGGCAACCTATGATTTCAGATTCCCCTTCTGTATGGTTTGGACCATAATTTGCCTCATGTACATTGAAAGGTTGAAATCTTGCAGTGAGCTTCAGTAAAAATGCATGATTTTTAAGTTAACAGAAAGTTTGCATAATCAAACTATAAAATTACACAAACTAACTTGTCCAGTCAGTTCAAGACACTCATTTAATTGCATAGATCCATTAAATTGACCTTGTGTGTTTTAACAGGCAATCGAACAATAGCAGGTACATTTACGATGATGACAATGAGTTAATCTCACTAGAATCCCAGACTCTGCGTGTGCTTTGAAAGAAACATCTCTCATTCATGTGGCTTCTTTAAACAATCCTATAAAACCAAACGTACACTGACGGAGGAGAACTACGTGTATAAAGTATAATTGGTTCACAATAGAACTGTGACTGTTCTTTAGTTCAGGTCGGTTAGTGACCGCAATGTAAGTAGAATAATGGGTCAACAGTCCCTCAACAACCTCCCCCTACTCCAGCAGCAGAATATGTTGATGCTGCAGAAACCTGTCCACAGTGAATGGGGCCAGACCTAAAATAGTTTGGTGGATTCTGGACTCGAAGTCCCTGACTGTGAGGATGTAGAGCTCAGAGACAAAACTACAGCAAAGTACAAATGTCAAGTCCTGTTAAAACACAGACACACTGAGCAGTAGGGCTGTAACAATATGCTCATCAAAAACGAAATTGCGATACTCAGAGCCACGAACCTGTCTCGTGGCGTGAGAAAACAGAATCGCGAAACACCCTTTCTAACTCCCAGTTATTTTTCCAGTCAGCCACATGATATGAGCCGTTAGTGCTACCAAACTCATTTTTATTAGGGGTGTCAAATTATCGTGTTAATTGTGATTCATTAATTACAGTCATCATTAACACGTTATGTTTTTTTAATCGCGTTAATCTCTTCTTTACTCTACTTCTTAAAGTCCCCACTACTGGGGGCAGCGTCAGACGCAGCGACAAAAGCGTCATAAAACCATGTCTAACTTTAACAAACACAGACATGCTGCATACCCACAGAAAAAGGTCAGAAACTCAGCTAAACGCTCATATAAATCATTCTTACGATCACCAAACACAGTTGGATCACCGATGGATCAAACCCGCAGGAGCGGAAAAAACATGTTCCAGTGCACACATTGAAACGCGGCACCGGAGCGTCAGCGTGATTATGTAAACAGCGGAGAATTCACAGATTCTAACAGTACCATTTTTATCACTCTACGAACAAGATTCACGGATCCAGCCCCAAAATAAGAGCAAAACAACAACTGACTTTCAAGAAATACAAGCAGAAAGGTTGTCTTACCTTTGCTGATTATCAAAACAAGTTATTTCCACTGGAACAAAACTGCTTCTCATGAAGAACTACACTTCCCAGAATGCTTTGAGGACAAATCCCAGTCTGATTGATCATTTACTTTGTGTTTTTCTACAGTCTTTTTGGTAACGCTTTCTTTTACAGTCCCCTAATTACCAGGTATTTACCTGGTAAATTCATGGTAACACCAAAGTGTTACTAGGTAATTACCAATGGTAATAAGAAAGTAAATACAGTGAAACTGTTGCCAAAATACTGGGCATTTACCTGGTAACTATATAGTTAATTATAGCGTGTTATTACTGCTGTTAATAAGAAGGTATGTACAGCTAAACTATGGCAAAACTATGGTAAATGTAAGTGTATTATTGGGTTATAAACTGGTAATAAGCAGGTACCTACAGTCCCCTAATTACTAGCTATTTACCCAAGGGGTAATCTAACAAACCTAACCCTAAAAATGTGTGTAATTACATGGAAACAAGCTTGGCTTTCTTTTACAGTACAGTTTTACTTTACTTACCGAGTACATTACCGTGCATTACCCAGTATTTTGGCAACGGTTTCACTGTATTTACTTATCTTATTACCTTTGGTAATTACCTAGCAACACTTTAGTGTTACCATGAATTTACCAGCTAAATACCAGGTAATTAGGGGACTGTAAAAGAAAGCGTTACCGTATTTTTTTGTTACAGAAAAGAGAGAAATCTTTGGTTATTTATTTATGTTCAAATCTGTTCAGTGTTCCAAAATATTTGTTACTAAATGCTACATTAAGTTGCTATATAAGTAAATGTTATGTGTAATGTTAAATAAAATGTTTTTTAAATTAAAAAAAAATCGTGGAATGTATCGAATGGTGGGTCGAAAGTCGTGAAACAAATAGAATCGTGAGTTTGTGTATCGTTACAGCCCTACTGAGCAGTGCCTTTTTACTATTATTTTGACTTTAAAAGTACATTTTTCTTCAAATGTATAGTTGTATGAGGCACTGACGGTGCATGTGTGGCCCCTGCACCAAGAACCAGCTCGACACATGGAACACATGGCTGCCAGCAGGGAAGCAATGAAAAAGACCAACCAACTAAAATATACACTTGCTTATCCTAAGAATGTTTGCTGCCTTATCCGAACACAAGATAGCCTCTTCTGACTAAAAACTAATACATTTGTAAACTGCTCACTATGCTACTATTGCTATAGTTTTCTATGGACTTTGGGTCCACATAGAACTGTGTTTCTGGTTCATGGGGACACAGAAGCTGCAGGTCTATTGCTGCCTCATTTGACAAGTTACTATCATTTTTGGTACATTTAAATAAGTATTTAAAACACCAAAGTCTCAAAATAATACATTTGAACCAACTGATGGGGGAGCTGTGGTTGAAAAACTCCTGAGTGCAGTGACGTTGAATTGCTGATTTTCTCCATGAACTTTGGTACAGGAGTGTCCAGGAGTGAGTGGTTTACAAAGGAATGTGCAGCTCAAGCAGCCAAGACTTCCCTTTAATCCCTGATCCGTCTATAGCAGAGATCTCAAACTTGCACATGTAGCACCTCAAATGAATTCATGTGGCCACTTAATTTCAAGGTTGTTTTGTTTAATTTTGCATCATAAATCATTTTTTATTGTGAACTGTTGTTCCATTTAAGATTAACCACATATTCTTTAGACATTCTGTGAAATATTGAAACAAATATCACAATGTCACTGTGGAATATTGTGATATAATTATAAGCCCATATCCCCAACCTACTACCCTACTGAACCCAAAAAGATGGACTATTTTTCACTTGCTGGGGACTGTCCTGACCTGACCTATACATTTTCTTGGGTGTACCCTCAATATCTATCATAAACACAAATGAACGCTTTTCTAACATCTCACCAGTCTGATTCAAGAGATTTAAGAGGAGGAAGAAAATCATAGACTAATAGCTCCGTTATGGCAGAACAAATTAATATAATCTACAAACCAACTCTGTTAGAGAGAGAGCGTTACACATGGTTTGATTTGTTTATTTCGGGCATGTCAGTTAGATCAATCATCATCACACATCATATTCATACACATGGCCGAAAGGGAAAAGAGGGAGAAGCTAAAGCTTATCTAGTCCTGGCCCCATTACCCACAGAATTTGTCCCCACATTATTATCATCATACTGATTTTTCATATGACAGTTTGACACAAGATATTCCAGCAGCAAGCAATTAATATAATCTACATGGACAAGCAGTTCAATGGAACTTACCTTTGACCTTCCTCCTCATCACTCTCCTCCTCTGCCTCATTCATCAGATCTCTGAAGGAGGTCACTCTGGGCTGTGTGCTAATGACAGGGAAATAAATGTGTCACAAACTCAAACCGTTGATGAGGAATGACCTGAGACAATTTTAATCATGTGACCACATCGGCACAAATTAATAAAACAAAATACCTTGGTCCTGCAGACCGGGACACCGAGGAGCCTCCCTCAGGCGGAGGGAGTGTCACTATGTCGTCATCAGCTCCATCCTCAAAGAAACTGGCGAGTGCGAGCTGAGGAAAAAGTTATGACACTGTCACAACAACAACCTGACAGACAGCTAATCTTTGCACGCTTTCCCAAGTGCATTGATTCCTAACGTGTGGTACTTGTATCCCCAGGGGTACGCAACGTAATGAAGGGGGTATGTGGAGAAAAAAGAAACAACATGGCTGGAGGTCAAATATCTGAAGGGGTGGAACTCACTAGTACCAGCGATATTCTGTTAACAATTATCCCCATATGAGCAATTCACAACGATCAATTTATTGCTGTGTGCACTTTTATCACCATGTGCCAAAAACATAATGCAGACTGTCCCTCTCATCTCTGATTAATACTCAAGAAAGGGAGTGTATTCATGGAGATTTTAAAACCGCAAGCATTTCCTTGTTTTTCATTTGCAGAATATGTATAAATAACTGGCCTGAAATGAGCCTCCCTGAGACCAGCACATGCCACTGCTTCAGACACAATACATTTTTCAAATTTCTATTTTGTTTTAGAGGCCACATACGAGTGGCAGCCAGTAGGGCACTTACTCTTACTTTAATGCACAACGTTTTTGTCCATGAGGGCACCAGGAGGGGTGATCCCGTTTACCCTCCTGTATACGCCACTGTACGCCACTTATATCTACTAGACTCCACGTAGACATTGGTCTTCGTTTTCCTGCCTTGAGGAAGGAAGAAACCTTAAAAAGAATGTCGTTTCAATGGGGCAGTTGACTCAACGGCAAAAATGTTTAACTGATTTGTTTGCCTAGTTAGCTACAACGAGCATGAACCCAGCGCTGTGCCGTCATAAGCTATCGCTAACTAGCGCAGGCTTAACTGACTACCAGTATACTAGCGTTAGCCATAAACTCAACGTCAGTCTGCTTACGAAAAACAAGAACAGATAGTGTGACTTTAATAAACATGTAGTCGTGTCTGCGGACTAACTGAACAGCAGCCCCGTTGTTGGTGACAGGAGGCGGCCGGGCCATTGTCAAGGGGTGACTTGCACAAATTACCGGCAACATTGGCTAGCTAGCGTTAGCCGGCTAGCTACTCGTCTCCATATACATGTCGTGTCCCGCTGTTTCCTCGAGCTCAAACACCGCACGGTCATCGCAACAACCCAAGGAAAACACACAGACACAGACCTGCAAATTCCAGCCGGCGGACTCCAGGAAAAAGCGGGCCCGCTCTTCGTCCACATCAGTGACGGCGACGAACTCCCTCACAGACTCCTCTTGGCTCGCCATTTTGATTTGCTCCTTCCGCAAGTCGTCCGCTTCAACTTGAGGAAACAAACAACAGACGAAGGTTCCTATTTGGTATCAAAGCAGGGACCACAACCAAGGAGACTCGGGACCAATTGATAATTCGAATCGATCTAATTTGCAGATACGTGGGTCAAAACACACGTGGACCGGTTTAATCAAGAAAGTGAGGGCTTTTTGAAATTATAATAGCCCGACAGTCCGCTCTTTAGAAACAATTTGTTGGACTGTCATCGATTTGACCACTAGGTGGCAAGCCTTGCACGGGTTACACAGGGACTGTGTCAACACTGATCCAGGCATAACGAAGATGTGCAGGTAACACTTTATAACAAGTACAGACTATTAGCATTAGCTAAGCATGAATAAATATTGCATTCGTCATTCATTTATAACACAAGAATACTAAAGTTTATAAACATAATTATTTTAAATGTTTTACTCTGAAGTGTTGGCATGTACTGAGCGACTGCAGGACACACACAGAGAGGTGAGAGAGCTGTCCCTTGTAAGTCGATCAAAGAACTCATTTGTTGGAGGTGGATGCTGATTGGCTGCTTGAATACAGCAGCTATTTGGACACTGTTCCTCAGCTATAGAAAAATAGAACTGCTACCTATCGAAAACGCTTCGGCACGGCGAGCCACTTCTGGGACGCTGCTGAGACGTTCCGCAGCACGTCTGGTGGAAATGCTCTCATTGATTAGAATGGAAGCGACTTGCAATGACGATCGCGCTGACGTGCCGTGGCTGCAACGCGTCCAGTGGAAATCCAGGGTAAAGGTGGACACTTTAAGGCAGGGGTGTCAAACTCATTTTCACTGAGGGCCACATCAGCGTAATGGTTGCCCTCAAAGGGTCAGATGTAACTGTAAGACAGAATAAATGTAACTAAATGTAAACGCACCCTCAGAAAAATACTTTGAAGCACGGGTGATTTCTTCAGCCACAATAAAGCGAGCTTTCACTGCTGCATCGTTTTTTTGGTAATGGCTTTTGTGAACACATTCTGCTGCGATCGCAGTCTGCCTTTTAATACTTGTTGTTTTTCTTTCAAGGATAACTTTGGCATACTTGGCTCCTTGTTTGGTGTCAAAACGCATGATTTTTCGTCGCATGATGCATATACAATGATACACTGCAAACTAGTGGCGGGATGCCGTCACTTCACGGGTAACACAATCGCCATGCATCATGGGAAATTTATGGTCAACACATGCCTTAAAGCAGCATAGACCTCGCGGGCCACATAAAATGATGTGACAGGCCACATCTGGCCCCCGGGCCTTGAGTTTGACACATGTGCTTTAAGGAGTCAACTGGAACATATCTCAGTCAGTTTGAATGAGGCAATATATAAGGCATTGCAGAGCTGGCACAGCTGCTATGGGTCTGTTTTGTTGCTTTGCATGTGGCAAAAGTTGAGAAATGTTCACGTTGCTCAAGCATGCGCTGGCTAGATGATCACATTATGCAATATTAGCTGGAACACCTGCTAATCACTTTCAGGTGGATGTCACAGCGCGGTCAATTTAGCAACATTTGCAATTCTTGCCATGAATTTGGCCACCACCCACCTCCAGCACCAACACTCAGACACAACGTACCAAGCTTCCATGAAAGTCCCTTATCTATATTTAAAATCCTGTTAATCCGTGATGTAAAATCACTGATTTTCATCTTTGGACTTTGGTGCAGGGAGTGTGTAGTTTACAAAGCGAAATAAATGTCATGTTGGATGTTGGAAATCAAGTGATGCTGGACTACGTGTCAATACCTCATACAGCCAAACATCAAAAGCAACCGCTCTGTTCCTTTAAGTAGTTTGCATTGATCCTTAGGTTTGGAATTCTGGAATTTAGAGAGACTGGTGCAGGACCAGAATCTCAGGCAACTGACTCAGCGTCGCACGCCTCCTTGCATATCCTAACTCTATTGGTAACTGCCAAAGCAGCTTCTTTAGCGATTTATAGATGGACAGACTTCTCTTGAATTAATAGATGGGTGACATTATGCTCCTTTCATCATCTGTGATGTCACATTTTGTCAAAGGAATTTAACAAACTATTCTTGGGTGTCCTTAGTGAGTCACCTGCCAAGTTTGAACCTTGTCAAGTGAACAGTTGGACATTTAGTTAACAAACACATGGAATAGACAAAAAGACAGACAGACGTTCAACTACCTGCTCCTAATAATTTCCGGCAGGCTGTACACTGAGAGGTGAAATGCTGCCCTCCGTCTGCAAGTTCTTCAACACAGAAGTAATGTTTCACTACTACCTTTTTCTTTGTTCAAAGTCAACAAACTCTTGCCTTTGATCAATTGTTTCAGACAGACGGACCAACAGACGGAGTGACAGACAAACTGACGTTCCTTGATTTAATAGAGAGATAGTTCATTCAGTCATTTTATTTTTTAAAGAAAGCTTTATTCTCTGAAAAACAGATTGCTGAAATTACGCCAGTGTTGATTATCTTAAGGTATTTTCTGGGTGTAAATGTATTTGTATGCAGAGCTAATCAGTGATGTCCCATTTTCACTCATTTGACTGTTATGGTCTGTACAATCATTACTCACACTTAACTCTGATCTTGTTCAGTTACTGAAATGTGACAACTAAGTCAGATCGTAATCTTAATTTTCAGCCTTTATTTCTTACCTTTACAAAACTGTTCCAGTAAATACTTGTCTTTGATATTATAATGATAACATTGGATAAGAAATTTCAGTTAAATATATCATATTAGAGAAAAACACAGTGATATTTGAGAAGTGAAATAAAGTTTATATGAGTTACACAAAGTGTGCAAGGATTATTTAAACAAAATTAGGCATGTGCATACATTTAGGCACCACAAAAGAAACATTGTGTGCATCCTCCTTTTGCAGAAATAACAGCCTCTAAACTAGAGTTGGGAATCTTCATCATCGAAGCGATACGATACGCATCTCGATACACTGCCAACGATTCGATACATTAACGATTCATGAAATTTATCAGCGATAAGATACAATACGATTCTCCCACCTATTACGATACAGTGCGATACAGTACGATTTAATTTTAACACAATGCAGTGTGATATGATACGATGCGATGCAGAAGAAAAATATACTATCGAATACATAGTAATTCTCAAGTTATGGCACGTAAAGCATTAAAGCTGGCTGTGACTTTTATTCTGAAACATAGGAAATACAACAGAGATCAGAGAGAGCTTAATTGTGCTGAGAGACACTGCTTTGAAGCAGAGACAATGGATTGTTCACAGGTATCTCTGGAAATGATACCTTGTTATGTATGAGCCGAAATGTGTTATACCGTTAGCTACCAGCAGATGGCACTAAGAAACTAGTGCATACCTTCTTGTTTACAATAAAAGAAGCACTTAGGAAGTGAGTGAATGTGTCTGCATAGCTCTGTGTGAAAAAGTGTTTACATATTGACGTAAACAGGAGCAACATAACAACAACTCTGTCTCGACGGGGATTGGGAAACATTTAAGTCACGTCGCCGCTTCAGGTGAGGAGTTAAGTTAGTAGTGCTGCCGGTGTATTTAACAGCAACACGGCACAATTTACAGATCGCATTTGATTTATCCAGTTCTCCACCACACTTGTAAAAGCCAAAACTTTTCCACACACTTGACGCCAACCAGTGAGTTTATCACGTCAGGTTGTTCCTCCATGTCTCTACCATCTCTGACCTGACTCGCCGCCTCGGGCTGCGGAGACAACTCAAACCAGAAATAGACCAGTTTTTATAGTTTATATTCGTTTATAATAGATATTATTCGGTTTATATCAATGCAGATGTTTTAGATACGATACATCTCACATACATATATATGGATGCGCGAATACACAGACATACAGATACACACACAGACAAACTCTGGTTCATGATAGAACCAATATAAACTGATACAACCGTTATAGACAAGATCACCTTATCTATATGTGGTTGTTAACAAATTCTAATGGTACTGTAATACAAATGCATATCAGTGTTATTAATGTTGTAATGTTGTCATTACTGCCTTAGTGTGTTATGCTACTAATTTCTATCTAGTGTCTCTCTTTCCCTCCCTCCCTCCCTCCCTCCCCCTCTCTTATCTCTCCCTCTTTCTCCCCATCTCTCTCACACCTCCCTTGTCTGTCTACCCACCCTCACCCCCACCCCCCCTGTCTGGCCCGGTCCTCCCACACAACCTAATAAATAAAAACATAAATAGCAGGACGGGCATTACATCGCTGTAATCACTCGCCCTGCAAACAGCAAAATCTGTTCAACACCAACAGACATGCAGTCAACCATAGTGCATGCCCAAGGTACTGGACAGGACAGGTTAAAAAAAAAAAAAAAAAGAAAAAAAAAAAAGATACGATACATCTCGAGTTAATTCAGATTTTGAACCAATGCAGACGTTTACCATAGATGCAACCGCATCGCATGTTCATATCAATATACCGATGCAAACCGGTGAATCTTCCCAACCCTACTCTAAACGCTTCCTATAGCTTCCAATTAGATTCTGGATTCTGGCGGAAGGTATTTTGGACCATTCTTCTTTACAAAACATCTTCAGTTCAGTCAGGTTTGATGGTTTCCGAGCATGGACAGTCCACTTTAAATCACACCACAAATGTTCAATAATATTCAGGACTGGGGACCATAACATTGTATTTGTTCCTCTGCATGAATGCTTTAGTAGATTTTGAGCAGTGTTTAGAGTCGTTGTCTTGTTCAAACATCCAGCCCCGGCACAACTTCACCTTTGTCCGATGAAAAGTCTTCAGGACTACTGGAACTCATCGCCAATTTATGTTATGTTGCTGCCTTATTTACCAATATGTCAACACTTATCACACAATATCATACAGAGCTGACGCATACACTTGTTTGTTGATACACTCACTTCTTCAGTGCTTCATTTATTGCAACAAGAACCAACAACATATGCACAGTCTGCTTACCGCCATCTACTGGTAACAAATTGTATCACACTTAGTCTCATACATAACATATTCATTAAAATAAATGGTTCAGAACGGTGGCTTTACTGTCTATTAACTTTATTTAACATAATAAATAGCACACACTTTAAGCCATGTTTCATATTTTCATCAAAGGATGCCACACAGATCTACAAGCTTACAACTCACATATGTGTTTTGAGCATGTAGATCTGCTATTTTCACAGTTTTTGATCCTTTCTACCTATAATGACCCAAAATATAGAATATAAAGGGATATTGTTTAGTGTGGTGGTGTCAATAAGAGCTTATGTGTTTGTATGTACATCAACGGGGCGAATTGGCACAATATCTGCGTGCGGATTGTAGTGGGCCGGTCTGGACCAAAAAGCCAAATTTTTGTCCCAGTCCACCCCTGACACTGGTAAGGTGTTTGACTGCTTCTTGGTCAGATGGCACAGAGCAATAAGCACTCAACAGAAACCACCTTAATTGTTTTCATGCCTTTATTGTTGGTTGTTTGATCTTTGAGGCTATTTAATCTGAGGCAAAGTAGGAAAACCTTGTTGTCACATCACCGCCCTCCTCTCGCTTCACATGCACAGAAAGAAAAAATTGTAAAAAGAACACACAGAGCACTCCGCTGAAGAGTGGTGATAACAATATGCTGTTTCCCCTGTGGATGTTTTAAGCTGCAGGATCTGTGCAATGAGGCAATATAGCACCCACATTTAGGGCAAGAGAAGGAAAAATACTAAGAAGATGACTGAAGAAGTGAAAGCTACAGAAGAGGAAGAAAACCACGTAGGAGAAACTGAGCAACAACTTGATAAACTAGAAAATTATTTGTTATGTCAGTGTACAAATGTAGAATGTAGAAAGCACCCCTTTTGGCCACTAGTGTGGTTGCCGCGGTAACCCACATACAGATCATAGGAAGGTGAGGGATGGCTTCTGTCTGGGCAGAAACCTTCTGCGTGGCTAGTGGGAACACAAAATGTGAAAAAGCCGCTTTTAACTTCAATTCCTACTTTATCGTATCACCCTAAAACTTGGTCACATCGTACATTTCACAGGTCTAGATGAGTACACCAAGGGCCTGATTTACTAAGATTCCAAATAGAGAGCGCTAAATTGCTTGCGCGAGCAGAAAGCCTGCGTCTGGATTACGTTTTGCGGGTGAACTACTAAGATTGCGGCCGCAATTGACTACAGGCGCAGAAGTGGTTAAGACCGCTCTATTTAAATGAGGATTTTACGCAAGTCAAGAGTTGTCCACATGGAGAAAGAGCAGACTCAACGGAAGCGCAGAATGAAATTTGAAGACACTGAACAGAAAGTACAGCTGACGTTCTGCGATGAGCAGATAACTGGGATCGAGGCATATATGACGTCCTTGTTCCCCGGGTCCAAAGGACCTTTTTATTTATTATTATTATTATTTTAATCCTGCGTCTGTATTTTGGGCTCTTTAGTCCCAGTCCGTCCCTGGTTTCATCTGTGTTCATTCAGTCAGGCTGAGTTTCCATTACGCATGCCAACAGCCTTTGATCTGACGTCAGAGGCGACGGGACAATCGATATAGATGACATATCTATAGCTGATTCAGATAGTGACACTAAATAGTGATTGTTGTGATTATTTATTGCATTTAAATGTGTCTGGAACTGGAAGGGTTAGAGTTAGGGTAACCAGCCTGTGAGGTTTTGGTGACGTTCGCGCACTGTGCCACCTGCGCTTCGCCGTGCACCGAGAGTAGACCAGGTTAGAGCTGGTCCCGTTAAGGTAAAGCGGGGTTCCCCGTTCCTCCGGTCTTAACCGGGGAACATAGGTACGACCCCTCCTTGAACCTCAAACTGCAGACCAAGGTAAGCCCATACCAGTACAAACACGCATTTCTCCTCTGGATATCTATATTTAATTTATTCAGATATACCGAATAATAAATGAATGCGCGTCATCTGTGAACGCGTAGTTGAACATGCTCTGGAAAAGCGTAATTTCCTGATTTACAAATATAATATAATTATGAATAACCGCAGCCATGTGTGCGCACCGCTGTGCCAGTTAAGACCTGCCTTTTAAACGTGCTAAATATAGACGCAGAAATAAGCAGCGCAATCAGTTTCAGGTTTGATAAATCACTTTGCGCGTGCTAAAATAGGTCGTCAGGATTATTTATTACGATCCGTCAGTCAAGTTATTAGGTTGTCAGTTAGTTATAAGATGATACTCATACAAATACCACAATCACGGACATATTCAGCTGACAGTTACCACACACCACGGCTTATTGAAAAGTAAACCATAGCAAACGATCGCGTGTGCGCACCGTCCGGCTATTGACAAAAGATCGTAAAATAAAATAAAATGTTACGCAACAATGACGTCAGTAATCCATAATATGGGCCTAAACTAAGATAATACAATGGTTTTCATCATTTTTATATCTCTATTAACAAAAAAAATACTTCATTTGTATCGCACTCGCTTCGCTGCTTTCGACGCCATCTTTCTTATGTGAAAACACGCAATGCATTCTGGGTAGCCCTTGCTCCCAAGGGTGGTCTCGGAAAATCTCAATATTGAGGGCGATACAGCCCTTAAACTCGCCTCTCAACTGAATTTTTCTGAGAATCGGGACAGAACTTGCACTAGCGGGAGCGCGCATTTTTGAGATTGAGGGTTAAGATTGAGGGTTAAGCAAGGAATTGGAATTCACCCTTAATCAGACAATAGTCTGTGCTCAGGCCCCAATACAGGGGACAGTAGTTCAACCAGAAATAGGTCTAGTGCAGTAATTATGTACCTGAAGCTTGTCACACAACAAAACAATTACGAACTACAAGTTAGACAGAACAAATGCAAGAAAACACAGTCCATGTAATGCAAAAATACTGAAGTATTTTAGGAATCATTGTACTTTAGTTTTTATATATCTAACACTTTTTACGTACAAGCTCCCCTCAAGTCTTCGTTAAAGAAACAAACTGAGAAATTTGGTGGGGTTGAGACAAATAGTAAATTAGGTTTAAGGAAGTTAGTTTAAAGTAATAAAGTACTAGGTTAACTATGCACAATCCAAACAGGTTTATCCCTGGATACATTTCCAAGCAAAGCCCAAAAAAAGAGTGAGAGTGAATAAAAAAAAACAACTGCCATTTTGTCATGACTGACTGGAGAGGAGGGAGAAGTTGGTTTTCATCATTTTGTTTTTTTTTAAATCCTTGAGACCTTGAAGACCTCATTTGTGTTTTAAAATGATGCTCCATGATTGATTAATTATCAAAATTCTCACATGAATTTGTACTTTTACTTTAAACACCGGTACAATTAATAACACATTGCTTTTTCTACTCAAGTGTGGTAAATATTAAGTCTTTTACTTAAGCATGACTCCAATACAGGAGTCTCTACTCTAGAGTAATTTTCTGGTGAGGTATTTGTATTTTACTCAAGCGTGGTTTTCCAGTTCTTGTCACACCACCCCAGACGCTGGTTGACAGCAGTGAATGTCACCTCAGGAAACCCTGAAGGCATGTATGTGTTGATGTAGTTTACATATGTGCTTTGTCTTCTCATGAGACTGAAGAGTGATGTTTTTACAGTGTAATATTATCACCAGGGTATCGTTACCTGACAAACAATGAACTGTGACATGTACGAATGTCCGAATGATGGGTGAGATGTTTGATCAAAGCCCCAAGAGACTTCAAGAAAACACACACAGACACCACAGGAACTGATTCAGTCAACAGTCATCAGAGAAAGTGGTAGGGTAAGACTGTGATAGAATTAAATGAACACACAATAAAATATTTATGATTCAGTTACGCTTTCCCTTGTATTAACCTTTAGCCTTGATGCTACGCTTAGTCCTATCCAGTCCTATCTTCTAGCCTTTATGTGGAGCAAAGTAAAATTTCTACTGCTTTATCCCCACCTTCTAGTCTAGCTCAGCTAAATGCCTCCTGCTCCCATATTCTAGCATTTATGCTAAACTAAGCTATAATATAGCTTAGCTTAGCATAAAGGCCAAAGGCTATTTAAGGCAAAGGCATATTATGCCTTTTTGTCTTGTTCTACTGTCTAATCCTTAGGCAAAGCTAAGTAAAATTTCTTCTGCTCAACTCCCACCTTTCAGCCTTTATGCTAAGCTAAGCTAAATACATCCTACTCTGGCCCGAACCTCTAAATTATGCTAAGCTAATTTACAGTAGATGTCTCCTGCTCTGGTTCCACATTCTTGCCTTCATGCTACATTAAGTTTAATAACGCTTGTTCTAGTCGTACCTTCTAGCCTTTATGCTAACATAAACTAAATACCCTCTGCATTAGTCCTGCCCTATAGCCCTTATGCTAAGCTAAACTAAATACCTCCTACTGTAGTCCTACCCTTTAACCTTTATGCTACACTAATCTAAATGTCTCATGCTCTAGTTCCACCTTCTTGCCTTCACGTTACATTAAGCTAAATACCTTATGTTCTAATCCCAACTTCTCTCCCTTGTGCTAAGCTAAATACGCCTTTAACTAAATGTCTCGTGCTCCAGTCCCACATTTAGGCTTTTATGCTAAACTAAGCTAAATTCTTTGTGCTCTAGTAAACTAATGCTTTGCACATTTAAAATTACCAAAATGTCAAACTATTAATTAAAAAATATATTGTAGAAGTAGTACAGGGCACCTTTCCTGCTAAACTCATTATAGCCAAAGAGCATTTGAAAGGTCTATTTATTCTCTTTGATATGAGAACAAGAGAGCATGACCCATGAAAGTATTCAGAAATTTCAACCTTTTACATCTTTCCAATTACACTCGAAACACATTCCTGTTCAAAGATCCCTTGTGCAGCCATGCAGGGTGATTTAACCTTCGACTACCTGCTGGTCGATAACCAGTGCAACCTCATGACTGACAGCTAAAATTACACCTCATAAAAGTGAACCTGTGGGACAAGTTGATTAGGACTAGCTTCCGTCAACGCGCAGATACCCAGGAACAACCCTTTACTTCGACCTACCCCACCTCTCTAAATCACATACACAAGTTGTGAAATGATCTCGCTCTTCTTTCCTCCCTGGGGCATTGTTGTTACGTGTCGTAAACAGAACCACAGCAGCGTTTATGTCTCTTGTGAAGAGCGGGTCTCACCCCAACCCAATCAAAACTTTGGAAAACATTGTAACCTTTTGACTGAAATGCATTTAGGAATCATAATTACTTGAGGAAGTTCAAAGAAAACATCTTATCTCCTGGTAGTCAAATGAAATATGTGTGGTTCTGCATGCAAATATAAATACGCAGACTGAAACTGACTGCAAGACAACGTGTATTTGGTTGATAACGGACGTTTCCCTTAATTACTTTTAATTCGAAGGCTGCTATTACCCGAGGTAGATAAATACAGTAGTGTCATTTGTTGCTCATCCTCCCTTCTGCTGCACACGAGTCAAACAGAACAATATATCTCACTTGCCTCCAGGCAGACAGTAGCTATTAGTGACACTGCTGTGTGTCAAGGCTTCATGTTAAAGGGATAGTTCAGTTTTCTTCAAGTGTTGTTTGAGTTACTGACACAAGATCAGCACTGACTGCTCCATAACCAGCTTGAGATGTGGAGGCTCACTCCTACCGAAAACATGGCAAAGAAAAACAGAATTTAGATAAAATCTACACCTGCTTAAGGCTAGCTTTACGTGGCTTCCCCACTTTTTATTTCGCGTTTAGACGAGCGTCTTTGGGTGGAAATCTGCATGCACACGGTGACACTAAAGTGCGTGAAATTTGATGTAGCATGCATGCCAGGTGGCTAGGTGGCACTGTGAAGCACTGCCATACAACAACATCCGGAGTGGGCGCATGTGTTGAAACTTCCTTCTACTTCTCTCTAGTAGCGCGAAGTAGCGCAAAGTAGCCCACAGTTGAAAACCAAAACATTAACTCGGCTTAAAGGGACACTGTGTAGTATTTATGGGTTTATATAACCCAAAATCCACTTTTTTATACATATTATGTGCTCCTTCATTGTCTAGTCGCTGTATAATATTTTTTGTTTCATTTTCGTAGTGTTTTAAAAAGTCATGTAAAATAACATGGTCGCGGGCCGCTACTGCATTGCCACGACGCCATGTTTCTACGGGAGCCTGTAAGGACAAACGCGAGAGAACAAATCAAGCGTCTCTTACTTGTAGCGGAAGTCCCGCCTCCACTCTCTCTGCTTCGTCTGCTATGGCCGCGGTAGCTCGCCCTCTCCCTCGCCTCACGAACCTCATCTGCTGACACGGAGAAAGACGATGAGGACGACATTTGACCGGCTGAGGATACCGTAGGGCTCAGGGAAGAGGGGTGAGCAGCGGAGCAGTTCTTTGTTGTAAATTTCAGCCTCTCCTCTAGATGGCACTATAAACTACTTACTTCACCTTTAATTGCTGAAATGACTCCTGGTTAGGTATCAGAGCAGGTCTGACTGATGGATATACTCTGACATGTTTGTTGTTGTTTGGCTGTAGTGCACATGGATCTGACGTCAACGCATACAGGAGGATAGCCAGCGTGTGCAGCTCAGAGCACAGTTTTGCGTTTTCAACCCTTTAGACGGGAACGCGATGGTGGAGCGTTTTTAAGACTTCCACTCTGGAGGGTGGGTTAATTTTTTTTGCGTTTTTAAGCCCCAAAACGCCATTGCCGTCTAAGCGAAAGGCACATCTGATCAAATATTTTGTCGGTTTCACCGTTGTCGTATAAAGCCAGCCTAAGTCTGTGATATTTGTTTGATATTCCGTTTACACCTGTCCCCACACATTAGAGCAGGGGTGCCCAATACGTTATGATCGACTGGTCGATCTCAAAGGTAGTGTGGGTAGATCACATTGAATTACGCATTGAAAAAAAACACAAAAAAAAGTTACCCTATCATCCATCCTCACTATGGTATTTGCATGGTATTTACCATGCATGCACGGTCAACTATGCCAGCTGCACATCACATATGAGCTGATTACCTGGTTAGCCTTCCTATTTACACAATTCTAAGAAAGGGTATACAAATGAGTGGGGAAGCTGGGCCAAGTAAGAAACCAACAACTTCCATCCAGAATTGGAGGAGGACTTTTTTTCGTGTCTCTATGTGTCTGTCTGTCTGTACTTCCGCGCTTGCCAATATGTCCATCAGAGGCTTGTTGCTTGAAGTCTGCCACCTCTGATTGCCTTGTTCTCTCTGTGGTATCCCATGCTTTTGAAATCAAGCCAGATTTTGTAGAGACACAATATACGTAAGTGGATCAGCAACTCCTGCGTCGCAGATTTTCTCTATGAGCTTTAAAGCAGGGAGTGAAAACTCCACAAGAGTGACACAAACTTCAAATCTGAAATTTCTCATTAGATCACCAGACACCCTCGTAGAAGGCCAGGTGAAGTCAGCTGCCCCGAAGGTCCCTGTCATTGAGGGGCTTTGTTCCCACCCATCAGCAGCTTAACCATAATTATAAACTGTCAAATCCTTTCCTTGAATGACGTAACACTGCAGGGACGTACCTTACATCACTTTTTAATGGCTTAAACATGTGGGAAGTAATTTTTAAGTATTAGCAAAGGGGCTCAGAGGAAGCATTTGCGGTGCATGTCATTCATAAGATGCTTTCATGGATGTAGTTATGAGACATGGATACGGTGTGGCCTCTCAGCCTTACAGCAAAAAATCCCCTCAGACCAAAAAGTAATCTCTGCAAAGATGAGCGTTGTAAAAGAGATACCTGCATGTGTCAACTTATCAGCACTGTTTTTGAGGGGAGAGGAGAGGGAAAGGTTGGGAGAGGTGATTTATTTGCTCGGCACTAGAGCTGTATCGATACACAAACTCAAGTTTCGATTTGTATCGCGATTTTTGACCCACGGTTCGGTTTTTAATTTACAACATTTACTTATATAAAATGTGCGGAAGCACAAACAGAGATGTCAAAAACAATACTTTGATGCACAATGCGTTCATTCAAGCAAAACTATCAGACTCTGACTGAAGGCCTGTTTCTGTGTGTAGAGGCTGGCACGGAAAAGAAGTGTTTATTATGTCTAACTTACCGATTGAAAATATCAGCTTGACAACTCATGGAGGTGGAAACAAGCCAAAATACACAACTACACTTTAGCAACAAGCCCAAAAAACCTTAACCCAAGACTACCAATATTTGCAAGTGAATTTACAGAAAAACAAACACACAAAATATAAGCAAAGTTGGCAACTATGGTTGCCAGACATATTGCCTGATATATGCTGACTGTTATATTGGATATGAGCATTGCAGCTTCCTGCCAAAATGGTATTGTCTTGGTGTTGAGTGATGGGATTGTGTGATTTCAGCTACTTTAACTCATGGTGCAGCCAAAAAATTTAATATAGCCCCTTTCCCCACATTTCCAGGAATTTTTATTACCAGGAATTGATTTACTTGGAGAAAAGTATTCCCAGTAATTTGTGTGGTTTGCATTTCCACTGCACCTCAAAGTTCCAGAAAATGTATCCAAATCAAGCTGATGTATGGAGGCATTAGCCCCACATTTAGCTCTGTCAGCTTGTCGGCTATTTGGATATACGCTCAAAAAAGTCTGGACTTCATCGTCCATCTGTCCACGAACACGTTCTTATTTCTTCGTCTTCTTTTAAAGGTCTTGTCTTGCTTTAAGGTTCCTGTTAATCTTTTGGTGAAAGTTTGGGGTCAAGGGACAGTTTTTACCTGGGTAACTTTGCTAGAAGCGCACAAATGTTTTTCAAAAAACCCCGGGTAAATGGGAGAAGTTCCTTTGGTGGAAAAGGGGCTAATACATGCAATACATGAATCGAATTACTTTACACCACTTTGCATACACAACACAACACTGCTTTAAGCAAAACAATATCTACATTTCCAATCTGTTTTCCCTTGAATGATGTAAGGCGAGTGCATATTTCCTCCAGTTTTTGCTTCAGCCCATGAGGACAAGCCCTGTGGTATCAGCAGGAAGAAGGAAAAGGGAAGGGTCTTATTATCTCTGGAGCCATTATGCTGTTAATCTCACCCATTAGTTTGTTTATTTCCGCATATCTGTTGGTGCTTCTCCGCATGTGCAAACACTCCGACGTTGTCTCTCTGCATCTGAAACCCCGGGAAATCTCCATGACAGCAGGCGCACTCACTCGATGTAGTTAGAATAAGCAGGTCTGCAGGGACCAGAGAGGAGCCGCTGACCTACATATGACAAGAATATCAATCACACAGAATTAAATACTCTGCATATTTTTGCAGCAGATCATAGAGTATATAGATCATCATAGAGCAGCACTGAGATTCCTTGAATATTGGCCACGGGCAGTACAACACTGTGACGGGGGCAATTGAAGAATATCCAATCCATTCTCTTATTAACCCAGTGGGCAGCTATAAATCTGGACACTGTCCAGATTTACAGCTGTACAGAGAGAGAGAGAGAGATTTACAACAGCCAGCATGTTTATTTTCACACCTCATCCTCTTCCCTTCCTTCATTTCCTCTTTGTGCATGTTTTCATTTACATTTTATTTAAGCAGTACTACATGAGCGCAAATATTCTCATAAAACAACAATTGAATGCAAAAACTTAAATCAGTGAGAAACTTAAATAAATAAATACAAATATTGGATTAATGTAATGTTCATATCATGAAAAATCTAATTTATAACATCAGATACTGAAATGGGCCTCTATAAAACACTCAGTTCTCAGAAATGTCTTTCCCTAATGTGACAAGACATGATGCAGAGATCAACCTAATTAGTATGACATTATAAGAAGACAAAAGTCAAATGATGCATTAAAAGCAAATACAGTCTCATAATGTATGCCTTTGTATCCTTAAGGCCACATTATACTTCTCCGACTGCGTATGCGTTATCCGACTGCGTCACCACGGAGACGACTCGAGCCTTCATACTTCTGCGTCGTGGTGATGGATACGCGCTGCAATTTCCCGCCCGATCAGTAGGGGTCGCTGCGCAAGGTTGTTGTGCTTCTGGCTACAGTGAGCAATGGTGTCCGAGAGAGAAAGAGAGAGAAAGACTGTTGTTGTTGAAACAGTGGATGTTTCTCACTTTTCTGTGTCACGGAACGCAGTTTTAAGATAATTTGAGGCGAGAAATTGGCCATTTAGAGTCTAAACATGTGCTGTGTGTGTTAAGATATGACGTATTTATAGTTTGGCAGCGACGTTCTCGGCGGGGATGAGCTCCGCGTCTGTGGACGCTCGGGTGCTCACTGTGAGCCGGCACAGAGCAGCGCTATCTCAGCCTGTCCTGAGGACCAATCTCAGCTCTTGCCGTCTCCGTTGTCCCTTGACGGAGTGACGGACACTTAAAAATATTTCGTGCAGTCGGAGACGACGCAGAGGCTCTTCGACAGGCTCTGCGTTGATGCAGAGTCTCTGCGTAACCTACGCAGAGCACTTTACGCAGGAGTATAAATTGGGCTTTAGTGCCGACCAGCTACATCATAAAGTAACGTAGTTTGCCACTACTGTTTGTTAACTCGAGGCTGCGTCTCTGCTCGTGCTAGCAGCGAAGGACACAAACATGAAACTTGAAAAGCATACGAACATAAAACCTATTTCCCCGGCCACAACAACACACCACAGTATCTTTCACAGAGTCAACCTCCTGCACTGACACGGCATAAACTTTCTGTGAGTCTCTAATAGCAGCAGGAAACATCAAAGACGTCACGTCTCTGGGGCTCCCGCAGCTGACAGCAGTTAGCATTTGCTAGCGTTACACGACCAATGACAAAGTAAACAAAACTTCTTAGAAACAATTGCTCTTCGTTAGCTCGGAGGCTACGTCTCTGCTCTTGCTAGCAGCGAAGGGGTCGTACCTATGTTCCCCGGGTCCTATGTTCCCCGTTTTTCCCAAAAAAGGTCCACTTTGTATGTGACAGGGGAACATAGGACCCTTTTTTTGAAAAAGGGTAGGGTTAGGATTAGGGTTAGAGAAAGTGTCCTATGTTCCCCGGTCACATACAAAGCGGGGAACATAGGACCCGGGGAACATAGGTACGGTCCCGCAGAGAAGGACACAAACATGATTCTTGAAGGCATGCGAACGTAAAGCCAAATTCCCCGGCCACAACAACACACGTTACATCTCTGGTCTACATCTCTGGTCATCATCAAGGTTGAGCTAAGGTGGAGCTCTCGAAGTAAACTTTCTGGTGGGGGGGCAACATTCACGGTGAAATGTGCATTGTGTCGTCACAGTGCGCAGGGAATTCAAAATTGCATGTTTTATCTACTATACTTACTAGGGCTGTAACAATATGCGTATCGAAATCGAAATCGCGATACTCAGAGCCACGAACCTGTCTCGTGGCGTGAGAAAACAGAATCGCGAAACGCCCTTTCTAACTCCCAGTTATTTTTTCCAGTCAGCCACATGATATGAGCTGTTAGTGCTACCAAACTTTTCAAATTACTATTATTTTTATTATGTCAAATTATCGCGTTAATTGTGATTAATTAAGTACAGTCATCATTAACGCGTTATGTTTTTTAATCCCCTTAATCTCTTCTTCACTGATGTCCCCGCGGGGTCGTACCTATGTTCCCCGGGTCCTATGTTCCCCGTTTTTCCCAAAAAAGGTCCTATGTGACCCCACTTTGTATGTGACAGGGGAACATGGGACCCTTTTTTTGAAAAAGGGTAGGGTTAGGGTTAGGGTTAGAGAAAGGGTCCTATGTTCCCCGGTCACATACAAATCGGGGAACATAGGACCAGGGGAACATAGGACCCGGGGAACATAGGACCCGGGGAACAAAGGTACGGCCCCGTCCCCGCTACCGGGGGCAGCGTCAGACACAGCGACAAAAACATCATAAAACCATGTCTAACTTTAACAAACACAGACATGCCGCATACCCACAGAAAGGTCAGAAACTCAGCTAAAAGCTCATATAAACCATTCTTGTGTTCACCAAACACAGTTAAAACACAGATGGATCAAACCCGCAGGAGATGAAAAAAAACGCTGCAGCGCACATGTTTAGAAGCGGCACCGGAGCGTCGGCGTGATTATGTAAACCGCGTAGAATTCACAGATTCTAACGGTACCATTTTTTATCACTCTACGAACAAGATTCACAGATCCAGCCCCAAAATAAGAGCAAAACAACAACTGACTTTCAAGAAATACAAGCGGAAATGTCTTTGGGGACAAATCCCAGTCTGATTGATCATTAACTTTGTATTTTTCAACATTATTAATTTGT
Organism: Microchirus variegatus; assembly: GCF_963457635.1. Taxonomy (NCBI): domain Eukaryota; kingdom Metazoa; phylum Chordata; class Actinopteri; order Pleuronectiformes; family Soleidae; genus Microchirus; species Microchirus variegatus. The sequence goes on from NC_139807.1 coordinate 25,694,471, forward strand.
TACCGGAAAGAGAGAAATCTTTGTTTATTTATTTATTCATTTTCAAATCTGTTCACAGTGTTCCAAAATATTGTTATTAAATGTTACATTAAGTACTTGTTATATAAGTAAATGTTGTAAATTTAAAAAAAAAAAAAACTTGTGGAATGTATTGAACCGTGGGTCAAAAATCGTGATACAAATCGAATAGTGAGTTTGTGTATCGTTACAGCCCTGATACTTACACTAAGGGGGACCACGAAAACATGACTGAGTCTTAGTTTTTTACACTTGGGCGACCCAAATGTAAGTATTAAAATGATTAAAAAGTTGATTTTGCATAATATGTCCCCTTTAACTTTTCATGCATGCATGATCTTTTCTCAATGAAATTGCTTAATAAATGTATTTTTAAAGTAGCTTAAATTCAAGGTAGTTGCTGCTTTCGACTTTAAAAGATGATTATCTGGCTGTAATTTTATTCTAAAACTCAGATTATTGGTGTACAATTCAAGTAAATTTTGAAGTAATTAAGCCAAGATTGAATGTATATAATGTTTAACAAACAAGCAACAAATGTTTTCTTCTTCTTTACAGAACAGTGTATATTATTCAATGTTACACTTTGTTTAGCAGTAACTTTATGAAATATTTCCAAATTAAACATTCTGGAGTAGGAATACTCCTTTGTCTTCCTTCCTTCCTTCATTATCTCTCTCTGTTCTGTTCATGTTGTCCCTCCACATCCCAGCGTCTCATTGTAACTGTGAGACACAAACTGACACAGCTCTGCACTCGTTTTAATTAAAACTCATCTGTCAGATTTACAGCTGACCGTGAAGCTGCAGCAGCGGCAGATGTCGGCAGAGAATGATGTAGAGTTTTTTTTTTTTAAACAAAAATATTGTTTATAAAGTAGATTAACAGAATTTAATTTAACATGTGTACTCTGGGGTCACAGGTCTAATTTGATTTGGACAGTGTGAATGAATATTCAATGTGTGTGTGGTTAGTGTGTGTGTGTGTGTGATTGACATTTGTTCATTAAATTATTTAAATTGAATTCAATATTTCAGTTGAGAATATTTCAGTCTAATTCGCGTGCGCAGTTCAATTAGGTTTATAGCGTATTGTGGTGAAATGCATTATAACGTTTCAGACAATCGACTTGTTTTGTTTTAAATTTATTTTTGGTTAAAAACCAACATGAGGATACACTGAGTGTCTGTAGTCATAGTAACTACTATTCTTTGGACACTGCAGTGACTTTCATTCATTTGGACAAACCCAAACAAACAAACCATGAACAGTTAATGTTGAACACTAACATTAACCACAATTCAAATCTTAACCCAGTTCCTCTGCTCCTCAGCTCCATCTGCCTCGTTAGGGCCAGGTTTTGGTCTTCATGAGGACTACTGGTCCTGACAAAATAGAAAAGGTCCTAAAGAGGTAACAAATACAAGCACACACACAAATACAAGAACACCCAGACACACAATGCATCTATAGGCAGAGGGGTTTAGCACACATCACTCACTGACAGAACAGAGACAAGTTCAATTCAAGGCTCTGGTGTCTTGCCCAAGGACACTACAGTACAGGCACTACTGGCAGGATCAACCAGGTACCGCAGCTGAGGACTGATCCTAGTGGACGACCTGTGTAACTACAGCCACCCATAGGTATAAATAAACATGGAATCCACAAAAAGATAAAAAAAACAACTAAATGTCACACCCCTTTTCTTGCCAACGTTACAGAAGCTGCATGTCGTGAATTACCTTCATTCTGCAATCAAACATATCATGATGTACATACTATATATTCAAAAGGTAACCAACCAAGGAACCAAACCAACCAAGAACCTCAACTAACCAAGAACCACAGCAACCAAGAACCCCAACCAAACAAAAAGCCCAACCAACCAAGGAACCCGACCATCCATGGAATCCAAACCAACCAAACAACTAACCAAACCAACCAATGAACCCAAACCAACTAACCAAGGAACCCAAACCAACCAAGGAACCCAAACAAACCAAGGAATCCAAATAAACCAAGGAACCCAAACCAACCAAGCAACCAAACCAACTAAGAACCCCAACTCACCAAGTACCCGAACCAACCAATAATTCACTGTTTTGCATATACTCATTGCTGACTGCATTGTGTGAACCCTGTACTGGGAACCAGCTGGAGAAATAAACGCTTGCTGCGGCTGAGAACATGGCTGCCAGTGGCAACACAAGAAAAACTGATTTTTAGCCTTATTGTCACCACTTTCTCTTGCAGTGAGGCTGCTATTTCTGGCTGAAAACTGAAATGTGTTAACTTAAGAAAATCAGCGATTTTACACCACAGCACAAATCAGTTGTTGAAGTTCAAATGTGTAATTTTTCCCATTTCTGGGTTTAAAATCCTTTGTTTCATTTTGACCTCCGTGACAAAACCTTACCAAAGATTTTCTCAATGGGCTTTGACACAGGAGAGCGAGCAGTTTAGAAACTAAATTTACAGTAAGAAAAAATTGTCTTGTGGTCATTTAAAGTGGTGAAAGATGTTCTTAAAATATCAAAGAGTTCTTTGGTGAGTCTTTTGTTAAGTTGTTTTTTTGAATGATGTACACCATCTGTGCTGTCCCACTGCATACAATCTGCACTATCACTTTAAGCACTGCGTCTTTAATGGCTACACTGATGCACAAGGGTAACAATACCGGCCACAATGGCTGTGAAATGATAGGATGGACAACCCACATTCCTTTTAATGCTCATATTTGTGTTTCATTGTCAGCACAGAAGCCAAGGTGAGGGACCCACATGTCCACATTTAAGTGGTGCCCAACACATAGAAAAGCGAGTCAATGAGCCTGTGTGTAATCATCAGTGCCATAAAGGCCTCGGGCCACTGTGAGCTGCTCTTAATGGCCACTAAACCTAAATCAGACGCAGATAAAAAGAGCCTATAAACAGAGATTAAGCAGCCCTCTGTCTCTTTGTGTGTGCTTTATTACCACACCACAGCATCCGCACATCCTCCGAAGCCCTTTCAAACCCTTTACATGTCTCACACTGACACACACACACACACACACACAAATACCACATTACATTCCACTAAATGCCTCCCAGACAAAGCCCCCCCCCTCCCCGACTGCAGCTTTCCAGCGTTTCCATTGGTGGCGATGGAGAGAGACCAGGGTCACCGTGGTAACCACATGCTCGGCTGAATGCAGGACCTCATCTGGCGGCATGCGGGCATCTGTGCTGATGCCTGCGAGGAAACTGCCCCAGATCTCAGTTGACATTTGTCACCCTTTAGTGTCTGAGTGTCTGAGGTTGTGTACAGTAAATGGGTGTGTTTGTGTCAAGGGGGGGGGGAGGGGCTATAGTGACTCCCGTCTGTGACTGAATATTAGCATATTCAGTATTTGTTTCCTTTTCTGGCGAATTAAAAGGATAGGTCAGGGTTTTGTGAGGTACGTTGTCAGAAAGGACACAATAATAGATTTAAAGCTGGAGCGTGTGATATTTGGTGATTTTTGTTGTCGATGGAGCATTTAAGTTTTGAAGTGTTGAAGTGTTGAATGACTTTATTCCTCCCCAGGGGGGAAACACACATTTACAACAGCTCAGTTAAGGTGATAGAGGTGCAGAAATATGCAAGGGCATAATAAGTAAAAAAGAAATAAAACATAAAGATAACAGTAAAAATAGGATAAAATAAAATACTATATGATAAAAAATCACACTCTAATTATAAGTAAGACTAGAATAAAATTAAAAACAATATGGTAAAAATTACACTCTAAATATAAGTAAAAAAAGAAGTAAAACATATGATAAGAGTAAAAATAGAATAAGATAAAATAAAATATGGTAAAAAAATTACATTAAATTACACTCTAATGTAGAGTAAATAATAAATATGTCCTCCTCTGTCCCACCTCCTCCACAGAGACCAGCGAGCGGCTCAGGACAGAGCCTGCTACCCAGCAAACCACAGCACAGTGGATGGCAGAGGCCATTTGTGTGTATACAGCAGCAGAGCAGAGGCAGACGGGGACAAGAAGTGTTAAACTGACAGATTACTGAAATACCAGGTTTTTTTGAGCAGTAGAATTCACTTATTATATCCGCGAGAAATGCGCGCGTGTCTCATTTGGACACATTGAGGATATCATGGGTTTATTTAGCACTTATTCATAATATTTATTACATTATAATATAAATTTATTAATTATCATATAAAAAAAATAGTTAAGCTTCCATTTCTTTATTAATGCATTGAATGGAAAGTTTGAACATATTGTAGCTTTTTCATGAAACTTAATAAACATAGTGTATGCTTTTTCATGACATTTGGACACTTTGAAGATATGGCAGGTGGGGTTAGCATTTTAATATTCATAATATTTAACAAGGTATAATAGGTTAACTAGTTTTATTAAAAACTAGAGAGAAATTTATGAGTTCAGGTATTCTGTGTTCAATATCGAGTTTATATGGATACTTTGAACATGTATAAAGTGTAGTCAGCATTATATCATAATATTTAACAGTTATTTTGTTGAATTTATGAATAATTAATTAAAACGGTTAGTGGCAGGTGCGAGTGCGTATACTTTGGGTACATTGGAAAGTTGAGGATTGGACAAGTTCGCGGATACACCCCTTGCTGTCGGCCCCCGACAGCGTAGGCTAGTTTGTGTTTACAGTCTAACTCCACCCTGTTTTGCAGTTGTCTCGCTTTACTTGTGCAATGTTGCGTGAAATGAATCACTTCCTGAAATGTGGCAATATCGTTGTTGGCTATATTGGGAAATACGGAGGGCGCCATGTGGAGCTGCTTTTAGGCTTAATCATCGTGTGACCAGACATTTATTTACGCACTACAGCTGTAACAAAAGGCTCACCTGATCAAATCTGTGCTTGCTGTCTATATTCTCGCTTGCTGAATATTCTCTGCAATGTCACCCTTTTCTGACTGGAAACTTAAAGGTGCATTATGTAATAAACCTAAAGCAACTGGCCATAAAATCCTCCTAATATGTCACAGAGACTCAGGAATAATGTTCATATAACAAACTTAACTCATCAACAACAACAGTACAGACAAAATATTTGCATTAAAAAAAATATTTTACCCACTGCAAACCAATGGCTACATTGCAGTCAGTAGAGTCTCAGCTGCCGAGCAACCACTGGTTACCAGTTATGTCAGAAAACAAACCTAAGAGAGCTCGGTAGTTTGAATTTGAATGTAGTAACCGTTTTTGTCCACATTCTTACATATGGCACCTTTAAGTTTATAAATGACTCACCCTCCCGCAAGTCCATAGAGAACACGGGAGCTGCTGGTCTACTGCTGCCTCTTTTGGGAAGTTTGTCACTGAGGTAAATCTAAAAGAAGGATACCAGACACCAAAGTCACAAGAGAACACATTCAAATTTACAAACTCCTGTGTGCTGCAGTGTAAAAGCGATGATTTTCTCTATGAGCTTTGGTGTGGGGGAATGAGCAGTATAAGCGACACAAACTTTTCAGCATAAAGTTTTCAGTTAAAGGGACACTGTGTAGTATGTATGGGTTTATATAACCCAAAATCCACTTTTTTGTACATATTATGTGCTCCTGCATTGTCTAGTCGCTGTATAATATTCTTTGTTTCATTTTCGTAGTGTTTCAAAAAGTCATGTAAAATAACATGGTCGCGGGCCGCGGTTGCATAGCCACTGTTAGCAGTGAGACGCCATGTTTCTACCGGAGCCTGTAAGGACAAACGCGAGAGAACAAATCAAGCGTCTCTTTACTTGTAGCGGAAGTCCCGCCTCCACTCTCTCCGCTTAGTCTGCTACGGCCGCGGTAGCTCGCCCTCTCCCTCGCCTCACGAACCTCATCTGCTGACACGGTGAATGACGACGAGGACGACATTTGACCAGCTGAGGATACCGTAGCGCTCAGGGAAGGGAGGGGGTGAGCAGAGGAGCAGTTATTTGTTGTAGATTTCAGCCTCTCCTCTAGATGGCACTATAAACTACTTACTTCACCTTTAAGCTACCTCATAGTGAAATAAAAATATGGTACGTTTTGTTTAAGTGACTACAATGTTCTCAGCGAACCACCCTTTGTGTGTTTTTATTCATAATTTCATGCCTTTCAACACTGAACACGCATACTCTCGAGTTTTGTCGTTTTCGTGTGAATTAAAGATTGTCCCTCCCTTTTCATCTTCCCTGTTTTTCTTCTTTTTCTTTTTGGCCAAGATTCTTTGAATCTCTGGTTCAGTCATCAGACATTCAGACTTTAAAAGAGGCTCAGCTTCTTTCCCCCTCTATATATGAACATGCTTATGTAAGCCACTGACATCTCATTGTTGCAGATAAAGAAACAGAGTGATGGAGAGAAATAAGAGGGAGACGCAGGGACAAATCAGTGAGTGGAGAGACTGAGAGCAATTAACAGGATTATACAGATGCATGACCGTCGTTATACGGCCTCACAAATCACTCTCACTCGCTGATGAATAAGTCAAACTAATAACAAAATCAATTAATAGCTTTGGAGCTGCAGCGGATCAGTAATTATGTTTTCCCTGAACACTCTCCCCCAGCTTTAAACTTTCTTAAAAAAAAGTTTAAAGTATGTTTGGCAGTGAACTGCAAAAGCACAAAAATATATTGTAGGAAATGTAGGATTTAGTATTTCTGTCGGAGTTTGACCCACAAGGATTATATAAATCAACATACACAGCAGCGTTTTGACCATTCTGTTTTTAATCTCTTCTACATGCGTACTGATTTTAACCCTTTAACACCGAAGCCTCAAAATGTCTGTGAAAGGGAAGAACAGAGACCATGAAGGAAGAAATGCGGGTTATCAGGAATGTGAAGTGGAGAGTTCTTGTTCTTGAAGTAAAAATCTTTTTCCTCATAGATGATATTGAACCTCACAGTCGGAGCTCTTCTACCGCCTGGATAAGCATGAAAGCCTCCTGGTGGAATCATCTGTGCTTTCTTTCATATGATGAACAGCCAAAATTGTACAAAAATGTGGACATAAAACACATGAGGGGACTTTATCCAGACCACTATAAAGATGGAAAAGCACATTATAATGAGACAGAGGAATCCAGTGGAGCTGTCTTTCCAGGAATGGTTCAGAGAGTTGGCAAAAAGGTGTGGCATAAAATGAAATAATCTCTCTGAGGCTCTGAGGACAAGGCTGGAAACTGCTCGGAATATGTTTCTTAAGGACATACAAATCTGCATTTTAGTATATTTGTTGCTTTAAATGTCACCTACATGACCATCCATCCATCCATTATCTTCTGCTTTATCCTCCACCAGAGGGTCGGGTGCTGTGCCTATCTCAGCTGACATAGGGCTATGGGGGGGGGGGGGGGGGGGGGGGGGGTACCCTGGGCAGTTTGACATGACCATATCAAACCACAATAATATAAAAATAGACAATTTAATAATACCCTTACATCTGCTTCGAGATATTTGAGGACTCATCTTGTAATTGGGGAAGTAAATTACATTTTGGAACTATGATAATAATTTGGAATTATAAGTAGAATTTGGAACTATAAGAAGAATTTGGAATTATATGTAGATTTTGGAATTATATGTAGATTTTGGAATTATATGTAGATTTCGGAACTATAAGTAGATCTTGGAATAATAAGTAGAATTTGGAACTACAAGTAGAATTTGGAACTGAAATTATATTTTGGAATTATAAGTAGATTTTGGAACTATTGGGTGTAGAGCAGGGGTTCTCAAAGTTTTGATACCTGAGGGCCAATTTAGGAGCCCAACATTGGACTGAGGGCCGCCCAAGGGAAAAAACCCCAGAAAGAAATCCCATTTGTAATAATTTTAATGACCAGATTGCAGTTCTACAGTTTAGCGTTAAGTAATATAAGCATTAATATAATGTAATTTAAGCGTTAATATAATAACGCTTATTTCCGGGTATTTACTGGGTAATTACCCAGTATTTTGGCCATTGTTCTTACCTTCTAATTACAGGTTAATACCAAGTAACACATTTCTGTTACCATATATTAACTGGGTAAATAGCTAGTAATTGGTGGCTGTAGCTACCTGCTTATTACCAGCTTATAACCCAATAATACACTAAAATTCACCATATAGAAACCAGGTATATACCCATAATTTTTGTTTATACTTATTGGTCTGTATCCAGTAATGTCCAATAAACATTTAACAAGCTTAGCAGCTCCTGGATTAAAACTATCAACTGTAATTCATTGCGGGCCGCCAGAAATGTTTCTGTGGGCCGCCATTGGCCCCCGGGCCGCAATTTGAGAACCAATGGTGTAGAGGATTTTTTGCCACGTCCACAACCAAGCTTCTTAAGGGAATGGGAGTGCAAGGACAGGACTCCCAACAAGCCGTCAAATCACTGTCAGATGCTGCCAACCGAAGCAGCAGCCTGGCTATGGATCAAGAGAAAGGACCCCAACTGGACTGCAAAATGACCATCGAGGGGTAAAAGCAGAGGGGGGCCTTTCAACGAAACACCAATAAAGGAGGGTGCCCACCTGAAGACCCCTATGAAGCGTTTACCCCTTTACCCCCACCTCTATACCACATACTGATCATCTAAGGGATTGTACTATCTCGTCCTATAAACTCAACTGTAAGTAGAATGTGGAACTTTAAGTAGATTTTAGAACTATCAGTAGAACTTGGAACTTTAAGTAGATTTGGAACTATAAGAAAAATTTGGAATTATAAGTAGATTTTGCAACTGGACATTTTGGAACTATAAGTAGATTTTGGAACTATAAGAAGAATTTGGAATTATAAGTAGAACTTGGAACTTAAATATATTTTGGAATTATAAGTAGATTTTGGAACTATAAGAAGAATTTGGAACTATAAGAAGAATTTGGAATTATAAGTAGAACTTGGAACTTAAATATATTTTGGAATTATAAGTAGATTTTGGAACTATAAGAAGAATTTGGAACTATAAGAAGAATTTGGAATTATAAGTAGAACTTGGAACTTAAATATATTTTGGAATTATAAGTAGATTTTGGAACTATAAGAAGAATTTGGAATTATAAGTACAATTTGGAACAATAAATAGATTTTGGAACTATTAGTAGATTTTGGAACTTTTAGAAGAACTTGGAACTTTAAGAATATTTTGGAACTATAAGAAGAATTTAAAATTATACGTAGATTTTGAAATTATAAGTAGATTTTGTAGTTTAAAGTAGATGTTGTAACTTAAAGTAGAATTTGGAAATTTAAGTCTAAGATTTTAAGTCTTTTTAAATTATTTACAGTTCGGCATTATTTGCTTGGATTCTTGTATAGGACGTCGTGCTCATGACGTCACATTTTAGTATCAGGACGGCTCGCTTGGGACCTCATTAGAGCAGGTAACCAAAAAAAGCACCAGGTAATATCACTGATGGAAAAGCAGAAGAGTCAAGCTGAGCTGAGCTGAGTCATGCTAGAACTGTATCATGGAAAAGCCCATGCCTCACACACTGCACCGAGAACCAGCCCAGGACCACGTCACAACAAACCAAAGGCAGAGATAATGACCACACTTTAATGAACCACTCACATAGTTTCATTTTCTCAAAGTGTAGCCTGTTATCGTAAGTCTGTAAAGGTTCTAGATCTACAGGTTATGTGACTGAGAAATTCATTGAAATGAATCCCTTTTTTCGAATGGTCATAAAAAAAAATTCCATTTCACTTTTAACACATCTTTAAATGAGCTTAGACACAGTGTCTGAGGACGGACACCCAGAGTCCAGAGTTGGTGACGGTGTCAGTTACAGTGCAGAGAGAGAGTGATACCCGGCCTGTGTGAGGAGATAGCGGTGAGACGGAGAGACGGCCCCCCCAATCGCACATGAAAGGGATTTTTGAAGGGTGAGGCGAGACTCTTTCTCCCTGGGGTCTGTCCACCCACTGTCTCGTCACACACGCACGCACACGTACGCACACACGCACACACACACACACACACACACTTTAACAAACTCTTCTTCTCTCTGATTCTCACAAAGACAAAACACGTCCTTGGATCTTGTGATGTTGTCGCCTGTCGTCTTTATACTTGTATGTGTGTCGTCAGTCTGTCTCTTTCTGCTTTGATTTGATGAGACATGTCAACTCCCATTTATTCTCTATGATGCCTCATCCATATAAAAAAAAAAAAAACGAACAATGGTGGTCAAAATATTCTTTTAGGACTCTGTCCAAAGATTACAAGCATGCAAAGAATGAACATATTTTCTTAGACGCGTGTCTCCCACACACATGCACACGTGCACGCGCACACACACGCTGGAAGAGCAATTGCATTATTCTGGAAAAAGACAAATTGTCCAACTGTTATTTACTGGTTGAAAATGTGATTTCTTTCCCTTAGAGAATGAGACACAAAAAGAACCAGAAAAGGCCATTTAACCTGTTTATAAAAAGTGGAATTAGTAGATGATGATGAGGAGGAATAAACATTTAGGGATTTATGTTCTTTTTTTATGGGGTTTCTGTTTCTTATCTTTTCATTGTGATTATCATTTTGTCTTTCTGAAAGCATTATTCCGATAGTGACTCCTTCAAACTCTCTTTTTGATTTTATTTTTTCATCATCTGGTGAACGTGATAGATGCCCTGCCTTCGCTTTTTCCTCGTGCCTGGTTTTCTTCCTCCCTTCTCCCACACATCTGCGTTATCAGACAGGAAGTAGCGGAGAGTGGCTTCTTGTCCCACTTACCCCAGGGGCGGGATAACGGTGCCAACGCCACAAGAAAAGTCAGACTGTTTATCAAATATTCAGTGGATACATCCAAGAACTCACCAGAGCATAGTATACATTTTTAATTTAAGGGCCTTGAAGGTTCCTGTGTGTGTGTGTGTGTGTGTGTGTGTGTGTGTGAGCTGCAGTGGCACCATTCAGAGGGTCCAAATCTGCCATCATCCATTTAGCTCCATATCATGGAATAAATGAGGATGAGTAATAAAAATCAGACGACTGCACCTCATGGATGTATAATGTTCAGAGACGCTGTCTCATTTTAGCTTCACAGCTTCTTTTCCTATATTTTTGTATTTTGTGTTACATTTCAAAATGTCTTGTGATTTGTAGTTTGTTTTTGTTTTATTTGAACCAGTTTACTGAATGTTCTCCTGGATGTGGTTTTCATAAAAGCCTCAGTGGGTTTTTGCCGCACCCTCACTCGTGCTTTTTTTGGTAAATTTTATGATTGTTATTGTCTTCATGTTACAAAATAGGTTTTAAATCTCTACTGGGCAAATAACTATATTTGATAACTTCCGCAGACATCTGTAAGCGCATTACCGTAAGATCTCAGAAACCATGGATGGGTATCAATATCGTTCAGTATCTGTATCGGTCTGACACAGGTCAAAATCACTGGATTGGATATCTGACAGATAAAAATGGAAAATCTGATACAATCTAAAAAGTGCATATACATTGCATGCTTCACTATGCACAGACTGTAAAAATGTAAAGAAATAATTTTGAGTCATATTTGCACTCTTTATTTCTTCCTTTTTGGGAGAACAATATTTTTTGGAGAATTATGTCTTTGAAATGACCCAGAACACCTTCATAGTTCATAAATGGTCGACCGTACTTGACTAATATCAGTATCGGTGGATACTGAAGTTTGTGGTATCTGCATCGGACAAAAAAGTGTGGATGTCATTGTATAATTGTATCAGTCAGTGGAGGCCTGTGATGCTCAAAAACATCGATCTTTTCCTGCATCTACAGTACTATCTCAAACACTAATAATGGTTAGTAAAAGTTGATGAACTCAACCAGGTGTGTTGTGATTGGGAAACACTGTTCTAAAACGTTCTATAATGTACATTCCTTTCAGCTTATTTGTGTTTTTCTTGTATGTTCCAATAGACACTCTGTATAGACAGGCAAGGAACCATATATGGTACCTTCGTGGACCTTGATTTGATTTTCAAATGAAAAACAAAGTATTGCTATATACTGCAATAGCACTCTAGGGTTTACATTTTTAGTGCCCTAATGCAGTATCCATAATCATTCTCTTGCATTTCTTATCCAAACCGTCTCTGAAGACACATCATGGCACAGATGAGCTCCAGCAGCAGATTAAGAGCTCACCAGCTGCTCCTCTGACACTTTATTAGGTGTCATGTGTTCCTAATAAAGTGAGCAGGAAACTGCAGTTTATCCGTTATTTTGCATTTTTCAACCATGTGCTTCCCTTTTGTACAAACCATGCCAGATGTTCGGGTGCACATTGTAACAGATTAACATCTGATATGCGTGCAAACATGTTAGTATATTTGCCCCCCTTGTGTATTTATATTTCCATAACCAAATTAAGGACAGATGTGCCTTTTAACTACATTGGTCTGTAGGGATTCAAGGACCGAAACATCCAATATGTAAAATCTAGAGCGGTTTATTGGCGGAAATTGAATGAACCACCGATATGTTTGCTTGTATAGTGTTTAATAACTTTAAAATAAAAACAGATTAGTTTCCATAGCCTTAGAACAAGGGCCTCGTTTAATTACGGAGGCTGGATTTTGAGCCACCGTGTTTCTTCGGCAGCCTGAATCGACAAATGACATGGACACTGTGCATAAACCAACAAAGAAAATGGTGGTAGGAACTGGTTTGGATAAGAGGTTGAGAGGAAGAGTGGAGGGAGTTCACATCCTTTTTGGAATTTGAAGGCCACCATAGTTGCCTGACACATTTTTGGAAGGGAAGGAGTGCAATCTGTAGTCTGACCATTAGAGGTCACTGATTCTTACACACCGGACCTTTAACCTTTAACACAGACATACTGATGTTTTTGTAGGAATAGCTGAAGCGTCTCTCTCTCTCAGCTCATATGAAAACATACTCTCATCCTCCTGAATAATCATCTGTCAGATGCTTGAAACCTCACAACTATGTCAGCTATGCAGCCCACAAACTTTAATAAGACTAGTGGTTAAACATGTAGAGGAAGACAGAGCAGACATTAGCCAGCATGACGTCTCTTTGTGTGTGTGTGTGTGTGTAGGCTGATCAGACTGACTGACTTTTGAAAACAAGAAGTAGAAGATCTAACGAGCGCAGAGAACAGAACGGGGAAGTGTTCTCAGGTTTTACTGGAAAAATGGGAAGTTAACAGTGTTTTCAGAAGTTGCACAAGTGTTGCATATGTTTTGTTTACTCTCTGTGTGTGTGTGTGTGTGTGTGTGTGTGTGTGTGTATGTAAGCTGAGCATGAATAATGGCACACTTGTATAATGTTTTTTTAAGTCTTAACTGATTTTCAATATCGTTAGCCTAATAGCATAGTTGCCTAAGTCATATTTGAATTTTTTCAGAAAACAAAAAAAACAGATATCACAATTAGCAAAAAAAATGACTTAGGCAAATTATGCTATTAGGCTAACGATATGTAGGAGACCAAAGAGAAGTTATAATCTCGAGAAAGCACAGGACTAATCGATCCAGTCAAGGAGCATTCAAACTAAATTTCAGGAAATGTGTGATCTCACAGAAACTCACACAAAAGAAAAAAGAAACATGAATGTGGCTAGTAGCTAGCAGCTAGTAGCTAGTAGCTAGCAGCTAGCAGCTAGCAGCTAGTAGCACTACTATGTGCCATTTTTGCACTGAAAGACGCAAAAAAAAGCAAAAAAAACCACTATGGATAAATTCATGACTGAGAAGACAAAACCGAGACTGTCTAATACAGGGGTCACCAATGTGGTGCCCGCGGGCACCTGGTAGCCCGCAGGCAGCCAATACGGTGCCCGCGGGCTCACTTCACTTCACCTCACTTGCATGTATCCATATGATCACTCAGTAAAATATCTTTGACATTGTTTATAAAAACTGGTAATCGTTAGGAGTAAGCACTGGAATGAATGTGTATGCAGTTGAATGCATAATATTAATCACTTAAATGGTAAACAAACAAAAAAATATTATATGGTAGCCCTCCATATTATTTTTTACCCTTAAGGTAGCTCTCTGTCTCAAAAAGGTTGGTGACCCCTGGTCTAATACATATTGTAGTGTGACCTGGTGGTAATTAAAAATGAATAATAAGATATTTAATGTTGATAGATATTCTCAAGCCACGCTAGTGTTAGCCAGACGCAACAGGGGTGAAGCTTCCTGGTTAGCTCACTATCACTTGCAGGTTTCTGCACAGAGTTGAGGACTCACTGACTTCAAACAGGGTTCCCATGGGTTTTTGAATTAGATTTTTATTCCCAAGGCCCATGACCAAGATCCCAAGGACATTCAATTTGAGGGAACGGGTCCTGGAAAGTCCTTGAATTTGATGTCAACCAGGGTTTGGGAACCCTGATTGACATCATATCAAACGCATTTTATAATCATAAGGTGTGGATCAGGCCAGAAATGTGTCCACTTGTCCACTAATGTAGGTCAGCGACACTGTGATGCGTGTATTAGACACACAATATTTCAGCCTCCAAACTAAAGAATCCTCTCAACAAAATTTACATCAGCTTGAGTCCATGTATCTTAAAGCGGACCTAGACCTGAAGTTTCAATAACCACTGTTTTTTAGTGTGTATCTGCGTCATTACCTTGTTTACGAAGCCCTGAAGTTTTGAAACAAACAGTTCAGCCATTGCTGAGAACACTGTGTTTTATTGTAATCTTGGGCTCAGTGAGATCTCTGAAAAAACCCGGTCCAGTTACGTAAACACCGGTTCTCCTGAACAGCAGATCCTCCTGCTCCGGGCACTAGTCCGGGTACATCCGGTTGCGTACATTGAAGAAGAATAACGTCCGTTGTGGAGGTGTTTCACAAGACAGTTGGGAAGGCTCTACGCTGGCTGGCTAATCACAAAACACTCTGTCTTCTGGGTGTGAGAGTTCAGTCTGAAATATCGCGGCTCAGCACAGCGTCAGAAAAGACAGATTTCTATCTGCTCGTTTACAGCAACTAGGAGGTTTTTGACCATAAAAACAAGTTAATGTATGTAAGTAGACCTCCATAATTAACATATATGTGCAACAGGACCACTCTATGTGAGCTTTAAAAATGTTTGCCACGTTTTGTCTGGAAACTGACGTTTGTGTTGCACTGCCCCACACCAAAGTCCATAGAGAAAAACAATGATTTTACCATCATTGTGCACAGGAGTGTTGATCCACAGCTGCCTCGATCAGTAACTACAAATGTGTAATGTCATGACATTCTTTTTTTTCCGATTCACCTAACTGACGCAAACTGACCACACGAGGCAGCATGCACGGTATGCTGGTTAAGAGGGGTTTTGGACACTTAGGTTGGTTAAGCTGGTCACCACTGAAAAATTATGGGTTAAAAATCACCCAACTTGGGTTGCTTTATAACCCAGTGCTGGGTCACTATTGCACTGGCTCAACAGTAGTTGATTTGACCTAGCAAGATGGGTTAGTCCATTTTAACCCAACAGATGAGTTAAATATTCTACCCAAATGCTGGGTCAAATTAACTACAATTATGGGTTGTATCAATTATATACATTTGTTATATACTCTACCTAAATGCTGGATCAAATTAACCAATATGCCAGAGTATTAAAAACAGATTACAGTATAATCTATAAGAAAATAAATTGCAATCGACTACCCATATCTATAAAACTGTTAAACTACAAATCTATAACAAAATACATTCTATTTTTGGTCATGCGAAGCATATTATGCAATAAACACTACTACAATACTGGAATCTTGGAAAACGTGGACCATCAAGCTCTTCTGTCCTAAAAACACTGATTTTCCATATGGACTTTGGTGCAGAAGAGTGAGCAACTTACGCACATTAAAAAAACGCTCTGTAACTGTGAGATAAAGTGGAAAACATATCTAGATGTTTTCGCGGTTCCTTGCTGGCAGCCTTGTCTTCAGAAAGAGTGAGAGTCCTTGATTTAAGAATATTCTTGGTGCAGGGGACTGAATTGACGCAGTCGACTGTGATTATGTGTCTGTAGCTCTTAAAGAAACCTTTAAAACCTGACCATTATGAGACGACTCTGTGAAACTCGGCAGCCGTTCCGACACTTTCGTAAGGCGTGTGTTTCAAACATGTAACAGTACCTTGAAAATAGACAAAACAAGACATAAATCATCTGACTGGGGTCATGAAAGTGTCACAACTCAAGGATATTCCAGAAATAAGCATCGCTGTGAAGCTGTCTCTTCTTATTCCTCCAGAAAGTTTATGCAAAGAAGAGAGAGGGACATTTTCAGAATTAACAATGCAGCTAACTAAATTAGAAAATAAGTATAAGGTGATTAATTTGCATTGACACTGCTGTTTACCAATCAATAATTCCATAATAACATTTCAGCAAAACATAAATCAAATGATTTAAGAGAGAACTAAAATGACTTGACAGAAGCTTTCTCTCAGAAGTCAGGTGCTGACCCTGACCCCTGATCAGAGTAGAGGGGGGATGTGATTAAACACTCACACACTGAAGGTCAGGATTTGAAAATACTTTTTTTTTCAGCTGAAACAATATCCAGTCATGTCTGAGGCATGACTTAAAAAGAAAAAAAGTCTTGGTATTTAGCTGCGACACAAACGGCAGGATCAGATCTCTTTCGTTGCTTTAGTGACGTGGGAATATGATAGTGGGGTCAGAGAGGACAAGGCCCTGCAGTGTGTGTGCAGCGGATGACAACATGACAGACCATAATAACATGTATTAAGCCCTGAGTGGGAACAGAAACCAACACTCTGCTCTGTGATATTAGCTCTCTCTGTTTCTCTCTCTCTCGCCAGGAGGTTGAAAATAAAAGGAGCAGAAGAAACACATCAAATATAGACACATGTCCACACACACGCACACACTCAGACACACACACACTCTCTCCAGTGAAATTCCACACCAGGCCTCCGCTCTGCCTCAGGTTACACTGTGATACTTGAATAGGAGCGACTGTATTTCACTGATTGAACCATGCTTTAGAAAAACAAGGGCACAGAACACACACACACACACACACACACACACACACACACACACACACACACACACACACTCTCGCTGACAGTTTTTGTCTTTTAAACGAAGAAGACGAGTAAATTAGAAGTAGATGAGAGGATGTAATAGTATGGGGGGCCGTGTAGGCCATAATTCCTTTTTACCTCATACATATACAATTTTACCTCTCACACAATTTTTCTACCTCTCACATACTCTCTTGTATTTTGCACATACACAATTTTACCTCTCACACAATTTTTCTACCTCTCACATTCTCTCTTTTACTTTGCACATACACAATTTTACCTCTCACATACAATTTTTTTTACCTCTCACATACTCTCTTTTACTTTGCACATACACAAAACACGCCTCTTGCATATTTGTGTGTGTGTGTGTGTGAAGGGTTTTTATGTGAATGTGAGAGCTCCAAAAAAAAGTGAATGTGCGAGCGGAAGGTCTTTCGGTCATGTGACGAAAAGCAGGAACTGTGAACAGGTAGCGCATGATGGCGCTGGAAGAGAACGAGAGCACCTCGGCCAAGCTGCCGCTTTATTCAACAGTCTGCTATCTTCACCAGAAGACATTCAGAATGTATCAAATAATCAGGGTGCGATTTGTAGGAGGGATGGGGATGGGGATTCAGCCCCCCCCCTCCCCTCTGGTTTTCCTATCCCTATCTCTGCTAAATTCATTTTTTTATCTCCGTTTGATTATTTTCAAGCAGCGGTTGCTAATTTCCCCGTGATTTTCTGATGTGTAAGAAATTATTTATAAATAATCAATCTATTTATAGGAAAGCAGTGGACTTGGACAATTATCTTTTTTCAAGTTTGTGTTGCAATCCATCCGCAACAATATTTTTCTCTAGTGTGTTCAAAACAACCAAAA
Organism: Microchirus variegatus; assembly: GCF_963457635.1. NCBI lineage: Eukaryota > Metazoa > Chordata > Actinopteri > Pleuronectiformes > Soleidae > Microchirus > Microchirus variegatus. The sequence goes on from NC_139807.1 coordinate 25,712,382, forward strand.
ATTCAGAGAAAACTCCACTGACAGCCCTGTTCAGAACGCTCTGTTTAGTAGTATCTCTTTAAACAAACAGTAAAATGAAACTTAAGGGACAGGAAATGACAACCACAGAGGCTACTGGGAGCTATCAGCAGTTAGCATTTGGAAAAGTGATCATTTGCAGGCTCGAGCAGGCACATTGCCGGCATGTATTTATGTATCCACTGGTAGATAAATCCTCCGAGGCTGGAAGTTTGTGTAGAACTCTGTGCTGCACTGTGGAGCCAAGAATACAACTTTTCGCGGTCTTCACGGACTTCCGGTTTCCGGTTTTCGGATATCGTTGCCCCTGTCAGAACTCTTGTGTGTTTTACGGTTACAGTTACAGGAATTTAGCGCATTGTGACGTCCCAATGAATGCGGAAGTCAACATTGCATGTTTTATCTCCTGTACTTAGACTGAGGAGGACCACAAAAACATGAGTCATCTTTTTTCACACTTTGGCGACTGATAGGACCCCCGAGTCCCAACTATAAGGATTTAAATGATTAAAAAGTTGATTTTGCATAATATGGGACCTTTATATTATTGACTCCTGAAAACACCTCTGAAGACAACAGTAAAACACTACAGTTGCGATAAACCATTAACGATTAACGGGACCAGTCTGCAAATGTCATTGTTCATCATATTTAATAGAATTTAAACGTAAATGCTCTGGTGTCAAACCAAACCAATATTTGTTAACTTAGAAATGTATTAAATGATTAAATCGAAATATTAAATGTTACACCTAAATGTTTGATGTTAAATCTAAATGCTAAAGACAAACATACATATAAATGTTAAATCTAAATTATAAATAAATCTAAATTAATAACATTTAGATTTAGGATTTAGATTTAACATTAAGATTTAGATTTAGATTTAGATTTAGATTTAGAGTTTAGATTGATAGATTTAACATTTAGGTGTAACATTTAATATTTAGATTTAACTATTTAATACATTAAGTTAACAAATATTGTTGTAACTGTGAAAAATCCGTAGCCGATTATTTACACCACTGTATTTCAACGTTGGTGATAACGGTGTTACTTTGAGATTTTAGTATTTTCTCAGGTGGTACTTGGTATAAAACCTGGTCCAACATATAAACTGTAAAGTGTGAAGAGGAGAAAGTCTGTATTTGATTTACCGGCACTTTAAATCAAGTCTCCAATATGCAGATTGCCCTGCATATTTTTTTCTGAGGTAATAAAATTGATATTGTGGCTTTATTGCCCAGCCCTGGGTTCATGTGACAGGATTTCACATTGCAGTGTGAGTGAAAGCTGTGTGGTGACTGTGTGGAACTCACAATAAGAGGCCGAGGATTATACGTGTGCAGATCGGGGGGTACATGTAAGAGGATTGTTCGGGTGTCCAATAGTCTGTGGGGAAAACAGAGAGATGAACAATCAAGCAGCTGTGAGCCCAGAGTCACCGTTTCTCTTAATCTGCCGTCATCAGCCAGGAAACTCCAGCTTATCTCCCCGTGTGTGTGTGTGTGTTTCCTCGCACCCTCTCTCTCCTCATCCTCCACCCCCAACTCATGTGGACCCAGCACACAATATGAAATCATTAATCCAGTCACCCATTACCCTCTGACTGCCCCCGTTTCTCTGCCGTTAATGAGGGAATTTGTAGGTCATCAGGCAGTGAAGGCCCGTGTGTGTGTGTGTGTGTGTGTGTGTGTGTGAGCTGACACCATCCCCCAATTCCTAAATATCCTAAAGACAAAACACCACTGACAATGGAGCACAATGGACACATTTCATCAAACTAAGAGCTTTTTTTTGTCCAATCAGTTTCAGTTTGAATCCACGTGTCAGTGGACATTTTAAAAGGAAACGTAAATATATAAAAGGTAAAATATCTACCGTCTCTGTCACTGTTGTGATTTGGTGGAAATGGAACACTTTAATAGGCGTTGTGATTCTCAGTAAATCAAATAAACAAAGTCCACTTCTCTTCACCTGTTATAGATCAAAGTCTGTGATATTTGCATAGAAGAGAGAAACTGTTTTTATCTCACACTGAGAGAAACTGAGGGAAATGTTTCAAATTCAAAGTCCATATGAAGATGTCAGTGTTTCAGTCAGAGACTACACACATACACACTGACACACGCACAGAGATATATACACTGACACACACACACACACACACTCATATACACACTGACACACACACTCATATACACACACACTGAGGCTGTGCATCAATGTTAAAAACTGCATATCTGTCTTCACAGCGTCTGGACTTTTCAGCTCTGTGTTCACCTGGCCTCGTTCTTTCACTGTGCTCCGCACACACACACACATGTATGCTCGCACACGCACACACACACTAAGTCACATGTTATGCATGAGCATGAACGTGTTTTCTCAAGTTGTCAGCGTTTCTCTTTTCATTTTCATTTAATAGAAAAATTGTTCCACTGGCTGCTCTGTGATTCGTAAACACATCTCTCCATTTTCATGTCAAACAAAGACAAAGGAAAGTGTCTTTTTTTTCTTTTGTTTGACCCTACCCTTTTTGTCTCACATGATTCCCATGAAGCGTGTCATCTAGTTTGATTGGCAGCGCATACGTTAGTCATGTCAGCCGATGTTTCACTCGTGTTTCTGTCTGTTCATCATAACTAATCAGCCAGTGTATCTTAAAACAAGCCATGCAATGCTGGTCACATTTGAATGTAAAATAAATCAACATAAATAAAAAAGCGGTAGTGCCCCCTCATCTGGTGCAGACAGAAGGCCCTTTTTTTCTGCGCACCGCCCCTGTGCTGTACTGTTGGCCCTCTCTTGCGCAGTGCACTTCTCCGTCTCCAAGCGGGCTCTCCGTATCCAACACAGACTGGATCATTCCTCTACACGCAGCTTTATCCCTACATCCAAAAAGGGATTTTATTGGCCAATTCCGCGATTCCGTTAAAGTGGAAACCATAGGGCCCTACACATGTAGACATGGTCAATAAAAGGGAAATGCAGATTTAACAATAGAAGTTAACACGACAAGAAATAAAATAGTGGCAAATTGGTTTAGATTACTGCATCCACACCTCCCTGAAACTGTCACCCACTATTGGAATGTTGTGATTGATCTTTGTCTGTGTGATTATAAACCTCTTTTTTAAACTTGAATCCACAAACTCCACGCACCAAACCCCATAGAGAAAACCAGTGATTTTACATCACAGCACAAATGTGACAAAAGTTAGCATCATAGTTCAGCTTGGCTAACTAAGTTAGCATCATAGCTTGACTGTCGAGTTCCGTTATGAACTGTTCCCTCGGTTTTGGAGGCTGCCGTCCTGTAGCACCAAAACTTCGGTGCGGCGGGGGTTGTGGCTCCGGGCAGAACAACTGCCACCACCATGTGGTGGACGGCGTTGCCCGGTGCACAGCTGCCGCCACAGCCGACAGAACAACGACCAGTCGGTTCTGTTCGGTTCTGTAGGTGGCTGCGGCTGTTGAACAACCAGTGGACCACCCACGGTTCTGTTCTGTCAGCGGCTGCGGCTGGCTCTGCCTGGTGCGGTCTGCGGTGGTGGTTCAGATGACACAAAGATGCATCTTTTAGTGTCTTTCTAATCTAACCTAATGGTCTTCTTCTGACATGCAGAGAGAGAAAAACTGCGGTAGCCGAGTGGTTAAATAGGTGGACTTGTGTTGCGAAGTTTGTAGGATAGATTCCGGACAGTGTCAACATTATTTACCTCATTATTGTATAAAGCAGGGGTGTCAAGAGAGGAAGTAGTGAATATATTCTTCAGCTATTTTTGACATTAGTGGGCATGGGTTTTACTAGGTGAACTTTTTGTTAAAGGTGCATTATGTAATAAATCTAAAGCAACTGGCCATAAAATCCTCCTAATATGTCACAGAGGTCCAGGAATAATGTTCATATAACATACTGAACTCACCAACAAAAATAGTACAACAAAAATATTTGCATTAAAAAAAATATTTTTCGCTCCGCAAAGTTTGTTCATGTTTCGAAATTATGTTTTGGCATGACGTGCCATCTACTGCCGTCTACCAATCATAGCAGTCAGTAGAGTCTCAGCGGTTGAGCAGCCATGGGTTGCCAGTTATGTAGCTACAATTGAAATGAAACGAAAGGAAACCTAAAAGACCTAGGTATGAATGTAAAAAATGCCAAGATAAAGTTTTCAGCAAAGCGAGGGTCTATATATAGGACATGCTTTTGAACGGTGGAGAGAGTTTAAAGCTGAGAGGAATTTCAAAACGGATGCAGAATTGGCTCCTCTCCTAGACTGGTAAGCTCAGCTTGGCTAACTAAGTTAGCATCATAGCTCGACTCTCAAGTTCTGTTTTTTTTAAAAAACAGTATTATTTTGTTACAGAAAAGAGAGAAATCTTTGGTTATTTATTTATTTATGTTCAAATCTGTTCACAGTGTTCCAAAATATTTGTTATTAAATGTTACATTAAGTTGCTATATAAGTAAATGTTGTTTAAATAAAATGTTTTTTAAATTAAATCGAATCGTGGGTCAAAAATCGTGATACAAATCGAATCGTGAGTTTGTGTATCGTTACAGCCCTAATTAATAAGCTTACAATGCATGAAATATTACCATGAATATATTACATATAAATATATTGGGTGTGTGGTGGTAATTTGCCCCACATGCCACGATGTTTCACTCAAGGTTTTCTCAGAAGTCGACAGCCCTGCTATATAACATTGTAAAAGGGGAGGCAAAAATGAAGGACAGTTCTGTCAAATATCATGCATTAAGTTATTCCATCTGATATATCCATACCTAGTCAACAGCTAATGTTACCATAAATTATTATACATCTTGATCTTTACTGAGAGAACAGAATTGTGTGTTTTAGAGCCACTCATTTATGATAAAACGCTCGCTCCTCGCTTGTTGCTGACGGAGTTACATGTCAACCGGTATGGCAACCATGACTCTGGAAGGGAGGGGTGGAGTGGGAGGCGGATACGTATGTTTTAATTTTGATTGTAGTAACCGTTTTTGGCCACATTGTTACAGATGGCGCTTTTAAGTGGTGAAAATGTGTGTTTCAGGTTGATACATAAAACAAAGCCACTGATCTGCACAAGCTTACTTTCCAAACTCTCTCTCTCCTCAGACAAGAAGTGGCTTAATTTTTATCCACCACTTTCATACCTCAGCTAAACAGCTGAAGCACAAGCTGCGATGTCTCCGCTCACTTCCTGGGGTCCGTTTCACAAAGCAGGTTCAACAAACTCTGAGTCTAACCCGGAACTCTGAGTTGATCTACTCTGAGATAGGAAACTCTGAATTTTCGGTTTCATAACAGCTGATTTGAGTTAGTTTGTTCAACTCAGAGTAGTTTCACCTCGAGTTAAGCGCGTGCACCACAAGTATAAAAAGACAGCATCAATGGAGCCCCGTTTCGACGAGTCACCATGGCAACGGGGAAGCGGAGGGCGACGTTCTTCATCCAATGGAGTTGGAAATATTAATGCGCTCATACGGTGAGTTTGAGAATGTTTTAGAAGGAAGTGTAACAGCAGCAAAAGAGAGGGAGATGTCGTGGGAGAACATTGCCATTTGGGTCAATGCGTAAGTTTAAATGTCATCCTTTGCACAATCACAATAATATTACAGCGGGAAACTGCTTGAGTTGTAGCCTATTAATTTATTTCATTTAGGTGCAATCCCGCGGGGGAGAAGCGCACTTGGTAGCAGTTTAATATGAAACATAAAAACATTGTTCAAACAGGTAAAACCTCTGTATAATCTCATGGGATTAACTTCATTTTGATCATGTTTTACATAAAGTAAATATGAAGTGTAGTGTTTGAAAGAAGTGTTTGAAAAGTGTTTGTGTGGCTGAAAGAGGGCAGAGACAGAGAGAAACTCAAGGTCTGTTGAGAAAAACCTGGTCCCGACCAGGTTAGGTTCAAAGAGCATGTTACCATGGTAACTGACCGAGAGCTTAAGTTACCTCTCTCTGTGAAACAGGCTAGTTACTCCTCTTTCTCTGGTTTGACGTACCTCCCTTTGTGAAACGGAAAACTCAGAGTTTCCCTCATTTCAGGGTTAACAGACTCAAGAGTTTTCACTAAACCTGCTTTGTGAAACGGACCCCAGGCCGTTTTATTAACCAGTGCTCTCTTTTTCTGAGGCGTCGACTTCTCATATGAAAAATTCCTGCATGAACTTTGCCTTTTTCTGCTCCTTTTGATCCCACAGTCACAAACACGGAGGGGGGGGGGAACCACCACACAAATGTGGTACATACTTGTCCCCTCACCAGAGAATTCCACTGGAAAACCACATGCATTTACATGGCTGATGAGCCAAATCCAAACAACTAGTTTTTGTTTTTTGTTTTCATGAGAGATGTTTTGACTTTTAAAAAAAAAACATTCTGAGAAACCCAGACATTGGTTAGATTGTGACGAGACTGTCCTCCTTCAAAAAACGACCACATAGGTCGTTTGTACAAGCAGCGTATTACGACCGCCGGTTACGTTTTAAAATCAAGCCACCTCTTGCGGTCGAGTAAATACCGACCCGCCCGGTGTCTCACAGGACTTGTCATAAACTTTGACCTTCGTTACCAATCAAATATTGCAATAAGACATACTAAGCGGGGGAGGAGTTGCATCCTTTTCGTGATTTAACATCGTAGCCTTAAGTCCGACAATTGCGTCCTTGCAGTATGTTCACAAGCGGCAACGTTTAGCTAATAAACGTTTATTATTAATCGATCTGATGGATTGACTAATATGGGGCACCGTCAAGGTAGGAAGCCACATTATGTCTGAACATACTTTAAGCCACATTTTCACTCCACAACAAAAAAAAGTAGATCCAAATACGATCCCCAGAAGTTCTGTTTTCAAACGTTGCGGAATCAGTTCTGCCTTTGAACAAAATACCCTGGCATAATAAAAGTTCAGTATAAGCCCATTTTTTGAAGGTATAACTGGGTTGGGTATTAATTCTAGATACCGTACTAGATGGCGCAACACCATTAAAACGAGCTAGCTAACGCTGTTTTCGGTTAATCTTAGCACTTATAATATTATCCACTGTATTAATTCTAGATACTATACTAGATGGCGAAACAACATTAAAATGCGCTGCCAACATGTTCTATGGTTCACCTTTACTGTACTTACTTCTTCTTCAGATTTACTTGACTATTAATATGATGGCGTAATCCGCAATGCTCTCCTGTTTACGGGTGTGTGTGTGTGTGTGTGTGGGGGGGGGGGTTAATGTAAGAAACGCTCTTATGGGTCGTATTCGAGGGCACGCACAAACGACCTATGTGGTCGTATGAGTTGGAGGGCTTGTTGACATGTTCATTTATGCAGCAATTCTTCTTAGTCACTGCACTGACGTCCATGCATTTGGACAGGAAGCAAAGTGTTATTCCTGACCAGTTTATGTCTAACCCTAACTTTAAATCAAATCTTAGCCCTAAAATTAACAAGTTCTTCTAGGTTTTGGTCTCCATGAGGAATACTGATCTTGTTTATGCCAGAAAAGGTCCCCAAGAGGTAACAAATACATGTAAACACACACACAGGCTTCAGACAAATGTGCTTACAGATTCTTTGTTTACATATTTTATGAGTTAGAGATGTCTTAATGGGAAAATGCAGCTGAGTTGCAGGCCTCCTGGTGCCATCATGTCACGTGCAAACACAAGTTTAAAGTAATTACCAGAACACATCTGTGATTTTTGTTTATCTATCTTTCTTGCTCTCTGTATCTCCATGTATGGTCAATAAAGATACATACAGATGCAGAAAACTTCAGTTTGTTCTCTCTGACTGATGTTATCAATGCTCATGGGGATTTCATCTCATCAAAATTGTGAACGCTTCCTAAAGGTCTGGCTCTCGCTAAAAATGGGAATTAAAGCCCTTTAAAAGGTAGTCTGATGTTCCTTTTCTCTCGTTAACAGACTAAGTCAGTCTCTCATTTCTGTGTTTTTAAAGGTCCAGTATGTGACAGGTATTTTTTACAGAAAATGAAAATACTACCCATACTAACTAAGTATGTTTGTTTAGGATAAGATAAGATAGTCTTTTATTAATCCTGCAGTGGGAACATGTATATTGTCACACCAGCAAAGACAGTAAAGATAAAGATAATAAATAATAAACATTCATTTCCACATGTGAAAGGACAATACAGAAATATATAAACAATATAGTAAGTTATATAGAAAAACTATTAAAAGCTAAAATATAAAGTACATAATAGACATACTAGTTACCAGAATATATAAAAGATGGGCTTGATATTTACAAATCACTTTAAATTAAAGGTGTTTTGTTTTCTTGTATGGGTTGAATGTAAACCTTCAAAACATGACATACACGTCCACAAATAAGGCACGTGCCTAAAGTACATTTAAAAGGAATATTCTGTTATCATTTTAGAGCATTTATACACTCAGAAATACATTCTTGTGTGTAATATATTCAAGTTCTAAGTTCTTTAAATGAGGATGTTCGACTGGTTCTCACCATTTATGTAAAAACGTGGATTGTAAGCAGTGAAATCTGATAAATCATAACATTTTAGACAGTTGAGACTTAAACAGATTGATTGATTGGTTGATTTAAATTAGGAAGCTTGAATAGAAGGGAAAACAAGCTGCAGTCTCATAAGACTCACCATTAGTAACCTGCTATAGGGAGCTGAATGCATTATGACACAGAAATAGTTGATTTTATTCTATAAATGGTGCAGCTGCAAGGCATGATGTAATTATAAGTTATACACACGGCTTCTTACAGCCACCAGAAGGAGAAAGGGGATTTTTAATGGTGCAACACCTTTTAAGGATAGTCTTCCACTGGAGAAAAGGATGGAAATGTAGGAATATAATCATCATTATCTTCCACTTTACTCATAGAAGATGTCTTACTGCAGAAACATGTTGGTAAAAACCTCCAGGACGGTGCTGGTGTCACACATCTGTGCTATGTTGTTGTTTGTTATGATGAGAACTGAATATAGAGGGAAAATAGTTTGAAAACATTGTCTTTTAGTTGTTATTTTCATAGCTAAAAGGTGGCAAAGGTGGTTAAATTGATCACCGTTAAGGGTCGACAGTATCTACTAAATTCTATAATTCGCTGCTAAATACTCTTGATAACGTCTTACTGGAAATGAGTCGTCTGGTTTTATTGAAAACAGTGGAACTGTGTCAATAAAGATGGATGCTAGTAAGCTAATGCTAACAATCAAACAGGCAAACTGAGCTGTGGTAAAAATATATATCTATATAGTCAATACACATAAGCCAAAGCCGTAAATATAAATGAACATCTGCTGAATTTAACAGAGAGGGTAATGCTAGCAGTCATTGTACATAACGTGGCATCAGATTCAGGTCAAAGCTATTTAAAGACATTAAAACATGTCATTTCTTTAAATTTGTCCAAACTGGTATGGGTTTACACAAACACCAGCACAATTACAGACAAAAGCAGAGCTCACATAGTCATTTTTGTATTATATTTTTAACTTCTTTCATTCGAAAATTACTGAAATCATCACCGCTTACTTCCAAAAACAATTTGTTTTAATGCAAGTTGTGTTCGAAAACTGTGTTATGTGTCCTTGCACATTTCTAAGTGGTTAGTGTTTGTTTTTTTTTGTTTTATTTTGTTTTTATTTATTTTTGTTGTGTTATTTTTATGTGTCTTTATGTGGGTATGCAGCCATATGACTATTATTATTCAATCAAATGATATATTGAAACCAAAAAAGAGATTTGAGAGCAAAAAACAGTAAGTGGCAATCAAATAATAATAATTTAAGATCAAATCAGAACAGGTTGCAATTGAAAAAAAAAAAAAAAATATGAGTGAACATATTTCTTCAAATTCAACCAAAACTAATGTTTGTAAGTAAAAACATACAACCATTTTGCTTATAAATCAGTCCTCTTTTAACACAAGTAATGAAGTATAATGCCCTGCTGCTGCAAGCACACTGATGAGCAGCAACACGGTTGCTCGTCACGGCCTGAGCAGAGTCGCCGCTGAACGCGGTGCCACTTTCCACTGTGTCATGGAGCAGTTCAGCAGTAGTTTAGTAATCCATGGTAGTACTGCTGTGTACGAACTAGGGATGGGACTTTTTTTGTCGACAAATCGATCGACAATCGACACGCACGCAAAAAGTCGAAGTGTCCCAAACACGTAAATTTCACAACCACGGAGGTTAAAGAAGATGTGCGCGAAAAGGTGATCTTGCTGTCCAGGCTCTCTGCGCTCTCAGATGATCGTGCGCACGTCACCGGCTCGTTCTCTCGAGTGGCTGTGCGCCTCCAAGCGTGCGTGTGTGTGTTTGTGTGTGTGCGTGCAGTGCGAACGAGGTTGCGCTTAAAGGTGAAGTAAGTAGTTAATAGTGCCATCTAGAGGAGAGGCTGAAATTTACAACGAAGAACTGCTCCTCTGCTCACCCCCTCCCTTCCCTGAGCGCTACAGTATCCTCAGCTGGTCAAATATCGTCCTTGTTGTCTTTCTCCGTGTCAGCAGATGAGGTTCGTGAGGTGAGGGAGAGGGCGAGCTACCGCGGCCGTAGCAGACGAAGCAGAGAGAGTGGAGGCGGGACTTCAGCTACAAGTAAAGCGACGCTTGATTTGTTCTCTCGCGTTTGTCTTTACAGGCTCCGGTAGAAACATAGCGTCTCTCTGCTAACAGTGGCTATGCAACCACGGCCCGCGACCATGTTATTTTACATGACTTTTTGAAACACTACGAAAATGAAACAAAAACTATTATACAGCGACTAGACAATGCAGGAGCACATAATATGTATAAAAAAGTGGATTTTGGGTTATATAAACCCATAAATACTACACAGTGTCCCTTTAAGTTTAGGACGGGAGTGGGGGACATAACACAATCGCTACACAAATGAAGACGGCATCTCACCCAGTCAGGATCACTGTACTTCACTCTGGTGGACACCTTACGAGCACAGGTTCAAAAACCTGAGCCGTCTGGCGAGTGGCGACACACGAGTTCCAGCGGAGAGTCCGCTTTTTTTCCCTCATTTTTATTATCGCTGTTCTGATGGTCAATAATGGACATTACAGCCATGTTTTTGAGCCTAAAATTAAGTAGCACACTGTAGAATAATTTCCACCCCGCATTACTGCTGCTGTTGCTGCTGCTGTAAAAAAAAAAAAAAAAAAAAGTCGACAAAAAATTTGACACGTGGACCTCGACAATCGACTCCAAAAATGTGTGAAATTCCCATCCCTAGTAGGAACTGTGACGTTTTGGCATCGCGAGTACCATGCAACACCAAATGTTTTAATCACAGCCCACAGCCCAGGGGAGAAGTGGGTGTGATGAGGAAGACGTAGCTGGTGCTGGAACTAGGTCAACCCAACCAATAGAAACTCCACCAGCGTAGGCCCCGCCCATCAAGTGCAGTTGAATTCGTAACCAAAACTTTAGCAAAGAGGACTGATTTGCAAACAAAGGTTTTTAACTTGAAAGAAAAGAGGACTGATTTATAAGCAAAATGGTCGTATGTTGTTACTTACAAACATTAGTTTTGATTGAATTTGAAGAAATTTATGTTCGCTCATATTTTTTTTTTTTTTTTTTCAACTGCAACCTGTTCTGTTTCGTTCTCAAAACATTATTTTTTTTGATTGTCACTCACTCTTTCTTGCTCTCAAATGGGTTCAAATCTATTCTAATTTCTAATGTGTTCACGCTTTTGTAAAGCCCCAAAATCAAAGGTTCATGGTGGGTATACACTGTATACCTGCATATCACATGGACTACACCACTGCACGTACCTCGTCTCTGGCTCATGACAATAGAAAGTGAAAAGATAATGCAGGAGACAAGTTTCATATTGCTGTCATACAACAATGTACACATTTTGGGAAATTACACCAATAAATTAGGTACATAAACATTATTACACAGGATCAACCCAATCTTCATAACAGTGAAAAGGCAGAATAATCCTCAGTTTTTTTTTTTATTGCCAATGACGTTTTCTAGCATAAATCAATAGATACAGTGTCGCCATCTTAAACACCCATGACTGCTGTAATACATCATGTGAGTTAATCAGTGTGGATTGTGGGTATTTAAAATAGTGACCTCATAGTCTAAGGAGGTTCACTCCTCTTTCTTACCATCAACTCTTTACATCACTCTCACAACATGTGCCTCTTGCATGAACAAATGAACTTAAGGCATTTTCAGGAGCATAAAAGCCACATTGAGAAACATCTCCCTCTGAGTGGAGCAAATCAAAACCAGAAGCCACGAGCCATTACACCTTAATAATGCACGATTCCTGCTCCCTGTACACTCACACTACACAAACTTTCTTTCCTGTCTTGCACAATTTCTTTGGCTCTTGCAGGCGACCTAGTTTACAAACCGAGCCGCTGGGCCACAGAGAGTTGGTTCCTTTTGAAGACGCGTTGAGCAGCACAGCATGACGAGCCCATTACAGAGCAGGAGCATGGAGAAATCTATCAATTAGCGAGTGGCAAATTGTGAAGAATAAGGAATGTCCGTCTCTTCACTTAGGCATGTCATTTTATCATGACTCGATAATAAATATTGTCTCATGTTAGATAAGCCTGACAGAATCCGCAGTGAGAGCTGTATTTATTATAAGTTTGGATCTTAAACGCTGTGATCCAGTTTTAATGACGTGACAATCGTTGTATTTCTGCATCAGTGCAGAGCTAAGAGACTGATCCACATGTTATATTAATGTTTCCGTGCAGAATTAGAGCGTAGCGAATGTGAGATGATGGGTAAAGGAGCTGCAGAGAAAACCTTTGGGAATGCATTTGCATGTGTATCTTATTTATCTTTCTGCACACTTTATTCCACGTTATCTTGCCGTTTGACAGCCTTTTTTTTGACGAGAAACTATTGGTGTTGCTTTGTAAACCGTTCACTCCACACACCAAAGTCCATAGAGAAAATCAATGATTTTACATTAACAGCACACGTGAGTTGTTGATCCACTGCTGTCTCCATCATTTCTGCATTTAATAACCAGCAGCTCCTGTGTAACTGCAGGCTAAAAACACTGATTTTCTCTATGGGGTTTGGTGTAGATTTTAAGGTTTGTTCTTGTACAGTTGCAGAGAAGTGAGTCTGCTGAGATTAAGAACAAGCAGCGATATTTGACCTATGGAAGTAATAGTGAGTAACATAACACAAGTGAGCACACTTGAGCATGCAAGCGTATGAGGCAACCAAGCAGATATGGAATACAGTGGCTGCAACCATGCCACTCTGATGAATCTGCAAATGCACTGACACAGTTAAGTCTCTCTCTCTCACACACACACACACGCACGCACACACACACACATACACCATGTTCAATAATAGTGAAATATTAATCCAGGCTACAGAAGGCTGACTCTTCCTCAGAGTGATGAGACAGTAACCTACATGTGAGGAGGTTTCTCATTGGTTCACCAGGTTTTTTCACATGAGAGTCACATTTGTTTTACCTTCTTCCCTTACTCACACATGAAATGAAGACTGTGCTAAAATGGAATCACATTTTGTTTACAGTGTGGTTGTGACATCTTAAGAATATGTTCACTGCGTTATCTCACTGGTAGATAACCCTTTAATCACTGGAAACTGAACTAAAGTTTGTAAACCTCTCACTCCACTGCACCAAACTCCAGAGAGAAAAATCAGTGTTTTTAGCTCAGTTGGACACATGAGCTGTTGCTCCACTGCTGCCTCGTGTGGCAAGTCTGTGTCACTGAGGTGAATCAGAATTAAGGATTTCAAACGCAGAAGTCATAAAAATAATGCACTGACGGAGGCAGCAGCAGAACAACAACTCCTGAGTGCTGTGTTTATAAACTAACACGTTGACTTCAGTTTCCAGTCGCAAAAGTTGGTATAATGGTGCAACTTAAAACGCTGTGCCTTGTGTAAGTGTAAGTCATCTCATGTTTTTTTTGCTCACGCTCCTGCACCAATGTCTTACATATTTACCAAATGAGGCAGCAGTCAAACACACCGTTGTCTTTTTATGGAGAAGATGTTGCAAAGATATCAAAATACACATATTATCTATGCTTTTTTGCCCTAATTATGCTTTTGTATGACATGTTACTCACCAAACCAAAATTCAACAAGAGAGATATGTTCTTTACAAAACATAATATAAAGGATATTTTTCAATCTGCCACAAAAGAGCCGTAAATCAGTTCAGAAATTAGCCTGAAAAACGCTTACAGTAACAAAACATATGCGTCCCCTACAGTTGGGAAACAGTATTGTCTGTTCGCTCTGTTGTAAGTTAATCCATCCATCCATCCATTATCTACCGCTTTATCCTCCACCAGAGGGTCACGGGGGGTGCTGTGCCTATCTCAGCAGACATTGGGCGATAGGTGGGGTCACACCCTGGACAGTTCGCCAGTCCATGACAGGGCCACATACAGAGACAAACAACCATTCACTCACACTCTCACACCTACGGTCAATTTAGAGTGACCAATTCACCTAATCCCCATATCGCATGTTTTTGGACTGTGGGAGGAAGCCGGAGAACCCGGAGAAAACCCACGCACACACGGGGAGAACAAGCAAACTCCTTGCAGAAAGGCCCTTGTTCCGAAGTTGTTCCAAACGGGGGCTCGAACCCAGGAACCCGGGTCTTTTTGCTGCAAAAGCAAGAGTGCTAACCACTACACCATTGGTTCTCAAATAGCGGCCAAAGGCGGCCCAATGGCGGCCTGCAGAAACATTTCTGGCGGCCCGCAATGAATTACAGTTGATAGTTTTAATCCAGGAGCTACTAAGCTTGTTAAATGTTTATTGGACATTACTGGATACAGACCAATAAGTGTAAACTGTACAACTGTATATGTCATTTTTGTCAAATTTTGGACCACATTTTTTTTTCAAATTTGGGACGACATAGTATTGTACAACGTTTTTGTCAAATTTTGGACCGAATTTTTTATTTTTTTTTAAATTGTCAAATTTGGAACAACATAGTATTGTACAACGTTTTTGTAAAATTTTGGACCAAAAACTGTTTCCCCCCCAAAATTTTAACATTTTGAACAACATAGTATAGTATGATGTTTTTGTAAAATTTTGGACCAAAAATTAAAAAAAAAAAAAAAAAATCACATCTTGGACGACGTAGTATAGTATGTCGGTTTTGTCAAATTTTGGATGCCATAGTTATTATAAATGGGATTTCTTTCAGTTTTTTTTTCTTTTTTTTCCCTTTGGCGGCCCTCAGTCCAATGTTGGGTTCCTAAATTGGCCCTCAGGTATCAAAACTTTGAGAACCCCTGCACTACACCAACCGTGGGCCCTGTTGTAAGTTAATGTACAATTAAAACAATCTTGGGGACATTATTTGAAGGTGAAAATCTAATGTTGTGTTGCTTTAACTGACAGATGAGTGAGTTTGGCTGCAGCACCTCGTAGATCATAGATTCAGGGTGACGCGGTGTTTACACAGTCTGGACTTGATGCTACAGGTGAAACTGAGTTTAACAACGCGTGTCATTCTCTCTGTGTGTGTCGTGACGTCAGCGTCGCTGTCAGAAGAATCTGTACACTGTTTTCTCTGCGAAATAATTGGACACCACGCTCATTAGTTCAGGACGACACATGAGAGACATACGCAGGGAAGACACGTCAGTGTGCGTTTGTGTGTTCAAACAACGCACAACTGAAACCAAAGAGAGGGAGAAGTGAACGAGTGATGCTGATTCACAGAAGCAGTTTCATGGACCTTAGCTCGAGCTGAAAGTGGGCGACGTCATGCATTTATTTATAATTAGAGCGTGGTTTTTGTAAATCCTTTACGGCTCAATGAAGAGGGGGAAGAAAGAAAGATTATTTATATGGTCTGAAACTTGTGTGTGTAATTGTAATCATTGACCTTATCAGGACCAGTTGTCCTCACGATTACTCGATGAATCGATTATTAATCGATTACTAAATTAAATCGGCAACTATTTTGGTTATATTGGTTAGAAGCTTTTTTTCATGATTAAAACAAGATTTCTGATTGTTTTAGCTTCTTAAATGTGAAAGTTCTCTTCCTTTCTTTGCTCCACATAAACAAAGAAATCATTCAAACTGAATCATTTTGGTTTGTGGACAAAACAAGACATTCAAGAACACCGTAATTTCCAGGTTTGACGAACACTGATCAAAAGTTTTTTAACATTTTATGGCATTTTATGGACCAAACGATTCATCGAGAAAATAATCGACAGATTAATCGATATTAATCAAATTCTGTTGATGTCACAATTCCAGGCTTTTTCAGACTGCTTGCAGAGCCCGAGAATACAATAAAACCCAGCAGTGGCTGAACTGTTAGTTTCGAAACTTCAGGGCTTCATAAAGGAGGGAATGGCGCAGATACACACCAAAAAACAGCGTTAATTGGAACTTCCGGTCTATGGTCTTTTTCGGACATTAGTCCTCATGGAGATCAAAACCTGGTCCTAATGAGACAGAATCTCATGTTTGAGGCTCTGGTTAAAGTTGATTTATTGTTATGATTATGGTTAAGTCTGTCGAAATGCGATCCAGTGCAGTGTCCTTCGAAGAATAGCTACGCAAACCTGTGTGTGTTTTGGCTGATCCTCACAACTTTAAGGGGCTTTTTAGGGGTTAAGACCTGGGTTAGAATTGGGTTTAGGTTAGGTTAAGGGTTGAGGTTAGGCACTTAGTCATGATGGTTAAGGTAATGGGCTATGGAATGCATTAGGTCTATGACGTGTTCTCACTAAGATATAAAAAACAAGTTTGTGTGTGTGTGTTATTGCTGCTCCAGGCTGTTTGGAGACAAAGCTTCTGTCCTCTGTAGGTTTTTAGCCACGTTAGCATCTCAGCGGGGACTCACAGCCTGAATCAATTTGAATGTGACTGAAATTGTTGCCTCTGGGGAAAATAAAGTTATCATCATCCTCAGCAAATACTCACAGCACTGCTGCTATGAAAACAAAAAGAAAAGCCACATTCATATTGAAATCATGCATATTGTACCTAATGACATGTATTGTCTGCATGAAACGTACTTTTGACAAAACGTCCGTGTCGTCAGCAAAAATAGCGCTTGTGGTCTGTTCCGTATTAAATTGTTTCCCACTGTCTGACAGCTGCTCGTGACAGCTTTACTGTATCACAGAGTGCCAGCTGTGGTCCAACGGTTCATTCTGAGAGACAACTGGTACACACACACGCCCAAAACACACACACACACACACCCACACATTCTCTATGCACATGAGGCCTCCGTGACAAATCGTCCTAATGACTCCACGAGGAGGCGATCGAGGGACGTGAGGGACACGAAACAAAGCTGCTGAAGATTCTTCAGAGAAGTTCAGCACAAACTGACCTGCATCAACACTTCAAAAGTGTGCTTCAATCCCAGGGAACCTCATGATATGATACAGGGTCCACGATACCAATATAACATCACGATACAACGATTCTGTGATAATCAATTGCAAGACAATCATATCACGATATCTGACTAACTGAAGAACAAGAAAAAGAGTGTACATGAAAAGTTAAATGCACAGGATTTCTCAAAGGTCAAAGGTCATCAAGTCTATGTATTGAACGTGGATGGAGCATCTCTTAAAGTAGCAGGGTTAGGGTTAGGGTTAGAGAAAGGGTCCTATGTTCCCCTGTCACACAAAGTGGGGAACATAGGACCTTTTTTGGGAAAACGGGTAACATAGGACCCGGGGAACATAGGTACGACCCCCAAAAGAAGAGCACAATGTTAGGAAATCAAAGTATCTGTTCTTACATTAGCATAGATGTAAATGAACTATAGAGATGCTAACGTTAGCTCAGCTGGCGTTACATATAAACATGGACAAATGTGGTGGTAAAAATAAATATAAAACAAAATACTCACTTTATACTCAGGCGGCCGTTTTGCCAGCGGGCAAAGGGGCGTTGTGTGTGCCCGGGGCAGCGGGGCTCTTGCCCGGCCGCAGTGGGTGCAGCGGCGCCTGGAGCCACAGCGGGCGTCTTGTAGCCAGAGCCTGCAGCGAAATGCAGGTCTTTTACCTCGCGCCATATCAGTTTTAAAACTATATTGTCTTCTCAGTTTACAAGGCCAAATTAAGCCATTAAGGCCAAAAATGTCTCTAAAACCTGCTTCAATGTCTACTAAATGACTGATTTCTCTGCCTCTGTAGCAGATATAGGAACACAACTCAAAAAGTATTTGAGAGCTAACACCTGTGGCGTTCGAAAGTTATCAGCGATGACGTCATCGACGACGAGAAACTCCTCAAAATTACTGCCCTTAGAAATCTCTCCGCTGTCAAAGTCCTCCATGTTTGTGATAAGTAATTTCAAAACAATGTCGCGAGGAACCCTTATACCTCCGAAAAATTGACTTACTGCTTTACTGGCGTCTATGGTAGAAGTGCGGCAATGCTTTCCCGACGTCAATGGGTTAAAGAGAGCCATTCTAGCAATACAAAGCCACATGCAAATCAGTGAAGTATCCCTTTAAGAAGTTTTACATTTAAGTGTTTGTGCACTATTTAAAGGTACAGTGTGTGAAGTTTAAGTGAGATTACAGTTTTCCATACGTTTACACCAGGGGTTCTCAAAGTTTTGATACCTGAGGGTCAATTTAGGAATCCAACATTGGACTGAGGGCCGCCAAAGGAAAAAAAACTGAAATAAATCCCATTTGTAATCATTTTAATGACCAGATTGCAGTTATACAGTTTAGCGTTAAGTAATATAAGTAATATAAGCGTTAATATAATGTAATTTAAGCATTAATTTAATGAAGCTTTATAATTTACTTGGTAATTACCCAGTATTTTGGCCATTGTTCTTACCTTCTAATTACAGGTTAATGTCAAGTAACACATTTCTGTTACCATATATTTACTGGGTAAATAGAAATTGTGGGCTGTAGCTACCTGCTTATTACCAGCTTATAACCCAATAATACACTAAAATTCACCATATAGAAACCAGGTAAATACCCAGTATTTTTGTTAACACTTATTGGTCTGTATCCAGTAATGTCCAATAAACATTTAACAAGCTTAGTAGCTCCTGGATTAAAACTCAACTGTAATTCACTGCGGGTCGCCAGAAATGTTTCTGTGGGCCGCCATTGGCCCCCGGGCCACACTTTGAGAACCAATGGTTTACACTCACCTGATTGTAGGAGCAGATACTTTTAATGACCACAAAATGATCCTTTTTATATTCACAGGAGGAGCCAGGTCAGCTGCACAGAGGTGGACAGTAGCCCATGATGGACAAACTAAGGCTACCAATATTCTCTAACACACTTGGAAGACTGAGCAACATTGCAACTTCATACTGTGCCTTTAAAGACACAATTATTCAGCGTTGAGTTCCACTTCTGTTGATGGTTACAATCCGCAGCATCACGCCTTAAATCCCACATACAGTATAACCTTACTTAAATTAAACCTCCTGAACACCTGGATCATAAATTACGGCAGAAACACGCTGAGTTGTTGTTAGCAGCAGCAGCAGCAGCAGCTCAGGGACGACTCCTCGTGTGACAGATTCAGGTAAACACTGAGATTTTTAACGATAAACTGCTTCCCTCTGGGTTTTTACTGGATTTAATTAGTGAGCAGAAAGTAAAAACAAAACCTGAACATGGGAGAAGCTGCAGTGGTGATGTTGTGAGGTCTCCTGTGACCTCACAACATCACCAGAGTCTTACCAGGCTTTTATTATTGTTTTGACTGAGACTTCTTGTGCATTTTAAAGGACAAGGAAGACAAACAAGCACTTCCTTTATGTTCCGAGATTGTTTTTCTCTCTACCCCTTTTCACGACAAATCATTAGTGAGTTAAAACAGCTGCATTTTACAACATTATGAGCTTCAAGAGAGGCTGAAATATTGAAGCAAATTGCAGAAAATTGCCCCAATTCCCTCTTAGAACTTCTCTGCTGCACTCAGGATTAACTCTAGGCTCAGAGTGACGCATGTATCATGTATTTCAGTGCTGCAAATATTTAACCAAGGGCAAAAACTAAGCTCTTATCTTATCAAACACACCCTTTATCTACTGAAAAGACTGGGGGGGGGAGAGTCTGTGTGGATGTGAAAGCAGGTCAAAGGTCATCAGATTCACACACACACAGGAAAACACAAACTGGAAACAACCAGAGGAGAAGAAAGTATGACTGAAGTTGGTAAAAATGCTCTGTGTTTATATACATATACATACATATACATATATATATATGTATATACAGTTTGTGTCACTGAGATAAATCTGAACAAAGGATTTGAAACACCAACACTCAGAAAATAACACATTTGAACTCACTAACGGAGGCATTGGATCAACATCCTGTGTGCTGTGATGTAAAATCGCTGTTTTTCTCTATCGAGTTTGGTGTGAGAGAATGAGAGGCTTAAGAAACACACACAAACTTCTAGTTTCCAGTCGAATTCCCTTTATTTTGAAACTTCCTCTGTGACGGAGCTGTGATGTCAGCCAAAGATGGGGATTTTTCTCAGTCAGAGGTTAGATAAATATAAATTATACACTCTCACACACACTCATTGTCTCGGTGTGTGTGTGTGTGTGTGTGTGTGTGTGTGTGTGTGTGTGTGTGTGTGTGTGTGTGTGTGTGTGTGCAGCCTCCACTGCCTGGTAAACTCCATGTTTCCTCTGATTTTCTGTGGAGCTTCTGGCCAGAGATTTTTTTTGTTTTGGCTGCAGATGGACAGGTGTCTGTCTGGGCGAAATAAAGTTGCAAATATGATCTTAAAGGTGAAGTAAGTAGTTTATAGTGCCATCTAGAGGAGAGGCTGGAATTTACAACAAAGAACTGCTCCTCTGCTCACCCCCTCCCTTCCCTGAGCGCTACGGTGTCCTCAGCCGGTCAAATGTCGTCCTCGTCGTCTTTCTCCGTGTCAGCAGATGAGGTTCGTGAGGCGAGGGAGAGGGCGAGCTACCGCGGCCGTAGCAGACAAAGCGGAGAGAGTGGAGGCGAGACTTCAGCTACAAGTAAAGAGACGCTTGATTTGTTCTCTCGCGTTTGTCCTTACAGGCTACGGTAGAAACATGGCGTCTCGCTGCTAACAGTGGCAATGCAACCGCGGCCCGCGACCGTATTATTTTACATGACTTTTTGAAACACTACGAAAATTAAACAAAAACTATTATACAGCGACTAGACAATGCAGGAGCACATAATATGTATAAAAAAGTGGATTTTGGGTCATATAAACCCATAAATACTACACACTTTAAGTTATATGACAGACCCCAGGAGTAGAGTGGATACAACGTTGTTGAATCATTTTAGATAATTAGTTCTGGGAGAGTTTGGGACACATAAACCACAAACATGCATGCATAATGTTAACACGAACAATAAAACCTCTTCCCAACACTATGTCACATTGCGCAAACAGTTTGGCACTATTTTCTGGCCCTTATTGCTCCGTGCAAGTCACAAGTTGTGGTGACCTGTTTTAGTCAGAGAAACACATTTATATGACAGATTGTACTTCAGCCACACTTCAAATAACCCAGATTATCTCTTTAAGTTTAAAAAAAAAAGTGGCATATTCATGTAAGTAAACCACACAAATATCAAACCAACTGGTTGTTGTTGTTGGATTTATATTACACACATGTTTTAGATGTGTGGCTCAAACTTAAAAAAAGAAGAAAAGTTTGGTTTGAACCAAATTGGATTAGAAACTGGTTTGATTGGATTTACACCAGACCTTTTTCCATCATATTGTCTCTTTTCTCTGAGCTGCGTAGTCTGAACCACAGCAAGAGAAAAAAAATGACTCAGCAAAAACTTCAGTGGAAAAAGAGCCTTTGGACAGAAATGGTCCTGAGTGCAGGATGTGCTGTCGGCCAGAACTCATCAAAACTGTCATTACACTGGTTTTAACACTGCTCTGTGTGTTTGTTTGCACACTAAACTGTAAATGTCAACCTTTTTATTCGGACAAACAGGAGGAATTCTCCTATTTTATGCCTTTTTCTCTCTCAACGTTTTGGAAAAATACTTGTTTTGTCGTTTTATTGGATGTTTTCTCAAATAATTTCCCTTTTTTATTTGTTGCTTTGCTTTGTTTTCAATTTCCCGTGCGTGTACATGTGTACAACCTGTCTTTGTGAGGACATTTTGGCTCATCTTCACAACTTTAACAGGTTTTTTGAGGATTAAGACTTGGTGTTAGGATTAGAATTAGATTTAGTTTTGGTTAACTGTTAGAGTTATGAGTCTCCTCACAAAGACTGCAAAGCCGCTGTGTGTGTGTGTGTGCGCGCGCGTGTGTGTGTGTGTGCACGTGTGTGTGTTGTGATTCAGATGAACAGATAGAACGAGACAGAGGAGATATAGAGATGATGAGTGAGGCATTTGCTCTGCAACAACATGTTAAACTAACACAGACAGTCCAGTTATGTTTTCCCACAGGATATTCAGCGAGTCCCTGTGGAAAAACACACACACACACACACACACACACACACACACACACACACACACACACACACACACACCTTTGCCCAGCATTACAAGTTAATTCCTAACCCTGAAACCAAGCTTCAAAAGCTATTTTAAGGCGTGACAGAACACGGAAACTGGCCAAAATGTCCTCACTTTTCCAAAATGTCCTCACAAAGATACCCATACCAGAACACACTCACAAATACAGTTAAAAACACAGCGAAGCCATCTGTCCCTGCCTCTTAACCAGATTATCTCGCTGCTTGTGGTACAACTGAGATAAACACAACATATATATATACATATATCTTATATATAACATATAACACACACATACTACATCAATAAACTGAACCAAAGCCAGTTAATGTCTAACCCCAAACTAACCATTTCAAATCTGGTTAGTTTTGAAACTTAGAGTTAGTTTGGGGTTAGACATTAACTGGCTAATACACTTAACCAGTTCCTAAGGAATGAGGTTCTGCCAGATTCTGGCAGTGTAAGGCCCAATTTATACTTCTGCGTAAAGTGCTCTGCGTAGGTTACGCAGAGTCCTCTGCGTCGAGGCAGAGCCTGTCAAAGAGCCTCTGCGTCGTCTCCGACTGCACGAAATATTTTTTAAGTATCCGTCACTCCGTCAAGGGACAACGGAGACGGCAAGAGCTGAGATTGGTCCTCAGGACAGGCCGAGCGGAGCTGCTCTGTGCCGGCTCACAGTGAGCACCGAGCGTCCACAGAGGCGGAGCTGACCCCCGCCGACAACGCCACTGCCAAACTATAAAAACGTCATATCTTAACACACACAGCACATGTTTAGACTCTAAATGGCCAATTTCTCGCCTCAAATTATCTTAAAACTGCGTTCCGTCACACAGAAAAGTGAGAAACGGCCACTGTTTCAACAACAACAGTCTTATCTTTCTTTCTTTCTCGGACGCCATTGCTCACTGTAGCCTGAAGCAGAATAACCTTGCGCAGCGACCCCTACTGATCGGGCGGGAAATAGCAGCGCGTGTCCGTCACCACGACACAGAAGTATAAAGGCTCGAGGTGTCTCCGTGGTGACGCAGACGGATAACGCATACGCAGTCGGAGAAGTATAATGTGGCCTTAATGCCAAGTGTGAACAGTTGTTCTGAGGACTGTTGACGTGGGATAATACCAGGTCTGAACAAAGCATGACACCCTGAACTAAAACAACTAAAACAACTAAAACATAAACCAAATTCTGCCCTAGAACCAAGTGTTGAACCCTCAAAAGGCCACATGAAGTTATGAGGACCTGA
The DNA here is from genome assembly GCF_963457635.1 of Microchirus variegatus. Classification (NCBI taxonomy): domain Eukaryota; kingdom Metazoa; phylum Chordata; class Actinopteri; order Pleuronectiformes; family Soleidae; genus Microchirus; species Microchirus variegatus. The sequence continues at coordinate 25,736,220 of NC_139807.1, forward strand.
TAAAATGTCCTTCTGTCCTCACAGGATGCATCTTTGTGACTTGTGAGAACATCTTGGTTGTTTTCTCGCATTCTGAGAGCGGGTGTGCTGAATATGTCACTTCCGGGTATTGGCCAATCGCAAGACAGTTGGGAAGACTCTACGCTGGCTGGCCAATCACAACACACTCTGTCTTCTGGGTGTGAGAGTTCAGTCTGAAATATCGCGGCTGAGGAACAGTGTCAGAAAAGAGAGATTTCTATCAGCTCGTTTACAGCAACTAGGAGGTTTTTGACCATAAAAACAAGTTAATGTCTGTAAGTAGATAGATAGATAGATAGATAGATAGATAGATAGATAGATAGATAGATAGATAGATAGATAGATAGATAGATAGATAGATACTTTATTCATCTCACAGAGAAATTCACACCTCCAAGTAGACCTCCATAACTAACATATATGTGCAACAGGACCACTCTATGTGAGCTTTAAGCTAGGGAATGCATCATATCTATAATGCCAGATTTCCATGATACAGTTCACACGACTTGGCTTGACTCTGCTCGGTTTTTATTTGCTTTTCCATCAGTGATAATACCTGGTATCTGGTGTTTATTTAGTACCTGCTCTGACGAGGTTCCAAGCGAGCTGAGTCGATACTAAAATGTGATGTCCGACACAAGAATCAAAGCTGAGCTGTAGATCAGTTAAAATGACTTAAAAATCCCTCAAAAAACATGCGTCTGTGCTCCGGTCTTGCAGGAAGTTCTGAACCATTCTGTGAACAAATCTTTTTTAATCGAATGATTCTAATGATTCAGTTACACTGAAAACAACTGCTTTACAAGTCACTAGTTCACGGTAGTTTCGCGCAGCTGTGCTACAACAACTCCGCCCACATTGAGGAGGAACTATGAAGTAATGGAAAACGATGTGACTGATACCAAACCAAGTAGAGTCAAGCTGAGTAGTACTGCTAGCACTAATATACTACTAGTATACTATTAGCACTACTACTGTGCTACTGTATAATGGAAAATTACTTACTAAGACTGGCATACGTGTGTGTGTGTGTGTGCGTGTGTGTGTGTGTGTGTGTGTGTGTGTGTGTGTGTGTGTGTGTGTGTGTGTGTGTGTGTGTGTGTGTGTGTGTGTGTGTGTGTGTGTGTGTGTGTGTGTGTGTTCTGTCAGCATGCCAAAGCCCAGCTGATCTCTCAGTAAATATGGACATATGGTCGGTCTCTGTAGGGAGCAACACAGAGGGGCAGAGAACATGAGAATCACACAGAGAGAGAGAGAGACCACATCATTTGTCCACATAGGGAAAGCGCAGCAGGCAGAGACATCGTATCCTCGTGGGACACGTTTGTTCCCACATCAGTTCGGGAAAGAAAAGTCAGGAGGTTCCATGTTTCAGTTATGTAACGATGAGACTATTAGAGGATAAAAAAACGACAGAAAAGTTTGTTATGTAAGTGACAAAAACTCATGAAAGTGTTTAAAGATATAAGAATATTAGGAATAATCCAGTAATATTAAAATGAGGCTACAACAAAAACCTATTGACAGCTTCTTTATTTACGTCTTTACAAGTAGCACCTTGGATTCAGCGCCACCTACAGCTCGTCTCAGTGAACTAACTCCACTCGTATTATCTTGAAAATTCATTTTAAAGGAAAATTAGAGGTGAGATTGTAGAAGAAAAATCTAAAATGTGTATTTTGTATTTGTATCATGATATTATTGATATCGTGGACCATGTATATCGTGCATTGTATAGTGATACTGCTGGTATTGTGGACCATGTATATCGCGCATTATATTGTGATAATATTGGTATTGTGGACCATGTATCGTGCATTGTATTGTGATATTATTGGTATCATGGACCATGTATCGCACATTGTATTGTGATATTATTGATATTGTGGACCATGTATTGTGCATTGTATTGTGATATTATTGGTATCACGGACCATGTATCGCATGTTGTATTGTGATATTACTGGTATTGTGGACCATGTATTGTGCATTGTATTGTGATATTATTGGTATCATGGACCATGTATCACGCATTGTATTGTGATATTATTGGTATCATGGACCATGTATCGCACATTGTATTGTGATATTATTGGTATTGTGGACCATGTATCGTGCATTATATTGTGATAATATTGGTATTGTGGACCATGTATCGTGCATTGGATTGTGATATTATTGGTATCGTGGACCATGTATCGTGCATTGTATTGTGATATTATTGGTATCGTGGACCATGTATCGCGCATTATATTGTGATATTATTGGTATCATGGACCATGTATCGCACATTATATTGTGATAATATTGGTATTGTAGACCATGTATCGTGCATTGTATTGTGACATTATTGGTATTGTGGACCATGTATCGTGCATTGTGTTGTGATATTATTGGTATTGTGGACCATGTATCGTGCATTGTATTGTGATCTTATTGCTATTGTGGACCATGTATCGTGCATTGTATTGTGATATTATTGGTATTGTAGACCATGTATCGTGCATTGTATTGTGATATTATTGCTATTGTGGACCATGTATCGTGCATTGTATTGTGATAATATTGGTATCGTGGACCATGTATCAAGCATTGTATTGTGATATTATTGGTATTGTGGACCATGTATTGCACATTATATTGTGATAATATTGGTATCGTGGACCATGTATCGCCTATCATGATCTGCGTTTCCCACTCCTTGAACAGATACTGTACTAGTCATATTAGAATGATCATATGAACCATCTATATCACGTGTCTCTGTCTTCTTTCCTCTTCCTCCACTGCGAGTTGCTGGTGTCTGTAGCCGTGCTCCTCCTCCCTCTTGCTGATCCTGGCTGTTAATCAGAGCTGCCTGGGAGATCAGGCAGCTGCTGTCATGATGCCCAGCCCCAGGCTCCGGGCAGCAATATTTATCACTCTCAGCAGCGAGCGTGTCACTGTTCTTCCTCCTACTCCTCCTCCTGTCCGATGCTCCTGCCACACACAAGCTGAAAACCAGTGGATGTTCTGTAAAACCTTAACTCACGGCCAGATCATGATTTTTACAGTGATGTTGTGATGTACAGGGATTGTGATGTATGCAGTCGCACGGCCTGGAGAACGCATGAGCTTAAGTCCAGCTGTCTGAAAACTCTGTCATGTGATTTGCAATCAATCCTCAAACACAGGTATTATAACAACCTGCAGATTAAAGTCAACGATCACAGATTTATCAGCATACTGCAGCTTTACATCCTTAAAAACAGTAGACATCTGAATCATTCATTAAAGGTATAGAGCGTAAGTTTTACAGATTTTTTTGTAATTATTCTGCCTCTGTTGGATCTTCATTAACAAAAGCAATGTAACATTATTTGTTACTTAATCTGAAGGATCTGTCAAGCAAAACTATCTGAATGAAGCATTTTTATGGCCAGTTTTGTTTAGTTTTCCCTTGTTTTAAAGGACATTAGAATCATTTGTATTCTGGGTTCAGCAGCATTTTGTTTACCTAATTTTTCTTGAAAAAAAGAACATTTACTCCAGTTTAAGAATATGTGGCTAGTTTTCCAGTGTATACAGCAGCAGAGCAGGAGTGAACCACCACTGCAAAACAGTCACGTGTGGCGCTGATCAGCATGAAATTACATACTACAGTTTTAAGAGGATTATCCCAAAAAACTTCACTCTCCCTCGTGTTTTCATATATTTACTTAAACACACAGTTCAGTCCAATAAACTGACTGAACCCCGTTCACACCCAATCATTTTACACTTGCTCTTTGCATCTGTGTGTTTTTATTGAGCAGTGGCTCAATTAAAACGAGGGTCTGGGTCATTGAAATAGGGCGTGGAAGTCGGCGTCTGCAGTCTGTGACATACGAGTATTTTACACAAGAGGCTTAATAAAAGACTGCAGGTTCAAGATTATAGTGCATGTCTGAATTTGTGTCCATATTATACCATGTTAGACCATGCGGAGCATAAAGTGCAGCGCATCAATTACTGATGCTGAGATGAGATTGAAAGAGCCCAACACTTTATTGTAAAACTATTGGTTTTTCAGTTCGACACTGTTGGATTATTATTTGATAAATGATGTATTTATGTGAGATTACACCACTTTTTTGTAATTTGTTTGTTTCAAAAAAGGTTGAAAAACACTGAATTGAAACACCTCAGAAACGTAATAAATCATTTTTATTTAAAATATAAAAGTCAAGGTTGTGCATCTTTTCAACGTTCAAGTTGAAGAACTTTTTCAGCACTTTCAAGGTCCATTTTGACACTTTTCCAGCAATAAATCACACATTTATACAAATTTACACTTATTTTACCGTATTCATTTTCCGGTGTATGTATGTCCTCAGGAGACCAATGTCAGTGTCAGAAATATTTAGTCTGTCATCTTCTCTGTGATATTTTTCCTAAATTCCATAAATGGAAGTGAACTCCAACAGGAGTTTGTCCTGCCAACATCACGTGACATAAAAGTGAACATCAAGTGAAGAAGAAAAACAGTGCACAGGAATTTACATAAACATATTTTATTAACATCATTAATATTATTATTATTATTGTTAACTGTTTAGAATACAACCATGGTAAAGCATTTTTCTTCACTTTAACTCTTTGGGCATCCAGTGCCGGATTAAACAGCTCACTTAGTTCAACGTCACAGCTGCTGCTGTTGTTTTCCAGCATTCATGTGTTCGCTGCAGGTACGAGGAAGATGAGGAAGAGGAGGAGGAGGAGAAGGTGGAGAACCCGCGACAGGAGACGCAGAATCCTTTTGTGCTCCTGCAGCGACAAACAGGAAACGAAGCAAAAACACACGACAGTGTCACCTCCAGAGCAGCAGCAGGCACACAGTGTGTTACTTACACACACGCACACAAACACACACACACACACACACACACGTGACTTGTGCCTCCATTCGCTTAGTATAACCCAACATGAACTGTTCTGATGTGACCAGATTGCACTTAAAAAAATACATTAAATTACATTTTCCAAATAAATATTAGTCCATTATTTTTTCATGAGACACATTTCTACAAACATGGATCTGTTTTCTTTTCGCCCTTTTATACCCTCAATGATTATTTCTCTGGGGGCAAAAATAATCTTTTCATGCTACATTTAACGAAACCATTTCTCATCCTATGACTCACTCCGTCGTCCGCGCCAAGACACACAAGACACATACGCAGGAAACTGACTTATGTAAGGAAGCCGACGTATGTAACGGTGTAACAAGACACAAACGTACGAGAGTTGAGTCCCACGTGAAGACGGTTAATGACCTGAATGTACTTCTGTGACGTGACATGTTTTGCTTTTGTGTTGGGATGACAAACCGTGAAGTTAATTTTATAGAAAGTACGTTTTTTTAAGTCACACACCGACACAAATATTTGTATGATTGAACAGTCGCTCAATGGAGGTTTTCACAGTATCAGCGTGGTTCTCGCTCAACAGTCGCCACACCTCCAGTTTGGATTTGTGCTGCCACACACACGCACACACACACGCACACACTAGGGTACTTCAATAAGTTCTCCACCTCATTAATCATCCATAAACAAAGAGGCATAATGTTTATCATCAATTCTTTTTGCAAATGGTCGGTGAGAGAGAGACTAAAAAAAATCTACACTCGGTTTCTTTTTTATGTTGTTATTTTTGTATTTATTTTGTGTTATTTGCACCATAAATTTCCTTGGTTTAAACTGGTTTTTGACCATTGGGTCAAATACTTTATCCTTTAATTGACCGAAGTAAAGGATATAAAACTTTAAAGGCAGCAAAAATATGGAGTTTGCATGTTCTCCCTGTGTGTGCGCGTGGGTTTCCTCCGGATTCTCCGGTTTCCTCCCACAGTCCAAAAACATGCAGATTTGAGGATTAGGCAAATAGATAAGACACTCTTAAATGGTGAATGTGAGAGTGAATGGTTGTTCTGTCCAGGATGTCACCCAGACCCGCCCTATACTCAGCTGAGAGCTGAGAGTGACCCTCATGTGGAGGATAAAGCGGTAGACGATGAATGAGTGACTGTAACATTGGTTTCTACTATGACTCGTTTCCAGCACATACTAGACATGTGAACGGTGTTAAACACCTTTTTTATCATGCGTTCACAAGTGAACCCTCTAATTTTAGTGTGAAAGAGGCTTCAATCACCTGAGCCAAACTGAATGGGTGTACGATGAAGTTGTCCATGCTGTTGATGAGCGTCAAGAGGCTCAAGATGTGACCTTAGATACAGGTGGAGCACGTAAGGTGATTGTACATGTTGGTATAAAAGAATGTGTCTAATTCCACCTAAATGTTACACACTGGACCTTTAAAGGAGACTATGTAGAAAGATAAGATGTTCTCTGAGTGAATAACTTTTTGAAGTACCCTCTTGCATTCATACAAACATTAAGTACCTTGACGTGAGGAACAACAAATGCAAACATCACCTGGTTTCATCATTAATTAAATCAGTCTATTATTGCTTTCAAATACCAGTATTGCTTTACAAGATCAACTGACAGAAAAAAGGGGGAAATGTATCCATCAGTCAGTCAGTTCTCGCAGGGAGACAGCCCTGACCTGCAGCCCTCATGGAAATACAAAGACACGTGTTTTTCGTACAAAAAAAAGAGTTCAGCTTAAGTCCCAGTGAGTTTATACGTTTGAGACGGCACTGTTTGTGTCCCGCGCCTGACGGATGCCATACAGCCACTTGATGACCCTGGCGTTCCTCTCAATGACAGAGATGCCGTAGGGCACGCGCTCACTGGCCCTCGCGGGCCCGTCCTCGTCATCCTCGCCCTCCCTCGCACAGTCGGCTTCCTCTCCGCACTCCGAGCTGGGCGTGCTGACGCTGCGGAGCTTGGAGACCGACACAATGTCCGAGTTGGCTCGGGTGAAGCGCTCCACCCCGCCCATGCCGTTCACCTCGTCTGGGTCCAGCCCGCAGTAGTTGAAGAACCGCTCCAGGTCAGCTGTTGCGCGCGAGTAGCGGTCGCTCAGGTCTGACTTGGAACGGTGCAAGGACGGGTGCTTACGCGCCGAACCCTTTGAGCTGGCGTTGGATATGCGGGTGAAAGCGGGGGAGGCCGGTGGGATCATACCTGCTCGAACCAGCAAGGGACTGGGGGGCAGATAAGCAGGAGGGGAGGGCAGAGTCTGGGAGGCGGTGTTCTGCTGGGGCTGAGAGTGTGTGGGTGGAGGCGGTGGTGGAACCTGTGGGTGAGGAACCTGCCCCTGTGGAGTCTGTCTGGGCCTGATCTGGGGCTTCAGTTGGGCCCTCTGTGGCTTCCTTATCTCAGCCTGAGGCCGGACATCCACCCTGCGTACTGTCACTGAGTTTGGGGAACTGTAGGGCGCTGGAACTGCGATGCGCGGCGCTCGAGCTGGAACAGGAGGTGGACGACGGGGGAGTTCCCCAGCAGGAGTCCGGAGAACGTTATTGAGCGGGGAGGAGGTGCAGGAGGAGGTGGTGGAAGATGTAGTGGTGGTGCCGTGATTCAAAGGTTTCAGGTTGTTGAGCAGTCGGCTGCTCCTCTCCTGCTCCGCTGACAAACTGCTGCTGATGCTCTTTGCTCCAGACGAAGGAGATGACGAGGAGGGGGAGGTGGAGGACGACGAATGGGAACTTGGTCCGTCGTGTACATCATTGATTAAATTATTCAGAATGTCCAAGTTCAGAGCGGGTCCTCTTCTCCCTCCCACTCCCTCTCTTCCTCCTCGGTTCTCTACATCCACATGGCAGTTGGGAACTTTGCGGGCAGGAGGAGAGCTGATCTGACACTGCAGCATCATCCCCGGGGGAACGAGAGGCTTGCGGATGATTGGTGGTTTGATGGGAGCCTGGCGGTTGAGCGCCACCTGATGGCTCTTCACGTACTTCGCCTTGTCGGCCTCCAGACGCTCCACTGCGCTCAGTTTACGAGCCCCGGGCTCAGCCTGGCGACGGAAGTAACCCGGGCCCTTGTTAAGTATCCTGAAGGGCATGGCAGAGGTGAAGGGAACCCCGGCCAGTCGACCGTCTGATGGGCGCAGCGTCTCCACCGGCATCCTGGAGGAGCTAACGGAGAGAAGCAGGGAAAGCGTCATTAATGTGGCAACTAAAATATTATTTACAGTGGTTACATTAGATGCACAGAGTTTAATTTCTGGCTCTCTCATTCTCTCAGTAAAAACAAAAAACCTAGTTTGATGACAGGGTAACAGGGTACATGAACTTCAGCTGATTAAGTGACTGATCCTCTGATTGGTCGTTGTCACAAAGTCGCAATCATTTCTATTTCTTTATAATACTGAGGAGCATGATCAGATCAATAACTTTATCTGTCGACTGTTTTACAAACATTACAAAATAAAAGCACTGTATCACTTCAGACCCTATTCGCATTCATTTTTGTCAACCTGGCTTTTATTGTGAAATATTTGTAGAACCAGCAGCTTCATACTAAAAGAGTCATGGCATTTTGAAAACACAGAGGAACATTTATTATTTATGCTGATTTTCAAAAGTAAATGCAGTGTAAAAACAGATGACGTCAATAAAAAGTGACTAATATGAATAAAACAGTCCATTACCTTCCATTTAAGACGATTTGTATGGATTTAAAGAGGCTTAGACACTTTAGCATCATCATTTTTAGATATTTTAATACAGGAATGCTACATACTGTATTTTCAAACAGCTTATAATACACAGACAACTGGTGATTGTTAAAACAGGGAGGCCAGTCTGTAGAAAATGAGTTTTTTGAAGTTTTTTGAATGTTTTGAATGTACAAAGTGCCTCTCGTGATGGAGCTCTGAACACAAAAGCGTCACCACATTTGGTTTTAACGTTGATGCAGGGCTCGGTGAGGAGGCAAAGGTACAGGACCCCAAGTGGTCTGGAGGAGGAGTCTGGTTGAAGGAGTTCTGATATACAGAAAGGGACGAGACCATGGAGGGCTTTGTGTGTTGTCGGTAGTATTTTGAAGTGAATTCAGAATTTGACTGCGAAGCAGGGTAAGGATGTGAGGATGTGAGGAGGATTTAGCTCTACACCAGTCTGGTTTAAGGCTAAACACAAGAACATGGTGAGAACACGTTGAAGGTTCTGGTATCAAACCAGCATCAATTATGGTTACCGTCAGGCTGAAAGAGCAAATGTATAAACAACTGCCTCAATCTCTTTTTTGTCCCCACGTCTATCACACGACTCATCAAAGAATCTGGTTAATTCTGTCAGTTTAGTGGCACATTACTCTGTGTTAACTGGGTTCCCCTGCCTTGTTTTTGCAGTGTTTGTGTTGTGTTTAAATATCAGGTCTGCCCCATATTTTACAGTGGTCTTTACTTTTTTGGTAAGTAAATGCAATTTTCTCTTATTTTTTTATTTATATTCCATGAATTTGACACCCTTTGTTACCTTTTTTGTTGTTGTCCGTCTGTGCTTATTGTGTATTGTTCTGTCACTGATGCAGCACCCCCCACCCCCAAACTAAAACTCCCTGTGAGGACAATAAAGTATGATTGGATTTGAGTCCGGCTGCTGCATTTTAGATTTATATTTTCCAGAAAGACATTTCTCCAGTAAATTATGTGCAAGGAGAAGAGAGACTCATGATTGTTTCAGTTTGATCAATGTTTTATGCATTTGTTGTGAAACAAGCACAGAGTGTTGTGAGTATGAGGAGGTGGAGGGTGAAGTGAAGGAGATGTGGCTGAATGAACATAGTCTTAAAGCTGCCACATGTTCTCTCTAAGCTTAAGAAAAGAGTTCTATTGTACTCTCTTTTCTACTCCCTCCCATCCTCCCAGTTTTGCACCCTCGCTCCCAGTTCTCCCTTAAACTTCCTTACCGGTGACTGTGCTGATGCTGCTGCTGCTCTTCTCTCCTTTCTTTTCTTGCTCCTTTATCCTTCTTAACCAAGTGTGGGCTCAGTGAAAGGCTACTTGTCGGACAGGGTCAGTCGGGGTCAAATTCCACATCAGGTCCTGCCAGACCACATCTATTAGCTCAGGACTGACCCAGAATAGTAAGGCTGTGGATCGGGGTCAGTGGTCAGCCACAGTGATCTGATGGAAGCTCTTTATCCTTAAAAGCAGGTCTGGAAGATAACGATCCCCCGTCACAATGTCCGTCCACCTCAGTCCGTCAATATCCAGCTGTGGTCACAGAACTAAAAGCAGACCAGATCCCCCACAGTCCTGGTCCTGGAGAGGGTTTAAAAACAGTGTCCAGGGTCAGTTGGAATCATGTGTCATCCATGTCATGAAGAAAAACATCCACACACAAAAAACACACTATCTTTCCCTCTCTCTCTCTCTCTCTCATACACACATACATACACACACACATACACACACAGACGCTCTAACTGACAGACAGACTGGGACTCTCTTCAACACTGAAGTGAGGCAGACGGCAGAGGCTTTAATATCACGGCTGGCTCCTCCCAGCCTGGCCAATCACACGTCAAGATGGGAGCCCCAGAGGAGCACTGGAGGCGGGGCGGTGGGCGTGAGGTGTGTGAGCATTGGTCCACCGCGAAAGGGATCCTGACCAATCGGACCCCTCCCCCCTCTGAGCACAACAAAACACTGAGGCAGAGTTTTCATTCAAATGAAAATTCTTTTGAAAAGGGAGAGGGGGGAGGAGGGAGGAGGGGGGTGGACAACGGGCAAAACAGCTGCAATTTTTACATGGACTTGCGTGGAGCGCAGCAGGGGGCTTTCGAAGACAGTGAAAAACACTGAAAGGCTGCACAACTGTTCACCTCCTCCAGCTCTTTGTCCCAGTCAGAGTGTGGACACAGGATTATCTCAGTCGCAAGCAGCTCTGCTTTCATTTCTATTTCAGTTCAACCTTTTTACTCGCTGCTTGATCTGCAGTGATCACAGTGAAAAAAAAACAAAAAAAAAAACACACGAAATGACAGTGACAGTTTTTACTTCATTTAAAGTCCACTGTGGAAGATTGAATATAATGCCCATAAGCATGTTTCTATAAGTGTATAATGGCTTTAAAATAAAAATCATTTTGTTCAGCATCAGCCTTTTAATTGTACTTTAGGTCAAGTACATTTGCTTTGCAGAGGTGTCATCTTCAGGTTTCATGAATCTACAGCCAAAGCTTTATTTAGTGTTTTGAAACAGAATTTTACCACACAAGAAAAGATACACAACATATTTTCTTATATGCCAAGGCCACCATAGATATGTGACATAAGAGTCCTGAATTTGTTGTAATCTGTAGTTTCACCTTTAGAGTTCACATGTTTGCATATAGTGATATATTTTACATAGCATTTATTTGAAATGTATCAGATTTAATTTTTTTTTATCTTTCAGATATCCAGTGATTCTCACCACGATCGGACCAATACTGATACTAAAGCCATATCCACAATAGAAGGTAAACAATCTTTTTCTTTGTCGTTTTGAAAAGAGTGCAGGAAGTTAAAGGAAATGTCTTTATCCATAAGAAACACCCACTTTGACTGTGGTACATACACCACCTGTATGTGGCGCTGTAACACTGCTACACCAAAAACAGAAGAAAAAGACGTTGAGCATGCACATAAGACATGCGCCGTCTACAAACCTTTTTAAAATGAAACTTTATTTACAAATCTATACCACTGGACGCGTTACAGCCGTGGCACGTCAGCAGTGCGGTTCTGCTTCCTCCTCTGCCCAGCGTCGATCCCCACCGGGCGCGTTACAGCAGCAGCGCGGTGCCTTGGGAGCCGGTGGTATTCACGGAAGATCTCGCGATAATCTTGAACGGACGCGAGTTCGCGAGATCCCCGCGATAGACTGTGTGAATAAAGGAAACAACAACAACACAGCTTGAAGAACTATTGATCTGGTGTCATAAATGATTTTATGTTTCTCCACTTCAACACTCCACTTCTCTCGTCGTACATTATGACTCTCCGAGACGCTCTGATTAATTGACTGTTTACCTGGCAGCACCGGCCACGACGTAATGTTGATGTGAAGTTGAGACAGGCTGTATGACCTGCGTATTGTGTTTTATTTTGAAAGGGGGGCAGAAATGTTTTACTTTGATTCTGTGTCAGACTTCCTGCCTGGTGCGATCTGCTCTTTCTGTTGAAATTTACGCGGTTCAGCAGCGGTAAGGGCAAAAATAGAACTGCTACCTATCGATAGCGCTGCGGCGCGGCGAGCCGCTTCTGGGACGCTGCTGAGACGTTCCGCAGCATACCGTGGAAATGCTCTCATTGATTAGAATTTGCAACGGCGACCGCGCCGCTGACGTGCCGCGGCTGTAACGCATCCGGTGGAAATCCAGGGTAAGGCCTAAAGCTAGGTTTATGGTCGCCGTAGTGTGCCGGGCGCCGCAACGTCATATCTTCGGGCTGAATTTCTGTAACTTTGTCAGCTGCGGTGCGCGCCAACTCAGGTCGAGCAGGTCCGTTTGTAAGCATTTGTATGACTCTTCTGTCCAAAAGCATCAAGACAGTCAAATGGCCTTAAATTCATGGAAGGAGATTGTTACCACGTTACAAAAAGACAATAGTTTTTGCAGTAGGACGTGGAAAAACATGAGGGACAGCTTTGTGAAAGTTGTTGTTTACTACTGTTGCTAGGCAGAGTACTTACAACTCTACTGTTGTTCATTTTGTGGGTTTATAGCACGTGTTCTGTATTACTTATTGATTGAAAGGCACCACGCAACAAAACAGTGAAATGAACTCACGCACAATCATAAACAAGGCTCATGCCACTGGACAGGTTCAAGAAAGAGGTGGCCCTATGACATCATCATTTGGTTATCTACAGAAAAGAACACAAGGGTGGTGTTTTGAGATTTTCCCACTCTGGTACTCGTTTCAGGACTCCCAAAATATTTGTTTCTGTGAGGTTTCTGTGCAAATAAAAAAACAACAACTTTGGATTCACCTAGACTTGTTTTCATGTGGACGGTCCTTAAGTATAATATTATCACGAGCATCATATTCACCATTATTCGCATTAAAACATCACATCATAGCAAAAAAAACTACACTTTTTGTTCTTTTTCATCCTCCACCAACACTCCTCCACTCTTCACCCTCGCTCATCCCTCCCTCCTTTATCGTTTACAACATTTCACTCCAGGGTTACATCACACTCAGAGAGTCAGGAGGCTCCACTCCTACTCCTCCTCCTCCTCCTCTTCACTTCACCTCCACCTCTAACAGATCTATCCACACATTTTTAATTAGTCTTTTTATAGCCGTCTTTGTTTGCTGCATCCTTTAACATGTGATCATGTTTCCCCCCACGTCTCCCCCTCTCTCTTCCTCTTCTCTCTCATCCTTGAACAGCAGACTGAGCAAAAGCAACCATGACAGCTTATACTTGGACACACACAAACACACAAACACACAAACACACACACACACTTTAAGGCACAAAAGCAAAACTGAGATATACACACACACAAAGTCGGTGCACGCGTTACTTTCATCTTTGCCATGTGACAAACAAAAGGTTGGTTTAAAATAGTTCAGCTTAAATTAAAACCCGTTTGCATCACAGAAAATAAGGATTCACAGCCCTCATGCTACCAAAGGCCTTTAAGCAAATCCCCATGGAATACATTCAGGCAGCAGTGCAGTAAAAAGAGACTTTTATGGAAAGACTGGAGGCAGAAGAAAGAGAGAAAGGGTTTCATCTTAAAGGGCAAAGACAGAAACGTTTGTTCACCAAGTTTCAGTGAGAGGAGGACAGTATGTCCGACAGAGGATGATGATGATGATGATCACAGATGGGAAATTTGAGACATTGAAAAAGATCTTAATGATCTGATGATGAGGATGAGGAGCGATGGACAGACTCACATACACACGCACTAACCTACAGTACAAATATTCCAAAGAAAGTTAATTTCTGTCCGTCTCTACCCTAACACACATTAGGATAGTTTGGGATTTTTGTATAAGGCACTGACTCACACCAGAATTTTCCTCCCTGTGCTGGAAACCGAGTACACAGATGCTCGCGCTGACTGATAACAGTGTCAGCGAGAACAAAAACCTACACAATATCTTAAGCTCATGTTTAGTGCTTTATCTGATCGTTAAACAGCCTTTTCCCACTGGAAACTGAAGTTTGTCGACTGCTCACTCTCCTGCACCAAAGTCCATAGAGAAAATCACACCTTTTAGCTCACAGGGAAACAGGAGCTGCTGATCTCCTGTCGACTCCTTTATTAAGTGTGTTTCACTTGGTTTCATCGGACCCAAGGATTTAAACACCAAAGTTACTAATGGAGACGACAGTGGATCAAAAACTCCCGTCTGCTGTGATGTTAAATCACATTTTTCTCGATGGATTTTGGTGCAGGGAGAAACTTGGTTTACAAAGTGACACACAATTCATTTTTTTTTTTCAGCACAAAACTGGACACTGACTCTAAACACATACTCGGCAGCACAGAGAATATCTGAATTCATGTTTATGTTAATGGAGCACAAATGGTTACACCACATGCCACTGTGAACTCACCGTCTGCAGCTCAGTTGAAGGAACATTTGTTACATACTCCTCTCTGCCCCAACTCTAAAATTAAAGGAAGATATCATTATTTTACTGATTACCGTTTTATTTAGTCTTTGAATCGACCTCTGTCATAAGCCAATGATATTTATTGCTTTTTGAAAATGATTCCTTTTTAGCTTTTCTTGAAAATCATGAAGGCCCTTCTTCGTAAACAGATGGGAAAAACATCATCAGTAAAAAAATGGCCTATATGTTTTCATAGAAATGCTTGTGTACACTGAGCCTCCATTCACAGAAACATCCTATACAGAAAGACTTACCAGAAACTGTCTGGTCACAGTCAGAAACCTCAGCCACCCCAGGTTTCCAATGCCTTGGCCTTGTCATTACCCCTACAAAGGCCACTCCTGAAAAATACCCACATCTTTTTTAGGTCAATATTGAGAGTCTTTTCATGTCCACAAAAAGACCAGTGGGCAGACTTTGTCATTTGGCTGCACGGAAATGACACAAGTACTTTGACAGAAGTCCCAGTGCAGTGTGTCATGGCCTGAAGTGTGTCCACACATTCACCTGCCCACTGATGCATCAAAGAAATCTAAAGACACACACATAACAACACAATGGAGAATCTGTCATGCAAGCTCACTCCTACCGAAAACATGGCTGCTCATGGGTACATAAGAGAAAAATGTACTTTATTAAGTCTACAGTATCTTGAGATTTGCAACGACTTTAAGTTTACAGTCGGACAGTGAGATACAGCTGTGAACATGTTGATAAGATATTATAGACTTTATAGAGGTTAAGACTTTATTCAGTGAGCCCTTGTCTGGTGCTGGGGCAACCATTGCTTTAATAACCAGGCAAGAGCTGTGTCAGACCCAGATGTTCAAAGATCCCTTTCACATGGAATAATAATGCAACCGTGCACACTCAAGGTACACATTCTATATGGAGAAGAAAGTAGTAGAAATAAGTAAATGAGACAAATGGAGAACTGGACAGATTTTAAACAAAGATAATCGTTATCACAGAGTCAATCATCGACAACAAAAGGTCAAAGAAAGACCGTTAGGTGACCAAACACTGCATGGAGATCAGGTTTCTAAGGATGTGAATGAAAACCTGGGCACTGAGGAGTCTTCTGTCCTAAACCCCAGGCTGAAAAATAGCAGCGCGTCTTATTTATCTCCTCAGTGCACAGGGTCAGACAGAGAAAAAGCAAAGGCTGCTGTGGAGCTAGTGTGTGTGTATGTGTGTATGTGTGTGGACACTGAACAGTGTGAGTTAGCAGCAACTTCCTAGGGAAACGAAAACATCCCCTTCAGCCGACTCTGGTCTTGTTTTTCCAACTTTCCATCTTTTTTCATTTTCCATTCATGTTCTGCGCTGCAGTCACACAAACAGCTGATGTGTCCACGAGCGACGAGCGCAACACAAGCTCCCGACCACAGCTTCAGACTGAGGAATGATGTTTCTATTGCATGATGGAAACTCGCTTGGTTTGATGATTGTAAAACTATGCTGACCGCTGCGCTGCTATGACTCTGACTCTGCTCTAACACTTGGCTTCCCAACCGCCACATTAGTGGGTAATGACATGACATGTGATGTCTGTTGTGTGTGTATATATGAGCGGGTGTGTTGTACATTAATAAGTTGAGAGAGAAGAGAAGAAGCAAAGGAAGAAGTTTGCATGTTTTTGTCCATATTATGAGCTCCAGAGGAAAGGAAGAGACGACTGGCTCTTCACCACAACTGAATGTCTACAGTCATCTACAAACTGGCCTGCATGACGCTAATTATAGGGAGAGCCCATGACGACTGGGAGCAATTTGACTCGCCGGTATTTTTCTACCAGTGACGGAATAAATCGCAAACATCAGCAGCACGTGAGGAAGTGGATTTCAGGATGGGGGGAAAGAGGAAGCACAAACTCCAGGACATAATGTCTGTCGATGGTTATTACATTTCATATTAGAAAAATTTCATAAAAGCATGACGGGAAAACAGTAAGGTGCAGCTTTCTGAAGGTCCAAACACTGGGCGAGGAATAAGGTGTGCTCATACAGTGTGTGTGTGTGTGTGTGTGTGTGTGTGTGTGTGTGTGTGTGTGTGTGCCTGTGTGTGCCTGTGTTGACTGACGCCAGCTGGCTTCTCCTATCAGAGTGGCCTCGTCCCAGCAGACATTGACCTCAGATTGTATAGAAAACATTAAAGACTCCACCTTAAAAGGAACTCCGCTAAGTGATAAACACAGAAAAAAACAAACTCTGGTCAATACAATGTCTGAAAATATTTCCCAAACTTGGAATTGATGACATCAAGTCATTTTTTTTTTTTTAAATAAAAAAGCCATTAAAACTTAATAATTTATTGATCGATTATTCTTTGCAGCCTTAAAGCTCACATAGAGTGGTCCTGTTAGTTATGGAGGTCTACTTACATACATTCATTTGTTTTTATGGTCAAAAACTTCCTAGTTGCTGTAAACGAGCCGATAGAAAACCTCTTTTCTGACGCTGTTCCTGAGCTGCGATATTTCAGACTCAACTCTCACCCCCAGAAGACAGTCTTGTGATTGGCCAATACTATTCAGCACTTCCGCTCTCAGAAGCGCAGCTGCCCCCTCTGGAACAGTGGATGCACTGCTCCTCATTATCAAAACATTGATTTAACAATGTTTAAAAATAGCTTCTTCACGACTCCCCGCCGCAGTCCCTTTTATGAGTTTGACCCGGAGTCGGAAGACACTGTCACTCGTGAAACACCTCTACTATGGACGTTCTTCTTCTGCGGTTCAATGTACGCAACCAGATGTGCCCGGACTAGTGCCCGGAGCAGGACGATCTGCTGTTCAGGAGAACGGTGTTTACGTAACAGGACCAGGTTTTTTCAGAGATCTCGCTGAGCCCGAGATTACAATAAAACACAGTGTTCTCAGCAGTGGCTGAACTGTTTGTTTTGAACCTTCAGGGCTTCTTAAACAAGGTAATGACGCAGATACACACTAAAAAACAGCGTTAATTTGAACTTCCGGTCTAGGTCCGCTTTAAACATAAATGAGTTACAGATGGGTAAATAACATGGTTCCGCTGCATATTTCTTGAATTTATGAAACTTTCAGAAGGCGAACAGGAAACTTATGCTGTGTTTTCTTCATGGTACAGTTCAGTTTGGTACAGTACGGTACGGTATGTTTTGGAATGGTAAAGACCTGGGTCACGCATGCGTTTCGACTGAGAACAGTGCCTACTTGGTGGGCGGGGTGAGGGCTGTGCATGTGATGTCGTACCGGTGCAACTACAGCAAACAACGAAGCAAAAGAATGGAACAGTTGGTTGGGACGTGTTATTTTGGTAATATTCCTAATGGAAACGCATAAAACGTGCCGTACTCTACCAAGCCAAAGCTTTCTACTCGGTGGAAACATGGCTACAGATTAGTCAAATAGTAATTGTGGAAGTTTGAGCCACTGTTACTCAAAGTCTCCAACTTTGCTCATCCAGACTAAAAAACACAAATCCCTGGAGACTCTGTTCAGCTTTTCCAAAATTCAGAAAACCCAGAGTGTGGCAACATAAGGTGGAAAATGTGATGCAGAAAATGATGACTAAAGTGTGCGTTTCAGGAAAAAAGTCACCTTTACTTTGAGTAGAGGCAGGAGGAGGAGGAAGAGGAGCGTGTATATGGTAGCCAGTTTGTCCACAGTTCATTGACCCACTAGCGGGACCAGCAGGAAAACAATGACGCATGTCACAACAGGAAATGTGCGACAAAGACAATAACAAATAAACATGCTCGGCTGGAGTGTTTACCTCCGACTGGGAGTGTGACTGTCAGGTTGACCCTGTTTTTACAGTGACCTTCACTCTTCACTCAGTCTATTTCCAGGCATTCGCAGCTACAATAAAGTCAAGTCGGTGCACAAAGAACAGGCAGTGGCTGCTGTAGAGAGTGAGTAAGCTGAGATCAATTACTGTGGCCGATCTCACAATCACAATCTTTAGAATCTTCTGTTACCAATATAAGCCCGATACAGTCTTTTCACAACTTTTCGCTTACTTATTAAGGAAACTATTAAACTGCAAATCAACCATTTAAAAAACTCTCCAACAGTGTAACAAATACTCTACTTGCGAAGACAAAATTAGTAAGGTTCGAATGTTGTTACTGCTTTTTATTTTCATTTTTACAGTCTGAACTTTCATTCATACTGTATATCCTCCACGAGGGTCACGGGGGAGCTGGAGCCAATCCAGGCTGACACAGGAATGAAGGACCCTGGACATGTCACCAGTACATCACAGGGCACACAGAGATGAACAACCATTCAGCTCTCACATTCACACCTATGGTCAATAAGTGTCCATTTAACCTCAGAATGTTTATGGACTGTAGGAGGAACCCGGAGAACCCAGAGAGAACCAACGCATTCACGAGGAGAAGATGTAAAGTCCATACAGAAAGGCCCTCAATTGAAATAGAATCCAAACCTGTAACGTTCTTGCTGTAAAGCAACAATGCTAGCCACTGCTCCACCAGGAAGAATTTAGAGAGTCTAAACTTGTGATGCATTTATGTGATATTTAGTGTTTACATTTTTTCTGATGTCCAATCCTGTGATTTTGACCAGTACCAGACCAATACTGACACTGAAGCTGAGCATCATATCAGCTCTTCCCTAGTATGCATCAATCAAGGTCTTTCTTTTCATTTAGGAAAATGGCAATTTGTAATATATATGGATTATCAAATAATATATTGGCAAAACAATAAATTGGTCTAATTCTAATGTGTGTTTTATGTTAAAATGAAACAAATTAATCTCTCAAGAAAACAATTGACAGTTCAATCAAGAACAAAAATAATCTATTTGCAACCTAATTCAGAAAAGAAATGCTGAGAGACCTTTGTGTAAAATGTCCCCAAACTGTCCCCCCTTGTCTTGGTAGCAGCTTGAACCCTTGCGGCTCGACTTACTTAAGCATCTTATAGGTTTACATGTACATGCAGGCGGTGGCACTGCGTCCAACACATGTCCTGACCAATCACCCAACAGGGACACCCCAGCTTCAGGTTTTAAGTCAATAAAAATCTTAACGGAGGGGTTCAAAAGGTTATCAGCCACTCCCACTCAGGCCTGATTTAGGGAGCTGCACAGACAGCTAATGAAGACAGAGAGGCGCGAGAGCAGCACAACACCACAATTCACCAGATTTACCCCCTTAATGCTTCGGCCCCACCACACGGTTAGAGCTGTGTAATTACATTTATCATGAATAGAGCTTTGGACGTTCTATCATTTATTTTCGCTGTGTTGCAAATCCCAGTCTTCACTGGAAAATGACACATTACAAATGAGGCCGGGAAAAGCAATGTAGGAGGTGACATGAATTATGGATGAGCTGATACAATCCTCGATATCGGTCCGATAATGGTGAGAAATCACTGGATCAGGCAGAAAATGAGGAATTATTCTCGGGATACAACTAATGTTTATTTTTATACTTGATTAATGAAACGAATATGTATGATCTAGTAGTAGTATTATTATTTCCGATAAAAATTAGTTCTCGAATAATCGAGAAATCATTTAGTCCAGAATGTGTTGAAAATGTTGATCAGTGTTTCCCAAACCTCAAAATAATGTTTCCAAACCAAAATTATTCAGTTTTAATGATTTATTTGTTAAATGTGACAAAGAAATCAGAAAATATTCAAATTTAACAAGCTGAAAAAGCAAAAAATGTTTGTTACACAGTTGGAGCTTTTTATGACAAAAAAAAACAAAACAGCTTTTATCGCCAACTGCTATAAACCTGCTGAACATTAAAATCCGAGTCTGGATTACCTCATGATGCAATAAACGGTTACTAACCGTTAATATGTTAATAATCTGCACTAGTTGGCAAGACAATACAAGTTGGATAATTACTTCCTGCCAGTACTGAGGCACAGATTAGTTGTTTTGAGTTTGTATTTAAGTATTTATTTTGGTACCGTTAATTATTGAAAGTGTTTTTAAATGAATACCCCGATTTGCTTTTATACCTTGAGATTTTAATGTATGCCCTCTGATTGCTCTCTGATGCACAAATAGTGTCTGAATGTGGAAAGCTTTTGGAACATTAAGTCGGATTTTCATAACTCAGGGCAGCAAATGGCTGCTAATTGATGTCAATTGCTTTTGTTGTAAAACAGTTTAACTGTAACAAATGATACAAATAAATGCTTCAAATTTACATTTTATATTTGGATTGGAGTGCAATTGACACTAGCAACAATTAATCGTCAACTATTTTCATAATCAAATAATTGGTTTGAGGGTTTTGTTAATGATTAAAACAAACTTTTTGATTTGGTTTTGCTTTGCTCCATATAACAAAAAAAACAATCAAACTGAATCATTTTGGTTTGTAGACAAAACAAGACATTTTCTGGACCAAACGTTTCCTCAATTAATGGAGAAAATACATCGATAGATTCATGGGTTGTGGATATAATTAGTTGCAGCCCTACATGACATCATCAAAAATACCTACATATAACTTTTAATAATTTAACTTATCAAGTTTGTGAGAACAAAAACACATACTTTTTATGAACAGACAATTATTTAAAAAAAAAAAAAAAAAAAAAAAAAGTCTTTGAAACCAGAACCTTAATTGGTCCTTCTGAACAAACACTTATTTTTTTTTTTTTTCAAATATCTATTTCCATATAAGAGTTTTAATTTGTATCATATTTGATACAGTCACTATGATAAAAAAAAAAAATTCCTGAACAAATAATACACAAACAAATCAACAAATCCAACAAAAACAATGCAGCAATGGAACTGGCAGGGTGGAAATCTGGAATACATAACATTTCAGTTATTTTTACTCATTTTGCGGTTCACAATCTTTTTATTTTGAGTGGTGGTAGGCTTAAAAACAGACAATAATATACTCTGCATTTCTCACAGTACACATGTGCAAAGTGTCCTGCGCAGTGCTTGCATCTCTGTCGGGTTTCCCATAATTTTATACATCAGGTTTTTCAGGGAAAAATGTATACGGTTACGTTATACGGTTTTGAACTTAAGGTTTTGATATCAGTAACTGTATCAGATATGAAAACCGAAAACAGAGGTTATTTATTCTAAAATACAACCGCAGACTGCTCACCCACAACATACAAAACAAAGTTCACCTCTATCATCACCGACATAAGAACCTTGTCAGAGCCACAAAAGTACTGTCGAGCACTCACAACAAACCCCCTAAAAACCCAGGAGTCTTCCCGCGGCTCACCATATAACAAAGGAGGTCACAGCTGCCGTTACAACTCAACATCTGGATATGAAATGACCTATATAATGGAATATTTCTTTGTAATATCAAAATCCGACACAAGTACTGTGGACTTACATATCAGCTCACACTGAGAGAGCAGCACTTGTCAGTCTTGGGACTGAAACATGGACTGTCATGCATGACTGTGTCAGAGACTGCGAAGTGAAAGGTTATGCAATCGTGATGTGCACCGGGGTCTCGTTGACTGCACAAACACAACCATTGAACCATAAGCAGACAGTTATTACAACATCTAGCTCCATCTTTGTGTGATAACGCAAACAAAAACCTTCTCTATCCATCACTTTCCCGCTCTTCAACCCCCCTCCACCTCCACCCCCGTCTGAGTCTATAGCCCCAGGTAACACTTTTTTACACCCACCGGGCTCCAGTGAAATGTAGCCGTGCATGCATCAAAGTCAGCATCCTCATTTTGTCTTGTGTGTTCATGGAGTAAATAGATTTTGGAAGCGAGTAGGTGATCAGTGGAGAGCAGGCGGTCAAGTGTTCCCTCAGGAAATCCACAGCTCACATCTGCTGCCGTTTTTTTCGCTTGCCACCGCTAATGACATTTATGTATAGGAACACATCACTAGGGACGGGATAATACATTATTGAATTGTGCTGATAAAAAAACCCCCCAAAAAAACCAGACATAATATGCTGATAATGCCACGAGGGGGAGTCTGCATCTATTAAAGGGACAATATGTAGTATTTATGGGTTTATATTACCCAAAATCCACTTTTGTATACATATTATGTGCTCCTGCATTGTCTAGTCGCTGTATAATATTCTTTGTTTCATTTTCGTAGTGTTTCAAAAAGTCATTTAAAATAACATGGTCGCGGGCCGCGGTTGCATAGCCACTGTTAGCAGCGAGACGCCATGTTTCTACCGGAGCCTGTAAGGACAAACGCAAGAGAACAAATCAAGCGTCTCTTTACTTGTAGCGGAAGTCCCGCCTCCACTCTCTCCGCTTCGTCTGCTACGGCCGCGGTAGCTCGCCCTCTCCCTCACCTCACGAACCTCATCTGCTGACACGAAGAAAGACAACGAGGACGACATTTGACCAGCTGCGGATACCGTAGCGCTCAGGGAAGGGAGGGGGTGAGCAGAGGAGCAGTTCTTTGTTGTAAATTTCAGCCTCTCCTCACTATAAACTACTTACTTCCCCTTTAAGTCATTTCAGGACCTTGTGATTTATAATAATCTAGGGATGGAACAAATATTTTCATAAATTGATTAATCTGCTGATTACTTTCCCAAATTATCAAGACAGTGTTTTTAAATGTATTAAACATTAGACACAAACAATGCATTATTAAAATATTTAGCAAATAATTTAGGAATTGGTTAATCACCTAAAAATAATCTGTTTACTTTTCAAGTTCACTAAAAAGATGCATAATCCTATCTGAGTTGTGTTTTCTGCATCTTAGACATGATTATTAGTTATTATTGACATACATGAGTTGTTATTTAGGTCATCGTTATTGTGTACTGCCCCTGGAGTCCACACAGAACATTATCGGGACTGCGAACTTTTGAGAAAACCTTGGAGTGAGACATCGTGGCATGCGGGGCAAATGTATGGCTATATTATATATAATTATATATTATATATTATATATTATATATATATTAAATATATATAATATTTTATACATCCCAAGCTTATTAATGCTTTACACAATATGTTTCATGTATTAATAATGCTTAATACTCACAATGCTTAAGACAATAAAAAGGTAAACAATAACATGTACAGAACTCCATCCAACGACCTTCCCGACGTTAGTCTGTCTACTTAACCACTGAGCTACAACTTTTGAATAGGTGACAGAAAAATATTTTGGATGTATTGGCTCAACCAGAGACAG
This sequence comes from Microchirus variegatus, assembly GCF_963457635.1. NCBI lineage: Eukaryota > Metazoa > Chordata > Actinopteri > Pleuronectiformes > Soleidae > Microchirus > Microchirus variegatus. Next base: position 25,759,972 of record NC_139807.1, read on the forward strand.
TTTGATATTGTACTCCTCACAGTCTCTGCAGGCATAACTTATCGATCACGAGTTGTCAGATATATTCAGAACCGTTTTTAACCGTGATGTGCACATCAGCGTAACAAATTGGAGGTGTGGTGGGATAGTGTGAGACGTCAATCAAATGGGTGTCTCACGGCCAATGTGTGAGAGTTGCAAGCTATGCATTATCATGTTCATCTACACCAGGGGTTCTCAAAGTTTTGATACCTGAGGGCCAATTTAGGAACCCAACATTGGACTGAGGGCCGCCAAAGGAAAAAATTATTATTATTATTATATCCCAATAATACACTAAAATTCACCATATAGAAACCAGGTAAATACCCAGTATTTTTGTTTACACTTATTGGTCTGTATCCAGTAATGTCCAATAAACATTTAACAAGCTTAGTAGCTCCTGGATTAAAACTATCAACTGTAATTCACTGCGGGCCGCCAGAAATGTTTCTGCGGGCCGCCATTGGCCCCCGGGCCACACTTTGAGAACCAATGATCTACATGCTCTGCATCAAACATCTTGATTAATTCATTAATTTGCAATATTCCACATAGAGGCAAATTAATATTTGAACTTATTAAGATCCTCTGTATCCATAGATAAGCTGTTGACAGACAACCAAAGAACCTCACAGTGTCCACTTGGAAAGTGCTTGATTAAATAAATGCATTGCCATTTTATTTCCCCAGGTTCACAGACCAAATGTATGTTGCAGCTGTAGAAAAGTAAAAAGAATGTGTTCTGCTCGGTCTCATTTCAGATGTTATAATTAAAACATGTGAGCTGGCCATGTTTCTCCCTCTGCTGGAAACAACAAGCACTCAGATTTACAGCACCTGAAGAGATTTCTGACACTGCCGAGCCTCAGAGAGAGGAATAACTCTGAAGTATTTCTGTTGATTATGGAAAAAATAAAAATCAAACCACCTCAAAAACTGATTTGCAGATCTGGAATTTAAGATCAGATCTTAAAATGTTTGACAACAAGCAAACACGACCAATATTCAATCGATGATTACAATTACTTAACATTCTGCCACCTTCTAAATTCTACTGGATTACTTTTCTTTGTGGTCTGTCCTCTTCCAGACCTCCACAGTGGTCTGTGGTTTTCATTTCTGCTTGGTAACGTCTTATTCAGCCAAATTCTTCAGATGAGACCACAATCTGGCAAAAACCTGCACCATTGTGTTACCGTTTCCCCAGGAAACGTCACCCTAACCACCCACTCGTCTCCATTGATATTAAAATTATTACACCGATATTGATATTAACAGAAGTTGATTTTACTGAAATTGTGACCCTGCCTCTCTACAGGTTTCTTCTCTGTGTAAATGTGGATGTGTGTAGATAATGGATGGATTGATGTACTTGTTTCTGTACATGTGACAACCCACTACACGTCTGCACGCCCGTCCTGCAGGAGACAGACATGCATCACATCTTAGCCAAGTTGAATCCGTCTGCGTGCTTGGTTCTTTATATTACCAATACTTGACATCTCACAGACTCGCTGAAGAAAGTGTTACACACAGATGTATTGCTGCAACATTAGAGCCTGAGGGTAAAAACATAATGCACGGAGATACACACACACACCTCCCGTACAATGTGGTGTTGATGAACACATTCCTCAGACACGCAGGCATGAACGCAATCACATATTCCTGCAATTTTCCGTCCTCTGCCACACACACACAATCACTCACTCACAGGTTTTCAGCTACTCTTCTTAGGACACTGTGTTCACTTCAATTCATTTGAACATAACATTCAAAACCATTATCCTTAACCATAAACACTTAGCCCCTAACACTAACCCATAACCTAACCACAATTAAAATCTTAGCCCTAAACATAACGAGTTCCGCAGAAATTTAGGTTATGGACTCATGAGGACCAGGTTTTGGTCTCTATGAGGACTACTGGTCCTGACAAGGTCGGTGTTTATGCCAGAAAAAGGTCCTAAAGAGGTTACAGAAAGTGCACACACACACACGTATACACTTAGGAGGGAGAGTGGTCACTGTGGAGTCGCCTCACTGGCGAGGCCTGTTGGCTTGGACACAGGGAGTGTTTTACACACACACACACACACACAAACACACACTGTTGGTTGCACAAGTACAAACACAGTCACATTTAAGACTCATTCTTCAACTGTTAACCCTTCATAATCCCTGATCAGGTCTCCACTGACCGACAGAGAGGAGGCTGCTGCTCAAAGAATTACATGTTTTTCTCTTAGTTTTAACCCAAAAATCCTAGAGTGAACTCAACATATCTTCTACAACAAAACAAACACAGTGAATTCCCACATGGCTCATGAGACATTCATCAACTCTGCCTTTGACCGTTACCAACACGTGTCTGTGAGATCATCTACAGGATAACACATACAAATGTTTTCCTTTTTTCCTGCTGTGGATATAACATGCAGTGTAGCAGCCTGATGTGCAGCTCTTCGCCCACGTTAGAGCTGAGGGGGAAGCGAGAATGAAAATAGTCCTGCCAAATGTTATAATCAAGACCAGTATTTTTAGATTTCAGAATACCACCTCGAGGACAAGGAAGCAGAGAGATGCAGAGAGACAGATCCAATAGCTGCCTCAAGTACAACCAGAAGGTTTTTACTTGCTCTGCATTTAATCCAAAACATGACACTTCTTCCTTGCCCCATAATCATTTTAAATATTAGATATGAGTAGAAACACATGAGCAACCATCTGCACAGAAAGGACACAGTAAATATACTGTGAACAAAAAGTGTAAAAAATCTGCTGTCAAAACCAGAAAAACACCTACATCAACAGACACAATTCCATGCCTCCACACTCATACTCTCAAACAGAAGCAAAAGGTAAAGTTTACTTACATGAACACAGGGAGTGAAATCCTGATTTCCCTCACACCGTCTCTGGAATACAGTCGCGTTGTAATTTGACAGTGAAAGAAGCGAGCGGGGCTGTTTTCAACTGGTACAAGCACCAATGTGCCGGTGTATGTGTGCGAGAGCAGCCAAATAAACACCAACCTGAACTCCTCTGTTCCCCTCTCTCTCCGCCCACTGCTGTGGAAAACTCCACCCCCTCCCTCTGCAGGAAAAGCACTCGGGTGAACAGGAAGCAGGAGCTTTTTTCTTGTTAACTAACACAACCTTCCCAACTCTCATTATTACAATGCTGTTTCTCGTGAAGTGTAATTTCCACAACCAGTGCCAGTGGCAATATGAAAGCCTGTTTCCGCCATGGGAAAAAATAAATAAAAAGAAGTATAAAAAGAATAAAAAATAATAAATTAAAATTAAAAATCATAATTATGAGATAAAAATACATAATTATGAGATTATAGAGTCATAATGGCCTGGCCTAACCACGCTCACAATGTGCAATCTTAGGGTACTTTCACACCTACAGCATTATCCTTTATCCGCCATACTTTGGTACAGTTCTTTTGGTGTGAAAGCAACCAAACCAAATGGCACTAAACGGTCTAGTTTAATTCATTATGGGTATGAGATACGGGATAACCCGGAACCGCAGCGTCACGGTTTTGCGCCGTTCTCTGCCACTTCAATCCCCACCGGGCGGGTTGCAGCTGCGCAGCACTGCCACAGTTCCGGTGACCACAGAACATGCGGTGATGCACCCGGTGGAAATCAGGAGTTAGTCCGGTTCCGGTGCCGATGGTCTTCGTGGTCTATTTTGGTTCGGTTAGAATTATGCATATGTGAAAGCAAACCATACCCATGTCTGTTTGCTACATTGTAACATTTTTTCTGACTGGTGCAGACCAAAGCAATCGAACTATAGGTGTTAAAGTGCCCTTAAATACAATAACAGGTGACTTTAGTTACATCGGATCGTACATAAGTCTTTTATACGACAGACTAAAAGACTTAACGATTATGTCCAACATCCAATGTAACTAAAGTCACCCGTTACCTCATTTAAAATTGCACATTGTGAGCGTTGTTAGGCCAATGTGGCGATGGATGAAAGTATTTCAGTTCGTTGTCTCCTGACTCTACAAACTGGACGGATGAGCATTATCCTTGCTCACTGGGTCTTAATTCAACAGTATGAGCGTAGACGACAGATAAGCAGTAGCTTAGGGTGTATATACAGCATATTGTCACTCTCACTCTTTGAGAAGTACAAACATCTCAAAAGAAAACTTTTCATGAGTCCAGAGAAACAACATGTGTGCAGCTTTATATGACATTATACTTCAAGCCATATCACACAGCCTTACAGAAATACTGATTTGATTTATATTGTGATATATATCAATATCTAATGATAAAAACAAGTAAATTGTGATAAGATTTGCTAACATTATTGTCCAGTCCTACAAAAAACATTATCACTGATTTGAATAGGTCGAGCCATAAAAACAACACCACAAACAATTAATCATGGGAAATTATTTGGCAGCATAGGGAAGTAAAAAAACTCCACTGATAATTGACTGATTTAAGAGCGGGTTTACTCTCCACTTCTTCAAAAATCAGTAAGTGCACTTGTCTTGCATTCCTATCAGTGGTTCATTTCACCTCCTACACACCCATGTTCAGCTGCCCTTCCTCCTTACAGTCCAAACACACACAGCATGTACTTATTTAAAGCAGTCAGCAGGGCGGAGGTGCTCCAGACCAACGAGTGGCACACGAACACTGAAGAACATATAGAAGAACCGACGCGCGCGCACACACGCACGCGCACACACAATGCAGAGACAATGCAGGAGCACATAATATGTATAAAAAAGTGGATTTTGGGTTATATAAACCCATAAATACTACACATTGTCCCTTTAATGTGACCTTCTCTAAACTTTTGAATGCACATATCAGTACTTTTTGCACAATTTGCTGTTCTCTGACAAGGAGCTTAACACCAACATTCACAACAGGTATCAGAGCCATGAATCGACCAATAACAAGTTATTTCCACCAGAACAAAACTGTTTCTCATGAAGAACTACACTTCCCAGCATGCTTTGGGGACAAATCCCAGTTTGATTGATCATTAACTTTGTACTTTTCCACAGTATTATTTTGTTACAGAAATCTTTGGTTATTTATTTATTTATGTTCAAATCTGTTCAAGGTGTTCCAAAATATTTGTTATTAAAAGTTACATTAAGTTGTTATACAAGTAAATGTTGTTTAAATAAAATGTTTTTCAAATTTTTAAAAAATCGTGGAATGTATCGAATCGTGGGTCAAAAATCGTGATACAAATTGAATTGTGAATTTGTGTATCGTTACAGCCCTAACAGGATGTTCTCAGGCCACCGAGCTTAGAGTGTCACAGTGTCATCAGCAGGTTGGAACAGAGATACAGAGAGACTAGAAGGGTCACAGAAAGGCATAGAAGTGGGCGTTGTGACAAGTTATTGAGACATTGAGATTTTTTGCTGTTGGTTTTTTGTTCCAATTAATTGTTTGAGATGACGAAACCACCATTGCATGCTTCTACTTAAATGCTCTACTTTCATGATATAATATCAGTGTAGCATGAACTTTTTACATTTTCCATATATCTTGCATAACTGCATGAACCCATATGGCACAATACAAATGCCTGCAGTCCAGGCAACTGTGATTTCAGTTCCTTTGCCTTTCTCTTTCTCAGCTCCCTTTTTGGAGGGAAGTCAGTGTCGTACGTAAAGTTGTACATTTTGGTTTCTTACTTCAGCTTCCCCACTCATTTTCATACCCTTGCTTCGGTAGAATTTTATAATTTGGAAGGCTAACTAGGTAATCAGCTCGCCGGTGATTTGCAGCTGGCATGGTTGACCGCCCATACAGGGTGACTCGCATGTTAGAAAAGATTAGATCTCAGACTGGCTTACCTGTATGTGAATCAAGAGGCAAATGCCAAAGTGATCGATGTACTGGGCAACCCTGCTTTAGAGGGTCTTAATTTGTTAATATAAATATTGATTATTGCACGAGGAAGGATAACATTACATAACAAAATCAATATTTTCACCTACCCTTATTTAGTGGATTCACCTCGACTTGTTTATGTGTGGGCAGCCACTAAAGTTGCTTTGGTCTGTGATATAATAGGTCAATCCGAAAACTACTAATACTATATTTATCAATAAATAAATTCCTGCTACTTCTTCTATACTCGGACAAGGACAGTAGTCCAATTTAATGCCATAGTCTGTGCATGAAAACTCACTCTCCGGCGGCAGCAGCATCAGGGAACAGACTTCCACTTCCACTCAGGATCCTCACTGTAGAGGGGTCTAAAAACACACAGCAGGGGATCCCGATGTGATGGGGAAATAAATAACTCAGCTGGGTCAGCAAACTCCAACACCTTCTCTACCTCCATAAACACCTCCTCCCTTCCTTTCTAACCTCCCATCCCTTTCATTCCTGCTCCTGATGGCTGTGCCCTTGGAACTAACATTTCAGATTTGCTTTCCCCTCCTCTCTTATTATTATTATTATTATTATATATTTACTTTTCATTCCTCTCTTTGACTTCCTTCCTGTCGTCCGCTCAGTTCTCCAGACATCTCGTGAAAGCTACATGATCCGTATTGCCGTTGGGGAAATTATTATCAACATAATCCCTGTGCTGAGAGTGAGAACAGCTCCGCCGCGTCTCCGGCAGCGGTAATGCACCTCAATGGGAATGCAAACCTTTTCGCTCTGAGACAGAGAGGAGACAGGTGGATTAGGAGCATTAGTGCGAGTGTGTGGTGCTTTCTAATTTGGCCAAACCATCACAGGATTCACCCGCACACTGGATGTTTACTGAATACACAGCATTAGCTCTATTCCAGGCTGCAGCTAACAATTCATTAAATTGTTGACACAGGGTTTCCCCCAGAAAACCTGCTAAGTCCAGTGGTAGGGCCTCTCGGGCGGCCCACTGTGTTTTTGTAAAAAAAAAAAAAGACACAATCTTGAAAATAAAATAAACAATATCAATTATTTTTTTCGCATAAGTTAAATCCTAAGTAACCTCTTCTTCGCGGTTGCCCCCGGGATCGGGGGCAGCGTCAGACGCAGTGACAAAAGCGTCATAAAACCATATCTAACTTTAACAAACACAGACATGCTGCATACCCACAGAAAGGTCAGAGACTCAGTTAAAAGCTCATATAAACTTATTCTTATGTTCACCAAACACAGTTAAAACACCGATGGATCAAACAGCAGGAGCAGAAAAAAAAACGTCACAGTGCACTCATTGAAAAGTGGCACCGGAGCATCAGCACGATTATGTAAACAAAAAAAACGTGTCAACTGGACAGCGGAGAATCTACAGATTCCATCGGTACCATTTTTATCACTCTACGACCAAGATTCACAGATCCAGCCCCAAAATAAGAGCAAAACAACAACTGACTTTCAAGAAATACAAGCAGAAATGTCGTCTTACCTTTGCTGTTTATCAAAACAAGTTATTTCCACCGGAACAAAACCACTTCTAATGAAGAACTACACTTTCCAGCATGCTTTGGGAACAAATCCCGGTCTGATTGATCTATCTTATCTTATCTTATTACAGAGCGACATTAGATCGTTCTGATTAGAGAAAGGCGAATGTACGCACAAATGCGTCACATGCATTTATGTCCTTTTGACTCGCTAATGAAGTGATTAACATGCATTTGGAGACCGGGGTCTGATTCTACCGGTTTAGAGGTTTAAAACGAGCTGCTGCAGAGCCACAGAGTTGGTATTACGCACAGCACAAGAAGCATCGATTTGCAGCGAGTTATCATACTTTTTTTTTTTCAAAACAAGTTCTTTTTAGATCTGTAGTGACATATAAATTAAATTAAATGGGTTTTTAATAATTTGGCACCTAAAAAATCTCAAATGGCACAGATGGTGCCAAGCTGTGCCAAAAGTGAGAACACCCAGACATCCCTTTAATAAAACCTCTGTAATTTCACTCTGCTTCATTTTAGCAGCATCAGACTTTGCACAGCTCATGTCCACATGTTGTTATAATAACACATGTGTTTTTAAGCTCCTACTGCATATTTTAAAGGTGATATTTGCTTTAAAATGCAATATTTTTTAGGCGAGAGAAAAAAATCCCTGTGTTCCATGTACATTTACTCTGAACTGTAACTGCAGAGGTTTACTCTATTTAGTTTGGGCATGTCATTTTCGAGCAGGGACTCCAAAAAGAGGGTCAGGGAAGAAGTGGTTAAGTAATCGGCAAGTGAATCTTAAAACAAGCCATGCAATGCTGGTCACATGTAAATGTAAAATAAACAACATAAATTAATTTTTATTTATATTCCTGCACACCGCCCCTGTGCTGTACTGCACTCCCTCTCCTGCACCATGTGCTTCTCCGTCTCCAACACATTTCTCTACACGAAGCTTTATCCCTACATCCAAATAATGATCTTTATGACGAGGATCAAGTACAGTCGCGATGAAGTGCAGGGGATCCGAGTAGATCTTAGTAAAACGTGGCTACTATGAAGAGCAGAGCGCACATCAGATAACCTGATCTCTTTAGTTAACTGCTCAAAGAGAAAGAACGCTCTCTGCAGTGAAGTGAATGTCACGGGGAGTTCATAATTTGCAACATATGGGTCAATGACATATCAAACTTCTAAAAGTGTATTTTTTTTAAGTATTTTCAAAATGGATGTAATGCATATTTTTGAGTCCAGAACAATGTGCTTGAACATTTCTCATATATGGTTTAACTATTCTAACTCTTTTAACTCTTTTTTTTAACAGTATCTTTAACTTCACAACAAAAAAAATGTCAGGTGGCACAACCAACTATTTATAAAAAAAAGATATAAATTCCTAATATTTATTTTAAAATTAATTATTTGGCAACTATACCTTAAGGTGTCTACACTAGATAAACATTATTATTTTTATCATTGTGTTATTTTTTTACAATAATTTAAGATTTTTGGTCTCTGAAGGTCAGGTTTTCAGCATCCTTAACATCCAATTTTACAATTAAAGACAGTAAAATAATCACACAAATACACAAATTCATATATTCACTATAATAACTACACACATTACATTTATAAACCATTTGGTCACTTTGACGTATCATTTATTGGTTTAAATTGGTTGCACCACTTGACAAATATTGGTTGCACCACCTGATCACATTAGTTATGACATGAAATATGCTGAAAAAATGCATTTTCATTTCAAATAGTAACATGTGTTTTAGACATCAGTTAAACCTAACCCTAACCCATCAAAAACAATTCACATAACATTACATCTTTATGATGAGGATCGAGTACAGTCGCAATGAAGTGCAGGGGATCTGGGTAGATGTTTATAAAACGTGGTGACAGACTCTTAAAGATCAGAGCTCACTTTTCATTGTTTTCACTTCATGTTCTCAATCTTTGTGTAGAAGACACTTTAGCGCTGCAATTAAGGGAATAACAGATGCATCAGATGAGCTGATCTCTTTAGTTAACTGCTCAGAGAGAGAATGTTCTCTGGTGTGAAGTCAATGTCGCAGGGAGTTCATAATCTGCTCCGTATGCAGCCAAATTTCGCTTTAGCGCAAAGAGACATTCCAGCATTTAATAGGTGCTGTTCCACAGTGAACTCGCTGTGTTTAGGCCATCAAAGTGACAAGTGGCCGCAGCACCCTTCTCCCCGGTTTAGAAAAATCTGTGGTGTATAAAAAAAATGGCCCGCCAGGCTTATAATGCACCGGGGGAAACCCTGTGATAGAGGGTTGTATTAAATATTACAGATCTAAAGTTATGTATCATAGTTTATCACAGATAATGATAGTGCTTAAATCACTGATATGCTATAACCCCCAACCCTGACAACTGTACCTAATTAGGTAGAGGAGTGTCTTCTAGGAATTCTGGGAAATGGTGTATGCTAAACGTACGTTCTCTACCGTTGGACTGTAGCTAGCGTAGCACTGGCGATATGCTTAGCTAGCAATCTCTCGCTACGACAGATAGACGATAGCTTTGATGGATAGATAAGATGGCTATTTGCATAGATAAGATGCCTTAGATAGACAGAGAAATATCATAATAAAGTTTAAAATACAACAGATAAATAAACCAAATCAACAATGATCAGTAGTGCAAATGAGCCATTTTACGCAAACCAAACAAGTATCGATAGAATAATTGTCTCAAAAGATTTTGCATGTTAAGATGAAGAAACCACCATTGCAGTTTTTTTCTCTCTCCATTGCACCATCATTGATACTTTTTTCTTCTTTAGTAAATAGAGCCATGTAGAAGTAATACTTTCTGAAATCTTACAAATAAACATTAACCTGGTTTTATTTATTCATAAAATGATCAACACAACAAAATTCCACTTCAACAAATCACCAGAATCGACGCGGTTCATTACTCCTACTAATCGTTGTAGCTCTACTGTATTCACAGCTTTCAATTTTTCTTGAATCAGCTAGAAAATTAGCTTTTTTATATCAGCCTCAAAAAGACAGTGAGGAGTGTAGAGTTACTGCAGCTTTGGCTCCTCGGTCTCAGACCAGAACCACAAGCTCTGTCACTTGTTGCACACACACACATAACGCGCGCACACACATTCCTGAAATGCAAGGACTAACATCTCACATGACTTCTCACATTACACAGTGGCAGGCCTGAGCTCGCTTCGTCTCTGTCACCCTGCATCCAGGTTTAGTGCAGACACTGTAAGACTACATCCACACTTTGTCAAATGTCATAAAAATGTTGATCAGTATTTTCCCAAAACTCCAAAGTTATGTTTTTCAATGTCCACAAACAAAACTAATTCTGTGTTATTTATTGTTTTGTTATATATTCACATTTAAAAAGTTGAAACTGATTATCAAAACGGTTATCTGTAGTTTGCTTCATTTCAGAGAATAATTCTAGCAAGAAACAGTAATGGTTAAAGAGAGTAGGGGAATTGTGTTTATTTGACCAACAATGAGTGGACGTAACACTCAAAATACGTGTTAATGGAGCTTTCATAGCCAATCAAGTCGTGGATTAAGAGATCCAATCGGGAAGTGAGAGTGGGAACTGGGTCATTGTTTTCTTTATGTCTCTGCTTTTGCTTTTCCACGATTAAAACACTGCCCTGAAGTTTTCAAACTGAAACAAAACCAGTAGTACTTTTTGGGGGGCTCGAGAACATTGGTAGCCTCACAAAATCAGACTGTCACAACTGTGATTTCTTCATGTCGAGGTAGAGTTGAGCATCTTTGGGGAGTAAAAAACAGATATTTTCAAAAATACATAACACCTTTTGAAGAATAAAATCAACGTATACATCATTAAAGAATAGCTTTATTAGTTTCTAAGGCAAATGTGGACTTCAAACTGGAAAGTAGGTAAGTCTGGACAGGGTGCAGTCACCCTGCAGTCACTCTTGCAACCACTTGAAAGAGGCACAACCAACCAAAAATGCCTCTGTACACAACTAGCTGGGCCTACAACCAATCAGACCAATAATCCAGATGATGTTTGAAGAGCAAGGAAAAAAGGAAAAACAAACATTCTTGTAGTTTGAGGAGCGATCGAGCCATGGCATCTCATGACTTTTATCGGGGGAACAACTCAGTACAGAGTATCATTGTAATGACACAGGAGATAAGCTCGAGTAGTGTACTGAGCTCAATTAGCAAATTCCTTATTTGAATGCAACTGGGACTTTTAAATGATGGGTAATGAACAGGTGGTGGTTGCAATTCAAATTTCTGGAGTGCACTGAACGCCTCACTGTATGTTGAACTTTGCACGCTCAATCATGCTGCAAACTCATAGAGCAAATATTTAAAGGCTTGCTTTAACATTACAGGTCACGTAGGGCGGACACGTGACATGGTCCAAAGACCCTGTCCCACTTTTAAAAAACAAATATGGCAGTTTATAAAACGGTGCCTCTGGACAAATAAGGTGTGTTACCATTTTAGATATTATATTATGTCTCTACTGGTTCTCCGAATGAACTTGAAACTCAAACTTCAAACCGTCAAGGGATATCTTAATTTGAATTAACACAAATTACACCCAACAATGGTTTCAGGTTATTAGGTTGTAAAATGAACCAAGAAGAAAAATGTACACACGTGAATAAACCCTCAGTTTGTGTGCAGCTACAGAACTGTAATTAACTCAGCCCCGCAACACAAAGGCGTCTTTAAAGAGGTTTGTTCCAGCACTCTTGGGCCAGGTGAAGAGAAGCAGCGTGAATAATGGTTAACCAGAAGCATGTTGCTAAATAGCGATTTCAAAATAGCCACAGGCACTGACAACAGGTGAAGGGGTGGTCGCTCACACGTGCAGTGAGAAAGCATGAGCTAAAAAAAAAAAATGATGTTTGTCTTGAAGGCTAGGGTGGGGCAGATGGTTGACAAGGTAGAGCCTACAAAAGGTACCTGAACAAACACAACAAACAGGGAAAATAATTTTGTGGATCACACAATATGGGTGTGTAGGGATAAAACAACAACACAAACTCATCAAACAAGATAGTAGTCACCGATGATTCAGTACAAAGTGTCTGGTTCTCAGCCTCTGACCCAGTTCTGATAAATGACGCAACATGTGTGAGTAATTGACAGCTACACAGCAAAAAAAAACCAGGTACAACGACAACAAAGCATGACACGTACAAAATCCCAACGTCACACAACACACTCACAAATGTGATTTCTTCATGTCGCAGCACAGTTGCTCATCTGGGTTTTTTCCGATATTGGTGCAGTGAAACTTTTTGAAGTATAAAGCCAATTTAATTGAAAGAGGTTAAATTAAATTAAAGCAATAGTCCAATTTTTGCCTTAATTGTTGACATCCTTTCCATGACCCAAGCCAGCAATATATAAAGATACCCCTCACAACACGCCCAATCACTGGAGCGTGCTTATTGATTGAGGAACCAAAACCTGTTTTAAAAGGTTACAGGTCAAGTGCATGCTGGCAGTTAAATCTCCTCTCTATGCTATTTCAAAGCAGCACACATGGTTATAAAAGTACATCTTCTAGACATCTAGACTGTACTGTATCTGTGGCTCCGTCTGTGTGTTGTATAATCCTGTCAAATGGATACCATTACATTATAGCAACATACAATGACATCATCCTCACAAAGCAGCACAGTGAAGCTTACATCAGCACCAAGATACAGGCCAAAAAATAACATACACACACAGGTAGCACCACAGAGCTGATGTCAGCCAAGCAGAGACACACAGAGAGACAGGAAAATAGACAGAGACAGGAAGTGAGACTTGAGGCATAAGCATTTAAGCCACGCAGCTTCTGAATCATTCATTACAACACGTTGAACAACACTCAGGCCTGGGTCATACTTTCCATGCCGAACGGTCCACAGAGGTCCATTATGGCACATAATGTCACTTTCAGCCATGTTCGCAGTGTGTGCATGCACACTCAAGCTGCACAATTATCACAAAATTAAGAAAACATGAGGGACAAAAAAAATATTTTTATGAAATTCTCCAGTGCAGCGGGAATCCAGTGAACCAATTATACAGCTCCGAAGATAATAATAAATGTTCAGTATGGTACAGTTTGGAAAGGTAAAGCCCTGAGTCAGGCTTGTGTTTGGACTAAAAACAGCAACTTTACTAGTTGGGTCAGGTTTGGGCTGTGCCCAATGGCCGTGTGGCGTGACATCATAGCAGGGCAATGCCGAACAATGACATCGAACACAACTACAACACAACAGACAACAATGACATTGAACACAACTACAAAACAACAGACAACAATGGAGGACATTGACACGTCTTTCATTATCAGCATTTTGCACGTCCGTGGTCTGCGTCTTTCAGTAGCCAAAGTTTTAAGCTCTCCTTAAAAAGCCACTCTGTTGTAACTTTCTTTCATACTTATTGATTTGAATTATTATTTGAGTAATGCTTTAAAGGTGAAGTAAGTAGTTTATAGTGCCATCTAGAGTAGAGGCTGAAATTTACAACAAAGACCTGCTGCTCTGCTCACCCCCTCCCTTCCCTGAGCGATTCGGTATCCGCAGCCGGTCAAATGTCGTCCTCGTCGTCTTTCTCCGTGTCAGCAGATGAGGTTCGTGAGGCGAGGGAGAGGGCGAGCTACCGCGGCCATAGCAGACGAAGCGAGAGAGTGGAGGCGGGACTTCCGCTACAAGTAAAGAGACGCTTGTTTTGTTCTCTCGCGTTTGTCCTTACAGGCTCCGGTAGAAACATGGCGTCTCGCTGCTAACAGTGGCAATGCAACCGCGGCCCGCGACCATGTTATTTTACATGACTTTTTGAAACACTACGAAAATGAAACAACAACTATTATACAGCGACTAGACAATGCAGGAGCACATCATATGTATAAAAAAGTGGATTTTGGGTTATATAAACCTATATATACTACACATTGTCCCTTTAAGAAATGGTTAAGATGGTAAAAAGTGGTTGGATTCTGTAAGGGCTTTTTTGTTGTTCACGTTTTGGTTCACGCCTGCAGTATACACTTGCAGCCACTGTGTGGCATCATTTGCATGTGAATTGTTGTCCCCTTTCGGTATCTCCTTTTTTTACCTCCAAGTAAGAACGCCCCCGGAAGTGTGTTACCTAGTGTTTTTAGCTTCTCCGTTAGCTTTTGTGTGTTAGCCAGCGAAACCCACACGCAAGGACTGAGTGATCGTCTCCGTACGCCTTATTTGCATGGACGCAGTCAAATCATATCAACCTCGTTGAAACTACACTTTCCTGGCATTTTGTCGTTGAATAGAGCATCTCAAAATCCATGTGAGGACTGGAGGGTCGCTAAGCACGGCGCCAGTGATTTGGTTGTTTCCGCTTGACACTTCCGTGTCAATTTAAATTTTAATTGAACATTACATCATTTTATTTATGTTTTAAGCATCCAAAATATTATCCATGCAATATTTCCATGACTTTTCCAAAACTTTACAGGAAATTAAATTTTTCATTAACTTTTCAAGGACCTAGAAAATGCATTTTCAATTTCCAAAACTTTTCCAGGTTTTTCATGACCGTTCGAACCCTGATACACATATATATATATATATAAACATATACATATACACATATATATGTATATATGTATATATATATATATATATATATATATGTATGTATATATGTATATATATATATATATATCAGCAGAAACTTCTCAGTGTGGACAGGAGGCATATCAGGAGCAGATTTTATGTGTTTAAATGAAAACTGAGTAGTGTGGCTGTAGCCTTGGTGTATTTCTGCAAAAGGGCCAATGTGGTTTTTCCAGTGGCTACACAACCAAAACTCCCCTCATGTTGACTCCAGGAAAACTTAACAAAAACAGACTTCATTGTCTTCTCTTGCGGAAAACATGCATTTACTTGTGTAAAATCCAAGAATGGCTTGTCTACAAAAAACAAAACTTATTTTCCTGTGTTCTCCTGCAACAATGATGCAGGGGTATATTATTATAGGCCACAGTTAGTGGAGCTCGTTCTAGCCCAAGCCACACTATTATTTGCTGGCTATTCATCATGGTGGATGGTATGTAGGTTTGGTAGGAAAAATATATTTTCCAGCTAATCACAGCCTTGCTGTCTCCGATAGACTTTCTGGATGATGCCGAGAGAAAACACAACATCACCAGCATTAGCTGCAGAGGCTGATGTAACAGTCAACATTAAATGTTCCACTGTCTGTGTGTGGCAGCTACACATTTAATACAAACTGTAATATTAGCAATGTTGACATCAACCACAGTCTCTAATTGCAAAGTATTATATCATTTCTTTTCCCAAGAGGCAACATTAACAGAACCAGTGTGACTGAAATACTGAAGAATAAATAAATAAAAAGACACGGAACGGCTGAAAGAGATAAACAAAAAATAGCTGTGAGAGAACAGACTTCACGAACCCAACTTCGAACTGAATTTACTGCTCAATATATAGGAGATTAGGGCTGTCTTTTTTTTTTCAAAAGACAGGTATGAAGTTCCAGCAGAGGGCACTTACACAGAACGTACAGTTCTCATTGCAACTAACAAAGCTGGCTCAAACCTGTGTCATGAACATCTGTGTGAACTATGCACATGTTCTCATCCTCTGTGAATTTTGTAAATAAGGAGAGAGCATTTGATCCCGATCAGGTTGAAAGGTTACATTTGAATTATAGAAGCTGTCACAGCTTCCTCCTCTTGTCAGTGATTTCCTGTTCAGGAAATGTTTATTCTATCCTCAACTGATTGCTGTATGTTATGAATACTCCACACTAGCAGCACTTGCATACATGCATGATAATGTGTGGTTTTAGTTGGACTAAGACAATAATTCAGTTTTCTTAACGTCATGACTAAAATCAAGCTAGTCTTAGTAGGACTGACATACTTGGATAATACTTGGACTGGGCTAGTTGTCCGATTGCTTGTCTTAGTCGGACCTTGGCCTTGGCTCGATTGAACTGTGCATGTAAACATACTGACTATTAAAGCTCCCATAGAGTGGTCCTATCGCACATCGTATTTGAGTTATGGAGGTCTACTTACATACATTAACTTGTTTTTATGGTCAAAAACCTCCTAGTTGCTGCAAACCAGCCGATCGAAATCTTTCTTGACTAAAGCTCTCATCAGCCACACTGTTTCAGACCGAAATCTCACCCCCAGAAGACAGACTGTTTTGTGATTGGCCAGCCAACCAGAATTTTCCCAACTGTCTTGTGATTGGCCAGGTACGCAGAAGTGACGTAATTAGCATGTCAGCTCTCAGAAGAGCAGCTTTTCGCCTCAAATTATCTTAAAACTGAGTTCCGTGACACAGAAAAGTGAGAAACGGCCACTGTTTCAACAACAACAGTCTTTCGCTCTCGGAGGCCATTGCTCACTGTAGCCAAAAGCACAACAACCCTGCGTAGCGACCCCTACTGACTGGTCGGGAAATTGCAGTGCGTATCTGTCACCACAACGGAGAAGTATGAAGGCCCGAGGGGTCTCAGTGGTTACGCAGTCGGATAACGCATTACGCAGTCGGAGAAGTATAATGTGGCCTTTAGTTTCAAAACTTTAGAGCTTCATAAACGAGGTAATGGCGCAGATATACACCAACATGCCGTCAACAGTCTGCCCGTTGTTGCCGTTGAACGCGGGATACCCGGTGAAACAGTTCAAGTTTGTTAAAGTAAGTCTTTTCTACCTGGTAGGTGAAAAAGTCAAAAAGCAACATCTACAGTGTCTCTATGCTGGTAAACTCCACAGGTGTTCTGAATCGTACAAACAAGCCATTCACCTCACACCAACCCCCACCACACTCCTCCTGTCCAGCCAATGAATGAGTCCCTCAGATCAGTGTGAAAATGTCCTAAAAAACTTTGGATCGCTCACCCTCAGGCTGTGAGGCACAATGACAACAATAGCCATTTCATTAAAAGTGTTGTATCACTTTAGGTTTCATTAGTGCGAGTTAGATTTATTGGTAAAAGATGACCCTTCAAGCCAAACTAAGCTCCTGCAATTAGACAAAAGTCAGAAAGTTGCTCATGGATTAAAATCAGTAAATATCTTTCTTGTGTATTACATAAACAGAAGCCCGTCTCCTGCTTTGATACCACAGATTGCAAAACAAAACACTTTCTGGAAAAAACACAA
This sequence comes from Microchirus variegatus, assembly GCF_963457635.1. Lineage (NCBI taxonomy): Eukaryota > Metazoa > Chordata > Actinopteri > Pleuronectiformes > Soleidae > Microchirus > Microchirus variegatus. The sequence continues at coordinate 25,777,613 of NC_139807.1, forward strand.
GTGGGCTGTGGTGAGCCCTTGTCTCATGGTGGGTATGAACTTAAAGCCCCCGTAAGCTTCTTTCCAGACACCACCAACCCACTGTACACACTTCCTCCCCCCCACCATCTAATTGAAGGAAATAAATCCCTCTGCAGATTCTTCAAAAGGCAAATGTGAATAACAGTAGGCCGTTCTGTACAACTGCTACATGAACCCTGTCATGAGCAGTTATTAACGTTTGCAAAGTCACATGCTTTTGCCATTTAAATATGAGAAATAGAGTGAGGGTTACAGCCAGTGTTGACCGACTGTTTCTCTTGTTTTCCCTGACAAGAACACCACTCACAGAGGGGCCCATAAAAAAGGCCCCGTGCTGTGTAAACTGACTTTTCTCGGCTGCAGGACACACATTCCTGAACTGAGAATGATTAAGAATGGAAATTACAAGCTGGCGTGTTTGTTGCCGTAGCCTAAGGTGAACAGTTATTACATGTCAGTTACAGTCCTTGTTGAGAATGAGCCCATTATAAAAAAGACATAGTTTGGCAGGACTAATTTCCCCACATTATAATTTATATTTGAATGTCAACAGGGCCAGTGCTTCAACAATGGAAAGTCAGCTGAGGCCACATCTACACTAGTACATTTTTGTTTAAAAACACATAAATTATGCTGCATTTATGGCTGCCATCCACACTAACACAGTGTTTTGGAGCCCCAAAAATTGAGACATTTGAAATACTTCTGGCTCCATTTTATTTTTCAATACTCCAGGGTTGTGTTTTTGTCTGGACGGTCAGAAAATGAGACCTTTGACAGATGTTTATCAGCCACAACTTGACAATCAGCTGTGAACAGTTAACATGTCAGCCTTATCCAAATTTCCCTTATAAAAATGTTTCATTCCTATAAAGTGTTTCATAAAGAGGTGACGGTTGCCAGAAATGTCTTCATCCACACAAATTTCTGTAAAACAAGTCTAAACTCCAACTCTAATTCACTAATATGAATGTCGGTTGTTCCACCGGAACGTGGCACTATAAGCTTGAGATGTGGGGCGATGACACTGTCGTTATCACAAAGTTGCATATTGGTTGTATACATGAAAATGCAAGGGCAACGTCTTGAGATTTTTTCCAAAGAGAACATTTTAGGGCTCTGTTCGTGGATTTCCCTAAACGTGTTCTCTTATGTTCCATCCCGTACTTTCAGTTTCTGTTTTGCTTCGTTATTGATCTCATAAGTGAAATTCTCACTCAGAAATGTAACCATTGCTTCCTGACAATATCGTCTGGACCTAAACAAGCAACAACAGCGGTAAGAACCAGCTTCCTGTTTACACTGGCAAGCAATTGCCCACAGGGCCTGAGTAGTAAAGAAAAAGTGGGTTTTCGTATGCATTTGTAGGCAGATAGTTTTTTGTGGAATGATAACAGTAGTATGGATGCAGATTAATCAATCAATAGCACTCCGTTTTGTCTATGTTCTTCCCAGACATTTTTCCATTACTTTGAGGGATCAAAACTATTCTACTCTACTCTACAGTATTTGGTCTGATTGTTGGAGCCAGATTTTTCCACCATTTTAAATGGAGAAAGTGGAGAGACTGGAAGAGGGACGTTCTGTCCTCTTTGATTTAAGGCTCCAGAACCTCGGGATCTGGTGGTGTGAGATGAGCTCAATAAAACTTCTCGATTACTTACAATCCTTTTTTCTACATGAGTCAAAGTCTCTCCTCTGCTGGACTCTTTGCACCAACAGCCAAACTGGATCAAAATGAGTTGTCAGAAACAACATGGGGGGGGGGGGGTAAATCAAAACCATTTTAATTATTATACACTACCAGTCGATGTATTATTCATGAAAGACTGTTGCAGTTGGTGATATTTGACCTCTATGCAAACAGCCGGATTCAACCACAACAAATGAAACACCTTGTATCACCTTTTGCACAAAATCCTGGTTTTGAAACCTCCTAATTCAATGAAACAGCAACCACATCACACATGAAGGGACATTCGATTCAACAACAGCACAGTTTCAGGCCATACAGCTTTCAGCTCTGATGGAGGAAAAGGGAACTGGTTGCCTCTTGCTGATGGAATCTGGGTGTAAATATAACAATAGCACTGCAGTGCGAAGCCACTAATGATTGATCATTAAACCAGACTAGACTCATATCCTCTAGTCCTCAAATGCATTTCCTCTTTCTATGCAATAAGTGGTGTGTTTTGTTATCTCAAATCTCTTCTGGGAATCAGATATCCCTCACTCTAGCTAAGACAAGCCTGGTTTCCCAACAACACTTCAACAGTAATCAGAGTTTATTGCCAAGACGGATTGTACATACAAGGAATTTGCTTTAGTATTTTAGTACATAACAAGAGAATAAAAGTAAAGAAGGCAAATGTAATAGAAAAGGAAAGATACCATGCAGCACAGGCCCAAGTAAAATAACTCAATATAAAATAAACCTTCTCTGCAGATTTTAGAGCAACTGAGGTGGTCTTTACACAGCCACTGCAGATCAATATAACATTATTAAATATCAGTTTCTACTGCAGAATCAACAATATTGCTTGTAAAAAAAACCAGGGTAAAACAAATAAGATGTGTAGGGCTGCAACTAACAATTACTGTGAAAATTGATCCATCTGTCAATAATTTTCTTGATTAACCGAATACTTGTTTGGTCTGTAAAATTTTGAAAAAATATGATTGTTGATTATCGAAAAATGTGATCATAATATGTAGTTTGACCTTAATAAGTCAAATGAACAATTGAAAAAAAATTGGGGATTAAGGGACCACCTAAATCACATCAATTTAGAGCATGTAGTAATGTAAACTGAACAATTATTTGACAAAAAAAACGTAACATGACAGCATTTTTACACATAACACTAAAGGTCACACCAAATCATGTTATTTCAGGCAACCATTTCTTGTTCATCCAATATTTACCTCAAATGTATCTAAGTTTATATGAATATATAGACACACACACACACACACACATACATATATATATATGTATATATATATATACATATATATATATCATGTTCTCCACGTTTCCTTTTTTCAGTACAGTTATTTCACTGATTTCTATCTATATGTTTGTATCTTTTAGTTAAAAACAACTACAAGCCTTTGCTTCCATTGTTTTTTTCTCTTTTTCATTCGGTTTAACAATGATGCTACGGTTAAAACTTGCTGTGTTCTTCACACATACTGTGACATGTATTTTGCACACTAGCACTTTCACTGACTAGTAATAAGTAAAAGAACCACTCACCCCGTGTTAACGCCTCTTTTTGAAGGTCAGGAAAACATATAAATGTGTTAATTTTCCAGATTAGATGAGTCTGTCCACGCAGGTACTTCCGGTTAGTGGGTAACTTTAGCGCAGTAGTGACAGTGTCCACTTTCACAGAACTTTCAATGTTCGCGCGGACTCTACCATACGCTAACACAAAACGGCTACGTGATGTACACATTTGAAACCCATTACAGCTTATTTTTAAAAACAAAAACAAAAAAAACATTATCGCATAAGATAAAGTGCAGTTACTGTCCATTAACTAACTTTTTTTTAAAGTTGGACAATTTCTGTTTCAGAGCAACTCAGTACACCCCTAAAATGGTCGCCGTGGTGGTACGGTCATGCTTCTCCTCATTGGTTGGGCCATTTAAAAAAAAAAAAATGGGAGGACGCTGCGTTCTCCCGTTACCCTGGCAACCACCTGTTCTCGCGCGAATAACAGCATGGGAACGTCATACAAACTGACAGAGCAGAAGCTGAACTGTTAAACAGACTTTGGCTATAATGTGTTTTTTATGTCTTATTCCATATTATTTTCTTTCCAGGGTGTTGTTTTAATTTAAATAAGGATGATGATTCTGTTTCTAAGTGAAGTGCAAACATGTCACTCATACCAGAACTTTTGTAATGAATGCAATAAAAGAACAGTGACATAATATGGACAATCAAAACAAAATCAGCAGAAAAACAGCATTATGTTTTTTTATGTAGTTTATTGTTCGAATCACTTTGTCATCAAATACAAACTTCTTTTACCAAGTAAATGTAAAAATAAAAATTTATTTAAAGATAGGGTGGGTAAAAATGAATGTTTTTAATGACAACATATAAACTTATTACAAAGCAAAGCTTTGCAATTGTCTGAATCAAGTGATAGTATGTGTAAAATACACCAAAAATACACAGATTCTTACACTTATTGGGAATACATGCTAAATCGTACAAATAAACAGGTCAAAATGACTAATTATGTGTCCAACAACAAAACTAAACCAAAATAAGAAATCTACACTTGAATGGTGAGGAGTAAAGTCAGTTTAAGTTAAAATCCTCCTCCCTATAGAGAGGCCATACACAGGGAGGAGGTTGATGAAAACAAGCTGTGGGATGATCTAATGCTTTGGCAACAACCTGCTTTAATTAACTAATTCAGAGTGACCTCAGCTGTGAGAAGAGCAGAACATTATCCTTCCTCTTCCGTCTGTCTACACGCGTTTATGTGCAGAGGACGATGCAACACTTCCCAAAACATATACCCAGTCTCTCCCTCCCCCGCCCCAGGACTAATATTGTTTGTTTTCATAATTTACTCCTCTACACTTTCCTCTTTAAGTTATAGACGAAAAGGCTCCGTGTCTGGGACAGTGTTGATTAGAGTGGGCTGTTCGCTGCACATCAAAGTGTGTGAGCTGGCGATCAGATCACCAGAGCACCGTTCGATGGTTTGGTAGATGGCCGCGAGTGTTCGGTGGTGGATGTTTACGTTGTTTATATGTTTAGAGTCAAAAACAAGGTTTCGTTCAGTATGTTTGAAGTAAGAACTATGGTTGCTATCTATACTAATAGCAATATTTAAATAAAAACAAAAACTATTTGCGTCCATATAAGCGTTTCAGCTGGTTACCTGCATCCACTAACACGCCTAAAACATGTCATGTGACCGTTCAGGTGGAAACAGGAAGATGGAACAAAGATGAGGATGAAAGAATGAGGGTGAAAACGAAGGAACACTTTGAACTGACAAACATACAATTCTAGTACTACTCGATTATACACTCTTAGAAATAAAAGTGTTAAGTAGAACAATATAAGGTTCTTCAGCTTGTCCTCAGAGGAAAACCCTTTTTGGCTCCAGGTAGAACCTTTGTAAAAACCCTTTATTCAGGAAAGGGGCTTTAAAGGGTTCTCTGGATCAAAATTGTTCTTACTGGAACTATTAGTGTTACCAAGAACCCTTGAAAAACCCTTTCTTCAGGAAAGGGTTCTTCAGGAGCAAATGGTTCCAGGTAGAACCTCAGCCCTTGTAGAAGGACCCTTTTGGAACCCTTATTTCTAAGAGTGTATCACTACTACTACAAAAGTGCAAGAGAGGAGTGTAGCTATGACATCATCGTTTTTAGAAGTAGTGTCCATACACAAAGACAAAAGTGTGGCATTTTGAGATCTGCATTAATTCACTTGAATACACTGTTATTTGTAAAGCGCCAAATCACAACATACATTATCTCAAGGTACTGTACATAGTAAAAACAACTTTACAATATTATATTCAGAGAACAGTTCACACAATGAGCAAACACTAGACTAGAGGCATCAGTGGAGAGAAAAACTCTCTGACAGAACCAGACTCAAAGATGTGCAGCCATATGCCTAGACAGGTTGGGGTGAAAGGAAACATGGGGGGACAGAGTTCCATGTGAATAAAAAGCAAATACAAAGCAAACACAGTTCTAGCACTACTTGGCTCAGTTTGGTATCAGCCACGTTGTTTTTCATAACTTCATAGTTCCTCCTCATCATGGGCAGTCGTCACAGCATGGATGCATGAAACTGCCATGACGTTGTTTTATACGTGACACAAAGACACAGACTAGTGACTTGTAAAGCAGTTGTTTTTGGTGTAACTGAATCTTTAAAATCGAAAGTCGATTAAAAAGATTTGTTAGCACAATCGTTCGGTACCTGCATGACCGGAGCACAGACTCCGTCTGACAGAGTCATTGAACTGAAATGTCGTGATTTGAACTCACGATCGCTCGCTTGGAAGCTCGCTAGAGCAGGTTCCAAAAGTACCAGGTATCACCGATGGAAAAATGAGCGGTCGTGGAACTGTGTAGTAGAAAAGCACCAAACGACAAAAGGCAGTTTGAGATTTTCCCACTCTGGGATCTGTTTTGAAGAATAAAAAGCAAACATAATGAAAAAAACTTCAGCGGATGCAGCCCCAAAGAACCTGTCCCAAAGTTTTAAAACAGCAGCTGTTTAAAACGTCTTTGTGCTAAAACGTCAGCGTTAATGTATAGAACAGGTTTATCCAGAGCAGGATTTATGCTTTTTAAAGTCATATGGAAAGGATGTAGCATATAGAAACACGTAACTCTGTCCACAAAATTGCTGAAAAAAACACAGAGCTGGAAAGACCATCACATTTACAGGTATCAATAGTACAGTATACTATAGCTGAATATGGAATGACCATCATTAATGTACAGTTCTGAGGATCTGTAATCTTCTGATCTCTGAGAAGTTCCTAAAGTGTCCCATAATAAATGTGTCTTCTGTTTTTATACTTGTTTACTTGGGAACATCCTCCTCTTCAATCTTACAATAAAATATAGAATAAAATCATCTTAGGTCCAGCATATAACTTTTATAAGTGTGTAAAATTAATATACCACTCATACGTATGTTTGTACAATTGTTTAATTGTTTTAAAAGAAATATAATTTGTTTTGTGTAGCCATTAGGCAAGGTCCTTACTGTTTATTGTTGTTTTTTAAACTGACTGGCTGACTGAAACTGGAGTTTGGATCCCTTTTCAAACTCTCCCACACAAAAGGCCATAGAGAAATCAGTGATTTTACATCATAGCACACAGGAGTTGTTAATCAACTGCTACCTCCATCATAAGGTTCATGTGTTATTTTGTAGCTCTGGTGTTCGAGATCCTTTGTTCAGATTTACTTCAGTGACACAGACTGACCACACAGGGCAGCAGACGACCAGCAGCTCCTGTGTCCCGTTAAGCTAAAAACACAGATTTTTTTTTATGGACTATGGCATTGGTTCTCAAAGTGCGGCCCGGGGGCCAATGGCGGCCCGCAGAAACATTTCTGGCGGCCCCCGCAATGAATTACAGTTGATAGTTTTAATCCAGGAACTACTAAGCTTGTTAAATGTTTATTGGACATTACTGGATACAGACCAATAAGTGTAAACAAAAGTACTGGGTATTTACCTGGTTTCTATATGGTGAATTTTAGTGTATTATTGGGTTATAAGCTGGTAATAAGCAGGTAGCTACAGCCCCTAATTACTAGCTATTTACCCAGTAAATATATGGTAACAGAAATGTGTTACTTGGTATTAACCTGTAATTAGAAGTTAAGAACAATGGCCAAAATACTGGGTAATTACCCAGTAAATTATAAAGCGTTATTACATTAATGCTTAAATTACTTTATATTAACGCTTATATTACTTAACGCTAAACTGTAGAACTGCAACTGGTCATTAAAATGATTACAAATGGGATTTATTTCTGTTTTTTTTTTTCCTTTGGCCGCCCTCAGTCCAATGTTGGGTTCCTAAATTGGCCCTCAGGTATCAAAACTTTGAGAACCCCTGGACTATGGTTAGCGTGAGGGAGCAGTACACAAACATATGTTGCCTGCTGTGTTTATTACAGATAAATAGATGTTTTGAAGTCCAAAGCTTATATACGTTCTCCCACCGTCCTCACTGTCCTGAACCGCCAAACACTCGACCCTGTTCCCTTCTGTGTTTGTTCCCCTCCAGCTCCTCAGTGTCAGGCTGCGTTCAGGAAAACAACAGAGAAGCGTGAAATACATTCTTTTCATGTCAACAGTCCACTGTTGTTGCTCAGTGGGGGATCCAGTGCAGCTGATTTAATGTTGTCTGCGAAAAAAAGAAAACATGTGCTTCGAACCTGAATCACTGCCACATGCAGATTTTAGTGTTATTTCACACAAATATTCATTTAAATTATTATTTTTATATTCATAATATGATAATTGTTGAAATACCTGGAGTGGATTCAGATGTGAACCAGAGTTCCACAGGTTTGTGAGTAAGGAAATTGGAAAAGGCTAGAATTAAATTATCTAATGAAACGTTCTTAGATTTGGCCAAGTACTACCACAATGATGGAAGAATAATCTGGCAGTGAGAAAAGATGAGGATCAGGTTTAAGTACTGGTCATTTTGTAACATTTGTAATCACTAAACCTGTGGCAATCCAAATATCCTCCATTAAAGTCTGTGGAGCACAAAAACATGTGTATATATTTTGTTTGTTTGATGAAAAGATTGAATCTTCTGAAAACAATTTCTTGATCTTCCCTGAGCTGCAACAACGTGAGTGATGAACTCAAACATAGCAAAGACGTTTTTGACTCTTTATTTGTATCAAACAAAAACATTTGTGTGTCTGTGTGATTGTGAAGCAGAGATGTGCACTTGCCTCTAACTGGGGGGAAACAAAATAAAACATTTTAAAAAGCCAAAATTTAATCTCAGAATTCTGATTTAAAATCTCATCATTCTGACTTTAAAGCTCACATAGAGTGGTCCTGTTGCACATATATGTTAGTTATGGAGGTCTACTTACATACATTAACTTGTTTTTATGGTGAAAAACCTCCTAGCCGATAGAAACCTGGCTTTTCTGACGCTCTCCAGAGCCACGATATTTCAGACATAAATCTCACACCCAGAAGACAGAGTGTGTTGTGATTGGCCAGCCAGCGTAGAGCCTTCCCAACTGTCATGTGATTGGCCAATACCCGGAAGTGACATATTCAACACACCCGCTCTCAGAAGCGCAGCTCCCCCCTCTGGAACGGTGGATGCACTGCTACTCATTATCAAAACATTGTTTTAACAATGTTTAAAAATAGCTTCTTCACGACTCCCCGCCGCAGTCCCTTTTATGACTTTGACCCGGAGTCAGACCCAGAGTCAGAAGACACTGTCGCTCGTGAAACACCTCCACAACGGACGTTATTCTTCTTCTGCGTTTCAATGTACGCAACCGGATGTGTCCGGACTAGTGCCCGGAGCAGGACAATCTGCTGTTCAAGAGAACCGGTGTTTACATAACCGGACCGGGTTTTTTCAGAGATCTCGCTGAGCCCGAGATTACAATAAGACACAGCATTCTCAGCAGTGGCTGAACTGTTTGTTTAGAACCTTCAGGGCTTCTTAAACAAGGTAATGACGCAGATACACACAAAAAAGTGTTAATTGGAACTTCCGGTCTAGGTCCGCTTTAATCTCAGAATTCTGATCTAAAATTTTATAATTTTGCCTCTAATCTCAGGATTCCATCTTTAATCTCAGAATTCTGACTTAAAATCTCATCCGATTTAAAATCTGAAAAGAAGCACAAACAAAAAATCCACATGTGCCTCTAACACTCTTCTATATTTATCAGCTTCCTGGCATCAAAACAATCTCCAAACATCCAACACCTCCACACCTTATAAACACAAACTGTCAAGTGTAGCTTTAAGTTTTAAGTACTTTTCCTCTCAGCTAAAGTTCTGTTTCTTCATTGTCTACCTGTAAATACATGACCTCTTATGTAACACAGCCAATATTTCCACATTAACAAACAGAATCATGACTCACAGCTAATTGTCCTTCCAATCACTTCCAGTTAGCGAAGCGGAAGTTGAATACGAGCTCAGACGCTGACCGTCCACTGAACCTCTGAACTTCAGAGGAGAGGAAATCATTCAGGGGCTCTTAGAAGACACGACGTCATCAGACACTGTTGTTTCTGCTCACAGGGGGTAAAAACGCACAGTAAAACAGCTGCCAGAGATTATGAGAAAGTAAGACGCGTCATTAAAGGGGTAAGACCACATTTACCTGGTGAAACCCTGTCACATGTAGGTTTTAGTGTTATTTCACACAAATATTCATTTGAATTACTCTGGTTACTTTTTTATATTCATAATGTACTAATTGATGGAATTATTGGAGTGTATTCCGATGTGGACCAGAGTTCCACAGGTTTGAGAGTCTTTATTAATGAAGATTTGCAGGGGGTTCAAAGCTAAGTTTCTTCTTTCATTTAAAGAGAGTCTGCAGTTGAGAGGCGAAGCAGGGAATAAGATTATCTAATCAAAAGTTCTCAGATTTGCAGGTACTACTAAGACAGGTACTATTGAAATCAGAATTCCAACTTTAATCTCAGAATTCTCACATAAATTGTGAAGAAACCAAGAATTCATAATTTTCTCAGAATTTTGACTTCCCCCCCCACCATTCTGACTTTGTTTCTCAAAATTCTGACTTAAAATCTCATAATTCGCTCGTGAAACACCTCCACAACGGACAATTATTTTTCTTCTGCGGTTCAATGTACGCAACCGGATGTGCCGGACTAGTGCCTGGAGCAGGAGGATCTGCTGTATTTTTCATAATTTTTCTCAGAATTTTGGCTTTTCCTCCCCACCATTCTGACTTTATTTCTTAAAATTCTGACTTAAAATCTCATAATTCGAAACAATAATCCATCCATCCATCCATTATCTATCCCTATATCCTCCAGAGAAGGGTGTCGGGGGGTTCTGTGGCTAGCTCAGCTGACATAGGGCGATAGGCGGGGTACACCCTAGACAGTTTGCCAGAAATATATAGAGACAAACAGCCATTCACTCACACTCTCACATCTACAATCAATTTAGAGTGACCAATTCACCTAATCCACAAAATGTGCATGTTTTTGGACTGTAGGAGGAAGCTGGAGAACCCGCGTACACACAGGGAGAACATACAAACTCCATGCAGAAAGGCCCTTGTTCCAACCGGGGCTCGAATCTGGGTCTTCATGCTGCAAAGGCAAGAGCGCTAACCACTATGCCAATCGTGTGGCCCTCTAACAATAACTTTATAATCTAATAATCTAATAATAATATTCTATAAATACCAAAAATACACATTTAAGAGGCGACCCGTGAGTTTAAGACCTCTGATATTGAGGATAATTTCCTTCTTGCGTTAACCCGACAGTGTTTAAATTGGTTTGTGTTGTTTTTACCATCTTTCTCAATCAGACAGAGTATATGGAGTTATTTATACAGCTGGTTTCCTGCCATTCACAGTGTTGTGTTGGAGAAAAGCCTGGCGTGGATACAGGTAGTCCATCACTGCAGACAGCTCCACTCTCTCAAACCTTCCATCTGCTCCATCCAAACCACTTCTCATCAACAGCGCACACTTCCATAAATAGTTCCCACAGGAACTATTTATGGAACTCATCGGGAAACAAGAGTTAAAAAATAAAACACTATTGTTTCTTCTGACTTCTTATTGGAATCTGAGTCATCATTCTCTTAACTTCAGGGTAAAGCACTTTTTTCCCTCCTGTTGCTGTTTCTGCTGTTAACATGACTCATCATAAATCACTGTACTACACTTGTGCTTGTCAGGGTTTATTTCTGCCCTTGTGTGAATGCTGCTTGACCTTTCGCTAAATGTTGACATAAAGGTTGACAAATGATATGAGGCACTAATATAAAGTAAATATTTACTGCCGGAAAAGAAACGTGCAAGATCTTGATCGGATATTTGAACACAGTGTGAGCTCAAAGTGAAAATCAAGATAAGACAAACTGTAACTGAAGAAAAAGGCAATAGTCACATATTTCTGTCAAGAAACAAAAATCTAATAATATGTTTATTTGACAACAGGGACAGTGCACATTAATAACATTGCTGTAAATGCGGCAGAATTAGCCAAGAGGCTATTTTTCATCTGTAGTCCCTAGACAGATGTTAAAGTCTCCCTAAAAACAGAATATTAAAAATAAGATTAAAATGACAAAATAGCCAGAATTCTGATTAAAATCAGCTTTATAACTTTAATCTGAGAATTCTGACTAGAATCTCATAATTATGAATCAAAATCTCATAATTCTGACCTTTTTTTTCTTCAGAATTCAGGTTATTTGCTGGTTACTATTTATTTTATTTTATTTATATTATATTTTTTTAGTTTCCCAAAATAAATCCACATGTGCCTCTAATCCACCTACATATTATGGATTACCTGACATAAAAACATTCTCCAAATACTCAACACCTCCACACCTTACAAACGCAAACTGTCAGAGTGCAAATATTAGTGAACTGCACCTTTTCTTATTGGCTAAAGTTCAGTTACATTACAAGAAAAAACATAGAAATAATGTAATTTGTATATAATGTATTTAAAATGACAGCAATAATTAAATAATATGTGAGATTGGACTCACATATGTGAGTTATGGAGGTCTACTAACAAACAATAACTTATTTTAATGGTCAAAAAAAACCCTAGTTGCTGCAAACCAGTGGATCTACAGTAAATCTCTCTGCAGACGCTCTCTTGAGCCGTGCTGTTTCAGACTGAGTTTGAGTCCTTAGGCCAGGGGTTCTCAAAGTTTTGATACCCGAGGACCAATTTAGGAACCCAACATTGGACTGAGGGCCGCCAAAGGAAAAAAACAAGAAAAAAAACCAGTAAGAAAACCCATTTGTAATAATTTAATGACCAGATTGCAGTTCTACAGTTTACACTTATTGGTCTGTATCCAGTAGGGGTGGGGGAAAAAAACGATTCACATAGTAATCGCGGTTCTAATCGTCCACGATTCTGAATGGATTCATAAACTTTAAAAAACGATTTGAAAAAGAAAAAAAAAAGTTATATTTTTTAAAAAACACACAAAATAAAAGTTTGTGTTTGTGTACAGTTTATTGTTGTAACTTCTGGGAGAAAAAGGCAGCTAGTCTAAGCTTTTATTTATTTAAGTTATTTTTTTGTACAGTAAGTAAGTTTTTATTTGTTTTGAATGAATAAATGTTAACTTTTGTCTTAAGTTTGCCTTTGTGTGATCACATTATAACATTATCTTATACAAAAGCTATTGTTTTGATGCCATAATTTGCTTTAACACACTATGCATTGTATCAATTTTTGAATCGAGAATCGTATGAATTGAATCGTATGAATCGAATCGGTTGAATCGAGAATCTATTTTGAATCGAATCATGACCCTAAGAATTGGAATCGAATCCAATCGTGATTAAAACTATCAATTGTAATTCATTACGGGCCACCAGAAATGTTTCTGCATGCCGCACTTTGAGAACCAATGCCTTAGGCAGATGTTTAGCAGCTTATGAAGTGTCTAGTACGGAGCCCTGGACATGACATGGTCAAAAAAAAATTAAATTGTGGCCAAGAAATAAGTATAACGTGCGCACAAAATAATATTTCGTGGACACGAAGTAGGTATAATGTGCGAACGAAGAAATAATAATATAATTCCTGGACAGCTGGGTAAGCAAATTGAGCGCACCTTCTCGAAGGTCTCATGTATCTCTGGGGACAGGAAGGAGTACATCACTCGAGGAGGAGGATAAATATGTGGGCATCGGCCTTGGATAGATTTGTAAAGTCTGTATAGGCTGCGCACAGACAATGATGAGCAGCTGACCAATGGTTTGTGAGGAGCCTACAGCCTGTAATGAATCTGAGCGACACAATGATAGACGACATCCAACAAGAGATTGAGCTCCATAATCAAGAAGGGGAAACAAGGTGGCAGCAACAAGCCGTTTCAGGATTTGTTTCTGAAGAAGAATCTTTAAAAGATAATCAATGTGGGGTTTAAAAGAAAGGCTTTCATCAATTATGATGCCAAGGTATTTATAAGACACTTCCCTTGATTATTAAAATATACTGTACACCAGTACTTTGGATATAAACTGTGCTGCATGATAATAAACCGTTTCCTGAAGGCAAAAACATCTGATAACAATGTAAATCACTGCCAAACGTTCCAGGAAAAGTAAATAAGATCAATTTACTCGTTTTCTCTGTTCCCCTTCCTCTTCCACACCACTGCCTCCTCCACTTCCCCTCTCTGCAGACAAACAGCTGCTGCATGTGAGCGAGGGATGATCCCAGGAGAGGAAGAAGGACTGGCAGGATGGACGGAGGGAGGGAGGGAGGGAGCGGATGGGTGCGACTAGACACTGCAGGTCGCAGGTCAGGGTCGCATGTGCCAGGGTCTTTGTGTTCAATCCCCCTCAGTCACCACGTCCACTGTTGTTATAACACACACTCATCACATGGTGTAAACTCTGGAGGTCTCACACACACACACACACACACGCACGCACACGTCCATGGTCTCTGGAGGTCTCTGTCACACACACACATTTGTATAGCATTCATTGTGAGGACATAATGCTTTCCCTAACCCCATAGCCTGTGTCTAACCCAAACCTTTACCCTAAACCCAATTATAACCCTAACCATAACCCTAAAACCAGGTCTTAACTGAAAAATCAATTTGCAGAGGTGTGACAGAATGTGAGTACCAGCTAAAATGAATGTCCTCACTTTCTCAGGTATATAAGTTTTTTCTCTGGAGGTCTCTGTCACTCACACACAGACACACACACACACACACACACACACACACACAGAGAGTCCCAGTAGAACAGATTTCCACTCACACACTATATTTATAGGCTTAAACCATGTCCATGTGATAAAGGTTTTGGGTTTTAATGGCAGATTCAGGGTCAGAGCTCAGGGGAGAGAGAACCTCCTGACCCCGACCTCCACACACACACACACACACACACACACACAAACGTAAACCGAGAGAGAGGACGATATGTGTCATAATCTCTCTCTTCTGTCATCCTTCCTACCTCCACCTGAATATTCCTCCATCTTTCTTTCCTTTCCTTTATTTTTTCTTTCCAAACCCTTTTTCATACTCATATTTTTCCTCTGTCCTCACATCTGAAGAAAACCAGGTCACTGGACTTCACTTTGTTCACACTGTGCAGCAAAACAAGCAGCTGCCTTTAGCAAAGAGCCAAAAGATGCAAGCAAATGTCCACAAAGCTGCTCTTCCATTTTGCAAAAAAAAAAGGGCCTCAAAAATATCTGTATAGAGAGACCGTTTACAGGAGGATATAATGGTCTGATAGGAAGATAAAAGGGAATGTCTCAAGAGTAAATTAAGACGAGGACAAACAGCTAAATGATAGACAGATACATTTTCTGTCACTTAACCAGCTCTGTGTGTGACATATTGGGAAACAACTTCTTTTATTTTTTACATATTTTAGTACTAGAATTCAAGATTTGTCAGGATTGAATCTTCATCTTCAGAACTTGAGCACTTAACACGAGTATGACTTTTTTCTTAATTCAATTAAATATATTAATTAAAAATAATGCTATATTAATGCTGCTATATTGGTCTATCAATGCCATAAATGCTTGTTCACAGCCTACAGATTTAAAGTGCTAGCTTATGAAGTGTTTTATGAGGTGACACAAAGTCAGGGTCATTAAGATAAACTGATTTGAGCCACTCAACTAAAGTGATAAAAAATCTACACCAGACATGTTTTTACAGTATCCCACAGTGGACAAACTAAACATAGCTACATAGTTTGTGAGATGACAATGCAATATGATACTTTACCAATAAAATGTACACACTGTACAATTAAAATGAACAAGATCCATAATGTTTTGGTTAGAGATTAAGCACAAATGTATCACACCGTGGTGAGGGTTGTCTCGTTTTGGGATTTTGTCCTGTCATTTCCTGTTTTATTTTGAAAGACTTATTCTCCTGTCTTTTTTAAAGGGACACTGTGTAGTATTTATGGGTTTATATAACCCAAAATCCACTTTTTTTATACAAAGTATGTGCTCCTGCATTGTCTCGTCGCTGTATAATATTCTTTGTTTCATTTTCCTAGTGTTTCAAAAAGTCATGTAAAATAACATGGTCGCGGGCTGCTACTGCATTGCCACGACACCATGTTTCTACCGGAGCCTGTAAGGGCAAACGCGAGAGAACAAATCAAGCGTCGCTATACTTGTAGTGGCAGTCCCGCCTCCACTCTCTCCGCTTCGTCTGCTACGGCCGCGGTAGCTCGCCCTCTCCCTCGCCTCACGAACCTCATCTGCTGACACATCCTGTCTCTTGATGAATCACAGCTGACCCTGTCACACACTCATCTCTCACTCCACAACCCCCCCACCACTCCTCTGACTCCTCATCCCTGATAATCTGGGACACATGATGCAGTGAGTGTGGAGCATCCAGGCTGCTGCAACACTGGGAAACCCCTGCAGACTCTCAGCTGTGTATGTAAAGGTACTTCTCCAAATAAATGAATTATGGATGCCATGAAAATGAATAATAGAGAGGAATATTATACACAGTAGCTGGTGCTGGAAGCCAGAGAGGCAGCAGCTGTTATATTTCCAAAAAACAGCCTCACCACACTGTGTCGCTTGAGTTTGAGTTCAGTGTGAACACAGGAAACGAAGTCCGAGGTCCGAGGTTTTGTTTTCTGACATAACTGGCAACCCGTGGTTGCTCGGCAGCTGAGACTCTACTGACTGCAATGATTGGTAGACGGCGGTAGGTGGCGCCACATGCCAAAACCTATGTTGTGTTACTCCATTATTCTGTCATTTTGTTGTACTTACGTCCTACAAAGTCCCGCTGATTGATCATAGATTTGTTTTTGTTCTAAACTCTCTGAATTAAAAAAATAAATATATCCCTGCACACAGATGTGTGGCAGCTTCACAACCAATGAAATCTTTTTCTATGAAGTGTTGCATCATGGGAGGTTTGACATGAAGCAAGAACATGCAACATGTCGGAGGAGGTGAAATCCTCACTGCTCTCACAGGGTTCAAACCACCTGAGGCTCAACGATCCTTCATCCCTCACGTCTGAATCTCCTCCTGTTTTTGGAAACAAGGATATGAAACATTCCTTCACAGAATTCTGGATCTTTTCCCACAGTGGGTTGCCAGGTTTGAGGGTTTTTGTTGTTGTTGTTGTTGTGTGTGTTAAATGCAAATGTAACATGTTCTGACTTAGAGTCAAGATGTACATGAAAAGTCTTTGTTTGTTTGTTTTTTTGTGTGTCAACATGGATGGAATATTGTAAACTATGTCAACAACAAAAACAAAAAACTGTTCAGTGAGATTTCATTCAGGAAGTTAAACGGATGCATCCTGTTTACTTTCAACTGACAAAAAAAACGGTGTCACTTTAAACTTCACCTGAAGCATCTTCAGTTTCAGTTTAACTGGTTTCAAACCTTTTTGTTTGTGTTAACAGTACAGTGTCAGAGTTTTAAACAAGGAGCACAAGTTTTAACAGATTTTCTGAATTCATTTCAAAATAAATCCACATTATTGAAAAACAATTGAAATATAATCAATCCAGCAGTTGTTATTTTTTAATTTATCGCTCTAAATGCACACAAAGAGACAGAGGGCTTTGTGTACATAAATAAGACGGTTCTGGTTGTGTGTGGTTGTCGCTGGCTCTCGTCAGGGTCAGAAGGAAAAACTGATTTTAGCCACTTAACATATAGCTCATCAAATAGAATGCACACCTGCTTAAGTCCACGATACCTCAGGAATATGACGACTACTGTTCTTTGTTTGACAACCTTTTTACAACTGAAAACTGAAAAGGTTTCTGTCACTTTTTTAAAAAACGCTCTCTTTCTCACACCAAACCATATAGACCAAATCTGCGATTTCCCATCATGGCTCACAGGTGTTGTCGATTATTTAAGTGATAAAAACGTACCAGATGTGGCAGCAGTAGACAAGCAGCTCCTGTGTCCTCACAAGCTAACATTTAGATTTTCTCAATGGAATTTGGTGCAGGGGAGCGGACGCTTTACAAACTTCCATTCGCAGTTCAAGAACACTGTCGGAAAAGCGAGATAAAGAAGTGAACGTGATCTAAAGATATTGTTGACTTACCCACGCATATCTTCATAGGTGAGGCTTTCATTTTGTGGCTAAAAATCAGTTTTTCCTACTGGGAGCGGTGTTCAATGATATATATGAGAGCAGAGAATCTTTTATCTTGTCTTTGTATAATGGTATTTCCATAAAAATGAATTTCTTGTTTAAATGCTGGCTTATTTTAGGCAACACATGCTGAATATAACAGCAGCTGATCACACCATTACCATGGTGCACATCAGCTAGGCTAAAATGACAAATCAACATTCCTCTGTTTGTCTCTCTTCCATTTGAAGAGAAAACCATTAGCACCAATTACGTAGACCAATGGCTGCTTCATTCCCGTCACGTTTGTCTCAGGCTCTGGGAGATTTCGGGCCTCCTCTTCGCGAAAGAGAGCGAGGTGGCAGAGCAGAGCAGTGTGGGAGATTAATTGGTATTAAGTTAATTAGGGCAAAGCTGGGAACCCCAGCAGGCCAGGACCCGGCTTTTGTGTCCACATGTGATTCATCATGAGAACCGAGGTCTTGCTGACACACAGAGGAAGCCTCACAGCTTTGAGTGCATTGACCAAAGTGAACCTCTGCTGCCACGGTAACCAACCAACCACAACAGAGCGAAGAGAAGAAAAAAAAAAAATAAGGTGGCAGGAATACCAACAAAGCAAAGTGTTACAGTAACTAGTCTGAATTACTTTTATGGAAAAATATGTAACTGCAATATGTATCTGAACCAGAATATGTCTGTATGCAAGAAATATTACCTACATTAACCAGCCACTTTATTAGGTACATCTGTTCAACTGACAAATCACAAATCAAGTGTCCACGCAGCTGTTAAACCTTTTTTTAAGAGCAATATCAGGTTTGTGGACATGTTTTGCTATGTCTCAATCCTGCCCAGCACACATTATTTAAAAAGTGAGACGTTAATGTTAATGCCTTTGACCATTTTGAAAACTTTCTGTAAACCTGTTCAACAACATCATTTATACGATCTTATACTCAGCCAATCACAAGACAGACTCATTGCATTTAGGCCCACTGAATGTTTAGTCAGACTGAAATTGTCAAAGTCGGACAAACACACCCAGGCTACTGATATTGGGAGTGGAGCTGGACTACATTACTGTCTTTTGGAGTAGCATGAATTGTATTTTTTATCTACAATTGCAATAAAACTATTGAGTAAAGTGAAAGAAAGACAGTACAGTAACCGGTAGTTTTATTTGTACGCACCACCAGGCACGTATCTGCATCTGGGGAGCAGCAGAGATCGGGTACTTGTTCCAGGATTTGAATCGGCAACCCTCCAGTTACAAATCCAATTCCCTTCCACTTGGCCATGGATGCAGAAGACCATCTGTGAACATTCCAATTAATGCGTATTCAACTGTAAATCAGTCGTTCATGCATGTATATGATCATATAAATGAAAGCAGAGCTAGACCGGAAGTTCCAATTGACGCTGTTTTTTAGTGTGTATCTGCGTCATTACCTTGTTTAGGAAGCCCTGAAGGTTCTAAACAAACAGTTCAGCCACTGCTGAGAACGCTGTGTTTTATTGTAATCTCGGGCTCAGCGAGATCTCTGAAAAAACCTGGTCCGGTTACGTAAACAACGGTTCACCTGAACAGCAGATCCTCCTGCTCCAGGCACTAGTCACTTGTTAAAACAATGTTTTGATAATGAGGAGCAGTGCATCCACCGTTCCAGAGGGGGGAGCTGCGCTTCTGAGAGTGGGTGTGTTGAATATGTCACTTCCAGGTATTGGCCAATCACAAGACAGTTGGGAAGGCTCTACGCTGGCTGGCCAATCACAAGACTGTCTTCTGGGTGTGAGATTTCAGTCTGAAATATCGCGACTGACGAGAGCTTCAGTGAGGAGAGATTTCTATCAGCTCATTTACAGCAACTAGGAGGTTTTTGACCATGAAATCAAGTTAATGTATGTAAGTAGACCTCCATGACTAACATATTATGTGCAACAGGACCACGCTATGTGAGCTTTAAAATAAATGATCAGCTGCGTGTTCGGCTACTGTCGTGGATTATGCACACAGATCACGGCCTCTTCACAGTCCCTTTCATCCTCAGTCATGCATCAGTGTTCACTTTCAGGGGAGGCCAATAAAATAAGGAGGCGACGGCAGAGCAACACAACACAAAGCTGCAGAGCTGAATATGGCAGGAATGATTGGGAAGAGGAATAATGAGGAAGAGGGGAGGAGGTACAAGGCCGTTAGCATGGGAGTGATGGGAGAATGACCCAGTTACACACAATGCCTCCAGGGTGCAAGTGGAGGAGACACACAGTCATGCAAACGCACATGCCAACACACACACACACATTTGGTCAGCCTGAACCTTAACCATAACCAGTTAATGACCAACACTAACCTGAACCTAACTACAAGTCCAGGCCTGGACCTGGTTCACAAGGCTGCGTGTCCAACAATATAATTATAACGTGCATCAGGTTTTCCTGCATTTGTAGCCTCCACTTTGTCCACATGCAGCATACAAACCTAATATGTTGGTTTTTCATGTCTTCAGATTTAGCCTGGACACTAAAACTACTGAGAGTTGTCAGTAGAATGTCAGTATCATTTATCAACAGATCTTATGTGTTTTTGCTGGGAACCATAATGTGTGACACACGTGAAGAATGAGAAGCCTGAACTCAGAAACTGAGGTGTGCAGTGACACAGTGTGACGCAGTGTGAGGCTTGTGACAGGAAAGGTCACACACTCACCGTCGTCTGCACTGACCTACTTATGTTAGAGGAATGGTGAGTGTGAATGCATGTGCATTCTCATGACTGACATAAAAATCCACACTCCGTCTGTCTCTTCACCCTGAGGTTTTCCCCTCAAACCATCACCACACACACACACACACACACACACACACACACACACACACACACACACACACTGAGTGGAATCGCAAGACAAAGCATTGATATCAACACATGGAGATGAAGAGTTGTCTATGACTGCAAAGAAAGAACACTGTGACCCAAAACTATCAGACCTGACTGAGGGACCATTTGTGTTTAAACAGCAGCAGGGAAACCCCCCCCAAAAAAAATAAAAAAAATAAGGGAACATTCTATAACGGTTGTACGAAGGTTGCGACAAAGTAACATTAGGGGAACATTCTGGGAATCGAATGTGCAACCAAAAACGTTAAAAGGTGCATTATGTAATAAATCTAAAGCAACTGGCCATAAAATCATCGACATACTAAACTCAACAACAACAGTACAGCCAAAATTTTTGCATTAAAAAAAATATTTTGCAGACTGCAATCATGTTTATTTTTGAAATCATGTGGCGCCACCTACCACCATCTACCAATCATTGCAGTCAGTAGAGTCTCAGCTGCTGAGTCAGTTACGTCTGAGCTACAATGGCGGAGAAAACAAAACCTAAAAGACCTCAATATTTTGAAATTGAGTGTAGTAACCGTTTTTGGCCACATTCTTACATATGGCGCCTTTAAGAGAATGTTAGGAAAGGTCAGGACAACCGTCAGGGAACGTTCACCCCTAGATTGTCCTAGAGAAAGTTTTCCTAACGTTCTGGTTAGGTTTTTGTTTCAGAACATTCTGGGAACCAGAAATTGTTTGCTGGCTAGATTTGAGTAACTCTTTGTTTAGTCTGTCCAGATAAATGGAAGTCAATGCAGTGTCCTAACAAGAATAGCTGATTTGGTTAACGTGCCGGAGTGACTCTTAACGGACGTAAACTCCTCCTTCAATCCTCGTTTCTGCTGCTGAATTGTTGGTAAAACAGATGATGGATAGAAGCTGAACAAAGGGGAAAAGGAGAGCTGACGGATGGCAAGTGTTTCCTCATGAGAGATGGAGAAACATCTCCAATTCCAGTGGGACAGGAGTGGGTGGAGGCGGGTCAGAGTGGGGTTAAACCCTCAGAGGGGGGATAAAGGACACGGCAGGCATATGCGGTGGAGAAGTGGAGCAGGGGGTTGATTTAGGGTTATTTGCACCGTCATGGTCGTCACCTCATTTCCATAAATGAATCAAGAACGCGTGCCATACTGTGTGTTTGTATTGTACTGACAGCTGCTGCCTTTTCTGAACAGACGCAACGGCTTTGCTTCAAGAGAGAGGCTCAGATTTCGTCATGGAAATTGTCTTTCTATGAAGTTGATTAAAGAGGAATTTCTAGAAAAAATATGCTGCTGCACAATAATCACATCTGTGTGTTTCTTCTTCTTCAGATGCTTTAGCATAAATGAAAGAGAAACGTGGCGTTCTTGTAGCGTGTAGCTACAGAAAACAGCTCCTGCATGAAGTTGGAGCAAACCACCAATGCATTAAAGTGAAAGTGTGGTTGTATGAGGTACTTACAGAGCTAAGTAGACTCCCTGAGCCAGGAACTAGCTTAAAATATTAGCCAGTTAGTAACAAAAAGCTCACAGTATAAAATCTACATCAGCTGCAATATCTTATGAATGTGTTAGCCGCTTTCATCTCATCATTAGATGGCCTTATCTGACTGGAAAGTTTGTAAAGTGCTAACTCTTCCACACCAAACTCCATAGAGAAAATAAACGTTTAGCTCCACAGGGACAGAGGAGCTACTGATTTACTGCTGCCTCATTTAGCAATTTGTGCTAGTTCAGGAAATCTGAACCAAGGATTCCAAACACAGAACTGACAAAATAACACATTTTAATTTAAAGCTCACATAGAGTGGTCCTGTTGCACATATATGTGAGTTATGGAGGTCTACTTACATACATTAACTTGTTTTTATGGTCAAAAACCTAGTTGCTGTAAACGAGCCAATAGAAATCCTTTTTTCTAATGTTGTTCCTCAGCCGCGATATTTCAGACATAATTCTCACACCCAGAAGACAGAGTGTGTTGTGATTGGCCAGCCAGCGTAGAGCCTTCCCAACTGTCTTGTGATTGGCCAGTACCCGGAAGTGACATAATCAGCACACCCGCTCTCAGAATCGCAGCTCTCAGAAGCGCAGCTCCCCCCTCTGGAACGGTGGATGCACTGCTACTTATTATCAAAACATTGTTTTAACAATGTTTAAAAATAGCTTCTTCACAACTCCCTGCTGCAGTCACTTTTATGACTTTGAAAGAAGACACTGTCGCTCGTGAAACACCTCCACAACAGACGTTATTCTTCTTCTGTGGTTCAATGTACGCAACCGGATGTGCCCGGACTAGTGCTCGGAGCAGGAGGATCTGCTGTTCAGGAGAACTGCTGTTTACGTAACTGGACCGGGTTTTTTCAGAGATCTCGCTGAGCCCGAGATTACAATAAACCACAGCGTAATCAGCAGTGGCTGAACAGTTCGTTTCGAAACTTCAGGGCTTCGTAAACAAGGTAAGGACGCAGATACACACTAAAAAACAGCGTTAATTGGAACTTTTGGTCTAGGTCTGCTTTAATGATAGAGGGAGTAAGTGGACCAACAACTCCTGTGGGATGTGATTATAATGAGAATGTGAAAATTGACTTTTTGGGGGGGGGGGGGGGGGTTACAGGGAATACAAACCCAAATACAAACAAAGTTTCCAGTTGAAAAAGGCTGTCAAATGACAAGATATAGTGGTAAACATGAGTGGTTGTACAGTTACAGTTTTCAGTGAGCTCTAGCAGCCATGTCTCAAACGGGTTCTTATGACGTGTTCCATTTGTAGTTGGAAGTCAGAATTCCCGAGGTCAGGGGGTGTTCCTGACACAGCAATGCCCCCTGAACTGGGATTTCCAACTCAGACACCAGACAAACACTGCTACTTTTACAGTTAATAGCACACGTGTCATATTTGTTTCACAGTAAATCAGTCGTACACACAGGTAAGATGTCTACGTACCGCTTAATGTTTAACCGTAGACATCTTCCTACGCTGTTTGTGTGAACAAAATACCATTGTTATTGACTGCTATTGCTAAAAACAATGCAGAGCTTGTTTCGACTTCTCAGCTAGAAAGCGGCGAATTTAGTTTTTGTCTGTTGCACAAACGGATTCTTCATGAAACAGCAGGTGAAGAACAGGACTAGGGTTGAAGAACCAGACTGTGTTTCGATCAACGGTTATTATTCTAAATGAAGTCACAGCCCTGTTTCTAATTCTTTTGTGGCTAAACACAGTTTACACAAACAACTTAAACGCTGGTGATTACACTCCTTGCTCGGGGCAAGTGTTAGAGAGTCTCTGAACAAAGGGAGCAGATGTTCCAGCCTGGTGAAATATGACCTGAACCAGGACCAGTTCCAGTAACACAAACCAACAGGCATTCACCCGTTCTAACTGACAAAACCCACAACTGTGTTACTTTCAGTTATGATGTGTCCAACGACTCAGAGTAACTCTGCTGCTGCCTCAGTCAAAAGATTGCACCATGCTGCCATCTAGTGGAGATGTGGGGTACTGCTGATTAAAGAATCTTGTCCACACACTTTTTGAATTTTGAGATTTGGCACAACATGTACTATCATCACCAGATTATGTTGTTCTGCTCTGCTTTATAGAGAATTTAAACATCTTGACAAGCATCTTCCTAAAACGTCAAATATTTAAAAAAGCGTACAATTGTTCAGAGATCTGTAAAGGATTAGGACCAGATTAAAAAACATTTTTGGAAACAAATTCATAGATACATTTCTTACATTTTAAATATTCAATTCAGAGATTTTTGTCATAATTGTATCTTTAACGTTAGAATTATTAAAGTCTCAGAAATCTCTCAGACATTTTTTTTCTTTTTGAATTGTGACTTTTTTCCTCTGAATAATTACTTTGTAATTTATATATATATATATATATATATATATGAAGTAAAGAAGAACTATGAAGAGTGTGAACTGCCTCAGTTGTGAAAGATGAATATTCCACACTGGGGAAACTTCAGAAAATCCTTATGGAAAATTAAGATAACTGTTCAATATATTTTCTTGAGTAAAATTGCCAAAAATTTGACATGAACAACGAGGACCAACCACCGCAACACGACACCTGCCTTTGACGTGAAGAGTCTAAAAGAGCCTCAGACGGAAAATGTGAAGCTCTTCTGTTTGAAAGCACTCAAACACACTTTGCTTCATGAATTTATATCAAACAGGCTAATCATTTATTAGCACTTGTGTGTTTGCTGCCAAACGACACGGTGGAACTTTGGCTGCACGTTTGTGGAGAGAAAGTGAAGTGAAGAGAGATTGAGCTGCAGGACGAGTTAGTGAACCACAGCACGTCTGCTCACACTTACATAACTGTGTCACTGTTGAACAATGACACACAGGGAGGCAGAGCACATGACTGCCACCCACCACCACCATGTCAAGTAAGAGATACAAGCGCGTTTATGTTAAAGGGATAGTTCTGGTTGTATGAGGTCACAGAGCAGGAGCTGCAATCACATTTGGCCAGTGCAAAGGACCATTTCAGTTTTTTACTGGTACTTTAAGTCTATTCCAACAAATAAAAAAGGACTGGGTGAGGTGTAATCTACCAAATATTAGCCTCATGAATGAAATCAAGTGATTTCGAAGCAGAAAAAAACATTTAGATCACAAGGTCGGCAATGCGATCACTGTTTGGCAAGTGGAAATGTACATTTTATGGGTTATCTTGGCCCTTCAAACAGGTTTAATGAACGGGTGAAGTACAAAATGCCAAATACTAGCCTCACAAATGAAACCAAGGGATTTTCAAGAGGAAAAAAACCCTTTAGGTCACAAGGTAGGAGCTGCAAACACTTTTTTAAAAGTGGAAATTTGCATTTTATGGTGCATTCCAACAAACAGAGAGCACTGGGTGAGTTATAATCTGACAAAATTAGGTCACAAGGTCGAAGCTGCAATCACGTTTTGACAAGTGGAAATGTCAAAAAAGATCATTTGACTCACAGTAGGGCAAATTTGGAAAAGGGAAAACAGATTTTTTTACAACTCAGTGAAAAATTGAGGGAGGGAAGCACATTTTTTTTAAATACTACTGCTATTCTAGCAATACAAAGCCACATGCAAATCGGTGAAGTATCCCTTTAAGGGTTGTACTGGCCCTTTAAGTGTATTCCAACAAATACAACAGCTGGGAGGCAAAGGAAAAACAAACAAAATGTTCACCTAATAAAATATCTGCATGCCACAGTCTAACAGCTTTATCATGCCGTTAGACAGTGTTTTCTGACTGTAAACTGTCTCCCACAACACAACTCACAAGAGCTGCCGGTCCACTGCTTTTGATAAGTCTGTGACACTTAGGTAAATCAGAACAAATCGTTTCAAACACCAGAGTCACAAAATAACACATTAAAGCTCACATAGAGTGGTCCTGTTGCACATATAGTTATGGAGGTCTACTTACATATATTAACTTGTTTTTATGGTCAAAAACCTCCTAGTTGCTGTAAACGAACCGATTTTCTGACGCTGTTCCCCAGCCGCGATATTTCAGACTCAACTCTCATCCCAGCTTCCCAACTGTCTTGTGATTGGCCAATACCCAGAAGTGACATGTTCAGCACACCCACTCTCAGAAGCGCAGCTCCCCCCTCATTATCAAAACATTGTTTTAACAATGTTTAAAAATAGCTTCGTCACGACTCCCCTCCGCAGTCCCTTTTATGACTTTGACCCGGAGTCAGACCCAGAGTCAGAAGACACTGTCGCTCGTGAAACACCTCCACAACGGACGTTATTCTTCTTCTGTGGTTCAATGAACGCAACCGGATGTTCCGTAGAACTGTTGTTTACACCGTATTTTTGGGAGCAGAATCACGGAAAAGATCAGGTTTGTGATGAATCACACGTGTGAGCACTTGAAAACAGACAAACTTGCACACGAGGGACTTTTACAGTGAAAAAAAGCCTCAGAAGCCACAACACAATTGTGTTGGTGCTTCTTTAGTCTTTGTGTTCACACCATGTAAGGAAGAGGAGGCACACTTTACACACGTTTACTGCTGCCCCCATGTGGCCTTCATTAACATTAGAGAGAGGGAAAAAAACGACAAAAACAGGCACATTCCTCATGGAACTTATTGCTGACTGTAATGAGAGGAACACAGTGGTGTAAGACACTGGGATAATGCACGCTCAGCTGGATGTGTGTGTGTGTGTGTGTGTGTGTGTAGGTGTGTGTGTGTGTGTACTGACTGATATTGTGAGGTATCATGAAGCCTCAACAGCTCTAAGAGTTCAGTCCGTGTGATACAACACAGACTGCAGCTCTCTATCAAAGACAGTTCAGCTGTACTGTGTACGTTTGAAATACTCTCAGTGTTTACATGTACACTACCGTTCAATTTTTTTTGGTGTTTTCCATTAAAAGTCACACTTTTATTCATCAAAAGAGTTTCAAAATTAATAGAAAATATAGTCAAGACATTGACAAGATTAGAAATAATGATTTTTATTCAAAATAATAATTTTGCCCTTTGGTCAAAGAACCAGCAAAAGTGTTTTCAGCTGTGCTAACATCATTGCACAAGGGTTTTTGAGGGTTTTCTAATCATCCAATAGCCTTCTAACGCCATTAGCAAACACAATGTACCATTAGACCACTGGAAATGGGCCTCTATACACCTATGTACATATTCCATTAAAAACCAGACGTTTGCAGCTAGAATAGTCGTTTACCACATTAACAATGTATAGAGTGTATTCCTGATTAATTTAATGTCATATTCATTAAAAAAAAAGGTGTTTTTTTTCAAAAATAAGGACAATTCTAAGTGACCCCAAACTTGATCAGTAGTGTTAGTTGAAAGTCCAATTTTAGTTGATGCTAATGCTGCGACGCAAATTTATTGTGCGATTATCTGACGCTCAAGTTGAAATGTTTACAACTTTTGAGAAAAACTGCGCTGACGAGCTAACGAACTGACGAGCTAACGAACTGACAAGCTAACAAACTGATGAGCTAACGAACTGACGAGCTAACAAACTGACGAGCTAACAAACTGACGAGCTAATAAACTGACGAGCTAACGAACTGACAAGCTAACAAACTGATGGGCTAACAAACTGATGAGCTAACGAGTTAACAAGCTAACGAGCTGACAGCCCGATCAGCGTTGTGATTCTCCACATCACGTACTTGCCAGCGTCCATGCTCCAGACTCCACTCTGGGAAACTCTGCAGAGAAGAAACCGTCGTCTTGTTTGATTTTCCATGTTAAATTCGGGAGCCTGAAGTCGTCACATCGCCTCTTGGTTTCTTCTCTGCAGATGCTTCCACAACAGAGAGTGCAAAAATGCTTGGGTTGATGGTGAAAAGAAATGCCTGTTACTTCTGTTTTGAAAAAAAAAAGCAGTAGGCTTCCACTGAAGTTACATACTGCAGTTTTAAATCCAAGGTGACTGACCTGACCTTACATCGTGCATCAGAGATGTTCAAATCTAGCAAACTAAAATGAGATTAGACAAACAACTGATATATTTAACTGATTTATTTTATTTACACCACTACTACTACAACTACAACAACATGTACTAAAACTAATAATAATGAACCCCAGCTACAGTATCTCTATTCTACAGCGCTAATTCATGTAATCACCAGACTTAAATCTGAAAGCACTCGGCCTTTAAAATTCCCCTTCCAGCGGAAGCTAATGTATAAGGTCAGTGGTATAATCGCAAAAAGTATAATAACAATGTTCTATTCTTCCTGGGCTGTTAAAATGATCTCGTTTACCAAATTTATTGAAACATTTTGTGTTCTGAGAGGAAAAAAAAAAATGTTAAATTAGAAAAATATGATTTCTCATTTGGTTTTATTCACATTTTGATGATGAGGGTTCTGTGCAAACACAATATAAGGCTTTCCAGTGGTGGCCATGGTAGTGTAGTCACAGTCTATTTTTAATTCATGATTATTCATTGACAATTAATACTAAAATGTAGTATTAATTGTCAATGAATATTGAATAAACATATTTAATATGTTTTCAAAGTCAATGTTATCTGTTTGTTTGTGCTATTTGTGCCATAAGAAGAAAGTTTAGAGGCCACAATTCTCTAAATCAGGGCTCTCAAACTCCAATGAACTGGGGGCCAATGCACATCTACTGTGGTCAAGAGGGGGCCAGTCTAAGTAGGAAAAAAAGTGGGGGAAAAAAAACTTTTCACAATGTTGCATCCTGATATAGCACGTATACTAAATAATATTATTCATGATGCAAAATGAATGTATTAATATCAAAAACAGACATTTATTTTAAATGACATAAATAAAAGTGTGGACAACTGTAATTAAAATTCGTACCAGGAGCCGTTTCGGCCACTGACATTCGTGGCTCGGGCCCTAACAAGTGTATTTATATATGTAACTGAATGTTGTATATGACACATTTAATAATGGGATAATTATGACCAAATGTCTTATTATTACTGTTATAAAAAACATTGCTAGCAAACATATATTATATTCTATCACCTCTCTGGAAGCTGTGCCTCAGCTACACACTGTGTTTAAAAGACGGTGAGGTCTTCGGCCATGTTTTAATTATAACATGATATTAAGTGGGGGGCCGCATGTAAACGATTGGGGGGGCCGCCAGTTTGAGACCCCTGGTCTTAAGTCTGTGAATCTGTGAGCTACAGTTTGAACAAGAGTCTGTGAGTATTTTGTGATGATCGTCGTCCTCATGACCCAGAGCCTCTTCAGTCTCTTGCTCATTACAACTGGGATCCTTAAAGTCGAGTATAAAAGGAGATGGTTGTGGCTGTGTATGATTCTTCCACGTGTTACTGAGGCCCCTGTTTGTTCAATGAACACATTATTAGATTACCAATGTGTTTTGTTTCTTCAGACTTCATTCATCCAATCCAATAAACGACACCAATATAACCTGTAACACCTATAAATGTGGCATCATTTAAAAGGGAAATAAACAGGCTTTATATAAACGGCGTAAGGTTTTGTTACAACAAAGAAATCATCCACCAAACACTCTATAAATGTTTATAAAGTCACATAAACTAGCCTTTATTCAGGGTCTGTTACTTTCATTCATTCATTGGCCTGATTCTGTGTCGCATTTCTCCGCTTGTTGAACGTGATCTTGGTGAAGACGACGTAGATGTCGACACAGAAGAGAACGACCGACACGAAACCAACGATCTGTAAACAGAGAGAAAATAAAAACATTTGATCACATGACTTTAGATGTAGATTAAAGGCAGACGACTGTAATACAATCATTTGTGTGTGTGTGTCTGTCTTTGTGTGTACTTTGACATGTATCTATGTGAAGACCAAAATAAACACAGGAAGTGAAGACATTTTGGCTGCTTTTCTGTCACAACATGGCTGTTTATGAGTTACAGATTTTACTATATATACATATACATGTATACATACATATAAAGATACATATATGTATCTTTGTATATGTATATATCTATATACATCAACATAATTTACAACAAAATAAAAACAACCTAATGCATAAATATTATTATTATGAAAATATTACATAAATAAAAAATAAATAAGTGTAAGGCCACAGGACATCGACTTGGGGGGACCGCGAGTTTGAGACCCCTGCTGTACAAGAATGTGTGTGTGTGTGTGTGTCACTGAGCAACATTAATAACATTTATGGTAATAATAATAATAATAATAGTAATCATCATCATAGGAGTTATAAGAATAATTAATATAATGAATGATAATCATAGCAACTGCTATGTGTGTATGCATATACTGTATATATATATACACATGCAGAATATGTATAAACATATTTAATGTTTGTATGTGTATTTACGTAAATGCCTATAATATTAATTTATTTTAATTACTATCATATTTGGGTCATATATAGCAGTGTTTACTCACTGCCAGTGCATGTATTACCGTTATTGTAGTTATTATTACTATTATTATTATATATTGTTATCATTGTACTCTCACTCCTAATAACTAAATCACATGACAACATGTGCAGTAATTGTGGATATTTATGTCTTACATTGTAGGAGCCTGACTTCCTGTCGGGGGACAATAGGTCATTTTCCAGGGAGAAAATCCTTTGAATTAAAGCCGAAAATAAGGTGAAGATTTAGGTTAAAGCCTTATTTGAATGTTGGGGTTAGAGGATGTCGGGGAAGTGGTTGGGGGAAGTCTCCAGGAAGTGTGTGTGTGTGTGTGTTCTTTCACTTGCAGCATACTGAGGACCAGTGAGGGTTTTTAACCAACAAAGTGAGGTCATTTTTATGATGTGGGGACATTTTGGCCGGTCCTCACTGTTTTCATTGAAATCACTTCCTTAGGTTGTAAACATGCTATACTGCTATACATGCTATAAAAACCTTTTTTTTCCAGCCCTGGTGTTTCACACACTGTTTGCTCTGGGGCTCCACCTGCAGACATTTTATGGTACTGCACCCAGTAGTTCTTTGTAGATGTCATTCATGAAGTAGATATTTGTAATTGTGTTGATTTATAAAGTGGAAATGTTGGTCCTCACTCTGTCAGCAACCCGGTCCTCAGTATGCAGCAAGTACAAGAATGTGTGTGTGTGTGTGTGTGTGTGTGTGTGTGTGTGTGTGTGTGTGTGTGTGTGTGTGTGTGTGTGTGTGTGTGTGTGTGTGTGTGTGTGTGTGTGTGTGTGTGTGTAGAGTGAGGTCGTTTCTACGAAGTGGGGACATTTTGGCCGGTCCTCACTTTGTCTTCATAGAAATCACTTCCTTAGATTGTAAACATGCTATAATCTCTCTTTTTTTTTAACAGAGGTCCTCAATTTGGTACAAAAAACTGGTTCCACCTGCAGACATTTTATGGTACTGCACCCAGTAATTCTTTATAGATTTCATTCATGAAGGAGATATTTGTAATTGTGTTGATTTATAAAGTGGAAATGCTGGTCCTCAGTATGCGGCAAGTACAAGAATGTGTGTGTGTTTTTGTACTTGCACCATACTGAGGACCAGTGAGGGTTCTTAACCAATAAAGTGAGGTCGTTTTTACGAAGTGAGGACATTTTGGCCGGTCCTCACTTTGTCTTCATTGAAATCACTTCCTTAGATTGTAAACATGCTATAATCGCTCTCTTTTTTTTAACAGAGGTCCTCAATTATTTTTATAATTATTTTTTATTGTATTTTATATCTTTGTGAGGTTTTCAGTGTTAAGACCTGGCTTTAGGGTTAGAATTATTCATGTTAGATTTAGACACTGGGTAAGAGTTAGGGTTAAGGGCTAACAAGAAACGACTTTACAAAAGCATAAACTCTCCATCTTAAACAGCTTAAAGTGTGATCAGACAAAGACACACGTCTCACCCCTCCGGCCAGTGTGCCTGTAACTGTGTACGTGGTCAAAGCCATCAGGCTCAGCACAGTCAGGTAAACTGCAGCAAAGACTGAATTAAACACGTCCTGAATAGAAGCAAAGAAGAAGAAGAAATCAAACATGTGCACTGCAGCTGCTTATTCTCAACAAAAAATATAAAATGTCAGCACTGATGTTATCATAGGAACATTGTGCCGTAGAATCACACCCACCACAAAAGGCCAGAAGAAGAAGGTCAGCCTCTTGTTGAGTTTGAGCAGGTACAGCATCAGCAGCGACGTCGTGACGATAAACTCCAGCACCGTGACTGTGATGAACTTTGGCCGTGAGGCGACAGTGAAACACACAAAGGCCACAAACAGAGACGTCTGCAGCAGACACATGGACACACAGGCACAGTTACTTTAACACAATCAATGGAAAATATGAATTCTAATCTTAAAGTTACACATCTTCCAGAAATGATTTGCTAAAGTTTAGGTTTTTTTGATGATCAGTTTCACATATAAAAGTTTATTAAGGTTGAGCAATTTTGTCTGTAAATCTTTCTTTATTAAACTATTTTTATCAGACGGAGGGAAAAACACAAGTTATCCTATAGAAGGATGTAGAACGCTGAAGTAAACATACTTTAGTGATGAGTTATTATAGTTATGTTGTCAAAAATTAAAGTTCTCTTAGTGCGGGGGTCTGCAACCTTTAGGATGAAAAGAACCATTTTTGTCGTCTCTCCACCCAAATAAAATTCATTTGGAGCCGCAAAAAAACACACAAGATGAAGATAATAACACTTATAAAGGGCTTTATATGGACAAATGATATACAATAGTAATTGTCTCTGTCATTTATGACATTTAAGAACTACAACATGTTCAGTTTATACCCAACCTCTCGACCCCGTAGACCTGGTTCTTCCATTGTTTCATTGTTTGTGGCAAATTAAAGAAATTAAAATGAACCCACTTGGAAATAAATTAAGCAAATATTTGGATTGTTCATGCTCAAGAAAATGGTATGTGGGTCCAAAGATGGACAGGACACATCCAAACATGTACTGAATATTGCATTTTACGTCGACGTAAAACCCTTTTATTTGTCGCCTTGATCTCTAAAGCTACAAGGAGCCACTGCAGAGTGGCTGAAGAGCCACATGTGGCTCTAGAGCCCAAGGTTTCAGACCCCTGTCTTACAGTGTGTACTAGAGCTGCAACTAACGATTGTTTTCGTAATCGATTAATCTGTGGATTTTCTTGATGAATCATTTGGTCCATAAAATGTCAGAAAATGTTAAAAACGCAGTGTTTGTCAAACCTGGAAATGACGATGTTCTCAAACGTCTTGTTTTTGTCCACAAACTAAAATGATTCAGTTTGAATGATTTTTTTGTTATGTGGAGCAAAGAAACAAAGAAAACGTTCACATTTAAGAAGCTAAAACAATCAGAAATCTTGTTTTAAGCATGGAAAAAGCTTCAAACCGATTAACCGATTATCAAAATACAGACGACTAATTTAGTTATTGATTAATAATCAATTATTTGTTTGAGCTCTAGTGTGAACACTTTACTGCTGCAGCTGAATATCCCTCACTTCACTTCCATGTGTGTTGTTGAACCTCTGTAGCCTTCAGTTAGTTTTAAAACTCCAAAGTGTAAAACGATGGCCTCTGAGCCTGATATAAACATAAGAGGTTTATTCTGGAGTAATGGAAAACAACAATTCATACAATCACGTGATTGTACACTTAATGTAATTACTTTGTCTTCAATTACTGGCAAATAAAACAATTATTGAACAATAAATTTCACACACTATTTTACATTGACAAACCTGGACTCCAACACAGATTTGTAAGATTTACTTCTGTCCTTTGTTGCACGTTAGAGTGAAAGAGGAACTGTGGACTGTGAGTTTCCACTCCTGGTTCCACATCTCACATTTATAACACTTTATTCAGTTTCTTCTCTGAAAGTTAAGAGTTAGACAAACTACAGTCGCACACAGATACACATAACCTCTGCTGCCTCGTTCACTTCACTCTGTTCAGTCTTAGATTAAAGTGTAGAGGATGTGATGATGATGATGATGATGATGATGATGTTCAGTATCTCACCATCTCTGCTGCTTTCAGAATGGCCCTCGTGGATTTGAGAAAAGCCGTGTCCACGTCCACGATTGTCGATTTACCGGGATCTGTTGTTGACATGATGATGATGATGATGAGGACGATGATGCAATGTGATCTTCTAAACCAGCAGCTCACTCACAGCTTCCTCAAACAGGCTGTTTCCTTAGAGCTGCACAGGAAATGACCGTTAGTGAGAATCATGTCACAACAGCTGCTGCTGCTGCACAAGTAAGACGGACATAAATAAAGAAATATCTGTCAAATGTACTTAAATACATAAATGAAACTACATGCACATGCTTTTAAAAAGACTCTAAAATGTTCATCTCTATGCACAATTCCATCCGATTCTCACTCAAATGACACAAATCTGTGAACACATCATTTGGCAAACGTGAGTCAGACGTTTGTTTACACTCTTAAAAAGCAACCAAACAACTTGTACTTTTATCACATTTTAAACAATTTACTTTCTTACATTTTCAAGTACTTTTACTTGCACTTAACTTAAAAATATTTCAGGACTTTTTCCACCTCTGATGATCACATACCCTGCTATAATACAGTATTTCTGATTATCCTACAAGTACAACCAGAGGAAGCTCATGTGCCACAGTTTGAGAACCATGGCTTTAAATCATTTTAAAAGTAGGCAGTTGGGGTCTCTCTGTGAGATAGGATGAGAAGTTCAGTCATCCAGGAGTGGAAAAGAGCCAGTTGAGGTGGTTCAGGCACCTGGTAAGATACAGGAAGTACAACCTGCCACAGGAGCTGCTGATCCAGTTCTACACAGCAATGGTCCAGTCTGTTCTCTGCACCTCCATCGTCATTTTGGTTTGGCTCAGCTACCACACAGGACAGGAACAATCAGGGCTGCAGAGAGAATCGTTGGTGTTACGCTGCCCACCATCCAGGATTTGTATTCATCCAGAGCCAGGAAACGGGCAGGTAACATCTCTGCAGACCCATCACACCCCAGACACAATCTGCTTGAACTTCTCCCCTCTGGTAGGCGTTACAGGTCACTGTACACCAAAACATCCAGACACAGGAACAGTTTATTCCCCCAGGCCGTCACACTGATGAACACATCATCAGTCACACTCACCCAGTGTCAGTAACATGAGAACGCTGTGTTTTATTGCAATCTCGGGCTCAGCGAGATCTCTGAAAAAACCCGGTCCGGTTACGTAAACACCGGTTCTCCTGAACAGCAGATCCTCCTGCTCTGGGCACTAGTTGTTAAAATTGTTAAAACAATGTTTTGATAATGAGTAGCAGTGCATCCACCGTTCCAGAGGGGGGAGCTGCGCTTCTGAGAGCAGGTGTGCTGAATATGTCACTTTCCGGGTATTGGCCAATCACAAGACAGTTGGGAAGGCTCTACGCTGGCTGGCCAATCACAACACACTCTGTCTTCTGGGTGTGAGATTTATGTCTGAAATATCGCGGCTCAGGCGTCAGAAAAGAGTCTTTCTATCGGCTCGTTTCCAGCAACTAGGAGGTTTTTGACCATAAAAACAAGTTAATGTATGTAAGAAGACCTCCATAACTAACATATTATGTGCAACAGGACCACTCTATGTGACTTTTAATTTATTGTTCTTTGTTGTCCTTGTTCTTTTGAGTTGAATGTTTATTATATTTTGTTATGTTTAATGTACGGCGTGCAAAGAGTCAAATTCCTTGTATGTGGGCTCATACTTGGCCGATAAAGCTGATTCTGATTCTGGTAAAGATGCTGCCTACACTTTACGGAAACAAGTTTCCTCAAGTAGTTTTTACGTATCTATTTTAAAGTCTGGAGCATTTTTGTCTTTCACTCATTCTCACTCTTTTTTCACTTGAGTCTATTTTTATTTCACATCAGTAAGACGAGAAATGAGAATTTGGCCGAATATTTCTGGAAATTTGTTGAACCAAATTTGGAAGAACTGCAATAAAGTCGTATGTCCTTGTTTACATTAACCATCTTAAAACAGAGGCTATAACAATGTGCAGTATAGAGAGTTAATCTAATGACATCATTTGTTGTCTCATTTTCACCAACTATATAAACACACCTAAGCGAAAAGTACTCAAATGTTTTCAAATCAGGCTGAATTTGTTACACAAAAACAGAATAGAAAAAAAAAAACAGTTTTCATTGCTTGAAATTGTGAAAAACATTTATTCTGATTCTGACAGTGGAAATAAAAACCATAAAAACCATAAATAACATTACATTTGAGAGACTTTTAAAGTCAACAGACTCTCAAAAAGTCTATGCATGCCACTGAAATAATAATAATAACAAAGGGGAAATGTCACCGGTGCACCTGCGGCACAGCTCCGTGCCACACGAGCAGGAAGAGGTAAACGAGAGAAAGCCCTCAGAGAGAGAGAGAGAGAGAGAACGTCCAGTTTCCAACAACACTCGATCTGTAACTTTTTACCCACATTTCAATCCAATGACACAGTAACATTGACCTGAATGATTATGTAACAAAAACTCACTGTTAAAAATCCAGATCTGACAACCTACAACACCCTCAGAAAACTTCATCTTTA
The DNA here is from genome assembly GCF_963457635.1 of Microchirus variegatus. Classification (NCBI taxonomy): domain Eukaryota; kingdom Metazoa; phylum Chordata; class Actinopteri; order Pleuronectiformes; family Soleidae; genus Microchirus; species Microchirus variegatus. Next base: position 25,814,454 of record NC_139807.1, read on the forward strand.
GTCCAGTCCTTTAGTTTTTGAGTGAGGACAAAAACAACACCTTAGCAGAATAAAAGATCAGGGTGTTTGTATGCGTCAGTGTGGCCACGAGCACTTCCAGGGCGAGGACTTGGGCGCTTTGAGACACTTCCCTAACTTCTCACATCCGGCTGGAGCCCAGTTCTGCAACAGAGGAGCAGCCACACGGTCACAGTAAGCAAATATATATGTAAAACTTACAAAATGTGTACATTAGCATTGAAATAATCTCATAAAATTGAAATTAAAATATTTTGTTTCTTGCACTGATGAACCATTATTAGTAAAATGCTCAATGTTGATCAGTATCTCATTACTTAGAACACTTTTAGAAATTTACAAATAAACACAATAAATGTAAATGAAAAATAAAATGTGAATCATGTGTTATATTAGACCTTTTTTTTTTTTATAATATTAAATGTCTAAGGCTTTGTCTAATGTGGGTATGTAAATTAGAATATATTTACATAAGATGAGGTTCACCTGCAATACCACCTACACCCACTAGTGGGCATCAAAACACTGGGAGGCGCTGCCATTATTTGGCTTCATCTGCCCTGTTCTTAATGTACGACTGGTTTCCAAGTCTTCCCTTCTTCTTCTTTTTTTCAAAAAATAACAATAATTATCATCTAAAATAAAGTCATTTATTGATTAATGACCCATCTATTGAAGGGAAAATGGCATATTGAACAATATCTGTGCTTGTTTCACTATTAAAAAAGTAAACTCTCTTATTAGGTGGTGGTATTATAAAGATAACTTTGCTCCGTACAATATACAGTCTAATACATTGGTTCTCAAAGTGCGGCCCGGGGGCCAACAGCGGCCCGCAGAAACATTTCTGGCGGTCCGCAATGAATTAGAGTTAATCCAGGAGCTACTCAGCTTGTTAAATGTGTATTGGACATTAATGGATACAGACCAATAAGTGTAAACTGTAGAACTGCAATCTGGTCATTAAAATTATTACAAATGGGATTTCTTTCTGTTTTTTTTTTGTTTGTTTTTTTTTCCTTTGGCGGCCCTCAGTCCAACGTTGGGTTCCTAAATTGGCCCTCAGGTATCACAACTTTGAGAACCCCTGGTCTAATATATTTGAATATTGCATTTTATTTAAATGCCGATTATTTGGAAGGAAAAGTCACGAGATGTCAGACTGTTCTGAAAACCACAACAGCTGCCACATTCACAGACAACAACAATGCTCATTAATTCATTACATTAACTGCATGTTAATTGCACCCACCCCCACAAACTGATTAGATTGCTAACAGGCATTTCATGTTTGGGACTCACATTAACACAGAAGAAGACAAACAGGAGATTTTCTTTTCTTTTGGGTTTCAAATGAACTTTGACACAAGCTTTATTTATAGCTGCAGTTCACCTTTGAGCCACACGAGAACGCTCATTCAATAGACATAATATGTCCAAGAGCTGGTTTGTACATAAAAGTTTTTAACTCTATTGTATATTATACAATAGAGTTAAAAAAGGATAACTAACTTAAAACTGAATTGTGTGTTTATAAAACCAACTAATATTGTTGTGATAATGTGCTTAGTTTTCGTCTTTGTGAATTTTTTTGCACAAAATCCTTTTGGGTTCAGGAAGTGTTGAAAGGTTTTATTTAATTCATAAGGAAATGTTTTCAATTAGTTTGTGTTAACAATGTGGGACATACGGCTACAGTATGTAAGTTAAACACCACTTTATTTATCTAGTTAATTGGGTTGAGTTGGTTCATCTAAGTGCTCACAAACAATGTGATGTGTCTCACGAGGGTTATTTATTATTTTTATTATTATTATTATTATTATTATTATTATTATTATTATTATTATGTATTATGTTCATGTGTCTGTTGGCTGTTTGAATTTGACCTTCTTTACCTTTAAACTGCATCCAACCTCAGCACTGTGATGACATTTTGCACTTCTTTCTTCTGTCATCTGTCCTAATAAATGGCATCTACTCCATATTACAAAAAACAAAAACGAACAACTAAATCGCTCTTAAAACAAATAAAAACAAACTCATTTCAAAAACAAAGAGTCAAAACTAAACACAAACTAAAACTAATGAGAAGTCCCAAAAAAATGGGACTGATATTACAATATTGCAAACAGACTGATCATTATTTAAATGGCCTTAAAGATGTGTTTCCTGTGTTCGCCACAAGGGGGCAGTGCTGTGACACAAATAAACCCGGAGCTGTGACGCTCACAGGGCTCTGAGCACAGAGGAGACAAAGCCACTCAGTTCAATTCAGCTGTTTAAAATAATCCAGGAAAACAAGATCCATGAAATAATACAGTATGATTCACATGATGACGCACGTCGGTGATAAAAAAAAAATAGAAAAAATGGAGCATCACACAGGAGAGCTGAAACTACTTTAAAATTGTTTTTTTTTGTTTTGTTTTTCTTTCCCATTTATATAACACGTAAAATATTACACCCTAATGAAGCCATTTCCATTTCAGAGAACTGTAATTATTGTTTTTTTCTTTTTAGGTTTTATCAATAACATGGTTTTGGAGTACGGCTGAACAATTAATTGCTGCAATTTTATCGCAGGAGGCAAAATAATTTGTTAAAGGCAAAATGTGTGTGAAAATATCATTTCAGATTTAATTATCGTCTTCATCTGTTTAATTCTATTTCTACAGACTGAAGAGAACATCTTTGTTTCTCAAAGATCTGCACAAATATCACAAAATAACAAAAACATTTTCAATGTGTTTTTCGATTGAAAATGAGAATTTCCTGTCAAAATAATTGCAATTAGATATTCATTCAAACCCCTTCAGCCCTGTTTTGGATTTAACATATATATATATATATATATTTATGTGTGTGTTTATGGTCTGTAAATCTCACCATCACTGCCGTGTCACACATGTTGAGCTGTGGAACACCAGGCACCAGCGTGTTCTTATGTCGCTCCACGACGACAGAGATCCTGCTCAGCGCGTCGCTGTACTCCTCAGACAAAACTCTGCAACACAGACGCTCACTTTGATTATCTATTATCTGCCTTAATTAAAAAAAAAAAAAAACACATTTGAGATTGAATTCACGATTGAGGAGACATCCTTAGATGTCCTGGCTTTATCTGACCAACGTCCAAAAGCAATTACATTTTTATCTGACAGTGACAAAGAACAACAACGCAATCTCACACTTAATAACTGACATTGAAACAAGCCTGAAATAAAAGGAACCATCTATTTCTCTGTCAGTCAGACTCTCCACCGACTCACTCAATTCTTCAAAAACAGACGTCGCAATTTTAATAAACACCTGGATTAAACATTAGTAAAGTTGACTTTGATGACACTGAATGTACTGTTTTCACCACGTGTTACTACATATTAAAATATACCGTATTACTTCTATAGTTGGAAAAATATGTTTTAAATTTGTTTGTTTCTTTAAAATGTTGGTATAAATGAACGTATATAACATTCAATAAAATCTAATTTGTATAGCTCCAAAGGCAAGGGAAGCAAGGTAAAGACGTGGCGACCTGTCCAGGGTGAACCCCCATGAATGAATGAATGAACGTATGTGGGCACAACTGCCTGCATTCATGTGTATTTGAGCACATTGAGGCTATCAGAGGTGGAAAGTAACTAAATACATTTACTCAAGTTACTGTATTGAATACTTTTTTTTGTGTATTTTGTATTTTTTAAGTCATATTTCTACTACCCTCACACCCCACGCAAAGTAACTAAGTAACTTTTACTTAAAGTACATTTGAAATGAACTACTTTTTACTTCTACTTGAGTACATTTTCAGATGAGTACTTTTACTTCTACTTGAGTAATATTTCATCAAAGTATTGGTACTTTTACTTGAGTACAATAATTTAGTACTTTTTCCACCTCTGGAGGCTATTAGCAGTAGTATTATTGTCATTATTATTATGCTATAAATAAAGTTCATATCTGTATACTTTTTCTCTCTCCACCTCTCCTCTGTCCCCCATTTTTCTTTTCACCACAACCCGTCTAGGCAGATGGCCACGCCATCTTTTGAGTCTGGTCTCCACTGATGCTTAGTTTTTTTTGCTCATTTTGTGAAATGTTGGGTTTCTCTGCTCTCTATAATTGTTAAGGTTTCTGCCTTAATAAAGTGACTTTGTTACTTAATTAATTAAACTATTTAGCAGGTCTCAGCCTCTCTTCTAGATGTCACTATAAACTACTTACTTCCCCTTTAAATGAATCACTAATAAAGGTTAGTTTCAAAAAGTAAAAACGTAGAAAAGAATCAATCGTGAAGTACTGAATGAACACAAAATCACATTGACTACATGTCAGTGAGCTAGATTTTCAACTAATGTGGAATATAAATGGATAAATGGATGTCTCCCTTGAGTAAATTAAAAAAGAGTCCTGAGTCAGAGAAACTATGAAGCGTTAAAGGGATAGTTCGGAATTTTGGACATAAGACCTATTTTCCAACTCAGCCGGTGTGATGGAGACGTCTGGAGACGTTTTCAAGAAATTTCATTCAGTTCTTCTCGTTGCCGAGTTCGCTGGTGCTACGGCTAGCGCAAGTCAATGGTACCTGGTACCTAACCCTAGCATGGCATTAGATGCCATGCTAGCAGGTAGATATCTGTGTTGATAGAATAATATTTGAAACAAAACTAACCTCGCATCGCATGAATTTTTGAGGGACTACTTTCTCAGCAGCAGCGGAATCAGTCCGCCGCTGCCGGAAGTATCACGCTGCTGCTGCTGAGACATAACCTCTTCAAATTGCAAGGTTGGTTTTATTTCAAACATTCCATCAACACAGATATGTACATCGATAGTCTGCCGTTACAATTAATTTGCGTCGGCTGCGCTGTGGAGTCGGTATGAGTGTTTCTAATGCCATGCAAGCAGGTACCATTGACTTGCGCTAGCCATAGCACCAGCGAACTCTGCAACTAGAAGAAATGAATGATATTTCTTGAAAACGTCTCCAGACGTCTCCATCACACCGGCTGAGTTGGAAAATAGGTCTTATGTCCAAAATACCGAACTATCCCTTTAAGTTAACTTCAAACTCAAAACGAGTTGGTCCATGGAGTTAATGAAAAACATACATTCATACAATCAGGCGATTGCACACTGATATAGACAAGTACAAGTATGTTATTTTCAATTTCTGTCAAGTAAAATAATAAATAATCTCATCTAAGGATAAAGCAGTAGAAAGTGGATGGATGGTTACATACTGGACCTTTAATGTTTAAGGCTACATGGCTGCAGCTTTTCAACCATTCCAACAACAACAAACAGCGTGTCCAATCACTCGGTCACTCTTTGGTGAAGCGCACTCAGCAGCGTGAACCGTGCAACCTCCATCACATCCCCTGTCTCTCAATTACTGCTGTTGGACACCAGTGAGCACGAGCACCTCTGTGCATTATTATATTCAGTGTGTAAAACACTGGGGCCCTCAAGGCTTTCAAAGGAACGCTGCTCTCAATAGGACCTGTAGGGTTAATGGGCTGTGTGTCCAATGCCCGTGTGTGTGTGTGTGTGTGTGTGTGTGTGTGTGTGTGTGTGTTGTGGGAGCAGGCGTTTGGTGGCGTGACACACAGATAGACAAATATCAGCAGTGCAATTACACCCTTGATACACTCTCTGGCAGCACCTGTGCCAGCCTTCCGTCCTCCCTCCGCTGCAGAGTGGGCCCTCTGATTGGCCCCTCGGGAACATGTGCATGTGTGTGAGGTGAAGTGTCAATTAGAGTAATAACCCCAGGCTCTGTCCAGCTCACACCTACCCTCCCTCTGAGATCTCCCACAGGGCAGCAAGGCTTCCTCCATCAGCCAACACCTGCTCCTTTTTTTCCCCGATACTCTCACTCTTTACTCCCCCTCACCCCCCCTCACCCGCAATTACTCCATTGCCACTGCTACTGGCTGCAATTAAGATGGGTTTCAATCACGGTACGGTTGGGTTTGGTACAGTCTGGTAAAGACCTGCATCAGACTCATGTTTCAACTGAGAACAGCACCTTTACTTGGTAGACGGGATGTGGCCCGCGTAACATGATGTCAACAATGAACAAAGACAATAATGTGGCTGTTTTGGGTTGTATTGTATTCATTGGTCTGAAAAAGCCTGGAATCGCGACCTAAGGATCCCGTCTCCTGAACAACAGATCTTCCTGCTCCAGGTACTAGTCCGGTTGCGTACATTGAACCACAAAAGAAGAATAACGTCCGTTGTGGAGGTGTTTCACGAGCGACAGTGTCTTCTGACTCTGGGTCTGACTCCTGGTCAAAGTCATAAAAGGGACTGTGGCGGGGAGTCGTGAAGAAGCTATTTTTAAACACTATTAAAACAATGTTTTGATAATGAGGAGCAGTGCAGCCACCGTTCCAGAGGGGGGAGCTGCGCTTCTGAGAGCTGGTGTGCTGAATATGTCACTTCCGGGTACTGGCTAATCACAAGACAGTTGGGAAAGCTCTACGTTGGCTGGCCAATCACAACACAGTCTGTCTTCTGGGGGTGAGAGTTCAGTCTGAAACAGCGCGGCTGATGAGAGCTTCAGTGAGGAGAGATTTCTATCGGCTCGTTTCCAGCAACTAGGAGGTTTTTGACCATAAAACAAGTGAATGTATGTAAGTAGACCTCCATAACTCACATAATAATATTATATGAGTTATGGAGGTCAACTTACCATAGGACCACTCTATGGGAGCTTTAAAGTATAAGAACATGTTTATACCCAGTGTGTGATTATTCCATCTACAGTTAAAAAAAGAAAAAGTCCAGATTAAATTGCTTCCGCTATCTAAAATCTCAAACTCTGCTTTTGGCAACTTTTTTCATTTCCCCCTCCTCATTTATCTGTGCCCGCTGCGATTCATTTTATGATAAGTGATGAAGCATCTTAATGGAAGTAAATGTAAGGGGGACATTTATCAGCCCACGATACAGTAATAACTACATTTTATTCCACACAGGTCTGCAAGCAAAGCACGCCACGCACTGAGAAACTTGCCAAACGACACAAAAGTTTTCCATTGTTTTGTGTTTTTGCGCGGACCTCTAAATCAACAAACTAATAATATCATTTGTTTATGCCTCCTCTGCACAGTCAGCACACCTCATTATCATGATTATAACCCTTAGCTTACTGGTGTAGAGGCAAAAATCTGGAATAATAAGCAGGCTGTATGCAAATTGAGTCTTTTGATTTATAATGTATGGCACCCAAGGGGGATGGGGGCATTTCTCAGGTGTGTCACCACTCTGATTACTGATTCATAACACTATTGCTGGAACACACACACACACACACACACACACACACAGACACACACACACACACACACACACACACACACACACACACACACACACACACACACACACACACACACACACACACACACACACACAGAGCAGCAGAAGGTGGGGGAATTGAGGAGACAATCAAATACATCTGTCCCGCCTCCCCCTCCCCGCACCGTCTTCTCCACCCTGGTGGAAATTGAGCACTTCACTGAGGACTATTGATTGGGGACACAGGAGTGCGGTGGCAGTCAGCATATGAGGCCAGACTGTGTGTGTGTGTGTGTGTGTGCAGCGCTGCCTGCGGTGTCAGGGTCGGCGCTACACTCCGTTTGCTCTGGGGAGCGCGAGCCGAGGTGGGCGGCTGGTGAGAACCGAGGATGTGTTAACCTCGAGGCCTTAGGTCAGGCGGCGGAGGGCGAGTGGTGGGAGGCAGAGAAATGGTGAGTGCAGACCTGAGTGAGGTAGGTAGACACAGAAACCTCTGTGTTTCCTCTCAGACAGATGGACCACCAACACAACGCGGGCCTCACCGTCCTCTAAGGCTACAGCTACACAGTAGTCCATTTTCTTCTAAATGAGCATCATTTCTGCTGCATCCAGTGTTTCTGAGCCCCCAAAATCAGCCATAACTTGACTGAGCTGAATCAGCTGAGACATATTATATCCTATCCTTATATCATTTCTCCAAGTGAACCTAGTTCCCTGGTGTCCTAATGAACATGTCTGTAACATGCTTTGGTCAAAATACCTTAAGGATGAAGCACCATAGCAGTTCAAAACAGTGCCTGTCTCTTTAAATGCAAATGAGACACAGGAAACTACGTCAGCGGCACATTGACGTCATATATAAAATGTCAATCCTCTGAGGCTGGAAGTTTGTGTAGAACTCTGTGCTGCACTGTGCAGCCAAGAATAGAACATACTTCCGCTCTTCTTAAAATGATTAAAAAGTTGAATCTGAATGCATGTGGGCAGTGCAGTGAAAGTAAAAGCGTCTCCTGTGACCACATATGATTGGATTGGATTTCCTACCCCTTTAATCAAGCACACACTGACACAGTCATGACTGTTTTTTTAACAAGTCTGACCGTACAGAAGAGAGACGAGAGGAGCTTTTGTTCAACTCACACATATTTTAATTATCAGGAAAATCATAGGGTGAACAGTGTGGCTGCAATTTATAATAAATGAATGAATGAATGAGCTCTGATTAGTGTAAAAAAAAATAAAAATAAATAATGAAACCAGCAGCGGATTAGCAGACATCAGCTGAGGAGGCGGTCTCTAATCCGTCCTGAGGACAGATTCCAGCTCATTAATGTGGCCACATGTGTCCTATAGAGCTCCTCCAAATGTGGTTTCTGTGATCAGATCTGAGGACGTGTTCACAAGGGATTGGGAGTGTTGTTCACACCTGAACTTTTAAACACAATCTGCACACGATCAGATCACTGGAGATGGATATTAACACCAGGTCTGAACAGGGTAGAGGTTATACTTGGAGTTTCACCTCATAACAGAGATCCCTGCTCTCAATTTTGTCAAATTGTCATCTAGTGGGACAGTAACTTTAGGATTTTATTCAAAATTCATTGTTATTTCGAACATGGATCAAGACTGGGCTGTAATGACCTTTTGTAGTACCCCATAGGATCTGACAGAGGGCGCTCATAAGGTTTCCTACCATATCATCACAAGTGTACAAACTGAGAGACTTTGGCTGACAGAACCTCAGCAGCGACAGCGCCTTGGATAAGGATAAGGTCGACCCACTGCTTTAGTGGAGAGACATGAGGTGACTGCAGGTCATGTTGTCATGTGTGGCTAATATTGTAAATAAAAAGAGGAGCACATAGTTTGAGAGACTTGCGTTTCTAGCACGTAACATCAGAAATTATGTTGGGCCGTGAGAAGTTCAGTGTTTTAATATAGAACTATATAGAAACTCTGACCTCTTTTTTCCCCTTTTTCTCTATGGAGCTAACCCCTACAGTATTGGAATTTCCGTAAACATCCATCTATTCCTCACTGTCGTAACAATTCACAGCCTGTATAATAATCCTTTAACATAGAACCGATGTAGCATTACCACATTTTAGTGACAAAGCTGTCAGAGCTAGCTCCTGTTGTCACTTTATCCACCCCACTCCAATAACTGTATGTTATTGTTACCCTAATGCTAGCAGCATTGTAAACAAAGCATCAATTACTAAAAATTGTTAATAAAGTAATGAAAACTGGGACTTTTGTGGATTATTGCCTGGCCAGAAATTTATATGAAAAATGTTGTTTTCAAATGAAGTAGCAGTAGCAGTAGCAGTGTGGATGTAGCCAAACTGTACCAATCACATTTCGTCTGAAACCCTGGTGGCTCTGGGCCACTGGTCAATAAAAAACACAAAAGACAAAACAAAGTGAAAGTAAAAACAACCTTGTGTTTGTTGCCAAATGCTCCCTTACATAATATAATTATAAAATGCATCTACAGTGAGGGGGATGTATAGGTGTGCATGTGTGTGTGTGTGTGTGTGTGTGTGTGCTATATCACGGCCCGCGACAGTGGTGAAGGTATGTGTGCAGACAGGCCCTACATCATCTTAAGTGGCTCTTTAGGTGTCGACAGAGATTAATGACAGCCATGCAGCGAGTCCAGCTGGGGGACCGAGGAGCACACGGACAAAACGCACATATAAACGCATGTGTGTACTCACACAGACACACAGACACACACACACACACACACACACGCATACATAGAATCGTCCCAGTGGATGCAGAGGGACAGAGGCCGAGAAAGAAGAATGAATGGTTCAGATGTGAGTGGACAGAAGAAGAAGAGGAGTGACGAAGGTCAAGCAGCAGTGTGCTGAGGTGACCTTGGAGACAAACTCAATGACCCCTTGAGAAGGGAAGGGCAAAGAATAGCTGTCATTTTAATTCTCTCTCTCTGTGCACAGCACATGGCTGCATATCGATTGTTTTTCTCTTTTCTGTTTTTTTTCATCTTCCAAGTGAATAGCAAGGCTAAAAGGTGGGCAAATGAAAAACAACATTAATGTTTTATCATCCAATCTCACTCCTGGAGTAAAAAGCAGTTTGAGCAGCAGAGATGATGCCAGAGTAAAATATGAGCGACGCAGAGCTGTGGGGAGGGAGGTGGGGGGGGGGAGAAGAAGAGAAAGGTCAGACTCGAGAGGATTTTACAGCAGGAGGCAAAGACAAAGCGAAGACCGCGCAATATTCTCTCATCAAGGTGATTCTGAGAACAGCTTAATGTATTAGTCATGGTGTCTGCTTACATATTATAAATATTCTATATTGATTGCTTTTAATAAAGGAGATGGTGATCTATCTTTACTATTTGTGAACAATACAAGTCAAAAAAGTTAAGAACTAGTTTGTATGGTCAAAGGAAAGAATTATTAAAGCAGAACTATGCAGGATTTTTACCTGAATTTAACAGCTTCAGAGTCACTGTGATGGTTAAATGTCTTGCTGCAGGGAGCTGTTTCCACTGCCCCGACTGTCTGTTAGCAGAAAACCACACACACACCCTCCATAAGATCAAGGATTGCGTTATTTTAGACGTTCGTCATGGTGGAGGCGGCAAAAAAGAAGTAGAGAAAACAGTTGTTGGAGGAAGCGAGGAAGAGGAAACGAGTGTCTGACCGAGAGAGTAAACATTAGACCGGATTTTCTCAATGCCAAAAAGGTAAAAACACAGAAGCATGTAAAACTGATGCCGAACCAAAGCATTCTTGCTGATGCACCAATAAGTATCTTTGGGAAAAACTCTATTTTCTCTTATGCATTTATGTTCACCTGTACTAAGGACTGAAGAGATTCAAAGCATTTGTCAGATGTTGTGATAAATGTATGTATGTACACTTTTACTATTATAGCATCGTGCACTTTGTCATAAATGTCTTTCCCCCAAGTGTAATTGTTGTAATGTGCATTATTGTGACATTTTTAGGGCTGTAATCAACCAAAGAAACTCTTGGTCGACTAAAGCCCTGAAATTTCGACTAAAAATCGACTAATCAGGGGTGCTTTACGGGTGCGGCTCTTTTTAAATTAAAAGAGGCTCTTATTTTGAAAACACCTGCAGCCGCGGCTGGAGTTCAACAGAGTCTGACAGCTCTGACAGCATTACGTGCAGCTGCGCAATACCATAGCCCGTGACATCCGAAAATAAGTAGTAATATCAGCACAATAACATTGAAATATGCTCATAATTCTGATATATTCATACTCAAAACGGACGGAGCAACCTTAGCTTACCGTTTTTAAATGATATGCCATGTTTGTAGTAGAGCTGTTTTGTAGTAAAGCAAACTGCAAAGTTTGCGTTTCACTTTTCTTTTTTTTTTTTCATCTACTTTTGAAAAATGCTGCCATACTGCTGATGTCTTTGACATGGATGCGACTGGAGGACTGACTGTAGCCTAACATGAAAAGCTCAAAATTCACGTCTAATTAAACGCTTATCTGTCTGTCGCATGGATGTATAATATGAACTGGATAGAGCTCCGTCCCCTCTGCCTTGAAGACAATTTTTACATGGTGGCCACTGTGGGTACTGCAACCCCATAAAAGCCCAAAAGCAATTTTCCCATTGACCGCAATAGTAAAAGAGACGCCTGTAAAAGTGTCCACAGGACACCTCAAGACATGGACACAGGCTTTTATAGATCTTTATATGGTAGTGACACTACTGCGCATGCTCTATGGGCCCCATAACCTGGAAATAAACGCAGAAGTCAAAAAAAGCGCTGGGTGAGCAGCTTCATAGGAATGAACGGAAGCGAAGGGGCGGTGCTCTATCCAGTTCATGTGATATATCCATGGTCTGTCGCTCATGAGCCACGGAGCTACAACAACCCAAGTAGGACTAAACCAAAATAGTGGAAAACAAGGGGGGTGTTCTCTGAAGACACGATGTTACCTGTGAAACACGGGTGCCCTAAAACACCCCCATTAGCACTTGGTACTTTCCTCCTTATGAAATTCACCATAAAAAAAAAAAAAAAAAAAAAAATGAGTCGACCAATCATAATTTTGGTCGATCCAGAGCGTGTCAACCAATTAGTCGACCAGTCGACTTTGACTTTACAGCCCTAGACATTTTATTATGCAAACATAGGGAAGAAATTACCGGCCTCCAAAAAATTGACATCAACATCAGCTATAGAAAAACCCACATTGGTGTCGACCTCGATAACTAAAAACTTCTGTTTGTACGTCGTCTCTTGTTTAACAGTGTTCTCAGTCCAGCCTTTGCTGTCTGCATCTTCTGCCACCTCTCTCCACACAGAGCTCCATTAAACAGCACCCGCTCTCAATTTAGACATGGACAATTCATCTTGCAATTATAAGCTGTAGTGGTGCAGCGCAGGGCTGGGGGCCAGATAGTAATCTTTAAGGAGCTGTTTGCAATCACAAAAGAGAAGGGTGTAATCAGGCGCGCGCCGCTTGAGCCGATCAATCCGCCGCTGCCTTCGTTCTTTTTTTCATGCCACTGAATCAGCATTGATCTGATCCACCGTCTGTGTTAGCAGCAGGCAAACAACCTTCCCACTCTCACACCTCACCTATTCATTTTCTAACATCTCCTCTCTTGCTCCTGCTCGATTCCCCTCGCTCCTCTGACCTTCTCTGGAACTTTTAGTTCTCAGGAAACTGACCTGATTGGATGTTTCTCTCCGGGATCCTCTCCCAGATGGAAGATGATTGGCTGCAGCGTGTGCTCCGTCTGATTGTGAGTGGTCACACCTGGGACTTCTTCACCAGGACAGAAGTTGATTCCCTGGAAGAGACGACAGACACGATAATGTAAGGCCAAAAATTTGGGGTCACCTATGCGATGTTTTTTGTGTTTTCCATTTTCCGGCAGCTAACAGCAGTTAGCATTTGGAAAAGCCATCACTTGCCCACTCTTACTGGCATATTTGCCGTCATATATAAAATGTAAATCCTCTGAGGCTGGAAGTTTGTGTAGAACTCTGTGATGCACTGTGCAGCCAAGAATAGAACACTTCGCGGACTTCCGCTCATCCGGATATTATTGCCCTCGCCTGCACTCAGTGGAGCTCCACGAGACAACAATTCCAGGAAATGTCTCATTGTTACGTCACAATGAGACATCTTTTTTCACACTTTGCCTACTCATAGGGCCTCGTGAGTCCCAAATATAAGTATTAAAATGATTAAAAAGTTGACTTTGCATAATATGTCTCCTTTAAAGTCAACCAAAAAGGAGTCAAATCCTTACACATCACATAGTTGAAGCAGAGGAACTGAGAAAACTGAACATCGCATGTTCTGATTCATGCTAATATTTAGCTCCCGGTCAGTTTTTATTCTGTATAACTTCCTGCTTTTGTCGTGAAAAGATTAAGGCTTGCATAACACGCTGCTCCAAGCTGAATTTATTTGTATTTATGGACGCTCTCTCATGTTATTTATGTTGCTCCTGTTGCCTCCCTTCATCTCTCTCCACACCTCCTCCCTCACCCCTGCAGATCTGCTCCCTATTTTCAACAAACGCATGCACTTGTGCACACACACACACGCACACGCACACACACACACACACACACACACACACACACACACACACACACACACACACACACACACGTTATGATGAACACGAGTCATATTTGAGAGAGCATTCATCTGTAAGGCTGCTGCTGGTGCCGTCCCCCCCACCGAGATCGCTCAAAAGTGCATCTCAAAATACATATAGAAGAGAGAGAGAGACATAGAAAAAAAAGAAGTGACAGACCTCTGATCCAGACATGTACTTTTATTTTTAAAGCTAAGCTAAAAAAAAAAAAAAACACAACACCACCCCAGAGGAAGAGCAAGAAAGGCCTCGCCGCGAGCACCGTATCTCTGCGACTCTGTCACTTACACCCAAGACATAACAGCGAGAACTCCATATCTGCGCTGACATTAATGCTATAGATACAACAAGGCTGCTTTTCAAACTGGAGCAGAGCAGAGCCACAACCAGCAGATAAGAAGCAAGAGCATCAGGGATAGATTTTTTTGGGGGGGAAAAGGCAATTTCTGTCTATTTTAGAAGAGGAAGAAAAAAAAGAAACAACAACTGTAGGATCTGTAAACTCAGGCTCATTTAAGAATATGCAACTTCCCAACTACACACAACTTTGAATATATTCTCTCACACATTTTGTGATATTCTTTTCTATGTTATGGGTGTGAAATATCCCTTTGACAACTTTCATTGATTCATTAACATATGGACATATGGACCGAGTTTGACACGTGTAGACATTTTTGTTTTCCCAAAATGGCTGACTTCTGGGTGGGTGGAGCTAATAGAAGTACACCGGGAATTTGTTTGGAATCATGAGAGCAACAAGTGTACCAAGTTTGGTTAAAATCGGTGAAAAAACGATGTGCGACTTATTCATAATCGAAAAAAATACAACATTTTGAAGTAAACCTGACAAACTCACCAAATTAGCCCCAATCTGACCATGACCTGACTTCTGGTGGCGCTATAGAGCCCTGGGACTACAAACGGATTCGTGCCCTATTCCATTATCGCATTTTTCAGCAATCCGACCTCCGTGCCAAATTTCAAGAGTTTTTATTCACGTTAACCCCCTCAAAAATGAGCTGGAACAATAGGTTCCCCGCACTTCGTGGCAGGAGCCGTTGGCCCTGGCACATTCATGCTCCAGCCCTGATTAGAGGCACCTTATCCCTCACTCCATCTTAATCTAATGTCACTATAGCAGTGTGTGACATGTACAGTATGTAAAGAAGAGGAAGAGGACGAGAGAGCGAATGATCTGTGTTTTAACGTTTGTGATCATGGTTTTACTTCAAGGGCTGAATATTTTCTCAGGTGGTTCTTTCTCTGGCTCATAAAGCAATAACATATCTACGTGGAACAGCCCCACTTCCTGTACGTAACCACAGTAGGACTAATGGACATCTGCGAAACGAGTCATTTTTCAGTTTCCATTCATTTCCGTGTAAAGCGTTGACAAAGGTCAAAATGTAAAGCTGTTATTGAGCTCCGACTATAACGCCGGTTACTCAGCAATCCCCGACACAAAGCAGCCGCACTCCTGCCAAACTGCGTTTTGCGGTATTAACATCACTACACTGCCTGAAGAGAGTTTGATAAGAGCCATTTAAGCCTGTGATATTTCTCATTTTCCTCATGGCTGAGCTGCACGAACACGGCTGCACAGAGCAATATGTCTTCCACCTGTTAACCTGTAATTTCATTCTTCTTCACAGACACACGCACATCTCGCCCTGTTTATTTTT
The DNA here is from genome assembly GCF_963457635.1 of Microchirus variegatus. Lineage (NCBI taxonomy): Eukaryota > Metazoa > Chordata > Actinopteri > Pleuronectiformes > Soleidae > Microchirus > Microchirus variegatus. The sequence continues at coordinate 25,830,111 of NC_139807.1, forward strand.
CATCAAGGTTCACATTGTTTTTTTTTATTACCAAAACTGCACAGCAATGAGGTAAATCACTTTTGATTTCAGCAGGTTTGATTGTGGAGGATTAAGACAGACTTTAAAGCTTCAGTGCGTAACTTTTGTTGTTGTTGTTGATTCTTGTTATTATTCTGTTTGATTTAATGAACAGAAACGATGTAACGCGTTAATGGTGGTTAACGGCATCAACGTTAACGCACATTAACGCATGACGCTTTTCCATGACGACTGACAGTACGCTGGTTATTTGTAGCGCTGCTCTTTTCGTTTAATAAACAGACCGCTCCAGTTCGACTGTAGGGGCGCTAACGGCGCTAAAGGAGCTAACGCAGTTGACAGAGCTAACGGAGCTAACATCTTTTTCCGGTCAGTATCATTGAAACGCACCATGCGTTATCATGCATTAAGGTGCCCAGCATTATTTTATATTTAAAAGTTACACACTGCAGCTTTAAACCATTGGTTCTCAAAGTGCGGCCCGGGGGCCAATGGCGGCCTGCAAAAACATTTCTGGCGGCCCGCAATGAATTACATTTGATAGTTTTAATCCAGGAGGTACTAAGTTTGTTAAATATTTATTGGGCATTACTGGATACAGACCAATAAGTATAAACTGTAGAACTGCAATCTGGTCATTAAAATTATTACAAATGGCATTTCTTTCTGGGTTTTTTTCCTTTTTTTTTCCTTTGGCGGCCCTCAGTCCAACCTTGGGCTCCTTAATTGGCCCTCAGGTATCAAAACTTTGAGAACCCCTGCTTTAAACCCACAACGTTTAGGTTCAATGTAAGTGGATAAAAGATCTTGAATCCTATTTTTGTTAAATTAATTCAGTGTGATTTTGTATCAGGGTAAAAACAGTTAGTCAGTTTTAAAGATTCAACCTTAATGGTTAGTTTTAACAATGCCTCGCTCCCTGCAACATAAACCGAGACACGCAAGCATTATTAACTGTGTGGAGAACCAAACATACATGTCCACGTTCACTCTCTCTCTCTCTCTGTGTGTCTCCCATCCCTTTCATGTACTCACACCAAATCAATAGGCAACTCACAGGCAATCAGATGCCATTATTTGTGAAGTTCCACTTCAGTTCACATGAGTTGATAAAGGAGGCTGCTATTGATTCAGCGGCCCTGAAGGAGAGAGCAATTTAAGCGACTGCTGGGGCATAAAACAAACTGGATCACAGGAAAAAGCAGAGCCACAGAGGGAGGACAGGAGAATAATGTCGAATACAGACAAAGCAGAGAAAAGACAGACAAAACTATCCTGTCTCTCATGGATTCACATTCCTCCCGATGCATTTAATCAGCACCAAAGTCGACGCCATTGTGGTCGAGTGATACTGCCGGCTTCCACCTCTCTTTCAAAATGATACATGACGCCAGATGAATGAGCTGACAGCAGGGAGGGACGCATTGAAAATGGAGAGGAAGAAAATCTCCACTGGAGTTCGAACAAACAAGTCAACTGACTGATGAATGATGTAAGTCGGCTGATGTGGGGGCTCTTCATTAATATTCATTACGCTCTGATGTACACAGCAGTCGACTGATGAGCCACTTTCAAGATAACACCAACAGTGAAAGTGTTTGTGTGTTCGAGTGAGATTAGAGGAATCACAGAGGGCGGATGTGTCGGCACGAATCCACAGCTGAGGAAAAAGAGACGGGACAGAGTTTCCTTGGTAAAAGAAAAAAAAGACACTTACTGATTTGAACTCATTCCAAGAGTTGGTCCAGGTCCAGTAGTGTGCCTTGTATTGTCCAAGCCTCACAGCCATCATCTCATTCCCACGGTAGTAGAAGATAGGCCTGTGGAGGATGAGAGGAAGATGGTATGCTCCGAATGTAGAAATAATGTAAGTGAGTGGAATTTCTAACATTTGACACACTTGGACTATGTGGCCCTTATCGAGAACTCACATGAGGCACAGAAAGGCCTTCAGTCAGGATTCAAACAAGTGACCTTCTTCCTGCGAGGCAACAATGCTAACCGATTACACTTGTCATTAGCAGGCTTATTTTAATTTATTTGCAGTCATAATATTGTCTCCTCATTTCTCTGTATAACCACAGTCAGACATCATTTTGTTCTTGCAAACAGACGTGACATCAATGTGTATTTGTCTACAGATTGTTGTGGGATGCACGGTCCGGTTTCATGTTGTTACCAGGATCCATTTTACTGTCAGGTGTGGGCAGTCATACTTAGTGCTATCAACATGCAAGCTGATCACTGAGGATGGCTATTAAAGGGGACATATTATGCAACTTTTTAATCATGTTAATACTTATATTTGGGACTCTGGAGGACGTATGAGTAGGCAAAGTGTGAAAAAAGATGACTTGAAAAACAAGATGAAGTCATGTTTTTGTGGTCCTCCTCAGTCTAAGTACATGAGATAAAACACACAATGTTGACTTCTGCACTCATTGTTGCGTCACAATGAGACATTCCTGGAATTGTTGTCTTCCAGAGCTCCACGTTGTCCCTAAAAGAACGTGAGAGTGCAGACGAGGGCAATAGTATCCGAAAGAGCGTAAGTCTGCAAAGTGTTCTATTCTTGGCTGCACAGTGCAGCACAGAGTTCTACACAAACTTCCAGCCTCAGAGGATTTATATTTTATATACGACGGCAATGTGCCGGTTCGAGATGGCTTATCCAAATGCTAACTGCTGTTAGCTGCCAGAGCCTCAGTGGCACTGACGTAGTTTCCTGTGTCTCAAACTCCTAAGGTCATCCATCCTTCTTGAACACAATTCAACCGCTCCAATCTTTACTCGTGTGTGGCCCTAACCCCAAGCCTAACCCTAACCCTCGGTCAGACAGACGTTTCCTCTTCCTCGCTTACTCCGACAAAGGCTGCTTCTGCCATGATGAACATTTAAATAATGAAGCTATCACTGCCTTGATCTTATAGCCACTACCTGGTTAGGATGTCTCCAACTCTGGGTCGGCGGCCCTGATCTTGCTAAGGAGACACTGGCACCATCACAGGGTAAAAAAAAATCCTGCATAGTTCTGCTTTAGGGGTATTGGTCCCAAAGTAAAGTATATATTATATCACAAATCTTGAGTAAAATTGTGTGTGTGTGTGTGTGTGTGTGTGTGTGTGTGTGTGTGTGTGTGTGTGTGTGTGTGTGTACCCACCTGTCTAAGACTGTGTGGGAGCTGCTCAGCAGGACTGGTGTGAGGTCCAATCCATCCAAGGTTCTGTTTTCAGGAGGACTGATGTCAGCCAGAGCCAAACTGGTGGTGAACAGGTCCATCACATTGGCCAACTGGAAGCTCACCTGCAAAAACACAAAACACAGGCACCATCTGCAGCATGAGAAACACACACACACACACACACACACACACACACACAAAATAAACCTCTCAAGGAAGGTGTTCATACACGATATAAGACATCCTCCTCTTGTACACTTGACAAACTGATCTCACGTTTATCTTGATGCTTTTTCAACAAATCAAGATTGGACTCTTATACGCTGCATGAATACCACACGGCTCGCTCCTTCACGCTGGATTTCCTTCATGAACAAGGCAACAAGGCACAGTCACGATAGGACGCATGCATGCGTGCACACATGTAGTGGCAGGAGCTGCATTTCTCCACACTCTGTTGTCTAATCTCTGCCTGCAGGTTTATTATAAAACCAAAATGCCTCTATTTCCAAAATGAGTTTTTGGTGAGGAAAGGAAAAAAAAAAAAGAGGAGAGGAAGTGAGGAGAGGATGAGGCCCAGGCAGGCGGCTGGAGCTGGAGCAAGCTGGTGTTTTATCTCCTTCTTCCAGTCCCGCTGAAAAGCTTTATTTTATTTATAAACTTTGAACTATTTTCAGATAAAATGCCATTTTTTCGCTGTCATCCTTGATCTTCCGTTCCATTCTCTCCTGAGCGAGCCTTAGAGGACGACGGCGCGCTCACAATCAGATATCAGCTATCAGGCCTGTGCAGCTGTACCGCCATGTGCTGCTGTGCTCCTATCGGCAGCCAGCACACACACACACACACACACACACACACACAAAATCACATACACAAGCTCTAAAGCAATGAAATGAATTCCATTTTTTTTCTCAGCCGTATCCACAGAACTAGCCACAGAAAAGGCGCTGCAACGCATTCCATGATCTATCTGCACACGCACACATACACTAACAGATTTAGTCCTTCACTTCATTTTATTTAAGTCTCCTTTAGATCGACAGATACACATGCAGGTTTGCACAGCTATTCTTGTTAGGACTGTGCATTAGGACTTCCATAACCGAACCGAACCTAACCTAACCAAAAGTAACAATTAAAATCTTAGCCCTAAACGCAAGTTTATTTGTATAGCACCTTTCAACAACAAGGTAATTCAAAGTGCTTTCCATAAAACATTAAAAAGCATAGAAAGGGGACGTTTATAAGAGCAGGCATAAAACAAGCAGGTAAAATATATATGAAAAACAATAAAAACAATAAAAAAAAATACAAATGCAATAAAAAGATAAAAAAGTCTTGCAGAATTGCAGCAGACCTGCAGTGTTTTGTTTGCAGAGTTTCTGCCTCATTAGGACCAGGTTTTAGTCTCCATGAGGACTTTTTTCCTTACAAGGTCAGTCGTTATGCCAGAAAAAAAGTGTATACACACACATTGTTAAAGAAGGAAGAACAAAAGCACAAACTGACATTTAGTAGTTTAAACAACTCGCACGACCAAGCGCCGAACCTTTCAAACTCTATCTTAAGAGTCGTCGTCTTTTCATTTCCTTCCCTTTATTAGCTCTGCAGTCTAAACTGAACTTCATTGTTTTGCCAACGCTTTGTTCCTCTTCCATTTTTTCGTCTGACTCATCACTCTCTGTTAATGTCACACAGTCTCTCTCTCTCTCTCTCTCTCTCTGTATTGTGAGTGGTGATGCTGGTTATCAGAGGAGGCAGCGCTTCTATCCCTGTCCCTGCCACTCCTGCCCTGTGTGTCTGTTGCCTGATAAAAAGGCAACAAAAGGCACCGTGACACTCGACAACATTGCAGGGGCCGACGAACCCCACCCACCTCGGCGTCTTTGTTCCTCACCCTCATCATCTTCCTCCTCCTCGCCCCTCGGGCAGTGGAGGAATGCTGAATCCGCACCTGTGCTAAGACCACCCATGCTCCTTCATTCCAGTACACAATCCTATTAAAGAGGAGTACTTCACATGGGTCATTTACACTCATCACTGGTCACTTTATAAGGTACACAGGACAACCAATAAAGTGGCAGGAGGTGGTGCACCTGGTGTGGTCTTCTACTTGCATCCTTGAAAAGGATGGTGCCATGGTGGCATCTACTGATGTCAATCTGGTTTGTTTTTTTACTTTTTCCTGACATTTGTCACTAATAAATGTCTATTTTGTAGTGGTGTATAATCTCCAAATGCTTAAAGGAGACATATTATGCAAAATTTTGCACCAGAGATAGCTTAGAAGTTTCCCCTTAAAGAGGCTTTACAGGTGCATTTACCACGGCGACAGGAGAAGGGAACATAGGTTTTTCTGTCCATCATGATCAAACTCTACTATATGCTTGGCAGAGAGATTAGCCTATTTCTCCAAGTTAAGCTAGTTCCCTGGTGTCCTAGTGTCAAAATACCTTAAGGATGAAGCACCACAGCAGTTCAATCACTCTGCCAAAACAGCCCTGTTCAGAACGCTCGCTTTTGAGTGCCTGTCTCTTTAAATATGCAAATGAGACACAGGAAACTACGTCAGCGTCACTGAGGCTCCGGCAGCTAACAGCAGTTAGCATTTGGAAAAGCCGTCATTTGCCGACTCTAGCCGGCACAATGAGTAAATCCTCTGAGGCTGGACGTTTGTGGAGAACTCTGTGCTGCACTGTGCACCGTTTTTTTAGGGACAGAGTGGAGCTCTCCGAGACAACAATTCCAGGAACGTCTCATTAATATATATTAATATAATATATAATATAATATATAAATATATATATTTAAAATGATTAAACGTTGATTATGCATCATATGTCCCCTTTAACATCAATGTCATATTCAAAGTCGCTGAAATCAACTTTCTTCCACATTCTGATACTCAGTTTGATCCTCAGCTAGGTTTCATTGCACAGATGTCCTCAATAAACAGTGAAATTGTCCTTCTTTCACCAACTCCCACCACCCAAATATGCCCCCCCCCCCCCCCCATCTCAATACCAATGGCATTGTTATTTTCTCAGTTGGTATGATAAACCTGCTCAACAAAGGCCTGCATGGCTGTTTTATTGTCTCCATTATTTCACTGCAAAAGCTTACGGACTTTCCAATGCACAGATCAACACAGATTTCAGAGGACTACAAAATAAGGGCGTCCTCCCGACCACAAAGCAGCACAGGGCTGTGACAAATCCACAGCTGCACAGTACAGTAGCTCCAACTAAGCAGCTTTGTCATTACAACCCCAGAGATGCTCGAGGGGAGGATCTGAAGATCGTTGTCCTCACAGCCGATGCCACAACTGTATTCACAAACACACACACACACACAACTATTCTGTGGTTTTCCTGGCACTGGCATTTATTTGCCACTGAGCTTGAAAGTCATTTGGTTGGTTGGTGAAGAATCTGTGTTTTTATGGCAGTTTCCATCCACACAATACAATATACTCATAAAGTCACCATCAGGCATTAAGGAATTGGTTCTGCACGTGTGAAGTGCGATTACTTCATGTTCAGTTATGGAATGATGACTAAAACCATACACAACATAAAAACGTGTAACTAAAACAAACAATAATAATGAGAACATGCATTTTGTTTAATAAGAATAATGACTGCATAAAGCATGTCTCTTATTTTGAAAGCCAGGTTTGAAAGGAAGTGGTGCTGTGTACAGGTGAACTGCTTGGTTACAGATAAAACATAGATAACATAAACATGTGTATTTTATTTGATAAGCAGTACTGTACTACTAAAATGGAAGAACATGAAAAAGTTTAGAAAAGTTTATTTTACAAGAATAACTGCTAGAAACTTAAATGTGCATTATGTAATAAATCTAAAGCAACTGGCCATAAAATCCTCCTTATATGTCACAGAGACTCAGGAATAATGTTCATATAACAAACTGAACTCACCAACAACAACAGTACAGACAAAATATTTGCATTAAAAAAAATATTTTGCAGACTGCGAATCATGTTTATATTTTGAAATCATGTTTTGGCATGTGGCGCTACCTACCGCCGTCTACCAATCATTGCAGTCAGTAGAGTCTCAGCTGCCGAGCAACCACGGGTTGCCAGTTACGTTAGAAAACGAAACCTTAAAAGACCTTGGTATTTTGAATTTGAATGTAGTAACTGTTTTTGGCCACATTCTTACATATGGCACCTTTAATATAACATTTGATGTTAAATCCCTGAACCTGCCATGAATTGCTTTATGAGGAAGTCAATTTCAGCTTTCCGGTACAGATCAAGTTGTGACTGTCACCTAGTTGCTGCCCTCAAACAGACACATTTTCACTTTCAAACTCAGCCTGTTGCTGACATGAAAAAAAACAATTACACTACCGTTCAAAGGTTTGGGGTCACTTAGAAATGTCCTTATTATTGAAGTAAAAAGGAAAAAATTAAATGAATCAGAAATCCACTCTATACATTGTTAATGTGATAAACGACTATTCTAGCTGCAAATGTCTGGTTTTTAATGGAATATGTACATAGGTGTATAGGGGCCCATTTCCAATGTTCTACTGGTACATTGTGTTTGCTAATTGTGTTAGAAGGCTATTGGATGATTAGAAAACCCTTGAAAACCCTTGTGCAATGATGTTAGCACAGCTGAAAACAGTTTTGCTGGTTCTTTGATGAAAGCAAAAATATTATTTTGAATAACTCGACTATATTTTATATTCATTTTGCAACTCTTTGGATGAATAAAAGTGTGATTTTTAATGGAAAACACAAAAAAAATTGTATAGGTGACCCCAAACTTATGAACGGTGTACACAGTTTCAATGTTTATAAAAACAGGTTGTGTTTGTGTGTGTGTGTGCGTGAGCATGAAGACAGTGTAATGCTGGATTTAAGAGCGGATCCGTGTGTGTGTGTGTGTTCATGCTCCACAAATATTGCCAATAACATTATGCTCTTCAATGTTGTGAATGTTATGTGAAACCGTGAAAATGCTCACGGTTTCTGTTGTCCACATTTTACATACATTATAATAGCCCCAACCCCCCCCCCCCCCCCCTTTTTTAAAAAGCATACATCTATGTGGGGGACGTAGGATCAAAAACTCATGTTCGACACACTTTCACATCGACACTGGCTCGTCAAAATGTGGCACAGGTGCAGCAAAGCCTGCAAACTCAACAGCGTTCATGCCAGTGCCAGCGTCTTCAACACTCCTCCTCCTTTTTTCCCTCCCTCTTCTATACCCTCGCATCCCCCTTTTACTTCTTTCCTGCACCCCCCCCCCCCACACCTCCCCTCCACTCTCCTCCCCGCTCCTTTATCCAGAGCGCCTGGCATATTCAGATACTGAAGTCCTCATTACAGCTCAATCCAACCTAAGCAAACACACAAACAGATTAGCCGCTTAAGACGCTCCCAATCCCCCTCTCCCGCGTTATTCTGCTGTGCTATCAGGCCCCAGCACACGCCTGTGAGATGAGCCAGGGGCAAGGCTTACTGCAGACTGCAGCCTCCGCTCGCTCCTCCACCAAATCCCTCTGCGTCACAGCCCCGTGTCACAGCTGCCCCTAATACAATTAAAAGTCATTTGCAGAACGCATGGGCTTAGGGGATCACGTTGTGGGTGGGTGGGGGTGTGTGGGGGGGTTAAATTGGGGTGGGAGAGGGGAAAAATAAAATAGAGAGAGAGACGGAGAGTTGGGGTATTATTAATTCCAGCCCAAAAATATTTGAGGAAACTGGGGAAAAAGACGACGACCTCACACACTGTGTGGCCAAGGTTTATCTTGTTTCAGGAGTTCAGTCTCAGAAACGGAACAAACTGCACCCGTTAACGGGTCACAATAAACTAGAGCTGCAACTAACGATTATTTTTGTAATCTATTAATCTGTAGATTATTTTCTTGATCAATCGTTTGGTCAAGAAAATGTCAGAAAAAAACACCTCGAAATGATGTTCTTGAATGTCTCGATTTGTCCACAAACCAAAATGATTCAGTTTGAATGATTTCTTTGTTATGTGGAGAAAAGAAACGAAGAAATATTCACATTGATCGATAAATAATCGATTAATTCTTTCAGCTCTACAATAAACAATATATATATATATTTTTTTAAATAATCATCAGATTTTTTTAAAGTTTTTGTTGTCAGAAACTTGATTAGTACTGCAAAGATACCTCACCATTGTTAGGTTATCCAAAAAGTTTGTTTGAAAAAGTTTTTTGATGAAATGAAGTTTATACAACACTGCAGTGCAGATTAGTGTCATTCATTTGCCCCTCCCATTTCCAATTTACCACACTCACACGTGTGCATTTTCACCACGACTGAAGTGTATTCTGGCATGTTTAAGCCCTCAAATTGGCTATTTATTTTTAGGAACAACAATAATTATAACTGGGACTGCGCGTAGTCATGATAGAGCCCTCGCATCCAGACGCAAGAGTCCCCACACAAGGTGAGGAGTGCAGTAGTTCCCTGACCGGACTTGTGAATCTGTGAATCCAAAAATGGGCGCAAAAATTCAAAAAGGTCGACTTCCTATTGAGTTGAGGCCATGGTTACAGTCGACTTTTGTGTCTTCCCACCAAGTTTCGGGAAATTCTGTGGAACTCAATGTTTGCCGAAGTCATAGGGCACTTCCTGTTTTGTGGGCGAATGCTTGAAATTCGCCAAAACGGCAAGGGTTGCCATGGCCACACCGTTTTGAATCCACCAAACAGTTCAACAACATTTCATTTTCATTTTTTTATGTCGGTGCGACAAATCGACGAGTTTGTTGATTTATGTAAGGTGCAAATCGCCAAAATGGACGGCAAAATTCTAAATGACTGACTTCCTGTTGAGTTGAGGCCATGGTTACGGTCGACTTTTTTGTTCGTCTTGGTCTATAACATTTTCCCGCCAAGTTTTGTGAAATTCAGTGACATTTTCATCCTTAGGGGGCGCTACAGATCCCTTGAGCAACGCACGGGTTCGGGACCTATGCCATCCTAACCCCCTCAAAAATAACCAGAAAACCACAGATATAATAATAATAATCTGAAGGATAACAATAAGATCCTCGCAAGAACTGCAGCTGTTACGGCCCCAATAAGAAGAATCAATTACAATAGGCTCCATCACACTTGTCTGTTCAGACTCTAATAAACTTTATTTACACTGTAGTTTTTCTAACAAATGTTACAATGCGAGTCAAATCAAACCTAATTAAATATTTCAAGAATGTTTTGCCTGAAGGTTAAGCACTTTTGTAAAACATCTGTTATTAAGCTTGTTGTTAATAAACTGAGAACTCAGATGGAGGGGGGAAAAAAAGAAAATTGGTCAAATATATTGCCCCCTCCCTCCTAAAAATTGCCATCATATATCAGCCATCGCCTGCGCTCCATTCTAAAGGTCGACAGTGGAACTGCAACCCTTATCAGTCGACCTCTACAATTATTTCTTTACTCTCAGTCTGATCCCCCGGAATTGTACATTGCCTTTTAGAGAATATTTCATCTTCTGGTAGCTGCTGATAAGCATTTGAAATGAAAAACATTTTCACACATCTATTTTTTTTTTTTTTTTACACACTGCTCTTCCTTGGCATCACAATTCAGGGGAGAGACAATAATACAAACCTGGCTCTCGAAGACGTTAGGGATTCAGTAAGTGATTATTTTGCATATTTTTGGAAGATGTACAGTACTGTTCAAAGGTTTGGGCTCACCTTAACAATTTTTTGTTAAGGTGTTTTCCATTAAAAGTCACACTTTTAATCATCAAAAGAGTTGCAAAATGAATAGAAAATATAGTCAAGACTTTGACAAGATTAGAAATAATGATTTTTATTCAAAATAATAATTTTGCCCTTTCGTCAAAGAACCAGCAAAACTGTTTTCAGCTGTGCTAACATCATTGCACAAGGGTTTTCAAGGGTTTTCTAATCATCCAATAGCCTTCTAACGCCATTAGCAAACACAATGTATCATTAGAACACTGAAAATGGGCCTCTATATACATAGTCGTTTATCACATTAACAATGTATAGAGTGTATTTCTGATTCATTTAATGTTATATTCGTCGAAAAACAAGTGTTCTTACTTCAAAAATAAGGACAAGTGACCCCGAACCTTTGAACAGTGTTACCACAACCTTTGAAACACTGAGTTATTCTAACTTACCGTGCCCTTTCTTATGTGTCCAGGCCACCAGGCGATGGCCGGCTCCCTCATTCCCCCCTCAAAAGTGGTCTCCTTCCCGCAGAGGAACGGCCCATTGCTGCCACCTGAGGAATAAGCAGCAAATATGACTGTAAAGTGCTTTATTATTATTATTTATTATGCGTGAATTGACATACTTTCACGAGGGCCAGACATTACGGCCGCTCCGTTGTCTGACGTGAAGAAGACAAAGGTATTATTGTCAATTCCCAGAGTCCGCAGCGAGGACAGGATCTGACCCACGCTGTCGTCCAGCTCCATCACCGCATCTCCATATCTGCAGGGAGAAGTCAATCACAGCCGATGGAAAATAATATTCAATAATGTATAACCTCATCAGGGTGAACTGTGTGTGTATAAAAGAGTCGTCAGTAAGGCAGGATGTAGTTTACCGGCCTCGCTGGCTTTTTCCTAGGAAGTCTTTGGAGGCGTAGACAGGGGCGTGAGTGGAGTCGGCTGCCCAGTAGAGGAAGAAGGGTCGCTGAGCCTTAGTCTGACGCTCTATGAATTCAAGACCTTCCTGCAAGAGGTGAGACACTTTAAACACAGATGTCAGGGTGATGCTGACTATTATTATAGAACATTTCAAGTCATTTCAAGATAATCTTTGTTTTTTTGAATAAAGTCACCTCACTGTCAAAGTGCATCAGGGCAAATGGATAATTTCCTCAATTTCAAAATTTCATTAAAATTTTTCCTTAAGAGGTTTGCATAGATTTTCAATGAATCCTTGTTCAGGGTGATGCTGACAAAATCACACTTTCATTTTGTTACTTGATGTTTTGAATGTTTCTTTTACTGGACAATACAATAATAATATTAATAATATTTCTTAGTTTTTTTGATTTATGGAAGGAAATGTTGAAAATATACTGGGTGTAACAAATGTTGTAGTACTGCAAGACCAAGACTCAGACTGAAGCTCCAGTTTCTAGTACTTCGATTCGAGCACTGGCAGCATTTGGACGTTTATTTTTTATTATTTTTTTAAATATGAAATGAAATTATTTGGCATAAGATCCTCTGAAGCTGGAAGTTTGTGTAGAACTCTGTGCTACACTGTGCAGCCAAGAAGAGAACACTTTGTAGACGTCCGCTCTTCCAGATATTATTGCCCTCGCCTGCACTCTCGCGTTTTTTATGGACAAAGTGGAGCTCCACGAGAGAACAATTCCAGAAATGTCTCATTGTGACGTAGCAATGAGTGCGGAAGTCAACATCGTGTGTTTTATCTCCTGTACTTAGACTGAGTAGGACCACAAAAACATGAGTGAGTCATATTTTTCACACTTTTCATAGGGCCTCCAGAGTCCCAAATACAAATATTGTCTTACTCTGACTAAAATCAGACTTTTTAAATGCGTGTAAAGATCTTCTATCATCTTCTATGCAAAGAGCCCTGGAAAAAAAGATGGTGAGCCTCAACTTACCTTCAAAAGCATCTGCGTGAAGTTGGACTCTCCCGTACTCCTGTTAATCGCAAACTCCTCATAGTATCTGAAAAACAAGTGCGTTGACATGATTCAATAAATGGACCTTGGTCTGAATGCCTGCTGTCTGTGCCCTGTTCTTTCTCCTCGACTTCTTCTTCCACAATGACATCAATTGCATCATCGGGGCTTTACAATGTCGCTCCACATTGATCAAAACTACGACTGCAGACAATATCATTAGGACAATGAGAGCAGACGTCTCTCTCCCCGTGGATTGTATTTGTAGAAGCTGTTTGGTGAGAGACATATTTCGGTGGAAGTCTCAGCAGAGCTGAGCAGAGGGAACTTTTATGAGGTGCTGCTGAAGCGTGACACGGCAAACACAGAAGCGGTGACAGGCGTCTCTCTTTTATATGCTTCACTGCCTCCAGGTGTCCTCGCACACAGCCAACGCAACCTGCCGTCTCTAGAGGGCGTACGTATGCCTGTGTGTATATGTGTGTGTGCGCGTGTGTGTCCAGGGCCCAGGTATGCAGCGCTGATTAAACCCATGGCTAAGCGAAAAACACGCCCGGCTGCCAGTTTCAATGACCCTGAATACACATATGGCAGTTTTGGGGAAAAACAAATGGGCGGAAAATGGAATACACAAGCACAGCTGGTACAGAGAGAGGAAGAGGAGGGAAGACACTTGAACAGACAGCCAAAGTATTCCACTGAGTCACAGCGAGAGAAGATGTTTTTTTTCTTTTGTGTCTTTCTGTGAGGGCTTGAGTGTGATACTACCTGCCGACCATCTCTGAATTGTTGTAGACGGGGATGTTGGGTCGCGACTGCTTGCTGTTGTAAGGGCCAAAGTGGCAGTTTGGTGCACCGAACCATTCATCAAAACCTTTTTCCAGAGGAAGGTGCTGTGGTCTGTGGCCCAAATGCCTTTGGGTGACAAAGGAAGAGTATTCATACACTGCAAGAAGGCTTTTAGCCAGCAGGGCGTTCGGGCGTCCTGTACTGAAAATAATAAGAAATTGGGCGCCCTACTTTTAGGCAGGACGCCCTAAAGATGCTATTTTTCCCCCGGTAACCACCGAAATGATGTTGTGATGACACGCGGATATAGCTGGCCGTAGATTTTTGCCAGCTGGCCTGTCTATACCCGCTTAGAGTCTGTCAAAGATCACAGTGGAACAGCACCTATCCCCTGTATTTATCGCGACTGTACTCGATCCTCGTCACAAAGATCATTATGTATGTCATATATGGATGTGGAGATATAACTGCGCATAGAGAAATTATCCATTCTGCGCTTGATACGAAAGGTCCGCTTCCCTCTAAAAAAAATCCTAAAAATCTAAAAGCCTGACTGCAAGGTAACGTAGTCAGGATCTAGTGGTAATTGGGAGGAATTAGGAAATGGCAGAGACACCACAACATGATATTATCACGTTATTGCAATATACGGAATATCTGCAAAATCATATATTGCAATATACTCATACCCTAACCCGACAGCTATAGTGAGAGTGAATACTTGGCATCATCTATTCTAGTGGAATTATATTTTTCTATGCAAATCCACAAAACTAACGTTAATGATCTGTTAAAAAATTATATGCTGAAAAAAATAATTTGAACGAGTCATTTATTGTCGTTAATGAATTGGCTGCCAATGGCGTCTATAGACGTCAATTCAAATACAACCGTTCACTGCCAATGACGTCTGATGAAAGAAGAGAGTCTACTCTTTCTTTTGGTTTTTCTGTGTTTAAAATGAGTTAAGAAGTCAATATTTTCTCAGGTCACGATGAGATGAGAAATGGAATAAAGATCAAAGATAAAGAGCTCACCACTTGCCAACTATCTTGCTGACATAGCCCCTTTTTTTCAGCATCTGGGGTAACAGAATCTCATCCTTAGAGATCCCTCCGACTATCTCCTGGGGTGTGTATGCTATTTAAAAAAAAGTAAACATAATTAGTTATTTAATAACTATTGGTGTAATATCACTGTTTGTATGTGTACTGAGGCAGTACCATTGCGGGCGTGGGCGTTGGTGGTGTAGAACCCGTTTCTGACAGGCAGCCTGCCGGTGAGAAGTGAAGCTCTGGCTGTGGGTGACCCAGGGTGACGCAGGGTGAAACATGACAAAACAAACAAACACACTCATAAAATAAACTAAAACCAATATTTGAAACGATTAAGCAGTCATAGGATACAAAGGTTGTGCAACTGAAAATATGCAAATGTTGCCAGACAATATGATTCTATATCAATTATTATTATTGAAGTCCCGGAATTTCAGTCATTTGCTTTTATTTCAACCAAAAGTAAATTATACAAGGATAGGATATAGAAATTATATTGACGCAAAGTCGCAAACTGCTGCATTTCTGATTCATTGGGGTTTATGTGTATACTTTTTAAAAGATAATTTTGTCATTCTCTGCTTTTTTTAAAGGTCACATAGAGTGGTCCTGTTGCACATATATGTGAGTTATGGAGGTCTACTTACATATATTAAGTTGTTTTTATGGTCAAAATCCTCCTAGTTGATGTAAACGAGCCGATTGAAATCTGTCCTTTCCGAAGCGCTTGTCAGTCGCGCTATTTTTAGCCATAAATCTCGCCCGAGAAGACAGAGTGTGTTGTGATTGGCCAGCCAGCGTAGAGCCTTCCCACCTGTGTTGTGATTGGCCAGGTATCTGGAAGTGACGTAATCTATCACGTCAGCTCTCAGAAGCGCAGCTCCCTCTCTGGAGCGGTGGATGCATTGCTACTCATTATCAAAACATTGTTTTAACAATGTTTAAAAATAGCTTCGTCATGACTCTCCGCCGCAGTCCCTTTATGACTTTAAACCGGAGTCAGACCCAGAGTCAGAAGACACTGTTGCTCGTGAAACACCTCCACAACGGACGTTATTCTTCTTCTGCGGTTCAATGTACGCAACCGGATGTGCCCGGACTACCGCCCGGAGCAGGACGATCGGTTGTTCAGGAGAACCGCTGCTTACGTAACGTTAACGGGATTTTCAGTGATCTCGTTGAGCCCCGAGATTACAATAAAACACAACGTTCTCAGCAATGGCTGAACTGTTTGTTTCGAACCGTCAGGCTTCATAAACAAGGTAATGACGCAGATACACACCAAAAAAAACAGCGATAATAGGAACTTCCGGTCTAGTTCTGCTTTAAATAAATAAATATGAATATTATGGGTAACAGTGTTGCTTTGTGACTGAGAAATGTTGTTCATTTTGAGATTTACATGAAAGGTTGTTTCAGTGAAGTTTGTTGGTGAGATTTATTATTTTGGAAAACCAGCTTCAGTGTTGACTTAAAGTTTCTCTGATGATGTTAGAATTGAATCTAAACAACGATGGCAGAGGTAAAACTCATTTTTGATTCTTTGATTATGGACCTTTTGCATGGTTTTTGCGATTTATACACTGTTTTTTCACCGTTATGCACCTGCGCTCTTCTTTTGGTTACATATTATAGAATTGTAATGTAATCTGTAATTGTTTAATTTCAATAAAAGTTGTCTATAAGGGATTATTACTGACTCACATGGGGAACAGAGAGGGTTGGCAGTGTAGAAATTTGGAAACAGCATTCCCCCAGCAGCCATGGCGTCCAGGTTAGGGGTCTCTTTAGAGGGCTGGCCAAACACCCCCAAGTCCCCCCAACCCATCTGTAGAGCAAAGGCCAGATTATTAACTAATCCAGCATACATATTATGTGCAGGTCCACATACACACTATACAGCCTCACACTTAAATGTTAAATGCTTAGTTAGAGTTACAGCTACTACTCCAAAGACACAGACATGATGATAATATAAGTACTGTTTCAGGAGGGAGAAAATATTAATATTCATAACTCACAACTGAATCAGTGCACTCTTTTCTTTTCCTGTGTTGGACTAAAAAGAAGAAGTAAATGACTCACGTCGTCCATGAGCATGATGATGATGTTTGGAGACGAAACATTTGATGGGTTTTCTGTCAAAGAACCACATATTAGTGTAGTCAACAGGAGCAAAGTTAGAGCAGCCATCCCTCGCAGCAGAGATCCACTTCACTCGATCATATGAGATGAGCCACTACTTATAGGAAGTGGTTTGTTTGTCTTCGTGCGATCCTCAGGCTCAATGTTTGCGCATAAACAGTAGAGCAGGTTTTGCGTTATGCCCGCTTGACTCAATTCGGAATTTATTTTCTTTAACTGTTGTTATTTTGTCAAAATATTATTACCGAACAATTACAAAGCACGACTACATCGTTCAAGTGAAAACACACTTAAGTTTGTCCCTCGACTTTTGGTGCATTCACGAACTTCTGTTAGCTTTTACTTCGCGCTAAACACAATTAAAGTTTGTTAATTAAAAGTAACCATATCGACACTTTAACAGATAAACAATTGAAGCCAAAAGGTTAGCAACGTATAACCACAATGGATTTAGCGGATAATATACATTAAACGGTTTTAATTACGTACAGTTCTATAGCGAAACCAGAAACTGAACTCTATTTTGACTTTTCCAACTGTCTTTGAATGCAACGCGTCACGTGATCGCGTCTGACAGCTCAGAGGAGGAACTAACATGGCGGTGTGCATAGCAGTAATCGCGAAAGAGGTAATGGATGTTGCTTTGAAATGTCTGAGGTTTAATCTGCACTATGTTTTGTCACGTCAAACGTATTTAACACCTTCTTAGAACGGAATCGGTAACAGTTGTCATGTTTGCCTGGCTGTCAGAGAGTTCAGCAGCATGAAATGCACCAAGGCAGCTAACAGCGTTAGCATCTATTGAGGACAGGCTGCTGCCAACATTCGCTGTATTTATGACGATTTAATGGACGTGTTTCGTTGTAACTGAGCTTTCTGCACTCTTTCCCAACCCTCAGAATTACCCGCTGTACATTCGCAGCGTGCCCACTCAAAACGAGCTGAAGTTTCACTACACAGTACACACTTCTCTGGATGTGGTGGAGGAGAAGATCTCAGCTGTGGGCAAATCACTAGGAGACCAGAGAGAGCTGTACCTGGGTCTGCTCTATCCTACTGAAGACTATAAAGTGTATCCTTTGCTTCTGTGTTTATTTATGAGTTAAGTCAGTGAGAGGTGGCAAAATCCCCTTATACCTGTTGTTTTTTGTTAGTTTTTTTGTTAATGAATATTGGAATGCCATTCAAAAGCATTTATTTCTCCATTTCCTCACTCTTACTCCCATATTTTGACAAATGTGCATGAAGAGAATATGAAAATGTGCAACACCATAACAATACCTGGAAATAGGAGTTACAAGAGTCGTTATAATAATAAATAAGGAATTATCTGAATGGATTCAACTTATTTTAGCCAGGACAATCGGTCAGAAGACGAGTCGATTTCATCTATCGTTCAAAATTAGAACAGATATTAATGTTATGAAGAAACCAGGTTCATTACAATATGACAGGAATTGACAAAACTTTCTTAATTTGAGTCAAGTCTTGTCTTAATTTAAGTACTTGACTTGCATTTTTATGAGTCGATCTTAATTTAGAATGTGATCTAAAGTTATCTTATGTCAGTAACTATACATGTGTATATGCATATGTATGTATATATATATATATATATATATACACACATCTATATATATACACTTTTTTTTTTAAGGGTCCGGAATTTCATGCGTAGTTCTATGTTTTTATATATGAAGTGATTTGACCATTACAATAATTCTTTATTTGTGATACTGCCTTCAAGTATCAAATGTGTGAACTAACAGACAGGAAATGACTAACTACCCTCTTCCATCCTTGACTGGTGAACTAGATACGGGTATGTAACAAACTCCAAAGTGAAATTCGTCATTGTGGTGGACTCTTCAAACACATCACTGAGGGACAATGAAATAAGAAGTGTAAGTTACGTCTGTTCACAACAGATGAACAGTTTAACTGTCAGTTTAAACCAGTTGTAAAACCGTTTGCACCGATTGTTGATTCACAGTAATTCACCATTTAACCTGTGATCGTTCTTTTCCAGATGTTCAGAAAATTACACAACTCGTTCACTGACGTGATGTGCAACCCCTTCCACAATCCTGGGGACACCATTCAGTCCAAGTGAGTAAAGTCTTTTTTTTTTAAATCTTTTTAAAGGGTTGTTTTAATCACGGTTATTTAATCATTGTTTGTTCTTCAGGGTCTTTGATGGAATAGTTACGGGGATGATGGTGCAAACTGGATGATGTCCGTTTCTACTCGTTCTCCGCTGTACATAATACTGAACTTTTGTTTACTTGTTGCCTTTAATTGTGAAATGCATAACTAATAAAAATGTATCTGTTGCACATTGCCGCGTGTCATTTCACTACAATGGAATACCAGATATTTGTTTTATTTATTCACTTAACATAGCCCAAAAAAAAAAGTTATACATACGGAGGCATGATACTTAACATTGCAAGCAGCGACACTAAACATTCAGTTTGTAAAAACATCAAGAAATGCGACTGCATCGTGATTTGAGGTCTGTCCATGCATCCACAGCAACTTAACTTCTAATGCCAACAATCTGTGCTCCCAAGCCCTTGTTCTTTACATTGTGTCCAACTCAAGACTGATGCATGGGTAAAACTTCTCCATTCTGTACATACACACACACGCGCGCGCACACACACACACACACACACACACTCCACTCAGTAATGCCTAGAAACAATTGTTAAAATTATTTCCATTAACCCACTCGGGGATGTAGACTGTGGGTAGTGTTAGCGCTGTTGGGGGTAGTGTTGTCCACTCGAAGCTTCCCCCAACTCGTCGGACGGCGGCGTGATGAGCAGAAGACACGGATAACGTTTAGGCATCTGTTCGTGGTAGTCCATGTGTCCCCACTGTCTCTTCGCAACTGAAGGGCCTCCGTAATAAGGGTGGGGTGTTTGATGTTGGGGCCTGGTCGACTGGTACCGGAATCGGCCTCGCGAGCTGTTCTGATACCTGGGGGGACGATAACCTCGGCCTCTTCCTCTGGAGTGTCCTCCTCCCCCTCCTCCTCTGGAGTGTCCTCCCCTGTCTGTGGTGCTGATGCCTGGCATATTGGTCCTTTTTGGCATTACCTGCAAGCCACAGGAAACATGGGTTTTAAGAAAAAGGTCCACTGTGTAACACTTAGGAGGGTTTATTGGCCCGAAATGCAACAAGCCATTGTATTTATATTTGTTAAAGTGTATAATCATTTGGTTTTTGTAGCATAATGCTGCAAGCAAACATGATGACCACCGTGTTGAGATTCTCCAGATGACGTCACGTACTTGCCTGCAGCTGGACTCTGCTCATAATGGAGGAGAAACTTATTTGAGGGTGTGCCCCAGGGTTATTATAGTTAACGAAAATGAAATGAAATCTTTTTTTTTTTTCTCAAAACTTCATTCTGAAATACAGACCACTTAAATTTTACCAGGTGTTAAAGGTTAAAGAATGAAATGAAAGGATTTGATCATCCATATTTGGTGTCACACATTCTTTCATACTTTTCAGTGTCTGCAAGTTATGCACCAGCAATACTGTCTCATGACGAGCAGCTAATCCTGCTAACCCAGGCTCAAGACTGATGCAGGCCAGGCCAGGAATGATGATCCAAATACAAGCATTTTGATTTAGTCTACTCTGCTCGTCATGCTTAAGTATGAAAGTATACACGGTGAAGCTCAAAGTTAAGTCCAGCTTCAGATGGTGTTGTGAAACAACATGACAGGGGTTTCTTCTCTGCAGAGATCCACTCCATAAGAGATAGAGTGCAACAATGTGTCCGATATTATCCATGGTTGATGGTTTGGTGTGAACGCAGCACAAGATGTTGTCACTGTGTTTCTACAGCAGCCTGAAAGGATAAACCAGCCAGAGTGTGCATTTTCTTTTAAAAAGCTTACTGCACAACACTACATTACTGTGGTTAACTGATGTCACTAATTATTAGAGACTGGTCTTTTAGAGAAGCGGATTGAGACGAACATGGCAGACAGAAAAAGGTGCTGGGACTCATTTGTTTTTTTCAAATGATAAAATGATTTACTGGTGAAGTTTCATTTTGTAGCTGAATATCCCTCACCCTTCTCTTGTATACATTAATATGCTTTGTCCATTGGGGGCTACTGTAAAGACATGACCCAGCTCCTGATAAAACTTCAAAGGTGCCCAACTGGTTACTTATGGGCAACCTTTTTAACCACGAGCAGTCAATATTACAGCCTTTACCCGACCATCTCCATGTAACCTCTAGTCTGGTATTAGTGATGATGCTGATGGTCAGTGAGAATCTGACGTTTTAAATCATGTATCGTGATGTGACTCACCTTCAGGACTCTCCCTCTGAACAAGGTCTCATGCAAACCAATGGCACTCTGCACAGAGTCTCTGTCTGAGAACTCGATGTAAGCAAAGCTGTGAAAAGAGGAAGGAGAGAGAAAAAATAAATTCCAACATGTTAACATTATTTTATTCCAACATTGTCCAGTATGGGGTTGGGCAGGGGTTCTCAAAGTTTTGATACCCGAGGGCCAATTTAGGAACCCAACGTTGGACTGAGGGCCACCAAAGGAAAAAAAAAACTGAAAGAAATCCCATTTGTGATCATTTTAATGACCAGATTGCAGTTGTACAGTTTACACCTATTGGTCTGTATCCAGTAATGTCCACTAAACATTTAACAAGCTTAGTACCTCCTGGATTAAAACTATCAACTGTAATTCATTGTGGGCCGTCAGAAATGTTTCTGCGGGCCGCCATTGGCCCCCGGGCCGCTCTTTGAGAACCACTAAGGTTGGGTATAATATCACCAATTTGTGTATGATCGATATTTAGGGGTGTCACGATTCTCCAAATCCTTGATTCAATTTTAAAGGTCACAATCTTTTTTTCCCTCTTTCAGCACCGATGGCTCTGCCACTTTTAGACTCGCCTACTTTGGTCTAGGATCATTGGTTTTATGTCATGATAATAATTTTGAATTTCAATTTTCCACATGGTTGAATAATGTCCATCATTTGATTTGCATCAGTTTAATGATTTATTTGTTATGTGGAGCAGAAACAAGGAAACATTCACATTTAAGAAGCTAAAACAATCAGAAATCTTGTTTAAATCGATTAATCAATTATCAAAATAAGTGACGATTAATTTAGTAATCGAATAATTGTTTCAGCTCTAAGTTAAACCATCACTGTGTTTGTAATGGCTGAAGTAGCTGACATTTTAAAGCTGTAATACAGTGATATTTTTTATTTCAGGCACAATTTAGGGAACCAGCACAGTTCTGAAAGTATCAGTAAACGCATAAATGGCTTTACAGTAAACAATTTAGACAGAAACGTGATGCACAAGCTTAACTCACCCCTTGGGATGGCCAGAGAATCGGTCACACAGGATAGTGACTCTGTTCACGGGTCCACAGCCGTTGAAATGGATTTCCAGCTCATCCGCAGTCGCTCCATAGTCTACCTGGGATTTGTTGGGAGAGCATGTTTAGGTCAGAGCCGTGAAAAACATGCTCAATACGTGTTTGAAGAATATGCATTCAGACACGTCTTACATTTCCTACATAGACTGATCTGTTGTCTGCATCTATTCTCTCTTCAGGAGTCATGTTGTAGAAAGGGCCTGGGGAAAAAAAGAATGTACACAGAGGTTAGTCCAGGTCAAACGAACAGTTTGTTTCTACAGACACCATGTTCAGTTTTCTCAGTTTGTCAATTATGTTTCGTTGTATTTAAACTGAGCTACGGTTGTAGACCATGTTGACTTTCAATCACCGTTTTCTGATTAGGTTTAACAGCTTCTTCTACGATTTCTGGGTCAAAATCGAGGGCTTGAACTATGGGACATGCGTAGAAAACACCTCCTTTACACCTGGCATTAAAATGTGTTGTCTGTAATCAGATGGCACCTGACCACTTAAACATAAATACAGGTGTAAATTAGGGCTGGGCGATACGCCGTCAAATCTATATCACGATATATTGAGCAGCTCACCTCAATAACGATCAATGAAGGAAGTTACCGGAGGAAATGGGAGGAAAAATAGGGCGTCCTGCCTAAAAGTGGAGCGTTTTAAAAAAGGGACATGAACATACCGTTCTAGCTACACACAGCAAAAATGTTTTGTTTTTTTTACATTTTTCTTTAAAACCCAGACTATACAGACATGGGCAAAATGAAGTCTGTTATCGTTGTAAATTTCGGTATCGGTAAATTTTCGGTTTATTGCCCAGGCCTAGTGTACATTATCTGATCTGCCAAACCACTTCAGGAGGTGGTCGGGAGACGCACTGTGACCAGACTGAACAGAAGTGTAAATGTCTCCACTCCACCCAACAACAACTGAGCAGAGGTACTTGGTGGCTCAGAGCACAGCTAGCGTGCACACATCCTTGTTCAGGGTGATGCTGTCTATTATTATTATTATAGAACATTTCAAGTACTTTCAAGATACTTTTGTTGTTTTGAAAAAAAGCACCTCACCGTCATAGTGCATCAGGGCAAATGGACCATTTCCTCAATTTCAAAAAAAGCAATCAGATCTTGATGTGGACACCGGAGACACGTGTTATACCAGGTGTAAATGCATGTGGTGAAGCGTTCAACAACTATCTCATCGCAGAAAACACATTCTAATGCCAGGTGTAAAAGGGGTCCATAGACCAGTTTGGGTCCAGTTGAAGTTGGGTCCAGTTACTTAGTTATTCAACTCTCAACTAATAAATTACACTACCGTTGAAAAGTTTGGGGCCACCTATACAATTTTTGTGTTTTTCATTAAATGTCACACTTTTATTCATCAAAAGAGTTGCAAAATGAATAGAAAATATAGTCAAGACATTGACAAGATTATAAATTATTATTATTATTGTTCAAAATAATCATTTTGCCCTTTGGTCAAAGAACCAGCAAAACTGTTTTCAGCTGTGCCAACATCATTGCACAAGGGTTTTCTAATCATCCAATAGCCTTCTAACGCCATTAGCAAACACAATGTACCACTAGAACACTGGAAATGGGCCGCTATACACCTATGTACATATTCCATTAAAAACCATACGTTTGCAGCTAGAACAGTCGTTTACCACATTAACAATGTATAGAGTGTATTTATGATTCATTTAATGTTATATTCATTGAAAAAAGTGCTTTTCCTTCAAAAATAAGGACATTTCTAAGTGATCCCAAACTTTTGAACGGTACTGTACATTATTTACAATTTAAAGTACAACTAAAACGACTACTTGTGTTGTAAATGTCTGGTTTTAGTGTTTCTTTGTCATGTCAACATACTGGGTGTTTATTTTTTGCATCATTATTGACAGTGCATCTCAAAACTGAGGAGGAACCCAAACATATGGGAAAGGAAGAGTACAATGGAGGAAGAGGAGGAGACGCACAAAGGCAGAAAATGGCCACAGGCAGTAAAGGAGGACCCTTCTGCTTGACCTCACTGAGCAGTGATGAGGCACATGTGAACACTGCTTTGACCACAGGTGTTGACCAGATGGATGCAGTTATCACACCTGCCTATAGGCTCAGTTGCCGCACACTGCTTGGGTTCAGAATCTGTATTTACCCAAACACTGACGCGACACAAGAACAAAAAAACAATGGCGGTGTCTCACCAGGACGAGGGGTACTGGTCATTAGCTGCATCTCCGACACGTCACATCGGTCATCGTCGTCGTGTAATCTCCCCGACTCGTCTTCCATCTCCAGCTCGTGAACCCGGGCTTTAATTGCCGCCAGCTCCTGACACACACAGAGAAAAATCAGAATGAATACAGATTCATTCCAAATAAGATCATCATCATCATCATCTTCACATATACTTCAGACACTGGTATAATTTAATTAGATGAAGATGAAGCGAGAGATTTAGTCATTTCATTTTCTACAAACTCTGGTCAAAATTCCACTCCGATCGTGTACCCTGGTATAATAGAGCTGAAACTAAATTTGTCGTCAACTATTTTGATAATCGATGAATCGGTTTGAAGCTTTTTTCATTCAAAAAAAACAAGATTTCTGATTGTTTTAGCTTCTTAAATGTGAAGATTTTCTTTGTTTCTTTGCTTCACATAACAAAAAAAATCATTAAATTTAATCATTTTGGTTTGTGGACTGTGGAAGATATTCTAGAACACTTAACATTTTATAACATTTAAAAGACCAAATGATTAATTGAGAAAATAACGTACAAATTAACCGAAAATGAAAATAACCATTAGCTGCAGCTCGAGTATAAACAGTATTTCTGATTTTCCTCCAAGTGCCACCAGAGGAAGCTCAGGTACCAAGTCTGCCGCTAACTCCGCACGTTAGCCATTTCTTTGTTAATTTGCCGTCTGTGGCGTAAAACACCAAATACTTTAACACACTGGTCAAGAGAAGTTTAGATTTGTGACCTCCATCGTTTTCTTCTGATGCATAGTTGAAGGCCAATCTGGGCTCAACAGCGCCATCTGCTGGACTTGGTACCTACGTCAAACAGTCTGCTAGGCTTTTAGACTGGTCTCAAACAGGTTTCAAGGTTATTTGAGTTGTGGATTATTTTGAGTACAAAATAATGAGAGGACTATCAAAACAGTCGTTATGCTGCGTTCAGAGAAGTCGAAACAGGGAGGGGAAACGTAGCCTGGGCTAGCGAGTCGATAACGCTCTCCAGGTTTGTTTTTGCACACAGAATCAGTGTAGCAACATTTAAACGAAATGCAGCAGTACGGTGTGTACAACTGTGAAACAAATACAACAGTAATGTCATTAGTGGTGAAAGTAGCAGTGTTTGTACAGAGGCAGCCATCTTGGAATTCCATGTCAGGTTGCTCCTAGTTGGACATTCCGACTACAAATGGAGCACACCATTATTTGCAGCCCCCATTATAGACAGTTTAATATCAATAAGGTGGTCATTTATCAGCCAGGAGTGGTGAATTAGTGTAGTAGGAAACACCGTTTGTGTTTTTATATAAAAACACACAGGCTGTGGTGATGCTTTTAAGGTACAGACACCATGTTCCCATCTTACCGTGGGAAGCACAATGGTTAGCGCCGGCCCTGTGACTACATTCATGGCAGAAGGAGGATTTTATATCTGTTGTTACTGTGCACACAACACGATATCACCATAAACTCGCAGCAACGAGCTCGGTATTCAACCGCGAAGGAGCGGACGTGGAGGGAGCCGGACAGCGTCCATGTTGAACATGTCACTGCGGGACGAGGCTCAGCGACGACGTCGTCGTTTATCTTCTCCACACACGGTTGTTTCCTTACGTTTTGTTGCAGGCAGCGTGACAAACCTCACCTCGACACGCGTGCTAACAAACGACGACAAGGGCAAACGCAACGGCATCTTTAGCCGCTCCTGCTGCACCGACCACGTCCAAAGAGACTCACCGGGTCCTCGGTGAAATGCTCCCCGACACACTCGCCCTCCTCCAGGTAGCCGTACTCCAGATGATTGTCCGCCATGCTCACTGCTCCAACATGGCATCTGCAGAGCGAACGCTGCAGCTCGGCGGAAAAAAAAACCCTCCCCCTCACAAATACCTCCAAAACAGTACGGAAACGGGTTTAATGGTCCACAGACGCGACACCTGATGGGATGCGCGGTAAGCTAATAGATATCACCTGTGAATGCGTGTCATGGCGCGGGGGGTTTGATTGACAGTGCGGGCGCACGTGATGGACGCTGCTGGCGAAAGAGGAGGAGAACAAGGAGGAGGGTGTGTGCGCGCCAGTGCCGCATCTGCTGCATCAAGGGTCCCAGACTGGGCCCCCTTTGTGTCTACCATGTCCCCTCACCTTGCCTTAATCACAGGATTCAGCTATTCAATATGGCACATCATTAATAAAAACAATAAAAACACTCATGTTGACTGGAAAAGCTTCTGAAAAAAATCCTGTTTCACACTTAAAGAGTTCAATGTGCACAAAACAACAATCACAGAATCTGACAGACTAAATATATCTGATCCTTATGGAAAAAAACAAAACAACCCGTGGGTGTATGGAATTATTTTATTATTTGTGTCAATATTTTCAAACAACACATAAAATATATGGTTTAATCATTCAAAATATTTTGTGTTTTATTGTCAC
The DNA here is from genome assembly GCF_963457635.1 of Microchirus variegatus. Lineage (NCBI taxonomy): Eukaryota > Metazoa > Chordata > Actinopteri > Pleuronectiformes > Soleidae > Microchirus > Microchirus variegatus. The sequence goes on from NC_139807.1 coordinate 25,857,102, forward strand.
AACATACAAAACAATATATAAAATGCACTTGTTCTTTGCGCTCCCTGATTTGTTCTTTTCTCCGTGGAACAAGTGAGAGAGCACAAACAACAACTGAGAGAGAACATTTTTTCAATGATTATGAGAGCTCACTACATTTTGAGGGTTGATTATAAGGGCAAAAATCACATTTCCCCTTGCTCCCCCCTTAGGTCCAGGTACTAAAGTATAATCCGTTTTTTTGACAATACCAACAAACGAGAGCACGGAAACAGTGCCGCTCTTTCCTTGTTTCGTATTGAACCAAAATATGAAAAAATGGAAACAGCGCCACTTTTTTCGTATTCTGCCAAAATACCGAAAAACGAAAGAAACAAAACAAAATAACGGCCCAAATGTGTTTTTTGCAAATTCCTTTTTTTGTTTTTCGTTTCTTAATTCTCGGGATGGGGACTGACAGACCGGAAGCGGAAGTGAAGTGAAAAACTTCAAAATAAAAGCGTGCTAATTTATTTTCATACAGATTATATACCGTTCTCTTTATACACTGTAATGTAGTACATTTATTTTTGTGAAAGGGGAAACTATAACAGCTGGTTGTTTGGCAGGAGGACATGTAGGCTATAATTATTATTATTTATTATTATTATTATTATACAGCAATCAGAATGAGAAAATGTCTTCTTTTTTTTGGGTGAATTTTTTTAATATTTAATTTCATACTGTTTCACAATAATGGCACATATCAACATATAAACCCTGCCTGTAGTAAGTAGCTGTCTACCATTGGCAACTACTACAGCAATTAGAATGGGAAAATGTCTATTTGTTGATTGAGAAAATGTCTGCACGTTCTAGTAGCGTTGTGAACATTTTCATATAGACTCCATACCACATGGTGGCGGTAGTGCACCAAATGGTTGATTGCCAACAGTGCACGCTCATCCTCACGCAGGTGAACCAATCAGCTGATGGCCGCTGATTGGTTCCTGCTCCTATTTAACTTCCTCCAGCAGCATCCCCGCTATTGTTACCGTGGAGTTTAATTTGAAGAGGAGTACACACGAGCTGCTGCAACTCGAGAAAGACGCGAAGAAAGTCTTGAAAAACAAACCAACAACAACATCTAAAGAAGAAAAGAACTTGAACTCGAATTACAGAAACAAAGAAAGTTCCAGGAGGAGGGAACTTGTTGCGGCAACAATGCACAAAATCGTTGTTTGTTTGCCAACCGCCATTAACCGGTTGGCAAAGAAGACCACCTGGCGTGACGTCAGACGCCGAAAAGGTGGCCTTCAGGTGCATTAGCTCGTGTATGCAGAAGGAGCTCCGAGATGGCGTGTTCTGACCTGGTCCAGTCTTGTGACACGTTCAGAATGGTGAGTTACTCTTGTTAAATTAGCTTAATGGTGACTCTGTGGATTTAATTATATTCTCTTTTAACTTTTATCCGTTCACTGTCTGCTCAATTCTGACCTAATCTTAGCTAGTTGCTCCGTTTCAGCTTTGGTTCAAGCTAGGTGTCAATGTAAGTTAAATGTTTGCCGTACTGTTAGCTTAATTATTTAGCCTTAGCTCAATGTTGGCCAAGCAGTAGGGCTTGGCTATTAATAATAGCCTATTATTATTATTATTATTATTATTATTATTATTATTATTATTATTATTATCAATAATAATCATTAACTACTAATCACGCTTTATACACATACACACCCAAACGAGTGAATCGCGAACCAGACTCTCCTGTTAAATACTGAGATTTTAGACTTTTCACTGGTATTTGACGGAGATTACGCCACATTATTTAGGATAGTTGAGTCTTTTTAAGTGATCTACTGTTCGGTTTTATCCTTGTGTCGATCCTTTTAGTCTGATAGAGTCACATGCAGGCGGCAGGGTTTATGCAGCTCGCCGCTCGATCAGCGGAGCTGTCCCTGAACGCACCGCGGTGCTATGTTAATTCAATGTTGCGTTCATGGTCATAAATATTGAGTTTTTACACCGGAAAGATGAATTTGTTTTTTAATTATGTTAAATGTTTACAGCCAGATTCAGGGTTACACGTGTGTATGTGTTTACATATATATATATATATATATATATATATATATATATATATATATATATATATACACATACATACATACATACATATATATATATATATATATATATATATATATATATATATATATATATATACACATACATACATACATACATACATACATACATACATACATACACGCACACACACAAACTTTTAATGTTATTAAAATACAAACTTTTTTCTTTTTTTTTTTTAAAGGAACAACCTTCTGCTTCATGCTCACGGAGACCTGGTCGGACCCATCATTTGCAAAAGCCACTATGGAAGAAGGTGAGTGACAACTTTTTTTAGAAACAATTCACTACCCCAATGCAAACGTTATGGCTCAACAACATAATGTAATAGCTGAAGGCAATATATCATATTAATTCAATCACAAATGTATAAAATATAAAGGTTTAGGTATTTAAAATCTAGTGTGGCTGTATGAGCTACTGACTGTTTTACATTTGAACTTTGAAGGCATTCCTTAAGCCTTAATCATCTTAATTCTACAATCAATTCTGACTATGTACGTACCTTATATTCAAGGTTGGCTACTGGACTAAAACTTTTTTTTTTCTCCCCAGATTGATCGTCATGAAGACATTCAATTTGTAGGTGTCATGACTTAATCCTGGGTGTCCGCCGTGTACCCATTCTCTTGGCCACTAGGCCTACATCTATGTGCATTGTTACTTGGCCACGATCTTTCTCTTCTCCAGCTTTCCATCTGTCAATAACTTAAATGGAGCATTTGCCACAGGTTGGCTTTGCATGTCCCTTGTTAATCTGGTCCTCCTTGGTTAAATTTGTCGAACTGCTGAACGAGTGATTTGAACGAACGAGGTGACAGATGTGTTGTATGAAGTTCTCTCTTGTCTGAAAGATGCTGAGTGTTGAATGGTGAGTATGTGTGTGAGTGAGACTTTGACTGACGTTAACCTGACCTTTACACCAAGACAAGACTAACTAGTAGAGATTCTGTTCAGCAGTTCAGGTTAAAGTAGATATGTTGTGAAGATAGGTTGTAAACGCTAACATTTCCTTTTTTAGGTTCCGTCGACAAGTGGTGAGTCATATTTTCTTCTTTGGGGAGCTACCTTGTTGGCCTCCATGTGTGGTAGGGTTTGCAGAGTAGGGAAATGTAATTTTTTGTTGTTTTTCATACCTTGAGGGCCAAACCACTTTCTTTCCAACTTTCGGACTTTCCGTCAAAGTAACACCAGGCCTACGGGCTCATCGCTCTTCCGGCCGCCGTGCCGATCTGTCGTGTCCTGGCCCTCTTGCTCATTTTAATGAAAGCGTTTCTAAAAATAATGTCGTTTGAGGGATAGTGATGGAGGACCAGATCTTAAATTAGGTTTAAGTAGATAGTTTAACGTAAAATAAATTAATGTTCTCCCTTGTACACTATGTCGCAAGGTTAAGGCTTCTTTGCCACTGTGCTTTTTTTATTTTCCATCGTGGCCATTAATCAACTGTTAGCCCTAGTACGCACAAATAAATCCTTGTGATCTACAAACATAGTCTGCCGTCCCGCAATACAAGTGGGCAATGACAGCCGTCTACCCTCACGGCCCATTTGTATTATTGGACTGGCCTTGCACGTTTAGGAACTGTACATGGATGCCAAGCGCATGTATGTTGGTAAGTAACTAACCCTAACATACTTTCCTTTGACAGCGCATCTAGAAGAGGAGCACCGACATCCGTGAATGTCCAACTTAATTAGATTGCGTTTTAGTTTAGTTAAAACTTGATGGTAAGAGCAGTTTGTCTTTTTGCTTGGCTGCTGTGCCAATACTATACCTCCTCTGATCTTTTTCACAGCTGTCTATTGGTTCTTCATGGCTATGAAATCTGTACGGTCATGACTGTATTTGCCAGTTTCTCATCTGTTTCCTAATATGTTTTCCTGGTTACTGGATGGAGTGTGAGTGATGACTGACGTTAATCTGACCTTTGAACCAAGAACAACACTCTTAATTGACTTTACTGGACTGACTGTCTGTCTCTCTGGTCTCGTGTGTCTGTCCTGTTTGGCTGTCTTGTTTCTGTCTCTGTCCTCCGTTTGTCTGTTTGTCTTGTGTCTGGTTCTGTCTTATCGTCTTGTGTCTGTTTGTCCTGTGTTGGGTTTAGTCAGGGTCTCCACTTAAATGCCTGGTTTTAAAGTTGATTTAAGAGTTGATTATGAAGCTAAACTTTGATTTATATGCAAGTGTAGTCACATTAGATTTTAGGTGTTATCAGCCCATGGATAATGTTATGAAATACTTATAGTCTGGCTCTTGTTGGCACACTTTTGTTGTCAGTTTTTAGTTTTAAACGTGCACTGCCGTCAGCCTTTATAGTCACTAACTGATAATACTAATAATTAATTTTATTTATAAAGCACTTTACATTTCTTTTAAAAGAATCTCAAAGTGCAACTAAACTATAACATTGATGCTGACTTGTCTCACTGTCTAGTTTATTTCCTTCTAAAGTCTGGGGTTGAACCTTTCTGTGTTCATAGTCTTTTTGCGCGTTATGTTGGGAGGCCTCCCAGCAGGGGATTTATGTTCCCCTGCAAAACCAGCCGTTACTCGTCTTAGGGATGCAGGCCTATCCTGCATAGTTTATTTCCTAAATGGGATTGTAGGGTTGCAGGTTTAGAGCGCGTTTCATTTCTTTAGAAGGACACAAGCCTGGCAGCGAGACAACTCGGATTATTTAACTGAAGGCTACGCCAAATATCTTTTGCTATTACAAATTGTAATAAAACATTTTATTATGTGGGCTGAATTCCAGGAGTCATGATGTTTAGAGAATCAGACAGAATTAGTTAAGTGTACCCTCTTGTAGCAGGAGTGAGCAGCTGCTAAAATTTGTTTTTCATTGATTTGTTTCTAGGATTGACTTGGTGTCTGGAGCTTTGTGGTTAACCCTGATGTAAACACAAGTGGTCTTTTGCCTCTTATTTACCTCCCATTTCCAGCACAACTGGTGATAGGACTTTATGGCTTGCCCAACATGAGGGTTTTGATGGGACATAGGGTTAACGTAGTAGCTTGTAGAGTCATTAGGACGATGCTTAATTCTCATGTTTTGGTTGGTTGCAAGAGAAACTGCTATCTCCACTGTCTGTGTAGAACAGGAAAGGCAGGTGTAGTTTAGGGAGGGCATCCATAGGTTGACCCTGACTGGATGTGAGGACCTGCCGCACTTGACCAGGTGAGCTACCCGAAAATGTTGTCATTTGTATTTTTTTTCTTGTGACTTATCAAATTCTGCTTTGTTTTGTAGAGATGATGAAGGCTGCAGCAGATTTCTGGATCGTGGGACTCCATGGTTGACACCACGACCTGGAGAAGTCCTGTCCTGGATGACTGCCCCAGATGAGCCAACCCTTCTATGATGAGGCCTCTTTTCCACAGGATGTCTTCAGGTACGTTCTTTCAGATAGTACTCTAGTTGTTTAATCCATTTTTTTCTTGTGACTTATCAAATTCTGCCTCGCTTTGTAGAGACAATGAAGGCTGCAGCAGATTTCTGGATCGTGGGACTCCATGGTGAACACCACGACCTGGAGAAGTCCCATCCTGGATCGCTGCAAAGAGGACTTCGTCCCAGATGAGCCAACCCTTCTACGGTGACTCCTCTTTTCCACAGGATGTCTTCAGGTATGTTTTTTCAGATGGTTCTTAATTTGTTTAATCCATATTTACGTAATACTAAATTTGCTCTGACTCCCTTTTATTTATTTTTAGATATTGGACCAAACTGAACACATGACTCAATGGCTGCTACATCACTCTGCCCAACAGGACATGGACACTGAGATTTTTTTTTTTTTTTCTCAATGGACTTTACCATCTAAAGCCAGAAACCCTGTGCAAATTGAAGTCTTAAACTTTATGCACTGCCACCAGCCTTTGAAGTCTCTAACTAAATTGTAATTCAATTGATGCCGACTTGTCTCACTGTCGAGTTTATTTCCCTCTAAAGTCTGGGGTTGAACCTTTCTGTGTTCATAGTCTTTTTGCGCGTCATGTTGGGAGGCCTCCCAGCAAGGGACTTCTGTTCCCCTGCAAAACCATCCGTTGCTCGTCTTAGGGATGCAGGCCTATCCTGCATAGTTTATTTCTAAAATGGGATTGTAGGTTGCAGGATTAGAGCACGTTTAGTTTCTTTAGGAGGACACAAACCTGGCAGAGAGACAACTCCGATTATTTAACTGAATGTTATGCCAAATGTTACAACTTTAATCTTTTGACATGACAAATTGAAATAAAACCTTTTTATTCTGATGACTGAATTCCAGGAGTCATGTTTACAAAATCATACAGAATGTGTTAAATTGTTGAGACTTTTGTGCAAGTAATCTCTTGTAGCAGGAGCGAGCAGCTGCAAACTGAAAACAAATAAAAAAAATAAAAAAAATTACGAAAATGATTTGGTTTGAATGGTTTGTTTACAAGAAATTTAAAGATAAAATGTCACAAGAAGCTGAAAAAACAGATACTAAAGATTATCGAAATAGTCGGAAATTAAATTTGGTAAATGTTACAGCCCAGAAAGAAAATGTTGCTCGTGTTCCCTTAACTTGGAAAAGCTCATCTTCGAATGGGTTTTGTCCACAAACCAAAATGTATTTTTAAATTTGTCACACGGTGCAAAGAAACCAGAAAATATACACTTAAGAAGCTGCAAAATCAGACCTTGTTTTAATTATAAGTGATTTAGGATGCAAAACTTGGTGGTGAACTTAAATGTAAATGTAGTGTATAAAATATTTCAGCACAATCTAATAGTAACAAAATGGAGTCTTTATGAGCAGAGGTGGAAAGTAATTAATTACATTTACTCATGTTACTGTAGGTTTTTGTGTTACTACTGAAGTATTTTTTTTTAAGTACTTTGCTATGTTAAGTTACATCTGAGTAAATTTTTGGCATAACATAAAAAATTAAATAATGTACAGTAATAACCAGCTCCCTGAAATGTTACACAGTAGGTTTTGTGCCTATTTATGTTTTTGTGCTGTGTAATGCTACATTTAAAGAAACACTAACGCGCCATAAGGTTAAATTAAATGTGAATTATTTTTTTATTACATTTAAAAAAAAAAAAAAATCTCAATGTGGAGTACATTGAGGAAAAACTTTTTATTATAAAAAAACAAAAAAAAAAACACACACTGAGAATTTGTCTTAATTTACGAGTCCATCCAGTTCTTATAATGCATCCATGAATAAATCTCATAACGGAAGACGACAACGAAGAAGAAAACTAACCAACAGTAGGCAAACTGTGTTTTGAAGTTTGTTTCTAAGGATCGTTCTGAATCAAAGACCGCATGTTATTTTTGTGCTTCGCCAATAATATTTTTTTGTGATCTGCTCTTGGGGCTGCCATGGTCACCACGGACGCTGGAGTCGCCCTGGACGCTGGAGTAAATAACTTTCTTTTGAAAAAGTAACTTAAACACTGGGTACTAAGGTCATTTGAAACATAAAGAAAACTAAAGGCCTGTACATGACACATATAACCACAGTGATAATGTGTTCTCTCTCCCAGGGCATCGAGAAAAGAATGAGTCATTATTTTCTCGCAGCTTGTTCTTGACGCGTCATCAGAGCAGAACGTGTCGCTACACTTGTGGTGTCCGACAACTATTGTGTTTGGCGATAAATTTGAAGTGGGTGTGGTTAATGCAGAAATGTTGTCATTCCCTATAATGACTACCCATGAGTTCTGCACTTGAGTTTCTCGTAAATAACTTTATTCTTCTTTAATTTAGTAAACATATTGGTTGATAAGAAGCAACAAAAATTTGCCACTGTCTTTTGCTAGTTTCTTAAAACGTCTTCAGTCGGAGACAAAAACCCACATTTGCTACCGAAAGCCAACAATAACATACATACATGCATACTAATAACATACCATACGTATATTGTAATAATGTGGATTTTGTCTTTAATCACAAACTTGTTATAAAATAATCTACTAAGACACAACCTATATTGTCTATGGTTTTGTCAATTTCGAGAATGACTTCTTTGAGGCGAACGTATGCTCATAGTTATTTTACGGACTTTTACCCTGAAATTGGATATCTATTTCAACAGCAGTGTTTTATTTTTATTTTCCAAACCAAACATATGTCAGTTAATTGTTGTCATTCTAGCAATTGAGTCTTTTTGGGTCAGTTAATTTTTTTTTTATTTATAACCGTTTTTGCAAAGATAAGCAAATCTTTTAAAAATTTATATTATGTTATAGTATACTATATAAATTGGTGTAAAAATAAAAAGCCAATATTTTAAACCAATATCATACCATATCTGTCAAAATAGGGAAAACAATGGTTCTACTCATGATTGCTCTATTAAGTAGAAGCAATGACAGTGTGATAGAGAACCACCATACACTATATCTTCATTATAGAGTATTATGGATCCTGACCCATGAAGAGTTTAAGTAACTCTGACTGGAGAAGTCACATTATAGCATAATATAACCAATTGATTTTCTTTTTACTATAATGGAAAAAAAAAAAAAAAAGTTACCAAAGGCAAATTTTAGTTGCAGAGCTTAAACTGTGTTCAAGTGTTCCTTGAAAGTTGTATGTGTAAGGAGATGTTTTACCCTAGACCAGGGGTTCTCAAAGTTTTGATACCCGAGGGCCAATTTAGGAACCCAACATTGGACTGAGGGCTGCCAAAGGAAAAAACAAGAATAAAAACCAGTAAGAAAACCCATTTGTAATAATTTAATGACCAGATTGCAGTTCTACAGTTTACAGTTATTGGTCTGTATCCAGTAGGGGTGGGGGAAAAAATAGATTCACATAGGAATCGCGGTTCTAATCGTCCACGATTCTGAATCGATTCATAAACTTGAAAAAGATTTAAAAAAAAAAAAAGGTATATTTTTTAAAAACCACACAAAATAAAAGTTTGTGTTATTTGTGTACAGTTTATTGTAACTTCTGGGAGAAAAAGGCAGCTAGTCTCAGCTTTTATTTATTTAAAAGCTCCTAGACGGACAAGGAACCATAATATGGTAACTTCATTGATCTTGATTTTCCAGACGAAGCTTGCGTACCTCTGCTGGTCCACAGACCACAGTTTGTGACACTAGAAACACGTCACATAGTGCAACTTTGGGAAATGATGGAATGAACATTGTCTTTCTAGGCATTTCCAAAATGCTGTGATTGTGTGGACAACTGGCAAATCCTACTTGCGGGTTAGGATTAGGGTTAACCTGAACCCTTAACTTAAAACCTAATCACGTGGTTGTAGCCGAACCTTAAGAATAAAAGCAACAAGGGTGATGAATACTTAATTTCATGTTTTAATTACACTGTTACATTGTTCAACACAGACAATAACCTGAATTAGAATGTTTTACAGCTTCACACATCCAACAGAGCGAACAGTTAAAGAGCGGTATTAGCAACAGGGAGGAAAGCATGCAAGAAATAAATACAAATCAGAATTGAATTCTTCTGGCACAGTTTTACTTCATCTAAAAAAAAAAACGGCAACAGGACTTTCTGAAGAGGAGAAATGAAGTCAAAAAGGAGAAAGATCTTCAAAGCGCCAACCTTTTCCGACAGAAACCTCTTTTCTTCTGTAATAACGTATTGCACAATACAGTATAGAATGATTCCCTACACATAAAAAAACCATAAACCTTTTTTTTTTTTCCTGTTCATGTAAAGGTTTAAAAACAAGACCATCCTGAGCCATGGCTTTTGGGAAACTAGTGCTAAATCCACTGTAGCTTTCGCCTGTAGCTGTTCTTCAGTGCCTGTTTCACAGGGACGGACGTGTCACTACCAGCGCATCATTAGAGGCTTCAGACTTCATTGGTAGAGTTTCTGGTTCAGGGCTGGGGGAAAAAGGGACAAATGCCAAAACCTGCTAATATTTTTGCCTTTTTTTTTTTCTTCTAAAACATGCGTTTTGCCCACATCATGTACATAAAAATTCAAACAAACAAAAGTGGCCGACGAGGAGTGTCTGGAGACCATTACGTGGTACGAACAACAGCGGAGCCCTTGTGAGTTTGCCATCAATAATATCTTCACAGCTGAACTGAAACATTGACGGAGGGAGAATCTTAGTGAAGGACAGTTTTTCTACTACTTTGACTGTTGTACAACTGCAGCATCGAGTCCCACACATCACACAGAAAAGCTTTAAGGCGAAGTTCTTTCACCCACCCGGGCCCAGTGGATCAGTTCGGTTGCCAGGTTGAGTGTATATAGGTGAAGCCCAGGAAGTATGATGAAAGTAGCACTTGGGTATCCACCATGGGACATATCTACTGGTTTCAAAAGGATGAATTAAAGTCAACTGGAGGACTTGCATAACAAGTCAATGATGTCAATTATGCTTCAATTTAGATGACAATATAAGGATATAAGTGGACACCAGTGTGATCGACAACTGGTACGGTCCAATAATATGTGTCAGTTTGGGAACTCCTCAGAATAGCAGATCTTGAGGCTTAAAAATGGGAGTTTGTTTAGTAAACAGAGGACTTGCATCAATCTACACTACTGTTCAAAAGTTTGGAGTCACATAGACATGTCCGTATTTTTGAAGGAAAAACCCCTTTTTCAATGAATATAACATTAAATGAATCAGAAATACACTCTATACATTGTTAATGTGGTAAACGACTATTCTAGCTGCAAACGTCTGGTTTTTAATGGAATATGTACATAGGTGTATAGAGGCCCATCTCCAGTGTTCTAATGGTAGATTGTGTTTGCTAATGGTGTTAGAAGGATATTGGATGATTAGAAAACCCTTGTGCAATGATGTTAGCACAGCTGAAAACAGCTGTTTTGCTGGTTCTTTGACCAAAGGGCAAAATTATTATTTTGAATAAAAATCAATGTTTCTAATCTTGTCGATTAACAAAAGTGTGACTTTTAATGGAAAACACAAAAAAGTTGTATAGGTGACCCCAAACGGTAGTGTGTACGTATACAATGTCTGAATTCTCTCAAGACTTAACTTCAGCCATTTATTGGCATAAACCTAGCATTTTTAGCGGACCTAACATACAAAGTTGCTATTGCACCATAGCAATAGGGCACACCCAGATTTTGAAACACAGGGCCCAGGTGGAAAAGAAATCACCCAATGTCCCTTTGACGTGATCTCTGAAGGAGGAAGTTGTGGCTTTTGGTTATATTTTGGTCATTTACGTGTGGTTTATTGGGTTTGGCTTAGTGAAGGTTAGTCTGGGGGCTGACGTGCAGACAAGGAGGCTCATGCAAAAAAGTCTCTGAAGAGAAACTGTCACTAAAAACGTGCGCGGCGCAACAAAAGCCGACGCTACATACCGTGAATCGATCTGGGATGTTTTCATTAAAGCTCTGAAGGTTTCAAGTAGTTTGTACAGAGACACAAAGAAAAAAGGATTTTTTTTTTTTTTTTTTTACAAAATCACACACCAAAATTCAAACACACACACAAACACTCACACCATGCATTCATTTTTTTTTTTTTTTTTTTTTATCTCTGCAAGGCTTTGTAATTGTAAGAACACGCAATCAGTAGGCTTTTCTGAGGGAGAGAGGCCTCCATTGTTTTTACAGAGGCTCCATTCAATACGTAGACAACAAGCGCTTTGATTGCTTGAATAGGATTTCTACACATTTCAAACTCAGCCCAGTTCACTGAGCGTGCTCTTCACTCTTGTGCTCTGAGTGCGAGTATTCCAGACGTTTTGGTTAACTGCGGTCGCCGAGGTCTAACCTTATTATTTCTGGTCTGTGAATACACACTGAGTCAAAGCCTACTATGGCGATGCAGGAGTACTTTGGTCTGTGCTTTTTGTATTGGTTTTGGACAACAAATGGCATGTTATGTTTGAGTCAATGTGTCGGTTTGGTAAGATGCAGGTTTTTAGACGTGATGTTTTGGGTATCGCATTCACGATTAGTGACAGTTCCTTATTTGTTATTTTTCAGGCTTTTTTTTTTTTTTTTTAAATAACTGCACGTCCTTGTCTGCTTTCAGTCCAACTTTTTCAAAGTCCAGGTCAACCTCTCCCGGTGGTTAGCTGTATGGTCACAGGAGGTAGCTAGTGTGAGCGGAGGGGGGGTGTGTGGTAGTCGTGGGGGGGGCAGAATATGACACAGAAAAAGACAATAATTATGACATTGTACATACAGACGCAGGAGTACTTTTCAGCTTATATCCAATTTGAAGAGTAAAAAAAAAAAAAAAAAAAAAAAAAATCATACTTTATCCATTTCCTTTTTTTTATGTCTAACAAGTTTGGTCCGTGTTTATGAACCCAGGGTTTACCATGATCAGTAAGTGTGAGCAGTCATGCACACGCACAAAAAAAACAACAAAACATACATATCATTGCAAGTGATATCTGCCGGGGCATGTGGGCGGGGCTGGAAAACAAACGTGATGCATCCAGTTCTGTGACTTTAAAAATATGTGATAAACTGATTTAGCAATGGAATTAAATCACTTGAAGTAGTGCTGGGCACGTTAATGTGTTAACGGCGATTAGCGGCTAGGTACGCTGGTTATTTGTAGCGCTGCTCTATTCTTTTAATAAACAGACCGCTCCAGTTCCACTGTAGGCGCGCTAAAGGAGCTAACACAGCTAATGGTGCGAACCGGTAAAGGCCACATTATACTTCTCCGACTGCATAATGCGTTATCCGACTGCGTCACCACGGAGACCCCTCGAGCCTTCATACTTCTGCGTCGTGGTGACGGATACGCGCTGCAATTTCCCGCCCGATCAGTAGGGGTCGCTGCGCAAGGTTGTTGTGCTTTTGGCTACAGTGAGCAATGGCGTCCGAGACAGAGAAAGACTGTTGTTGTTGAAACAGTGGCCGTTTCTCACTTTTAAGATATGACGTATTTATAGTTTGGCAGCGACGTTGTCAGCGGTGATCAGCTCCGCCTCTGTGGACGCTCGGTGCGCACTGTGGCCGGCACAGAGCAGGGTGATTGGTCCTGTCCTGAGGACCAATCACAGCTCTTGCCGTCTCCTTTACGCAGGAATATAAATTGGGCTTCAACGGTGCCTGGACTCTGGTGGCGCGCCACTTAAACATGATGACATGCGCGTCTTTTTCCGGTCAGTCGTCATCGAAACGCGCCATGCGCTAATGTGCGTTAACGTTGACGCCGTTAACGCTGTTAACATGCCCAGCACTAAATTACAGTTAAATGCACATTAGTTAATAATTATTTAGTCCAAATCACAATTTCTCCTGTCTCCTTTGGGAAATTTCTTATTGTCCACGCTCCAATCTTTTAAATTTTGTTAATTTTGTAGTTTTCCATGGATACATAAAGCTTAAAAAGGGGCGGCATGAAGGGATGGGAATAAAGCCTCTGATCAGGCCTGGATGCATCTCAAGCTTATGCTCACTCTCGACGCTCTATATAAAAAAAAAAATACTAATCGATGACTGATATCAGAAATTAGCATTGAAGTTTACTGTAGCTTAACACTGGCGTATCACTAAATCCTACAGTAATGACCTGTGATGAACAACCACACACACACACACACAGTTTCTTGAGGGTCATTGCAGCGTCACTAGAGCTGAAAAGATGGTTTGATGATTTGAATGTGACCTTTTTTGTTAACTATTGGGGCTTTTTTTCTAATCAATCGCACTCCACTCATCAATCCACTCGTGTGTGTCCCTCTTTCTCCTGAACATCGGTGGATTAAGGATGTGAATGCGGGCGTTCGGCCCTGATAATGACATTTTCTCCTCCACTCAGCGCCACACTGTTACACTTTGTTTGTTTTTAGCTTGTGAGGGAAACAAACAAAAAGAGGAATTGATAAAAAAAAAATCCGTGAGACAAATGTACTGTGAGAAAATCATATTCTGGACATTAAACTTTAAAGGTTTCTGTTATTTGGCAAACACATTTTTGGACCTCTTTAAATACTATGTACATTCACATTAAGTTACTGATGTTGCTTTAAATATATTTATATGTATCTATATTATATGACACCCTATGGGCAGTTGCTGAGGTTCCATTCAGTAGCTGAATTCTCTTCATATTGCACCTCCGTCCTCTCACTGTCTTACAATGCGAGCAATACAAAATATTCTACAAGAGGGGTTTTTTTTCATCTCATTAACATAGATACAAGAAATCAAACAATAAGTACAATGTGGGACTTTCCTTTCATCGACGAGTGTCCTTGCTCTGACTTCACCGCTCAGCCCGAAACTCAAAGGAAGGGAAAGGAAAATATTAAGGTAACAGAACCAAAAAAAGAGTCCATCTTTGTGGATAAAACACAAGGGCAGCACATGTGGACATCAGCAACAAGAGACATTATTGAACAAAAAACAAAAAAACAAAAGAGGAACAATATCTACAAGCAGGTTTGAACCCCTCGTCACGCGCCACTGCTCTGTCCAAAGCAGGTCGCGGGTTTGTGGGGACAAACGTGAGTCAAGTAGTCTGGGAAGAGCGTAAGAAAGGAGGCGAGGGGGTGAGGGGAGGTAGAAAGAGAGAGGATAATCGAGTCCACACCTCCCTTTACTAGGCTCTTAAATCTGTTCATCATGCTTTGGAAAAAAAGGAGGGAGCGTGAATGTAAAGGTAACAGCAACTCCTTGAAATATCTCGTCATTGTGGAGCCTTTTTTTTTTTTTTTTGTCTTTTTAAAAAGCGACTCAGAAACAATCTTCCCATGCGTCTGTTATTGTACATGACGTTTCCAAGCGTGTTTTGAGGTTTTTGGCAGCTCTGTTGCCGTGTCTGTATCTTCATCTTCTTTCGAGGGCCATGTCAGTTTTTTTTTTCCCCTGTCCTCTCTGTTACCATTCACAAAAAAACAACCAAAAAAATCATCACACTGTGGCAGGGTTTCTTATCCATTTCATGAAGTCGCGTTCACAGCATTGTCCATATTCACGAGTCTGGGCCGTCGCTGAGGAATCACTGTAGTTTTGTGTCGACTGCAGATCCGAATGAGTCACCACAGTTAGTTTGTTTGTTGACCTCTGACCTCTGGGTTCTGCAGCTTCTCCGCAGCCCTGGTTCCTCTCAGTGCTGGCGTTATCTGCTGAGGAGGTGATGTTGCGTTTGGTTATAAGATGAGTGCTTCTCCTTTTATCGCTTACTTACTCACTTTGGCAGTGTAATACAAAGGTTTGGATCAGGTTTTTTTTTTTTTTCATCTTTGAATTCATTTGGGTTCACAACGGTGCAGAGAGGTGAGTCCGGTGTAGATTTTTCTTGGCTTGCTAGCAAGGTAGTTAGCAGTTTTTTTTTTTTCTTCTTTAAAAATTAATTTATTCTCATATCATTATTGTTATTATTATTCTGCATTTAGAATATTTGGACTTTTCTTTATTTTCCCTTAAAGCCAGAAAGAAACCTTTAATAAATACTAAGCATGTGTTTCTGAGGAATCAATCGCACCACTGGTCTTTTTCCCGCCCTTTTCCGTCATCCATTGAAGAAAAGTGTTTTTCCTATTAGGTCCCCATTAGGACACTGTTTGGACGAGTAGAGCACATCTGAGGACTGTTCTCTCATCGGTACTTCATTAAAGGGAAATCCTCTCCCTTCCTTCCTCATCGATGTTGCTTTACTACAGCCCTTACCTTCTGCCCTTAGCTTCCATGCTAATGTTACATCAAAGTTCATGTTCTCAGCAAACACATCTGATATGTTTCCGTTAACGAGACACAGCCACTGTTCATGCTTTTACACTACACTGAACCGCAGGCTGGAATCTTTGTATGTGAAGAAGAGACAGAAAGGTGTTTTTAAAGGCTAATAATCAGGTAGTGTGAAGATTCTCTGAAGAGCTGCAGGGATAAGGGCGGTGGAAAAGGGGGAAGCCGTGTGCAATGAAGATTCCTCAGTTTGGTTTGTGTGGCGTGTGGGCACTGGCGCGTCGTGTATCCGGGGAGGGGGGGGGGGGACAACAGGCCGTCAGCGAGAGGTGGCGTCCAGGAGGGCGGGGGTAGCCGGAGTCGTGGAGCGCGAGGCGCTGCTCGAGCTGCTCTCTTTGGGGCTGGCGGAGACGCTTCCACTGCCGCTGCCTGCTCCCGCCACAATGCTGCTCTGGCCTGCCAGGGACAGAGGTCCTGGCGGAGCGCTCTCCGAGTGAGTGGGGGGCGCGCCCGAGGACGAGGGCGTGCCCAGAGGGACGCTGCTGCCCCCCGGCATCCCCTGCAGGCCCTGACCACAGACGTGGTGGTGCTTCTCCCAGTCTTTGTGTTGGCAGAAGGAGCCGCAGTAGCGAGCCGTGTTGCAGCCGCTGCACGTCTCACTGGCTTTCCTCCCGCAGTTCCAGCAGCTCTGGTGAGACAGTGGGGAGAGAGTGGATTGATAAAAATAAGTCTCTTTTTTGTTCCCAGAACATCACAGACCTTGAATGTTATGTGTATATTAGTCTTCACATAGAGATTAGGTTGTTTTGTTTCCTAAAAATCCAGTTTAGGAGGGTTTAATGGCAGGAAATGAATAATAATTAGAGCTGCAACTAAAGATTATTTCTGTAATCGCTTAATCTGTCGATTTTTTTCTCGATTAATCGATTGATCTGTAAAATATATTAAAAAAAAACGTTGATCAGTGTTTGTCATAATTGTATGTTATAATATTTTTATTGATTTTAAAAAAATATATTTTATATTTATATTTTATCTAAAGAAAAAGAGAATTATAAAGAAATCTTGTTTTAATAATGAAAAAAGCTTCAAACCAATTAATCGATTATCAACATAGTTGATCACATAGTTATCATAGTTAATAATAAATGGTTCATGTAGCCTTTAATAAGCTTTGTATATGCTAGGCAAGGTTGTGTTTAATGAAGTCTGCCATTCTGTGCCACCATGAACCCAAAAAGAAGAGTATTTGTTTCATGTTTGACAGTGGACGTTTACACAACCTAAGAATAAACCAAAAAAGAAGAACACAGTTAATAATATCTGTATCATCAGACAAAAAAAAAGACAAAAACAGAAAGAGACGAGTAATTGCCGTCCGTTTCTTACAATCTGCAGTCTCACCAGTAGATGCCACTAAATCTCACACACTGGTCCTTTAAAAGGCCTGCACCAGCGCCAGTGAGCTGTGTTGCCAGCAGGTGGTGGTCAATTGCTCTGTAATGGCCCGAGTCTGGCGCTGCGCTCCAGCTCCATCTGGGTCTGTTTGCTTTTTATTCACACAGACAACTGGACTGTTTTCTACAGCGATGATGACACTCTGGTGTAGCACCAAACCCAACAGCAGGCAGCTGTGTGTGGATTACACAACACAAGATGGAAGGCTGAGAGGAAAAGTGTGGCAGGCGTTTAGACACGGATGGAGCTGCAGGCCGTTGAACAGGAACCCAACCGCAGAGTGCCCAAACTTAAGGGATTGTTTAGGCTTTTTTTTTTTTTTTAAGTTTGGTTGTGCAGAGTTTTATTATTATTAACACAGATTTTGTGTTTCTACTGACAGCTTGGCTGCCAGCAGGGACAGAAGGAAAAGACAGATTTTAGCCACTGAACAAAATGTTCACCAAGTAAAATTGATACCTGCTTGTCTATGATACTATTAGGAAACTTACCCACACCAAAATCCGTAGATAAAAACTGAATTTGGAGTTTTTGTCACTTACGCTACCGTTCAAAAGTTTGGGGTCACTTAGAAATGTCCTTATTTTTTAAGAAAAAACAATTTTTTTCAATGAATATAACATTAAATGAATCAGAAATACACCCTATACATTATTAATGTGGTAAACGCTTATTCTAGCTGCAAACATCTGGTTTTTAATGGAATATGTACATAGAGGCCCATTTCCAGTGTTCTAATGGTACATTGTGTTTGCTAATCGCGTTAGAAGGCTATTGGATGATTTGAAAACTAGTGCTGGGCACGTTAACAAATTAACGGTGTCAACGTTAACGCACATTAACACATGGCGTGTTTCCATGACAACTGACCGGAAAAAGACGCATGTGACGTCATGTTTACGTGCCACAACACTGGAGTCCAGGCACCGTTTACCAGTTAGCTGCATTAGCTCCTTTAGCGCTGTTGGTGAAGATACAGTGGAACTGGAGCAGTCTGTTTATTGAGCAGCGCTACAAATAATGCAATTTGTAGCATTATTTGCTACAATTGTGTTAGCACAGCTGAAAACAGTTTCGCTGGTTGTTTGGCGAAAGCAAAGTTTGAAGGGCAAAATTATTATTTTGAATAAAAATCACTATTTCTAATCTTGTCGATGCCTTGACTATATTTTCTATTCATTTTGCAACTCTTTTGATGAACAAAAGTGTGACTTGTAATGGAAAACACAAAACAATTGTATAGGTGACCCCAAACTTTTGAACCGTAGTGTCGGTAAAACCAAAATCAAGGATTTCAGACACATTTAAACTTAGTGATAGAGGCAGCTGTGGATCAACACCTGTGATTTTCTCTATGGACGTTGATGCTGGAAGAGAGCGGTTTACAACAATCCTCAGTTTGAGGCTGTAAAAATAGCGAGATTGAGGCATCTGTTTTTCCTTCTGGCCCTGTCGGGCAGCCATGTAATTATCAGTGAGAGTGAATGTTGGTTCTCTCGGTCGTCGGGTCCAACGGAAACAGAGGTGCTCGCGTGGCTGAGTCAGTGCCGGTAATGCATCCGTAAATCTCACACAACCACACTTCAATTCATCACAAGAGGAGATGTGCTAGGTTAGGTTGGCGTGTAATACTCACTTCACTGGAGTCCTCCTGTTGGTTGATGACTGTTAGTGCATCCTCAGAGGCTTGCCTCTTAGCCTCGGCCAGCGCCCTTTCCATTTTAGAGCGTTCGGCTGAAATCATCTCGTGAGCCTTCCTCTCGGCGTCCGACACGGCCTTCTGCAGCTCCGACATGGCCTGTCTCTTCACCTCATTCACAGCCTCCTCTGAGAGAGAAGAAGAGGTGGGCGTTAGTTAGTTAGTCAGTGCTTGTGATGACCGCTGTGTCCAATACTGTCTGTTCTGTCATCCTTTATTAAGGCCCTGTAAGCTGTCATCTTGTTGTATCTAAGCGAGCAGATGTACATCATCCAAGATTTAAAACTTTCTGAGACGGGGGGGAACATTATTCAATAATTAATTCAAACACGTCTGGCCACAATCATTCTCTGTGTTGACAACAGCAGATGTCTCCAGATTTTTTTTTTTTTGGGCTGTTCATGCGACGTCCTGGGATTCCCTGTTTGCATGTCGTTCCTCTCATAAGAGTCGTTTAAAGAGAAATTGTTAGAGTTTACGCTGCAGAGTGAATCATTTTCCCGGCAGTAGGCATGCATATTTCCTCTGCAGGGCTTCCTACTTTGTAGATTTTATCATGGGGACTATTGTTCATCCAGCACAAGCGCAGGCTGTATGAGTGAGGAGGCTGTGTTTTTACAACAGGCAGGTGTGTGTGTGTGTGTGTTGTATCCTCTCCAGATGGCAGTCTAAAATAGAAACTTCCCGCAGCGGCAGGAGTGATTACATTTTGCCATCTTTCATTACTGGCCTCGCAGTTGCACACAGGCATATATACCTGAGAACTGTGTTGACAAATGTACACTAATCATTCATCAAATGCTAAAGTGGTTTGTTGTGATCACAAGGCATGGACCCCAACACAAATGTCTCCTCCTCTCCGCTGCCATTAACCACAGCGGTTTGTAAAGATTAAATGATTTCTCTGCCTCCCGCTCCACCTCCTTCAGATGTGCCAAGTAGACAAACGCACTAAGACACAAATAACACACACACATATATATACAGCAAGTGACCCTGCAGGTAATGTGTGAGCTCAAATAAGTAGGACATTGTCCCTTTTATCCTGCAGTCAGTCAGCGTGTTTACATAATGTTAGAGAAACAGAGTGTTGTGTTAGTCTGAATGAAACCGGACATTTAAATTGGAACCAAACTCCCTTTTTCTGCGAATGAAGAAAAGTGATAGAGAAACTTATTATGGTGCTTGAAATTATACATTATGTATACATGTATAATTTCAATCATTGCTGGGCGTTAACGGCATTAACGAATGACGCGCTTCCACCGGAGTCCAGGCACCGTTTACCAGTTAGCTCTGTTAGCGCAGTTAGCGCGCCTACAGTCGAACTGGAGCGGTCTGTTTATTAAAGCGGACCTAGACCGGAAGTTCCTATTAACGCTGTTTTTTTGGTGTGTATCTGCGTCATTACCTTGTTTATGAAGCCCTGAAGTTTCGAAACAAACAGTTCAGCCACTGCTGAGAACGCTGTGTTTATTGTGATCTTGGGGCTCAGCGAGATCTCTGAAAATCCCGTAATAGTTAAGTAAACAACGGTTCTCCTGAACAGCCGATCGTCCTGCTCCGGGCACTAGTCCGGGCACATCCGGTAGCGTACATTGAACCGCAGAAGAAGAATAACGTCCGTTGTGGAGGTGTTTCACGAGCGACAGTGTCTTCTGACTCTGGGTCTGACTCCGGGTCAAAGTCATAAAAGGGACTGCGGCGGGGAGTCGTGAAGAAGCTATTTTTAAACACTGGTAAAACAATGTTTTGATAATGAGTAGCAGTGCATCCACCGTTCCAGAGGGGGGAGCTGTGCTTCTGAGAGCGGGTGTGCTGAATATACTGGCCAATCACAAGACTCTGTCTTCTGGGGGTGAGAGTTCACTCTGAAACATCGCGGCTGACGAACAGCGTCAGAAAAGAGGATTTCAATCGGCTCTTTTACAGCAACTAGGAGGTTTTTGACCATAAAAACAAGTTAATATATGTAAGTAGACCTCCATAACTAACATTTATGTGCAACAGGACCACTCTGTGACTTTTAAAGGAAAAGAGCAGTGCTACAAATAACCAGCGTTACTTTAGAGACTCATTTTAACAATCGGGAGTCACATAAATGGATTGTGTATGGATCTAACAACTCTGCCATATTGCCTCCTAGTGTAGTGGAGGTGAAGGTGGACACACTTCATTCAATAAACCAATTCCTTGCTTGTGGTCATACACGTCTCCATCTTGCCCTATCCACCCCCCCCCCCCCCCGTCGTAGTACAATTAAAAGTAGTTAAAAAACCTACTGTGTTTCTTTGAGGGAAAAGTCATTAATAACTGTCACTTTTCATTGACTGTCTACTCCATTAGTTTCAAACTGCTCTGCAAAACAGCAGATAAGCAGTCGAGGGAAAATCTTGTGATCCACACTTCTTCTGATCCGTGGCCACTGCTCCGTTCCTGTGTTCACGTGCTTATAAAGTGTCGTATTCTGTCGTATATGTAAAGTCACACTCAAACAAAAGTCTCTATACCTTGCCTCCACCTTCATCTCCTCTTCTCTCTCTGATACCCTTCCTCCTCCTCCTCTTCTCTCTCCTCTCCCCTTGCAAACAATATCTGCATTATCCCGAGCTTCTCAATTATCTGGCCCTAATGCATGCACCACTAAGATTAGTTTGCAAATTTAATTAATTCTTATCAAGGAGACTGCACAGCAGATGCCGGGGCAATTAGCACTTAATGGAAAACACGGGGGCAGCAATATTAACGTTTTAATTCCGCAGGGATTTGGCAAGTCCCTGGAACGTGTTATTTCGGTCTGCTTTAAACACTTCAGATCTTATTTTAAAAAAAAAAGAAGAAAAAGCAACCGCAGTCTCTCAACCTGAACCAGACCAGAGGATACGTGTCTGGTTTTTAATTAAAAAGCAAGAGATGCAGCAGCTGCATCAGGTCGTACCTGGCTCCTGAGATAGAGGTGACATATAAACACATACACACACAGACACTGGAGGTAAGATGTTGAATGCGTTACTCACCCTGCTTGTTTTGGAGGTGCTTTAGTGCTGGGGAGAGCGGGATGCTTGTTGTACCTGTATGAAAAACAACTGCAATTAAAAGAACCATTTTTTTTACTGCTGGTGAAAATGCAGCACAGTCATTTTTAGCAGCAGCATCTATCCTCCGCAGGGTATTGGGAGTATGACTGCAACATAATAGTGCTGGGACTGAGCTGGGAACAAGAGCAGAGCCATGATGACTCCTGGGATGGGCGCTATCTACGCATGCAGCGTAGGACAAGGAAGGCCCGAGCGGTGCAACGCTCCCACCACCACCTGCTTCCACCGGAGTCAAAAATAACAGAATTTCTTTATCTAATCACTAAACGTCTGTTTTTTACAGAAGAGGATTAAAAAACAGGAAAAAAATATTTGAGCTCTGACTTTAAACTCAGAATTCAGACTTTATTATCAAAATTATGACTTTAAACAGAATTATGACTTTAAACACAGAATTATGACTTTTAAGTTTAGAAGTAGCTGTTAGCTAATGCAGGGGGTTGTACCTATGTTCCCAGTTTTTCCCAAAAAAGGTCCTATGTTCCCCACTTTGTGGAAGCCTGGGTGTGGAGCTCCAGGGTTAAGGTTAGGGTAGGGTTAGGGTTAGGGTAAGGGGTAGAGTCCTATGTTCCCCGGGTCCTTTTGGGTGAAAGCGGGGAACATACAAAGCGGGGAACATAGGACCCTTTGGGTGAACAGTGGGGAACATAGGGCTCTTTTTTAGAGAAAGGGTCCTATGTATCTACAACATAGATACGGTCCCCTAATGCAGCTAACTGGAAAACGGTGCCTGCCCGTGCCTCTGGTGCCGTGACACGTATTTCCTTCAAAAATAAGGACATTTCTAAGTGACCCCAAACTTTTGAATAGCAGTGTACACAGTATGTGTGTGGTTCTTACCGGCTTTCCGCCAGATTTCTTCTGGCAGGTATCCTGAGGGAGGCCTGTGTAAGAAGTCTCGATGGATATCTGAAACACACACACACACTCGGTCTCAGTTGCATGCTCACAGTGGCTCGTGATCTGCACAAAATCCATCCATCCATCCATCCCTAACAGTTTCAAGAAAAGCTGTATGTGGCAACATCAGTAAAAAAACAAAAACATTTTCAACATCATCTCTAAGCAGGAATTGGAATTCAGAAGTTACATTTTGGTATAAATCTTAAAGAGATAGTTGCCATTGCTCAACTAAAGGCTTAAAAACTGCTAAAAAGTACAATATCCTCATTATGCTCTCTGCTTTATCTCACTGTTAGACAGCCTTTTCTGCTTCACTGTAAGTTTGTAAACATTACAAACACCAAATTCCTGTCCAACTTTTGACAGCTGCCTTATTTTTTAGGTAAATCTGAGCAAAAGACTTTAAACACCAAAGTCAATGAATATTTTGTCTCTGTGAGCTGGAGAGAGAGAGAGAGCGGTTTACAAACTTCACTTCTCAGGCACAGAAAAAGTCTATCGAACAGCATGAACGGCAGAGAACACATTCTGGAGATATCGTCGGCTTTAAGCAGGTGCAGATTTTATTACGTGAGCTTTTTGTTGAGTGGCTGAAATCTGTTTTCCCTTCTGTCTCTGCTGGCAGCCATGTTTTAAGTGAACGGCATGGTCGTCCATGTTGATGATGCAGTGGACATTAAACCACACACAACTATCTTATGGATGTAATCGGATGTTTAAAGTTCAAACCGCTTTGTATTTAATCACATTGTGAGCTAGAATGAGTCAAATTTTAGTTTTTAAACGTATGTATGAAGGCGTCGTCCGCACACTACCTTGCTGTGAGTGTTTTTGCTTTGCCGAACATGCCCTGCGTGTGTGTTTGTCTACCTGTCTGTCTGCCCGACTGCCTCTCAGCAGCCGAGGGAGTTCCTATGGGCAGCGCCTCGCTGCTGCTAGCTGTGTTGGAGGAGGAGTTGTGGTGAGGAGTGGGAGGAGGAGGAGGAAGAGGAGGAGGAAGGCAGTGCTGTCCGTTGCTCCCACCTTTTTTCATCTCCTCCACGTCGCTATAGCGCCGGATCCAGTGGTTCATCTCCTCGCGGTCGGCCTCCTGGCAGCGGCGCAGCACCGTCAGGGAGCGCCGCGTCTTCTCCACCATGTCCATGATGCAGTTCAGGAGCTGCGGCGGGATTAAAAGAAGCATTCACCTTCACTAATAAAGCAACAGGAGAGGATTGACAGTTCTCCCTTTAGCTGAAAACGTACAGAAAACACTTCACCGTTATTTTCCTGACTGATTTCCTGTCATTTCTGTAACACTGTTTTGTTTTGAACAGGTAACCCGGCCATTGCCAACATAAGCACATAAAGGTTGCGTGAATTGCCTTTGAAATACCCTGAGAACTCAGTGTGTCTATCCAAATGAAATATGAAAATGAAATTGAATTTACACATTGAAACACAATTTTTTACAACACAAGTCTTTATTTTCTGTTTTTAATCAGAGAAAAACATGTTTATTATATTAAACCCATCCTTTTTACACACCTAGCAGTAAAATCACAGAAACCAGGCACAGGAACATCTTAATGTTGTCATCCTTGCATTAGAATACAAACTAGTTAATAAATGATGGTGTCTTATTTGGTAATGCTTCATTGTGTTCTAAATCTATTATGCAATGATGAGTGTTGAACAGAAGCTTGAGTTAAAAACATCATCATAATAAGTCACATCTCAATTGCAGCCCTGGTCTCTTCCCAGACTCTGAGAGTGCGAAAACTCTAACAGCTGTAAACTCTATAATCCAAACCTGAATGATGCCATAACGAGAACAAAGCCCAGAGCCCAATCAAAAGTAAATAGTTGTATTTTTGAGTCCCTGAGCTACTTTAATCCGTCCCAAAACACATACATGTACCACCGTGCAGACGTGTGTGTGTGTGTGTTGCTGTGCCACAATGTGTCACTGTCTGCGCCAATCTGTTCACCAAGTCTGTGCTCGCCAGTGATTTTTTAACGTCTTAAGAGCATTACAGCGACGATGAATTAACAGCTGGACTGCTGATGAAATAGTTGAGCCACTTCCTTCCAACCTTCTGCTCCGTTCACTGCCAACTCAGCAGATTTCCCTCTCTCTCTCTCTCTCTCTCTCTCTGTGCCCCACTGTTGTAAACAATGACAACAGTGCCGTATGTTTCCAGACCTGGCCAGGTCTGCTAAATGGGTTTTAGCAAGGTTGACATTCAATCCATATCATTATTCTCATTCATCTCTGCCTCTGCCTGTTTCTCCCTCCCTCCCTCCCTCCCTCCCTCCCTTCTTCCTCTCTGTGTTTCAGCTATATTTATTTCAGTGAAGTGTTTCTAATTTGGCAGGGGTCCAGGCCTGGCCGGTTCTCTCCATGACTGCAGCTCTTCTCTCAGCTGCTCTGCCCAGCTGGAGCTGCTCTCTGCTGGGTCCTGAGCTCCATCTGGGGCCCTGTTTCTCTCTCTCGCTCTATCTCAGTGTGTGTATGTCTTATAAACATGATGATTTTGTCCACGTGTTGTTAATTTATCACACTCACATGGAACCTCATAGGATCACCTATCCATCAACTGTTAACTGTCAGATGTGAAGGAGTGTTTTTGTCCTTGTCATCCTTAGCAATAATATCACCGACTGTCCCATTGGCTCCTTTCCCCCAGTGTGTGTCATGATATTTATGAATGAAACAAAGGCTACGTTCAGATAGCCAGCAGTGACTTGTGTGGACATAGAACTACAATCATGGAGTGTCGTCCACCAGAGCTAAATATGGATTAATAAAGGTACAGTACAATCTGAATGAATCACATTTGAACAATATTGGATACGTACGTTATCCAGGTGCTTCCATTCTTCGGCCCACTCCCTGTCTGTTAGACGGTGGTCGATCACCTCCTCTTGGCGAGCTCCGTGCACTGCTGCAAACAAGGTGACACAGGACCAATATCTGTTAGGCTTACTGTATGCACTGTATGGTTATTATTAAATAATATGACCATTTTACTGCCCGGAGGTACAAGTAAAAGCCTGGAAAATTTTTTAGCATCTGTGATTTGACAGAGATAAGTTTCACATTTTCTCATAATTGTGCTCAATAAACTAAACTAACTAAAGTATTTGTTTGTGGCCTGAATGGATTACATCCTGTTGATGGTATACTCCATCGTCTGCACATTTAATACGTTTCTTGTTGCTGAATTATTTTTAATATAAAGCACATAAAGGCTGCATGCATTGCCTTTGAAATGTCCTGAGAACTCAGAAGTGTGACTTTCCAAATGAAATATGACTAAAACCTCACTGTGACTGAGACCTCGTTGTGTTTGTTTGGTCTTGAAAATAGAGTCAGAGTGAGCACTCTTTTAAGTCTCCACGCAGGTGAGGCTACAAACGCGTTATTTCTAGTTCATGTTGCTTTTAATGTTTTCTACTACGCTTCAGCTTTGGAGATTATTTTTCTGTGACATAGCTGCCTGTATTTTTTTGTCAAACATTGCAGGGCTGCCAACTTTTGAGAAAACCTTGGTCTGACACATCGTGGCATGCGGGGCTAATGTATGGCTGGTCCAGTCGAGGTTACCAGCACACACCCAATATATTTATTTATAGTAATATTTTATGCATCCCAAGCTTAATTAATGCATTATACAATATGATTTATGGATTATTAATGCTTAATACTCATAATGCTTTATACAATAATAATATGGTAAATGAAATAGACAGTCTGGTAGCTGGATTTGACCCTATGACCTTCTCATCCTAAGCCCAATTACTTAACCACTAGACTAACACTGTTAATATCTGTCGTGCCCAGTAAGAAAACTACCAAGTTACTACTCTGAGTGCAGTAGATACTAGCTAAGCTAGTTTTATTGGTTCACCTGTGGGTTGTAGGGGACCGTATCTATGATCCCCGGGTCCTATGTTCCCCGCTTTCACCCAAAGGACCCGGGGAACATAGGACCCTACCCCTTACCCTAACCCTAACCCTACGCTACCCTAACGCTAACCCTTTACCCTGGAGCTCCACACCCAGGCTTCCACAAAGTGGGGAACATAGGACCTTTTTTGGGAAAAACGGGGAACATAGGACCCGGGGAACATAGGTACGACCCCGGTTGTAGCTGCACATAGAATGTTTCTTTTATGTTGTGTATGCTAATTTGCTAATTTGTGTTTTCTTTGTAATTTTGCTTTGCGCTACAATTAAACCAAAAAAAGTCATGTGTACTACAGTTACCCCAGTAAAAGCAAGAAAAGTCAATTGGAGGACTTCAATGTTAGCTAGCTGACTGGCTAAAGTGTAGGGCAGGGCAGTACTACACAGAGAGTCACTTAATTCACTAAATTTCCCCACTATAGCTCCACTTGACTGTACATTTAGCTATAACAATTCACCTCTTTCCATATGGGAAAGCAGGAGGCAGGCATATATGGTTGTCACAGTTGTAGCACATAGGCATGAACGGCTGTGCGCTTTATATAGACTCACTGCCACGAGGATTATCACGGCCGGACTGACAACTGGCCTTTGTTCATCACATACACCGCATTGACATCTGTGCAACTGTGCGTATGTGGATCTATAGATTCATTTAATCCGGTAAACAGATATTCCATACCTGTCTGCCGATGCCTGTCTCGAGCGTCGCGGTGTTCGTTATGTCTGTAAGCGTCTCTGTACTGGTGAGCCAGCGCCATGTCTTCTAAGCGATAGTGCTGAGGTCCCACTTGGTGGTTCGATGGGTGCGGTAGTCCATTAGGGGGGTGTGTGGGGAGGCCATTGGGAGGTGGGTGAGCTGGAAGACCCGTACTGGGGCTGAAGCGGTGGCTGGGGCTGATGGTGCACGGCCTCTTCGCTAGGTGTTCTGGGTGCAAACCATCTCTCTCTGAGCTCTCTTTGGTCCTGTGAAGGAGAACAAGGGAGTGGAATCAAACATGAAATACTTCAAGTAGACATATTATTCCCTATTTCTACACGTTAAGCTAGTTCCCTGGTGTCCTAATGAACATGTCTGTGACATGCTTTGGTCAAAATACCTTAAGGATGAAGCACCACAGCACCAGAGCGTTCTGAACTGTTTGGCAGATTGAACATCTGCCAAACAGTTCAGAACGCTCGCTTTTGGGTGCCTGTCTCTTTAAATGCAAATAAGACAAAGGAAACTACATCAGTGTCACTGAGGCTCCGGCAGCTAACAGCAGTTAGCATTTGGAAAAGCCATCATTTGCCGACTCTAGCCGGCACATTGCCGTCATATAGAACACTTTGTGGACTTCCGCTCTTCCGGATACTATTGCCCTTGCTTGCACTCTCGCGATTTTTAGGGATAAAGCGGAGCTCTGCGAGACAACAATTCCAGGAATGTCTCATTGTGACGTAACAATGAGTGCGGAAGTCAACATTGTGTGTTTTATCTCCACAAAAACATGAGTGAGTCATCTTTTTTCACACTTTGCCTACTCATAGGGCCTCCAGAGTCCCAAATATAAGTTTTACAATTATTATAAAGTTGATTTCACATAATATGCCTCCTTTAACAGTCACCCTGTAAAGAATTGTTGTTGTTTTTTTTACCCAGAATCAGCCGGGTCAGCTCTACAGCGGCAGCCATTTTGGACTACGATATTGCCCACAATGGACAAATTAAACATCTTTTAGTTTTCCTTCCCACACACTTGGAAGAGAAGTGTGAGGGATACTGAGCTGCAACAACGCAACTTCACCAATAAATGCTCCATTTTACACAATGTTCCATTATTGTGGGCAGTGTTTTGTGGGATCTTACAAATTCAATATTGTTTCATGATTTCAAATAAAAAACAAATTATAGCCAGGCCAGTAATAAATGTCAGTAAAATCGTGAAAAACAGACCTTGTGAGAGATGAAAGTTTAACTGCTTGGATACAAAGTGTTGTTCCAGGAGTGAGGCATGTGCAATCTGTCAAATCTTGTAATCTACTCCATAACACGTCTATATGTGTGTACGTAGGTCTGTTTCAAAGACCACATGTGCTGTTATTCCACTCAAGGATGTGTTCAGCTCTGTCAGCCAGACATTTATTGTGATGCCCCCTTTTGAGGCACTTTTTTTTTTAACATCAAAAGGATCATTAACAGAACGCACACAGAGTTTTCTCCTATGTTTTTGCTCCAAAGTTCTTATTAGAGACATAGTAGAAATTCAGGAAAACCTGTCCCAGCAAGAACCGCAAAGCCCTTCACGCCACATTACGAGGTTAGCGTTGCCTGCTATTTGTACTTTTGATTTGCACCTTTAAAAAAACCCCAACTTGTTTATGTACAGCATGTACAAATAAGTACAGTGCACATAAATGATGACCATTAGAAATGAAGTGACTTAAATATCACGGCAACTTCCACGTTTCACTCCACTGGAAGATGTGTGGACTGATGAGGAAACCACAGCATTCCTCCAGTTAGTGCAAGAAGCATATATTACTACAATAATGATAGATGAAGCAGCTACTGGCGGTCTTCATTTACGTCATCAAGTCATACCTTCTCATGCTTCCTCTGTGGCTGCCTAAGATTTCAAGTTTTGGATGGAAACACACATAAAAGTGTATTTTCTTTAATCTGATTTTTTTCAGTTAAAATCTTGTATACATTTTTAATGCGAACCAGGTGCACGTCATTTATCCCTGCTGATGGAAATGCTGCTTGTTGTTGACTTACAGTAAAGCTTCCACACAGCTGTGCACCATATGTACCAAACAAAGCCAACGTCCGACTGTACATCCTGAGTCTCAGACTCTTAATCTGAACACTTGCACTTAGATTGCAAGTATTTCTCTCCCTCACACTCTGCTTTCAGGCTTAAAGGGCAGCACAGGCTGAATGCTGTGTGTTTGGCAGATGTTTAGTGACACTCAATTGTGTCTGTGTACTTTGAGTGTGTGTGTGTGTGTGTGTGAGTGAGAGAGAGAGAGGTTTTGTTTGTGAGCCATCTGGACAGTTTAAAATGGGAGTGTTGATATTAATCTGTTTAGCTGGAGAGCAATAGCCGTGCATTCGGATGGAAATCGCTCTTTATCGTCATGGGGATCAAATAAATGCAGCGGTGGACAAATTGTGTGTGTGTGTGTGTGTGTGTGTGAATGCTCATGCACTCCTGCTAGGTTATCCATGTGTATATATGTGCATGTTAGCTATACTTGCACACACATCACCACACCAGAGTATCTGACAAATTGCAGGAACAGCTGGCACGATGAAGCCCCGCCCCCCCACCCCCACCCTCCCTGTATTAAACCAGACTTAGGGACGAGGAGGAGGAGGAGGAGGAAGAGGAGGGGGAGGTGTGTTGATTACAGCGAGATTATGCATCCGAATCAAACCACCACCACCACCACCACCGTTTTTCCAACCCCACACACACACACCCACACCCTCTGCTCAGAAAAGTATTACGGTCAGCACATCGCCATCTGGACACATCTATGACATATGGACAGCTGCTGGGAGCCTGCAGGTCAGGCCATCAGGGCGAGCAAAGAGACAGAGAAAAAAAAAAAAAGGTGAGGAGGGGATCAGAAAGGAACAGAAATGCCGTAAAGAGAACAAGGACAAAAAGAAAGATGGGGAAATGCCGTAGAATGTATGTAAAAATGGACACTTATGGAATGAAAAGGATTTAGCAGTTAGCCACCAGGGGCCAACTACTGTATATAAAAATGGACATCGTCTTCTGGTTGTCACATGGTGTCATCTCTCTTATGTGCTGTGCTTTATCGTCTATTTTCCTCTTAATGGGAACATCGTTTACAACATGTACATGAGGTTCTATTGGAGAAAAGCTGAAACCAGTGACTGAGACTCCTCACAAGAATGTTTACTGGCATTATAAATAAAGTGAAAAATTAGACTAATTTTCCTGTAGACTTCCATTCAAACTGGGTTATTTATTGCAATCCCTGTTATCCCTGCTATAACGTCCTGGGCCTCCCTTTTCAAACTGGAAGACGATGTTCATTTTAATATACAGTCTATAGTTCGCTTTCGTACAGTAGTACTCCATTATAGAGCTGAAACAGTTAATCTACTAAACTAAAAAGTCAACTCTTATGATAATCGATTAATCGGTTTGAAGCTTTTTTCATTATTAAAACAAGATAAAACAATGATTATTCCAGCTTCTTAAATGTAAATATTTTCTTTGTTTCTTTGCTCCACGTAACAGAAGAAATCATTAAAACTGAATCATTTTGGTTTGTGGACAAAACAAGGCATTCGAGAACATTGTCAATTCCAGACACTGATTTTTTTTTTTTTTTTTTTTAACATATTTCATGGACCAAACGGTTCATAGAAAAATCGAGAAAATAATTGACAGATGAAGCGACGATGAAAATAATCGTTAGTTGCAGCTCTACTCCGTTAGGAAAGGTACCAAAATAACCAGCCCCTACTGTACCTACATTTTACTCTTGTTCCCCAGAACAGGGTATGGTAAAGTAAAGTCAACTGATTGGGCAAAAAAAACCATAATTCACTTGAGACTGGTGATTCTTCAACGCTCCCAGTCAAACCCCACACACATCTTATGTGATTTATAACAACAGTAAACATTCATGGTCTCCCAGTGTCAGACTCTCTTCAGAAAGCACATGATGCCTTTGAAAAGAGGCATCTAGTTTTGCAACCAGTTCTTATGAATGGTCTATGGCTGGAGACAAAGAGAAAATGCCTGTTAATGCTCTCTTGTGTCAGCTTCTTAGCGCAGAGAATAATGGCGAGCACAGGGGAGGAGGACAAATGTGGGATGATAGTAAACCGCAGCTTACTGCTGCTCTTTCTGTCTCTGTTTGGGTTGGAATGAGGACATCTAACTGTGCGTCACTGCCTCCATTCTTCTCTGCCTCTCTTAATTCTGCCTTCATTTTCATACTCTTCGTTTATCTCCCTCCCTCCCTCCCTCCCAGATAGCTGGCAGAGCCTGCCTGGCATCAGGACTGTCCAGACTTCCGCCTCCTGCGTACAGGATTTATAGCTCCCCGTTGTCGCCCGGGCATTCTGAAATGCCCTGAAATAATTCATTTACAACACTGACTGTGTCAGAGTTTGCCAGTGAGTACAGTAAGTTTACGAGTGTGTGTGTGTTTAATAACAGTGAGAATTTAAACGCTACCTGTCAGGGGTCCTTCTCTTGCCGTGTTCGTTCATCTCCAGCATGATCTCGGAGGAGTCGAGGGGCGAGCTGGCGTTGGCGTCCAGCA
The DNA here is from genome assembly GCF_963457635.1 of Microchirus variegatus. NCBI lineage: Eukaryota > Metazoa > Chordata > Actinopteri > Pleuronectiformes > Soleidae > Microchirus > Microchirus variegatus. The sequence goes on from NC_139807.1 coordinate 25,889,232, forward strand.
GGAGCTGCTCGTGTTGGGCCAGGTACTGAGCTGGAGTCTGCTTGGCTAATCTGGCGCAGTGGAGCAACTCTCTCTGCAGCAGAGGCAGGTTCGCCTTCAGTGGTTGAAACAAGAAAAAAAAAAAAAAGTTATTTTAAGAAGTGTATCGTAAACTTATTGAAGAGTGAGCGGGGAAAAGTCAACGCGGAACAATGGGCTAACGGGGGCGAGAGTAAAATAACACCAGATTAGGGCGAGGAAAGAAATAAAGTGATAGATAAATAGACAGGATGAGATAAGACAGGTCGCCTGACACATTCCTCTGCCGCGCGCATGTGTGTGTGTGTGTGTGTGTGTGTGTGTGTGTGTGTGTGTCTGCTGTGCGTATGTATTGTCTGAGTGTGTGTGTCTGTCATAACAGTGCTGTCAAACAGTTCTCTCAGACCTGTCTGCTTGATAGAATACAGCCATTGCTGCAATGTCCCAGATGTGGCAGACCACTGCATGCAAGGAGGTCTAAGGTCTAATCTAACACACACACACACACACACACACAATCTGATGTTAAGTCAAACTCTAAATAAGTTATTAATGCTTATTTAAAACAGAAAAGAAAGGTTAATTCTTCTGACCATTGTATTTCTAATTGTGTCCTTTCTTTTGAAGATTTTAAAATACTTATTCCTCTCCTGCTTTCTGTGCATTCCTTTATTTTGATAGTGTCAGGCTTGAAACTTCTCTACTTGATCTACTAAAGCTGAACGTTTATATTTTGTTTAAAAAAACAATTCATTGTGTTTCAATAGACTGACTTCTTCACTAAGCAGTTTAATGAATAGCCCTCCTACTATCTGAAAAACTTGCCTGGAGTTGCGAGCCATTCAGACAATGGAGGAAGTGTTAAGAAACGACGTGTGTGAATGGTGTGTTAAAATCCCTGTTCCAGCCAGCAGGGGCACTGCTGAGTATGGGCCTATACCAAGTCCCTACTAATCACGAGATTTGATAATTTGAGCTTGATTTAAAGCATGACTGACAGGGGAGCTGAAAAAATGTCCCATGTTCAACGTGGAGTCCCCAGTTTGTTGGTGTGTAACGACAGCAAAGTCCCCACACAAGTACATAAACACACACAGAATAAGAATAAGCTGTTGTTTTCAATTTTTTTATCTCCATCATACGGCAAAGCTGGGATGAGTAAAATCCGATACCGAGGATCTATTTTCTTATTTTGATTTGATTCTCAGTTTAATGTGTTAATTCATTCAGTGAAGCTACTTGGCTGCTTGGTAACAACTTAGAAGATTCTGTCGTCAGTTTTTTTAAGTTAGTGGACTAAAACAGAAAAGGCTCTGGTCTCTTATATTTCTATAACGCATCAGCCCAGCGCCTGTGCCCGCCCACTGCTGCATTGACTCCCAGAGACACGAGCTTCCCTGGAAGTGGCGATTTTGCCGCATTTATCTAATCTGCGTCTCACTCACAACAGTGAAATTAAAATGATTCTGTGCTGTCTCATAGAGAGATCGATTGAAGCTGAGCTTTTCAAATCACCGTATTTGACCATTTATCTCATGACATTTTAGAGGAAGCAGAGTCTTAGGGCAAATGCCTCTGCTACAGAATACATACGCAAACACGCCGTCCTGAGCCTTAGCCATAATATGGCAATAAACCATGTTCATCACGCTTGATTTATTCTACGTAAAAACCTCTGCATAGACATTTAGGGCCGATTCCAATTCCTATCTTAACCCTCAAGCTCAACCCTTAATCTTAACTGGCCGTCAAAACCAAGTGTTGAGGGTTATTTTGTCACTTAGAAATGGGACACCCCTTAAATGCAAATACGTCTTCAGACTGCAGGGGGCAGAATAACGCGAAAGCTGCGTCCAGTCTGTCAACTCCAAAAAAGAAGAAGAAGAACACATTTACGTCACGATTATTTGTTACGATCTGTTTGTCAGTCAAGTTATTAGGTTGTCAGTTAGTTATAAGATGATACTCGTACAAATACCACAACCATGGACATATTCAGCTGACAGTTACCACACACCACGGCTTATTGAAAAGTAAACCATAGCAAACGATCGCTTGTCCGCACCGGCCCGGCTATTGACAAAAGATCGTAAAATAAAAATAATTGTTACGCAACAATGACATCAGTAATCCATAATATGGGCCTAAACTAAGATAATACAATGGTTTTCATAATTTTTATATCTCTATTAACAAAGAAAATACTTAATTTGTATTGCACTCGCTTCGCTTTGTTTTGTCAAAACACGCAATGCATTCTGGGTAGCCCTTGCTCCCAAGGGTGGTCTTGGAAAATCTCAATATTGAGGGCGATACAGCCCTTAAACTCGCTCAACTTAATTTTTCTGAGAATCAGGACAGCACTTGCACTAGAGGGAGCGCACATTTTTGAGATTGAGGGTTAAGCAAGTAATTGGAATTCACCCTTACCTTCAGGAAGGGAATGACAAATGGCCTCAGAGGAAAATTGGTGGCCTCGTGAAGTTTGGAGTGAAACTCTTCGATCGTGAGGGTGGAGTTCTGTCCAAGACAAAGAGGGGGAGTAAGACAACAAGCACACAAGAGTTTTCTTTTTTACAGGACCAGGCCAAATATAATGAGAACTTACCACCAGCCCCAACACAAGGCTGCGCACTCTCTCTCCAATCTCTGGCGATATGTCGTTGCCAAACTGCTGCAGCGTGGTAAGGAAGCGCTTCAGCTTGCAGAGCTGCCGAGCTCCGCAGGCTGGCGGGAGCTGCTGGTTGGACAGCGAGGCTGTCGATGACATGGCTGGCCCGTTACTGAAGCCGTTGGGAGTGGACGGAGCGCCGTTTAGTGAAGTAGGGGAATGGCTGCTCCCATTCAACACTGCAGATAAACAAACAAAACAAGAGGGAAGAGTCAGCGTGAAAATGGGTCAGTGCGCAGGGAACAACTGACAGATCTGTAGATTATGATGAGGGAAGAAACACTTACAGAATCATCCCGCTGACAGAGTAGACTATGCAGTTCAAGATTAAACACGAAACAGACTCAAATTTGACACAATATCAATGATGCACGAAGTGACTTCTGTGTTTCACTTCTCTGCCAGTTTGGCTGAACACTCTCAGCATATGTTTGTGTGTGTGTGTCTGTGGTAACTTCAGCTGTTTCACAAGTGATACATTTGACCCCGTCCACACCTCCACCCCCCATATCAGTCTGTTACACCCTGCTCCTCACAACTCCCCCCCCCCCCCCCACTCACTCAGTAGGACACAACTATAAGAGGAACTTGTTAAAGAGGTGCCAAAAATAGTCCTGTGGCCCATGTTACTTTTATTCCGGTAGCAGGTGTGTAGCCAAATTTGGACCCACACCTGTCCACCAGCTGAAAGTAGATTTGCAGCTTTATGGTTCAGAATAGACACACACACACACACTTACACACACGCGCGCACACACATATATAAATAATCACTCATACATCCCTCTTAATTCAAGCACAAACAAACTCATAAACACACGGGAGCGCTCACACTCACACGTTTGACCTTTTCCCCTCTTTTCATATTTTCATGTCCGCACCATGAAGACTACGATTACGCGCTGTGAGTTAAGAGGAAAGACAATTTTAATGCTTGCGTCATATTTGTGTCGCAGCAACTCAAGCTTTTGAAAATCATTACATTTACATTTGAACTTTTTATCCTAAATTTGGATATCAAATGTGGGGGGTAGGGCACTTCAAACTAATACAGCCTGGAGGATCATCAGACTATCTGAAGTGATTGTGGTTGATCCAGCAGAGGGCGCTGTGAGTGCAGCTTAATGTGGATCCATTTTGCCCCCAGAAAACAAGACAGTTATTATTTTTTGCTGAGCACGCAAAGCTAGCTAAACACAAGCTAAACGTCCCCCCAGGGCAGACAGTCACAATACAAAATGAAATGAGTATGAAAGTATTTTGGGTTGTAAACCATTGAGGGCAAAGTTCCATTTACACTGGAAGTAGCGTGGAACTTGGAACGCGTAACGTCACCCGCCGAGTTCCATGTGTTTCAGCTGAAAAGTCGGAAATGCTAACATATCTCGGGCTAATACCACTTGATGCGACGTGCTCAACTCGGTATTTTGCGCACAATAACAGTAGTAGTAACATGTCTACGGATAAAAATAAAACAGTACAACTGATTGTGACAGAAGTGCTATTGATGTTAAAAGTAGCAGTGTTTGTATGATGGCAGCCATCTTGGAATCTCATGTTGTAGTAATGCTGCATTCCAGAACCCAACCAAACCAGTTGGACGTGGGACTTCTCCTACCTCCAACGAGATAAAGTGCACTGGAATGCCTGTCGAAGTGGGACCTCCTACTCGCGAAGTCGGAGAAATCACCAAAATGACGTCGGAGAATAATGGCGGCTCCCATGGAGTCACATGAATAGGCTATAAACTTTACTTTTCTGCGTGTAGAGTTGTTTTAGATACAGGAATTTTATCGCAACTTGTTTTTCATGTTATGGCGTGAAATTATGTCGTTGTTCTTATCCATTAGCATGAAGATATGTAGGGCTACGGTAAAAGTATACTCATGACGTTATATGTATCGCTTTTACATATACGGCTTGCTTGTTTATGTAAGTAGACTGAATTGCTGACAGTCAAAATGCCTCTTCAAACATAAATCTAAAGCGCGTTGATCGTCACTGTTTTGTAACATTCGACTTCAATTGCTGGAACGCTTTGAAGTAGGAGCTAGTACAATTCAGGTAGGATAAGTCCCACATCCCATTTGTTTGGATGGGCTCTGGAACGCAGCATAAATGAGGTTCTACAAGTTGGAAATCCCAATTTGGGGACTATGAACTCGGAATATCTGAGTTCTGACTACAAATGGAATGCACCGTCATGAGCAAATCTGCCGACGGACCTGTTAGCTTCACCTGTAGTGATGGACACATCGCAGACAGGCAGAATCGTCAACCGTGCGTGACTAACAGTATCTGATGACCTTCCCTAATTTACATTTACATTTCAACTTTAAACTCATAATTAAACACCAGACCATGGAGAGTTTTTTTAATCGACGAGTTGCCGCCGTTCTTCTTCTCAGCCATGCTTGTTGCTCTAATCTGCGGGGTTGAGGGCCTCAACACATATGTACTAACCCATGTGATCCCAAGAGGCAGCGCTTGTGTTCTGGCTTTAGAGAGCGAGAGAGAGAGAGAGAGAGAGAGGTAAAAGGAGAGAGCCTCACTGCTGAACGCCCGCCACAACAGGTGAAACAACATGGCCTGTCATTGCTATATAGGGAAGAAAGTAGTCTAGAACACCGCAGCAGCAGCACCCCGGCTGATGTCCCCCCTGTACCAGCTGGTAAACAACACAGAGACACTCACACACAAGCGCTCAAAGACACATGTCCCCACCAACAAGGGCATTCGGCACACGAAAAGACACACACTTAGTAGAATGTAAAGACACACACACACACACATATACACACCTGACACACAAGTGACTTCAACACTTGTGTGTCCCAAACACATATTTGGAATTTCTCCTATAAAGCCTTCATGACAGTTGACCTAAGAGCGACAGTTGACTATGTAGTCCGGGGGTAAACGGCCTCTGAGGTGTTGTAAATGTGAAGATTTAATACAGTTTAATGAATAAAAACGCATCGAGAAAATATCAAATACTATTATAGTAATAACAACTAATACTGGTTAATACAAGTGTTTTCTGATTCAAAACAGAAGAATAAAGTGGCAGAATTAAAGTGCAGCCGTTGTGATTTGCTCATTGCAATGCACATTCTGATTTCACTTTATTCAGACATAAGTGCGTGACCTAGACTTTTCACTGTGATTAGAAGGTTTGGGCATCATTCTGTATGCTTGCATTTGAGAGTGGGGAAAAGAAATGAACACAAAGGGAATGAAGCACAGCTAATTTCATACTGTAATCAAACGACAAACCTTGTGATCACAGTAAATAATATGCAATTAAAAAATTTAAAGGCCACTGACTGTTCTAATTTACCACAGCTTAAGGCAAAATACATTTTAACTTAGAAGTCGGAGCTAAAATGCAAAGTACTAGCGATATTTTGCCTTGTGAACTGCCTAAGTATTCATTATTGTCCCTGGATAAGAGTCGGTAGCTTTGTTGCTTTAAACGTCTTAGAGGAGACACAGCAAACACCATCACCATCGCTTCCAGCGAATCTGCGGTGAAACGTTCAAACATTCATTTGTGATGGTTCACACTAATGTCAGTTTGTTTTCATGCCATGATTTCACTGACATTTCCTTTCAGATCCTGCCCTGCAGGCAATCAACTCCACTCTGCTCACCTGGTGCTCCTCCCGCTCTGCCTCTCACCTGCAGCTCATCTGTTCATTAGCTTCCCAGAGTAGTTATATCAGGTCGTGTTCCCCTCGCCTCGGCCGCACTGTCATTGTCATGGAGTGGCAAACAAAAGCTCTCCAGCCTTCTTAGTTCCGTGTTTTTGTGCCTGGATTATTATTATTATACACTTCTTAACACTTGTTTCCCTGATGTGACCGAGACTTTTGACCAAGTCAACTGAAAGTCAACGTTTATTTTTGTGTTGTGCCATTTGGGTTTCTTCTCTACTCGTGAACGTGACACAGTTTTACTTAAAGGTGAAGTAAGAAGGTTTATAGTGCCATCTAGAGGAGAGGCTGAAATGTACAACAAAGAACTGCTGCTCTGCTCACCCCCTCCCTTCCCTGAGCGCTACGGTATCCGCAGCCGGTCAAATGTCGTCCTCGTCGTCTTTCTCCGTGTCAGGAGATGAGGTTCGTGAGGTGAGGGAGAGGGCGAGCTACCGCGGCCGTAGCAGACGAAGCTGAGACAGTGGAGGCGGGACTTCCGCTACAAATAAAGCGACGCTTGATTTGTTCTCTCGCGTTTGTCCTTACAGGCTCCGGTAGAAACATGGCGTCTCGCTGCTAACAGTGGCTATGCAACCGCGGCCCGCGACCATGTTATTTTACATGACTTTTTGAAACACTACGAAAATGAAACAAAAACTATTATACAGCGACTAGACAATGCAGGAGCACATAATATGTATAAAAAAGTGGATTTTGGGTCATATAAACCCATAAATACTACACATTGTCCCTTTAATACAGTATCTCAAAGTGTGATGAGAAGACATCACATGCACCGTGTTTGAACGTTTTCACACAGATTTCATTAATATGAGTGTAACTTTTAAATAAAACAAGGAAAGCTACCTTCAAACCATCTCTCTATGTGTGTCTTATAGAGGTGCTTAGGCCTCATATTACCGGGCAATATTAACGCTACTGCACACAGGAAGTGAGTCTTTTTTAATGCCAAGACAGATGTGTCTTGCGTTACTGCCATATACACACAATCAAAAACTCCCTCGTTCAGGTCTGATAGTATTGCTTGACAGAGCCTGTTTTCAGATAAATAAAGCCTGTTCGCACTGAAAGCTACGAAAAGTAATGCACAGTGTTTTCATATGCTTTCGCAGATAATTTTTGCCACGTGGTCATGTGACGATGCACAACACAGAAATGGTGTATTTCTGATTCATTAAATATTACAAGGACAAAAATAATGCAAAAATGAAGACATTTCTAAGCCCCAAACTTTGAACGGTAGTGAACTTTTCCATACGTGCTCATACGAACCCTTCATGAAAATACGTTGCCTGTTCACTGGCAGAGTAGTAACAACAACAGTGTTAAGATGTAAGTATCTTAACACATATCCACTTACTTGATTTACTGGTGGTCGGGGTGAAAGAAGCGCTGCGATTGGTTGCTTGGCTGACAGCCGGGGGTGGTGGAGGCATGGTGGGTGGGGTGGACCTGGGCTGGGTTTTCACATCCGCAGGTGAATCTGGCATTGTTCCAACCGTCTGCACTCTGCTACCTGAGATGTGAAAGAGCGCAGAAAAAGAGAACAAGGGGGAAACAGAAACAGGCATCAAGGTGCAGCTCCAGCATTACACAGAGAGAAAAAAAAACATACTTTCAAAGTGGAAACAGCTGCTTTAGGAGGCGAAGGCTCACATTTTCACCTGGGAACCATTGATTGTTTCCTGACACCCAAAAGCCGACCATAAAAAAAGAACTAAAACAAATCAATGCAGAGAGTGGAAATGAATCCAAACTCGTATTGTGTTGGAGATTCATGGGCCTGGGAGACATACAGTAACACCTGCTCACACACTCAGCTGCTGCTGACTGAAATACCCCCCGCCTTCCCTTCTCTTCACTCACACATACACACTCCATGAAGCTCTGACATCCCAATCAGTGCCCCCTCGCTACAACTTCCAAGCGCACACACACATATATGTGCACACACACGTACACTCTCTCTCCTCCCCGCCTGTCCCCTCTCGTCCCCCTAGTTCAGACAGCCGGCTTGACAGCCAGTGACAAGTGCAGCTGGATCTGCTGCTGTCCATCACTGTCGACTGGCTTTCAGCAGAGCGCCGCGCTGCTACTAAGAGTCTCTCCTGTCCTCTGCCAGACGCGCTGCCAGGACCAAACAAGGCAAGGCCCCGGCGCTCTATCGTGAAGGGACTGGACGGTACAGTAGAGAAGGAAAACACCACACAGGCTGGAGGTGCCGGAGCCACAAAAACTCTAACGTCTGTTATCAAAGTAACCCGACACAAACGCGACAATCAACCAGTGATGACATCACAATAAGAATTAGAATCTCCTCAAAGTGTGAACCGTGTCATCCATGGATGTATTATATGAACTGGATAGAGCACCGCCCCTTCGCTTCCGTTCATTCCTATGAAGCTGCTCACCCAGCGCATTATGCCAAAACAGTTTTTTGACTTCCGCGTTTATTTCCGGGTTATGGGGCCCATAGAGCATGCGCAGTAGTGTCACTACCATATAAAGATCCATAAAAGCCCGTGTCCATGTCTCGAGGTGTCCTGTGGACACGTTTACAGGTGTTTCTTTTACCATTGCGATCAATGGGAAAACATTTTTTTGGGCTTTTATGGGGTTTTCTGTTGCAGTACCCACAGTGGCCACCATGTAAAAAATTGTCTTCAAGGCAGAGGGGGCGATGCTCTATCCAGTTCATATAATACATCCATGGTGTCATCTTATAATGAGATAATGTGTCACACATGAAAGCGTCCGTGTAGAAACAAGCACCAACATAACAGTACTATTCTTGACCTTATGACCTCAAATGAATGTTGTAAGTTAAGTAAAGCTTTCCATTGGATGTTTTGTAGTTTTTGTAATGTAACTTTAACTAAGCACAGGCTGTAAAAAAAAGTAAATATATTTGAACTTAGTCATGGTTTGGGCCGTTTATTTCTTCCTTTATGGGTTTTTGATTTGAATGCATCAACATAAACGTGTTATTCACGCGTTAGTAGTCTAGTAGTTTATCGCTAACACAAAAAAGGTGGTATGAGGCCATCCCGAATCGATTAGCTACACCTGTTCAAGTGCTCGCCAATGCAAATCTGTAATCGGCCAATCACACGGCAGCAACCTAACACGCTTAGACATGGTCGGGACAATCTGCCAACCTGGTCTGGGTCTCAGAAACGACGCATTTCCCTTCCAACTGGCCAGAAAATGTCAGAAAAAGAATCCAGAAAGGCAACAGTAACGCAGATAATCACTCGTTACAATCGAGGTGTTGGCTACAGCAGCAGAAGACCATGCTGGGTGTCAGTAAAGCTGCTTGAACCTAATCTCTCCTACATTAAATCTGTACACACCGACGAGACATTTCAATCCCTGCTCCACTTTTTATACATCGTTACCTTTAGAAATCCCATTTACAGCCCGCGCGGTGTGTTAATATATTATAGGCGACGGGCTAACGCGTTAAATCACTGTCACCTAATGTGTTCTTCATTTTCACTTCTCCCACGAGCCGGTGATAAATCCGGTGTTTTCCTCCACAGCCTATTTAGCCTATTTCTCTGCTCTCACGTACAAGCATTCAGCAGCTGGTGTCTGTATTTAAAGAGTGCCACTCTCTGGAGTGTGCTGCACGAGGGCCATTGACACAGTGATCCTCAGAGCACAAGGGGCACTCTGCTGTTTGCCCCATGCCAGACGCTGTCAACACAAACACACAAGGTTGTAGATGGAGGCGGACGGGGTTGGCGGGTATAAATAGATCGAGCCATTCTCCCTTCTATACAAGTCTAAACACACAAACAAGCTCCCCGTGCGACTGAACGAGTGGGCCGTTCCCTGCCAGGAGGCAGCCATTACTGTATGTTTCAGTGAAAACGGCAAACTTAAATGTGCCACTGTGTACATGAGAGTTTTTCTATGGCTAATGCTGTTCCTTAAAGATCAGGGCGGTCAATGGCTAAGATACATTACCGTTCAAAAGTTTGGGTTCGAATTGAAGGAAAAGCACTTTTCTTCAATGAATATAACATTAAATGAATCAGAAATACACTCTATACATTGTTAATGTGGTAAACAACTATTCTAGCTGCAAACGTCAATATGTACATAGGTGTATAGAGGCCCATTTCCAGTGTTCTAATGGTACATTGTGTTTGCTAATGGCGTTAGAAGGCTATTGGATGATGAGAAAACCCTTGTGCAATGATGTTAGCACAGATTTGCTGGTTCTTTGACCGAAGGGAAACATCATTATTATATATATTATACAACAAATATACACAAAATATATCGGAAAAACGCGACATTTTGTGTCCAAACAGCAGCACACTTATGCATAGTTTGAATAAAAACAACGTATTAACAGTTAAAAACATGAAATAGAGTTTTCAAGTTTCTGACAACAAAAATGGTTTGACTTGCATAAATTAGTAATAATAGTCTAATTAATTCAATAATAATCAACAGAGGCTTATTAAAAATGGCAAAAAAATTGGTAGTAGTACACACATTTGCTCACAATTTATATTGTGAATAAAGTTAATCTGGTTTGCCAGCTTTAAAAAACAGGCCATATGAAAGTTTACCAGTATTAAACTAAATCTGAAGCAACAGATTGATTCAACATTCAAGTTGTGCTCACATGACACAGACGTAACATGGCATACAATGGAAAAAAAGCCTGACGTTTACTTTACTATAGCACAAATAGCAAAACTGACTACTATCTACTCCCACTGTGGGATTATAGACAGCTGTTTAATCTGACCAGGACACGGGACACACACACACACACGCACACGCACACACACACACACACACACACACACACACACACACACACACACACACACACACACACACACACACAAAGCATTATTCTCTGGATTCGACTTTTAATACATTAGGAAGTCTGCTAGGTCTGTGTCGCTCCATCTGCAGCCATCTGTCCTCCCATTATGGTTTGTGGTGAGGAGACAACACACACACATACACACACACACACACACACACACTTAACCAAAAGAAATATCAAAAAAACTGATCAGAGACTCTTTGCGATCCATACAGCTGAGAACACAGCTATGTCTGTCGCACACACTCTCTTATTCAATATCGGGCTGAGAACACGACGCAGTCATTACCCAGGGTACCCCTGTGTCTGCGCCTGTGTCTGTCTCTCTCTGTGAACAGCTGTACGTGTGCGCGTTTGACGTAACCGGGGCTAAATGATTGCTCACCAAAGAAGCCGTTCGCCATCTGAGCTCTAAAAAATGTTTCTCTGCCTTACACAGTTCCCCATGTGCAATGATGAAACCCAATGAAAAACAATCCACAGTGAGACCTACACACACACACACATACTGCACGCACACGCACACGCACGTGCACGCGCACACACACACGGGCAGTGTTTGTTGAACTTTCTGAAACCTGCTCATTATAGATTTAAAGATATTACACACACACACACACACATTAATACCATCACGCACTGACAAGTCATTAGATTGCAGATGTTGGCGGTGGGTTTTGGTCTGAGCATTGACTTCTATGCGTATATTATCTGTGAATGTGCGTTCATGTTTCCCCTGGAAATACAGCTGCAACTTATTAGCTTTAGCTAACCGCTGACGACCATCCCCTTAAATCCTCCCCTGTCTCTTCAATCCTGCGTACTCCACAGAGACTCTCCTCGGTGACCGCATAGCCCTAAAAACTCTCCCTCTGTCTCTGGCTCCTTGCACACCCCCTCCCCTCCCTCTCTCTCTCTCACTGTAATTCCCCCCGTCTCCAGGAATGTTGTTGTTTTTAATTTCTCCCAGCTGCTCTGGCTGGCTGCCCAGCCTCCTGCCTTCCCACATCTGTTCCCGATCACGCCGCCGAGGAGTCCACACAAACACAGCCTCAGCCTCTGGCCCCCCCAGCACCCCCCCCCCACCACCACCAGGCCTTCGTATCAAAACATGGGGATTGTAGCCCTCTGTGTCTCAGACCCTCAGCACCTAAAGCACCCTTCAGAGAAATGAAAGAGACTTTATTTTTTATTTCTTTTATTGCCAGTTTTTATGATGTAAGACTTGTTACTTATTACGAATTAGTGATAATATTATTATTACTTGGTATCCATAGACATGAGTTACTTATTCCTATATTGCCAATCCAATCCAACTTTATGTATAAAGCACTTTAAAAACAACAACAGCTGAAACAAAAACGCTGTACATCAGCGATAAATAAATAAAACGCACTAAACGTGTGACCTAATAGACTTAAGAACAAACAATAAAATAGTGTAGAAAATGTAAAAACAACACAAATAAACAGGTCAAAAAGATAAAAACCAACCGTCTCATACGGGGTCAAAGCCAGCATTAGTAACTACAACAAAAAGTGATATATAATACGTTTTTTTTTTGTTACTGAATCTGCTTGAATTTTATGGTAGACCACAGAGACAACCAACTATGTCAGCGATTTTCACTGTTTTTAATGGTGAGAAAGCACAGACTATAGACGCTGGACCACACACTTAATCAGAAGATTCCAGGGAGGAGATTTTAGATGATTTGAGACACGGAGGTGGACTGTCGTGGCTAAGACAGTAAGACTTAATAATTTCTCAGAAAAGTGATATATATATATATGCATATGTATGTATATATATATATATATATATAGTTATATAATTATATATAATATAATTATTACTTGGTATCAATAGAGATTACTTACATGACTCTATGCTCTATATTACTATATCGCATTAGTAACTACACCAAAAAGTCCTATATAGGAACTTTTTTTGGTACTAAATCTGCTTGAATGGAGCCAATTTTCTCTGTTTTAAATCATGATAAAGCACAGACAGTCGACGCAGGACCACACACTTAATCAGATGATTCCAGGGAGGAGATTCCAGGGATTTGGGCTCGCACAGAAACCAGAGTGATGATTTGAGATGATTTGAGAATATAAACAGACACAGAGTTGGACTAAGAAGACAGATTCATCTTGGCTTCCCGGTCGACTCGTAGTCAGTCGAATATATTATAAATGAAGGATTTGCAATCAGGAAGACTCTGATGTGTCTGTTAACTCCTAAAGGTAATCTGTTCAAATCAGCCTAAAATCAGAAAGGTATCCAGGATTGTGGGAAAGGTCAAATTAGGACTGAGTTCTGGCCAATTATCATCCTTATTCCCAAAATCGATTAATCGATAAATGTGAATATTTTCTTCCTTTCTTTGCTCCACATAACAAAGAAATCATTAAAACTGAATCATTTTGGTTTGTGGACAAAACAAGACATTCAAGAACATCGTCATTTCCAGGTTTCACAAATGTTTTTTTAACATTTTTTCTGACATTTTACGGACCAAACGATTCATCGATTCCGAAAATAATCGTTAGTTGTAGATGTAAAAGAGTAGCTCAGCATAACTAAGTAGAAATTGTATATTTCTACTTATTATAATCACTTACATTACTCATTATTGGTTAAAGTAATAATATTACAGTGATTGTGTGTGTGTGTGTGTGTGTGTGTGTGTGTGTGTGTGTGTGTGTGTGTGTGTGTGTGTGTGTGTGTGTGTGTGTGTGTGTGTGTGTGTGTGTGTGTGTGCGATTGTGTCAGCACACTGGGCTGATTCTGCAGACAGATCCCAGACTCCACTTCATCTTAAACTGATTTAGAGGCTCAGAGGCTTTAAAGCCCTCACTAATGACAGGGTGGGAGTCAGGCCTGTACATCGCATACACACCCACACGCTCACACATGCTTTTGAAGAATGCAGATATTGTGCACAGAAAAACACGTTATTTTTCCCCCCGTTGCATTACTCGAGACACTGCAGCGCCGGCTGAACAAACAACACAAAAAAAAAAAAAAAACGCAAGTGGGTGGCTGCAGGGCCCGGTCCTCCTTGATCAGTAATGATGATGCCTTTGATCGGATTATCATGAGCGAATCATTGGTTGGTCGGCCACTTTTCCACTTTTCTAAGTCATACGCTGGCAAGAACGGGGTGGGATAAGTTAGAGAATGAGGATGGATTGGACAGTTTATCCAGGGCCAGAGGTGCTAAGGGTAGAGGAGTTGTGTTTCTGCCTCTCTGAGCTGCAGGGATCCTGTCATCCTAGTGCTTATATATCTGTGAAAGCTGTTATTGATGTAATTGTATTGAAGTTCTAGCGACCATCTGTTCTCCTCTGGGAGGGCCCGGGCTCCTCTTGTCGGCAGCGAAGTGGTTATGTGCAGCATATCACTGCTGCCGACGTGCTTGCAGAGAAAAAACTTCCTTTTCAGATTTTCCCAAAGGCTGCTAATAAAATCCAGATGCTAGAATCGACTGGAGCCATCTCTGCCCAGGCTCCCTCCTCCCTCCCTCGCTCTCTCTCTCTTCTGTCTCATACATCTCTTTTCTTCACGGTCCCTGTATTCCCCTTTTCTCCCCTCATACTCCATCATGTCTTCTCTCGTGTAGCCTCCCTCCTCCTCCTCCTTCCACCCTCTGCAGCCACCAACCTCAGAGCCATTCCTAAATAAAGGAAAGTATTTGTGACATTCACTCAAGGCAGGCCTGTGCCAAGAACAACTCCCCTGGCCAGCCAGAGACATCTGGAGTGTGTTAGAGCTGCACTGGGCGCTGGCACCGACCCTGGCTCTCCTACCATACATGCACACACATATTTGTAAATGATCCCAAAATACTGGGCCCCGTAGGAATCGCGTAAGCCTCTTTCACACTGAAATTAGCAGATATTAGGCAGGATTTGTATAAACAAAGGCAAAAATACAGAAAAGTATGGAAGGAAGAGTTGGAAACTAAAAGGTGAGGGAACCATTTTAAGTCATTTTAAGAGTAGGAGGAACTGAGGAAATACAGAGTACGTTAAAAACAAGATGCCAGAATTAGTGTTTACTCAGGTCTTGCTCTCCCCACTGATGTACAATCGGAGCTGGAACTGATAAAAACTTGCATTGATAACAGAGTCATTTGACCCAGGAGTGAATGCTGATTAGATGCTTTCCCGCTGGTTCAAAAAAGCACTTTAATACTGAGTTTAAATGGGTGAGAATGTGGAAATATAAACCGTAATCTCTGTACGGGTTAGGGTTGCAGCTGTGGGCACAGATCCTCCTTCTACAGAATGTGCAGTTTGTCTGAAGCATAACTGTACGACTACATAAGCACATGATGACATACATGTATTCCTGTGTCTGCATGAGAACTACAATTGAGTGCATGCGTGTGTGTGTGTGTTGTGCTTCTGTGTGTGTGTGTGTGTGTGTGGCTCCAGGGTCTCTGTGTGAGAGGAGTTGAACACCTGAACATCAATAACTGTCATGTGGGCCACCTGGGACCCCACAGCCAGCTTGCACCATGGGCACACAGCCATCACCAGCACAGCTGCCACAGAGAAAGAAATGGGTGGAGGGTGGGGGTGGGGGTGGGGGTGTGGGGGGGGGGGGGGTTGTTGAGTAGGAGACGAGGAAGAGGAGCACATGTGAGGAAGTGACTGTGCATGTACATCTGGGACTGGGCCAGAGAGGCAGACAGACACGAGCAGAGAGCAGAGAGGAGGATTTACATGTAGCTTCTGCTCCGCATGATAACTCGACTTTTCTCCCCACTCAGCCACATCTTCTTCCACTCACCCTGTCAGCTGTGTGTGCCTAATATCGCCAGCTGAGAGCTGCAGCCTCGGGCTGCCGCGATCCAGCATCAGATCAGACGCTCTTTCAGCTTCACACCCCCCCCCCCCCTCAGATGAACTCTGTTTGTGAGCTCAATTCTGTCAAGACGGTACACGATTCATTCTAGCGTCCAGTGCACTGACAATAAAAAGCTATAACACCTCACCTCTCTCTAGAGCTGAAAAAAGGATTTGATTATTAATCGATAATCGATTCATCAAGCTTTTTTTAATGATTACGACGAGATTTCTGATTGTTTTAGCGTCTTGAATGTGAATATTTTCTTTGTTTCTTTGCAGAAGCTTTCAAAAGCAAGAAAAACAACATCTTCGCCTCCATAAATCAACAAAAACGAACCGCCAAGACCATAGTAGTGTCAAACTCCTTCTCACCATTACTTACACACTACACCTTTTGACCTATCGCACATTCTTGTTTTATTGCACAATATTTACTGAATATTTAGCGCTCGCTAAGCAGGTAGGGCGATTGCAACACACTTGTTACACTCTGTGCCTCCTTCCTCTCTGATCTCTGACCATTGTGCTTGTACTTGCACACACACACGGCTGTGCAGATGAAAGTGAGAGAGATAAATCTCTAAATGAATTACAGATAAAAATAACCAAACCCATACGGTTTTTGATTTCTGCTGCGAGATGACTAAAGCATGACAGACCCTGCCAAACTATCTGGATTTGAGTCTGGTAGCAGAAGTAAATCTCATCAAGAAGTCACACGGGGTCACAAGCAGCTTTGACTTTTGACTGTCAGTTCTGTGTGACTGCAATCGAAAACAATAACGGAATGGAATATTAAGAAAACCCAAACGGAAAAATTATCAAGAGTATAGAGTAAGAAAATATTCCCTCAACTACGACGATGTTCACGTCGCACTTCCATAAATAAACTCCTCGATCCAAACACCTGCACCTTCACACAGCACCAATTAGCTCATCAGGCATTTAATTACTCTGTTAATTGCATACAGGCTGCATGAAGGGCAGCCTGGGAATAGGGCACGAGGGCCTCCAGAGGACTCAGCCTGACAAACCTGACAAACAAAGAGAGAGGAGTTTTTTTTTTATTTTTTTTTATCAACAGCAGCCACAACACAGTGACTCAGGGGGCTGGGAGGACAAGCAAAACAGGAGACAATGGGTCCAAGTGCTGCATCAGCACGGCCAGGGAGTGATATCACTTCCTGTTCTTGAACTTCTGATCACATCACCACTCAAACTGCCAAAGTGATTGTACACAGATACAAATCTGGAGAGAAAAAGGAAAACACACAATCTGATTTCTTCAAAATCTGAATCAGGCGACATTTGAGCGCGGTTTGGAGAGGGTGGAGTCACGTCAGGACCAACGGACAGAGATCAAAAGACCTATGGATAGACCTACAACAAGTCAGATCTAGATGACGCCAGAAAACGCGTTTGTTGTAGTTTTCTCGGAGCAATGGCTACTTCGTAATGGCTTCTAACGACTTTTGCCTGTCGAAGCTCTGTGGAGCCGAAGCGAAAGACAGCTGCGCATCGGTGACTTGCTGTGTCGGATGTATACAAAAGCGGCGAGACGTTGCTTCTCTATCGTCATCTCGTTGAGCTCACCTTTAACCTTTGGTCAAAAAGATGTCCTTTCCACATGTGTCAGCAGAGTGGCAACTATTGTTTGGCAACAACTTGGCATGGGCTTATAATCAATCTCAAGGTTTACGTATGTCATCAAAACCATTTGATATTTTTTGGTCCTGTGTACCTAAGATACAAGGGCCTTTCTGCATGGAGTTTTGCATGTTCTCCCCCGTGTGTCTCTGGGTTCTCCGGCTTCCTCCAACAGTCCAAAAACATGCAATAATCGTGAAAAACTGCGTCACCAACATGCGTACATCGTTACCAGAAAACAACCCTGGTCAGGCAGACAGGCTGGCTATGTCTGGACACAGAAATCAGACTTGATCACTTGTGGACAGTCTGCCTGAAAAGCTCAGGAGAGCTTACAGAAACACAGAAGGAGAGAGAGAGTTCTATGCACATCTGTGAGCAGCTACTCTACATCTGGACTTCTTGATATCGGTCACAGGGGGGTGGGGCGGTGCTGGTGGTGGTGGTTTGAACAAGCGTGGGAATGTCCCGCTGTTAATTTCAGGGCATGTGAGCTTTACTGTAGTTGTGGGAGAATGAGTGCCGGAGTCTCCACAGAGTGACCTGTCTGTCACAGAGCTCGGCCGTAACACAAACATCCTCTTAACTGCGCACAGTCCGGACACGTACACACAACAGCAGAACCACACGGCAGCTAATGTGAGAAACGCAACGCGGCCCGTGAGAAATCCTCGCCGTGTTCCATGTATTATTTATTTGGCATTTGGCAAATGTCTCCGTCTATTGTTGCTGTAAGTGTATAATTCGGTCTCACCCTCACAACAGATGTCCTTCGCTCATTTCTACCAGGAGCAGTGTTTGAGGAGGTGTATCCAGGAAACAGTGGCCGGCGCTCACTTCCTGTGTGACAGGTGTGCGATGGAGGCCTGACAGCTGCTGTCCTGCTCTCTCTCTCTTTCCCGCTCTGTATTGCACTCTCCTGTTTCCCCCTCTCTCTCCAGCCAGCTGCAGCAGAGAGTGGTTCTGTTTGTTCTTACGTCACTCGCTTCTGCTGCTGATTTATGGAGCACAAAAGACTAGGATTTGACCCTGGCAACACACACACACACACACACACACACACACACACACACACACACACACACACACACACACACACACACACACACACACACCCATGTCTCTCCTTCCTCCTCATAAACCCCAAATCTTTGCACGTGCCATTGTGTTAAATAGCCAGTGTGACCTGTGCAGCCCAAACACATTTCTAACTGTTAACTGTAACTGAGTTACAGGGGGAAGCGGTTAGCATCTAGCATCTAGCATCCTCATACGGGATTCATCCAGAGATTCGTGTTAGATGCTACTCAATGTTAGCTTTATGTCGGTAACATCGGTTTCTTTGGATTTGGATCAATCATCGACTCACACCACTCATTCTCAAGTCTTTTAGCTAGCGGACTAGTTTGCGGACTCACATGTACAGTGTGTGGTACTTGAGCAGTTGTAAGCATTGCAGAACTGCATTGTGGGTCCGTTGCTTTGCTTTACCAGAGTTGTGTGTATCAGAACCTGAGAAAGGGGTCTTACCTATGTTCCCCGGGTCCTATGTTCCCCGTATTTCCCAAAAAAGGTCCTATGTTTACCACTTTGTGGAAGCCTGGGTGTGGAGCTCCAGGGTAAAGGGTTAGGGTTAGGGGTAGGGTCCTATGTTCCCCGGGTCCTTTCGGGTGAAAGGGAACATAGATACGGTCCCCTGAGAAATGGTCCTTTAGCAAAAATGCTATGCTAACTTTCCTGCAAAGGCACAAACCAATCAAGTACATTTAACACTACACACCCAAATTGTTGCTGTTTTCACAGACTTCGATGGCGGACCAAGACACGTCGCCATGGCTTTCTCCATATCAGCGACTCTTGCTATCGTGCTTTGTTGTACACATTTAAAAAACCCTGACACGCAGCTTTCACATTCAGCTACAGGAGCACAAATAACAGATTAGTCATTCTACGACTTGATGTCGTGTTTTTTTTTTTTCTTTTCACTTGGTTCAGTGTTAAATGTCTGCTCCGTCACTACGAAGCTGTCAGTGTGCTGACAGCAGTGTGAACCGCTCCACAGCCTGCAACAGTGCTGCTCACATACCTCTTCATTTGGCCCCGCAGGCACAGCAACAATAGCTTCTGACATTAGCCAGACATGGGAAGGGTGTTCTGTGTTACACTGCAGGACCCCATAGGTCGCGCAAACACTCTGCACACTGTCATGTGCACACACACACAACCGCATGGAGGGGGCGGGGGGTGCGGGGGGTGCATTCATGTGACAGGTTAGAGAGATGCTTTGACAGCTTCTCAATTTAGCCTACAGCCAGCTCACGCTGGAAGCTGCCGGAATAAATACCAGCTACTCCTCTGGGACACGAGCCGACACCGGGACGCCGCCACCGCCGCAAAAAAAACAGGGCGAGCGGGAGAAGAAAGGAAAGACTGTGGCACCAATAACACAATGATGACGTGAGCTAATTGGGGAAATTAAGACAATCTGCTGTTGTGGTCAGAGGCTGACGAGATGACAAGCAGCGAGGCAATAAAGCAAAGTTCACTGGGGAAAAAAAAATACATGTTCTTTATCCATTAGCAGAGTGATACGAGTCCCTCTGGGGTCTGGCTGTAATGTATTTGGGAGGAACTTTTCAAAGTGTTCCGCACAAAAATGTGTCCATCCAATCAGGAGCAAGAACGCAAACACAAACACTGCGCACTGGGTCTTTGAAATATTGTCCTGTACGACATACGTATTTCCAAGAATTTACGTTCTCCGACATGAAAACCTTGTCTGTAAAAAGCCTCTCCTGATGTGATGATCTCCCCTCTGTGGCTTTGAGGTAACACATGAACCATCAAACACATTAAAGTGGACCTAGCCCAGAAGTTCCAATTAACGCTGTTTTTTAGTGTGATAGCGTGATTACGTTGTTGAAGAAGCCTTGAAGATGGTTCAAAACAAACAATTCAGCCACTGCTGAGAACACTGTGTTTTATTGTAATCTTGGGCTCAGCGAGATCTCTGAAAAAACCCGGTCCGGTTACGTAAACACCGGTTCTCCTGAACAGCAGATCCTCCTGCTCCGGGCACTAGTCCGGGCACATCTGGTTGCGTACATTGTACCGCAGAAGAAGAATTACGTCGGTTGTGGAGGTGTTTCACGAGCGACAGTGTCTTCTGACTCTGGGTCTGACGCCGGGTCAAAGTCATAAAAGGGACTGCGGCGGCGAGTCGTGAAGAAGCTATTTTAAAAACATTGTTAAAACAATGTTTTGATAATGAGTAGCAGTGCATCCACCCTTCCAGAGGGGGGAGCTGTGCTTCTGAGAGCGGGTGTGCTGAATATGTCACTTCCGGGTATTGGCCAATCACAAGGCAGTTGGGAAGCTTCTACGCTGGCTGGCCAATCACATCACACTCTGTCTTCTGGGTGTGAGAGTTGAGTCTGAAATATCGCGGCTGGGGAACAGCGTCAGAAAAGACAATTTCTATCGGCTCGTTTACAGCAACTAGGAGGTTTTTGACCATAAAAACAAGTTAATGTATGTAAGTAGACCTCCATAACTAACACATATGTGCAACAGGACCACTCTATGTGAGCTTTAAACCCCCGCACTCCACTGAGTTCCTTCACATACCTGAGACGACTCGCTCCTCAAAGTCACCAGCGTTCATCCAGACAAACGTCTGACCAAACACCTAAAATGTCAAACGTCCTGGAGACATTAGTCGCATTTGCATAGGCAGTGGCGCGATGTGACGGGGGGTAGACTTTGTCTTTTGTGTGTGTGGGTGTGTCTGTGTGGAGAGAGAGAGAAGCAGAGGAAGGAAAGCTGGAGCCAAGATTAAGGTCTGTACGACTAACTGTTAACACAACCGCACTTGTTGGCTCAGCCTCCCATTTGAAGAGAGACGGAACCATCTGTGTGGCACAGGATCTGTTTCCAGGAGATAACAGCTTTTTTTTTTTACTTCTTTCTTCTCTACATTTCACAAATACTGTACAGAGAAAGAAAGACGGGGAGAGAGGGCGAGTGTGTTGTGACGCACCTTCCTTCCCAATCTGTGCCTGAATGTTCCCGTCCTGCACAACTTCCACACAGTGGAAGCCACTGCTATCTTCAGCCCGTGCTGCTTTGTGTGTTGTTTACTCGCCGCCTGTGATAAAGGCCAGAAAGGAAAAGGGAGGGGATTCCTTATATCAGGTAGCACTGGCAATTATGCACTTCCCATTTTCTCTCTCCGATAATCTGCCCGTGTGACTCGATTAAAAACGGAGCCCTGCGCTGCCGTAGATTAGCGCAGCTGTTTCCTGTGTCTGACTCTGATCTGGACACACTTCCTACCACGAAGAAAACGCGGGGGCGGGGAGGTGAGAAGGTGACGCGGAGAGAATGGGACATGGAAGAGAGGAGGGTCAAGAAAAAGTGAGAGGTCAGTGGGAAAGTAAGGAAGCGGAGCGGGAGGTGGAACCAGGCAAGGGAAGGGAGGAGGAGGAAGGTTTTTTTTTTTTTCTTAATTCTTTCTCTCTTGACTTGTAGCTGTCAGAAATCCAGCTGTAGTGTACGCGCTAATTCTCCGATGTTGTGACATTTGTTCACAATTGTAGTCGTGATTGAGCCAGGGAAAGCGTTTCCCTTTTGAGATGCAAAACCGAGGGGGTGCAATTTGTCAGTGCTGTCTGTTGAAAAGGTAATTTTTTAGTGAGAATGAAGAGTCAATTGAACAAATAATTTGTCAGCCATAATGGCGTGTTTTCATTTTTTTTTTCAATGTCACCGATATGGTAATTGGAAAATTTCACCTGCGCCACATGCGTCCATGGAAATCTTAAGAAAAGATAATTCCGGCGGGTGCAAAACAGCATTATGAGTCGAAGTATGTGTGTGTGTGTGTGTTTTTCTTGGGAATCAAATGTGGATGTGTGCACATGTAGGAAAGAGAACTCGGGAAAAGAGAGGAAAAGAGTGATATTTCACACACACATTTGGGGTTTTACTTGGCCTCCACCCTCTGCTCTGCTCCCACGCTGTGGCGTCAGCGGGCCGGGCCGTGCAGCCAGTGTGTTTCTCATTCCATCAGATGTTGGGAAGCAGTTTGCTTCTCTGCTCTAAGTCTCTGACATTCTCCATCTCCCCAGAGAGGCTGGGCAGCCTTGTCACAGTAATGTCAAACACATGTGGAACAGACCAGGGCAGAGCAGACAGCACACACACACACACACACACACACACACACACACACACACACACACACACACACACACACACACACACACACACACACACACATCCAGCATGCGGGACTGAGCAGTAGCCAGATCTTTGGTCTTTCCCATTATAGATTAGGATAAACACCAGTGAAACCATTGAGATTCAAAGCTGGGAAAAGTCATTTTCCCCCAAAAAATACAAACAAATTTACACGCTGATCTCATTAAAGTGACTTTAACTGAACAATAAGCACACTGTGTCTCTGCTCACAGACACACACACACACGCCTGAGTGTACACCAAGAATCAGTTAACCCTCAGAGCTTCAACACTGTTTCCTCTTCAAAACTTTCCTCTTTTTTAATTTTATTGTGAAACACATTAAACAGAAACGGAGACTTCCCCCGTTTAATTTTGAGATCCTAGTGTCTTCAGAGAACTAGAGCTCCCTTTATTGAGAATCAACATAGGTCACAAATATTTGATTAGGATAATATCTCTTGTCTCTTATCTGACCACTTTATTAGGTACACCAGTTCTGATCACATGGCAGCTACTCAAAGCATCAGAATGAGGAAGAAAAGTGATTTATCTACGAGCTACTGGTCCAAAAAAACATTTTCTGACATTTCATGCACCAAACAGTGAATTGATGAATCGATCTTAGCCCTAATCCCATTGTTGTATCCTTTAATATCCCTTAAAATGTATATTTTTTAATGATAAAAACAAGTTTTATCATTTTTTATCATTTTTAAGTGTAAATATTCTCAAGTTTCTTTGACATGTATAAGAAGGAAATCATTAAAACTGATTCATTTTGGTTTGTGAGAAGCACAGAACAAACAATTAATGACATTTTATGGACCAAACAACAAATCGATGATGTTTTATCCCTTGTTAAACACCAAAAAAGCCAAAGAAGTACACCAAACATCATCTGGAATTAAAACAAATCTTTTTATGGTCGATGTTCTCTCTATTTACGGTGTAATGTAAATAAACCTTCAGGGAAACAGCCCGTGTCCACCTTGATATCCATATTAGGATATAGTCGAGCATCAGAATGAGGAAGAAAGGTGATTTAGCTCCGAGCTACTGGTCCAAAAAGAGAGAGAGAGAGAAAACATCCAGCGAGCAGAGGTTCTCTGGGAGAAAATAATGCCTCGTTCGTGTCAGAGGTCACAAGAGAATGAAAGGACCACACAGGGCCACTTAATCAGGAACACATAATACTTAAATGAAGTATGTTTACATGTGGATTTGTGCCCATATAAGGGGGGGTGATTTGCATAAACATGATATGTGATATCATAATGCCTATATGAGTTTGTTGACACAGAGGAAGCCATGCATGCACACACACGCACGCACACGCACGCACACGCACGCACACGCACGCACGCGCGCACAAACACACAAGGCCTGAAGTCTTTGGCTCATCTTGTTTGTGATGGCCCAGGTGTTTGTGTGTTGTGCTGACCACCTGACTCGGCTCGCATGCAGCTCCCCGCCCACCCAGGGCCATCTGCTCCACTCATTAATGAAGAGACAGCCAGTTTCACCTGCACAGCCCCGCATTTAGTTCACAATAATTATCACACACACACACACTCAGTATAAGCCCACACAGTCACACAGTAAACACATAAACTGCACCCACTACATACACTGATATGGTGTCTGTGAGGTTCTTCACTGGTTGGACTGCAACAATTAATCCATAAAAAAAAAAAAAAATTTCAGTGTTTTACGTGTTAATATTTTCCGGTTTCTTTGCTCCGTATGAGAAAGTAATCATCGAAACTGATTCATGTTTCGTTTGTGAGTCGTTCATTTTAGTTGCTGGAAGCACAGATAATAAGACATTTTCTGGACCAAAAATCAATCGATGATGTTTTACCCCATTAAATACTAAATCTTCCACAGCATGTTAGACACAAACCCTTCACTGTCCACTTTTAAACGCCTCTTAAAACCCATTTTTACTAGAGCTGGTTGAGTCCGGATTCGATCGGATCTTTCACCCGTGTCTTTAAATTAACCCAGGAGTCGCGAGTCTCTAGCATCTAGCATTATTATAATAATAACAATAGCCTAATGATTTATTTACTGTGGGCAGTTCACCGTTCCTGTTTCTGAGTCTACTATACATTGTTTATGATACACTAAGTTAATCCAATAAATAAACTAGGACTGAGTGTTCTTGGCGATTTAGCAATACTGACTCCAGTGACTCGCATAACCCAGATCAGTTGAGTGACTCAGAATAACCCGAATTCTTATCAGAATCAGGAAGAAAGGTGATCTATCTAAAAGCTACTGGTCCAAAAAAACATTTTCTGACATTTCATGGACCAAACAATGAATCGATGAATCGATCGCCGCCCTAATCCCAGTGTTTTATCCCTTATTGAACAGTAAAAGGTCAAATAAATACACCAAATATGATCCGGAATTAAAGGGAACAGCTTGACAGCAAAAACAGATCTTTTTTAGTGTAGATTTTCCCTCTATTTACACTGTAATGTAAATAAACCTTCAGAGGAAAACCCTGGATATCCATATGGGGATATAGTCGAGGACAAATATCGAGGTATGTCTTCTCACCGTGCACCTGCAGTAGATGAGGCACTGAATAAACACTGAGCAGGAGCAGGGTCAATAATGGATGGCTTGTCTGTTTTTAAAAGAGAGCGACTTCATGATGAAGTGGGGACATCTGCCTTCATCTATAGGCCGGAGCCTCAGTGATGGGGCGGTCAGCGTTTGGTCAGGAGGAGAAAAAAAGGGAGGAGACGCTCACTTTGGTGGTGATGGAGGTATAATGTGCGGTGAGGCTGCAGGGTGTCTGCACTGCGGTTTCACCTCTGCAACCTCCCCCCAAACACCCCCCCCCCCCCACCACCACCACCACATATCCATTGTTCGAGACTATTATGAACTGTTCAATTATTCAGGTGATATTTACCAGGGCCAATTATACTGAGGCCTGTGTCCTGCAGAGAAAATGGCCTGAGTGTTTTACTGTTGCACTCACGGAGCGGAAGAGTGCGCTGATGCTGCTGCTGCTGCTGCTGCTGCTGCTGCTGATGCTGCTGCTGAAACCTCTGGATGATGCTGGACTTGTTTCTTCTCAGGGAGTGTCCCCAAGGTTGAGTGCAACTAAAGGTTTTCTCAGTTATTCGAGTGGTTGTTGTTTGGTCCTCAAACCTCAAAAAACGATGATGATGTTCTCAAATGTTTTGTCCATAAAAAACCAAACATTATTCAGCTTTCCAGGATTTCTTTGCAACACGGAGCAAATAAACGCAGAAAATGCACCTATGAAAATCGGTTGATGAATCATTTCGGAATCGATTCTGCCTTTGCCGATTTCAGCTTTTTACTCACTTTTGAGTTAATGTCCTTTGTTTAGTTGCACTTTCTCAATCTTTTAATAATATAAAACTGGTACGAAATACCAAATTGTGATCTTTCCTGACAGGTATTGCAATCATGATTTGATTTGCGTAAAAAAAAAAAATGAAACTCTAGCTTCAGTTTACTGTGTTAAAGTTGAAATGTGACGAAGCGTTACCACACGACAGTGAGCAATTTCCTATAATCTAGTTTGAATAACCTCATTCATTTGAGTGTAACAAACTGAAGACACAGTTTCAGTGCACCATTCAAATGCTGTATCTGTCATTCCTAATTTGCAAAGATCACAGAAAAAAAGCCAACAATAATTATTGTTTGCTAATTCACAGACAACAACAGGGAAAGCTGGTCTTCAACTTTCCTTTTTGCTTTAATTGCATCAAAGCGGACGCTGGTGTCTGCAGCGCTGTAGGCGAAGAGGCTCGACCGGACGAGTTCATGTCAGGGAAAATTGTCTGGCTTTATCCCTTCACACCCATTACCTCTGCTACAGTGCAGGTGGACACCAGAGTTCAACGGCGACCAAAGATTTAGTGTCATGGCTTCATCTCGCCTGCACTTTGATGTGCAGCACAGACTGATGAGACAAACAACTCCCACCCCCACGTCCTCCCCTCCTCCTCTCTCCTCCCTCAACACAACACCTTCATTATAACAGAAGAGACACATAATAATATCAACAATAACTGTTGCCAAATCTTCCAATAATGTCTACATTTGACATTTTTACTTGCAGGAAACGTCTTGTTTTCTTTGTCATTTGACATCTCTTTTACTCTTAAGAACATTTTGGATCGATCCAGCACCCTTCAGTGTATTTGTTACTGAATGTTCCCTTTTCCCCTTTACCATAAATCCCTCTAAAGACAACATGGTGGTATATGTGAATCAAAGGGGACAGAACTGCACACAAAGATTAATATAATAATTAAAAAAATAAAGGGTAAAACAGATGCAACAATAGCCTTGGCTGCTTTTGCCCTCACATTAACAAGCCCCAGTAACTGTTGCCTTAAAATCTTCCAATAATGTCTACATTTGTCATTTTTTTTACTTGCAGGAAACATCTTGTTGTCTTTGTCAACAAGATTTGACGCCTGAGACAATTTCTTTTGGTCTTAAGATACATTTTTGATTGATTTGTGTTCCATGTTTCTAAGCTAAATAATCATAAAAACGAATAACTAATAATAATAATGATAATAATAATAAAGGGCATAACAGATGCAACAATAGTGTGGACTGCTTTTGCCCTCACATTAACAAGCCTCAGTAACCAGAATGTGACTCCCAACTTATATTTATAACAAATATGTCAGCGTTTTAACCTCACACACACACACACACACATACACACACACACACACACACACACACACACACGCACACACACACGCACACGCACACGCACACACACACACACAGAGCATGTCCTCCTGTGCTTCAGCACAGTCAAGTCTGCAGGTTGCACTTACTTTGTGAAGGTCGAGGTCAAACTGAAAATGTGGCGATGATAAATCCACAGCAAAGAGTCTTTTTTTTCGAGAGAGAGAGAAAAAAAAGAAAAAGCTTTTAGATCTTCATCATTTGCGGGGAAAGGATTCACAGGCTGTTTGTTAAAGTGTTCAGGTGTTCTGTCCCTCTGAGAAAGGACGACAGTAAATGTTGATCTTTCCTTTGGAAGTTCTTTTTTTAAATAAATGATGGGGTATTTATCTTCTTAATTATAGAGAAAAGACATGGTCGTAACCGCAGAGCTCTGTGATCCTTTAAAAGAAAAACAAACAAAAAAAAACACTGATGTCTTTGGTTTTTGCAGTTTCTGGTGTTGGTTGTGATTCTTTAAAAAAAACAAAACAATCACAACTTGTTCCGGTCATTTAAATCCGCTCTCATGCTCATTCTAAACATCCCAGGTGGAGCAAATTCAGGAAAAATAAACAAAAACAACAAACAGGTTTATATTTTTGTCCATAAATCCTCTGCGGCTCGCGCGTAAAAACGCAAATGATGGGAAAAGATGCGGGTCCTTGCGCGAGTGCAGGGTGCGTCTTTTTTTTATTTATTTTTTTTATCCCCGTGTCAACTTTAAAAAAAGGGTTCTTCTTCTCCTTCTTTAGTTCACAGTGTGGGGGTCGAGAGGAGAGAGGAGCGGGAACAGGTAAAAATGACAAATAAGAAGCAGAGAGTGTGATTCTAACAGCGTCTCTCTCTGTGTGTCTCTGTGCTCCTTCTTGTCCTCCTCCTCCGACGCGCTTCTCCTCTCTCGTCAGATGCTGTGAGAGAGAAAAAAATAGTCACCTCCTCCTGAAGATAATCACAGTTAGCTGAGCATGTTTTTTGGAGCCTTTTCCTCGCCGGGGCTTTGAGAAAATGTCTGTTTTTTGTCCTCGGTGATGAGTGGAGCTGACGGGACCACTGTGCGCAATAACCGCGGCTCTGGTTCTCTCTCTCTCTCCTCCTCCTCCTTCTCTCTCTCTCTCTCTCTCTCTGTCCTCGGTGTAGCCTTCTGTCTGCGTTTAAACACCATCTGGAGCTCCTAACCTCTCTCTCTCTCTCTCTCTCTCTCTCTCTCTCTCTCTCTCTCTCTCTCTCTCTCTCTCTCTCTCGGGTACCAGGAGCTGACATCCATTGTGTAGGAATCCGTTTCCAAATTGAAGAAACCTTATTATTATTAATAGCATAATTATTATTAGTTCATCTATTAAATACAAAAACAATACAAAAAAATAAAAAACCATAACACACACCTGTAATTAAGTAATAAAAACATATTTATTATGATAAAGAATAACCTGCTGTTTGTAAATCACATCATTCCTGCACCATATGTGACTTCAAATAAAAAAATAATATATATATATATATAATGTTCAATAAGTTTTACATATATCAAAAGTGGTCGAATAAAAAAAAAAGCAAAGAAAAAAAAAGCAATGATCTCAGCGAAAATAGAACATATGTACAGTCCCGCTGTCTGCCCACGGGCGGCGCTGTTTCCCCACATCAGGGTCGAGCAGTAGCAGCAGAGGAGGCACGACTTGAGTCTATTATAGACTTTTTATTTATTTATTTATTGAACACTTGAAAACATGCGAGAGCGATGGATGTGAGATAATGCATCTGTCTGAACGCACACACACACACACACACACACACACACACACACACACACACACACACACACACAAACACACACACACAGTAAATAAATAGCTTGTAAAACGTATGATTCTTTTTCTTTGTGTTGTCATAATTAGTCGGTTGGATGTGAAGATGGATGGATGTGAATAGATGGAAGACAAGCGTTTGTTTGGAATAGTAAACAGGGGCTTATTATACTATCACTGTGTGAATAATCTGCCTCAGATTATTGGCACTGTCACATGTATTTGTCACCCTGATTAATCTGCCAGATTGATCGGTCGTTTGTTCAATTTAAGCGTTGCTTGACCAACAGAAAACGAAGTTGTAGAAAAAACGAAGACGAAGCTGAATTTATCTACAGTTAAGTTTTGAAAATTGTCGTTTTTATTTTGATTTCAGTTAACTAAATTCTTTTTTCACTACTATAGTCATGGTTTTAGTTTCCGTTAACTATAATAACTCTGCTAGTCATTAATCATTCAGTCATCCAGCTTTAACTAACTGAAAAAAAAATCCCCAATTGGCGATCATCTCTCCACTGACTCCCTTTCACGTTTTAAAAATTGTATTTACATTTTTTTTATTTTTATGATGTCACCGATCACTTTTAAACTTCATAAGAGTCTGACCCTGAGCTCCAGAGCAGCTTTAGATCCTCCCATGAAACTGAAGTGAGTGACTTTTAACTCTAAACAAAGTGTGTGTGATATAGATTCACACCACTGTGACCGGAATTCTCACACGTTTTATCAGCTTCACACGATTCACTTATAGAGTTTCTCACTGTAGTCGAATTTAGAGGCAAAAATATGACCACACTGCACACAGGAAGTTAAATATCAAGACGGTGATAGTGATATTTCTCATGTCTGTCCCTGATTATCCTGTTTTAAACCTTGTAAATTAATCTTTTTATTATTATTATGATTATTATTGTTATTGGCTGAATTTGATAAATTTTTTATTATGTTATTGTCGTTATTAGCGTTTAATAGATGGACAAATGTATAGACAACAGTATGGAGGGAGACCAAGGACGAGGCAGGTACATTTAGTCCATATAGTGAGAATCCTCCACCTGGCCCACAATGCCCCGCCCACCTGCCCTTGTTCTCCCTCTGGTGGACTCTGGCGGACACACACACACGCACGCACACACACGCACACACCTAACAGTGGACAGAAGACAAAGCTGACACCCTCCTGACCCCTCCTGTGTCTGCAGAACAAACAGAACCAGGTTGTAAAGTACACACACACACACACACACGGACAGCTGCTCTGCCCCAGACTCCACTCTCTCCACAGCCTCACCAGCCTCCTACACGTAAACGCAGCCCTTCATATAGAGAAGGAATGACTTCTTATATATTCATATATATATATATATATATATATATATATATATATATAAATAATAAATAAAAACATGATGAACAGCCACACAGAGAGAGGAAACCAGGGAAACCCCAGTGCTCTGCGTGGCCTGGGAGAAGGAGTGACTTCAGGTGACCTGAGTCCATGACAATGAACTTACAACTGTTTAAAAGTCAAGCACAGTGTCACTTACAACTTCCACTACTGGCAAGTTGTCGCCAGTGTGTGAAGCTGGGAAAAAAACGGAACGGTGCCAGTCGTCCTCTTATACATACATAAGGTGTGTATGTGTGTGTTACTAAATCATTAAACACAGCAATTTTCAATCAATAAAACTGTGATTTAGACGTATTTGGTGTCCTGTTATTATGCTGCTCCTCCAGGACACAAATGTGGCAAGAAGTCGGTGACTAAATAAAACTAAACTTTAGTGAAAATGTTTTTAAAGCGGAACTCGACCGGAAGTTCCTATTAACGCTGTTTTTTTGGTGGGTATCTGCGTCATTACCTTGTTTATGAAGCCCTGAAGTTTCGAAACAAACAGTTCAGCCACTGCTGAGAACGTTGTGTTTTATTGTAATCTCGGGGCTCAGCGAGATCTCTGAAAATCCCGTAATAGTTACATAAACAGCGGTTCTCCTGAACAGCAGATCGTCCTGCTCCGGGCACTAAGACATGTTTGAAGAAATGTACTGAACAGTAACGGCCTGCTCGGGAAACTTGGACTTTTTAAGGTAACGTTAGTAATTAGGACTGACGTTATTGATCGAAAAATGTTTACAGTGTCTTTTACAAGTTGTTTCAGTAGTTTGCTCTGACAGATTCAACATGTCCTACAAGGACAAAAGGCATTGAAATGTTAGCGTTGTGATGAGTGGCTGATCACCAAGGGGACCTATAATGTGCGGAGTAAATAAAGAGCCACTTTGTCTTTAAAGGTGCCATATGTAAGAATGTGGCCAAAAACGGTTACTACATTCAAATTCCAGATACAGAGGTAGGTTTCCTTTTCTGAAGTAACTGGCAACCCGTGGTTGCTCGGCAGCTGAGACTCTACTGACTGCAATGATTGGTAGACAGCGGTAGGTGGCGCCACATGCCAAAACATGATTTCAAAACATAAACATGATTTATAGTCTGCAAAATATTTTTTTTCTCCAAAATTGTGAATTTAATCTCAGAATTCTGACTTTGATCTCTAATGTGACCCTAATACTCTTTTGTAACTTGATGATTTTACTCCCCAGAGTCGCTGCTCTGATGTGGTGTAGAGTGTAGAACATCCATCCATCTATTATCTACAGCTTTACTCGGGGGGGGGGGGGGGTTGCTGTGCTGTGCTGTGCCTATATCTCAGCTGACATTGGGTGTCAGGCAGGGTAAACCCTGGACAGCTCGCCAGTCCATCGCAGGGGGCCGCGAGTGTAGAACATCTACACCAGAAATCGTCGAGCTTGCGTCTTGAAAACCAGGAAGTGACCCAAGTGTTCCACATATATTTATTTATTTTAGTCTTAATTGTAGCCATATACAATACACACATTCAATTAGAGTCATAAACTAAACAGCTGAACAGGCCATTACAGGTGTAACTGTGGTGGAAGTACAGTTGTCAAGGAGATGGATGGAGTGTTAATGAAATTCAATCACTATATTTCTCTCTCTCTCTCTGTGTCTGTCTCCTCAGACTTAGGGCCTTAGGTGGCTTTGCATGTGTGTGTGTGTGTATCCTTAGTATATTACTGTATAAGGCAGATTATTTGTGTCTTGTGCAGACTATACAGAAAAGGGGAAGAGGTGTGTGTGTGTGTGTGCATGTGTGCATGTGTGGCCCTGAGTGGCAGAAAGGTTGGCGATGGGGGTTGCATCCTAAGAAAGGATTCCTGTCAAGGTGACAGCGCTGAGATTGACAGGATGCTATTCTCCTCGGGAACGGTGTCAGTCAGCCTGTCAGCGTCTCCGCGCGCACGACAGCCTCTCGCTCCTCTTAATTTGGCCTTTTGTTGCGCGGTCACTGGGTTAGCGCTGACACTCCATGTGGCCGGCCTGATAAACTGCACAATGAGACACACACACACACACACACACACGGGTTGGAACTCGCCTCGGTGAACTTCAAGTGCCATAATGCTGTGTTTTTGATGGAGTTAATGATGAAAACGGCTTTGTCTCACACTCCTCAGCTCTTTTGGACTCCGTTAATTTGACAGCAGCATCTTCTGGATGGTTGAACACCTCTCTATGTGGCACATGAACTAGGCTTTGTTCTGGTATGTGTGTGTGTGTGTGTGTGTTCGTGTCAGAGTGAAAGCACGAGCGAAAGTTTGCAGCATTTCCTCTCCTCACACAATGTAAATCCTTTCCTATAGTGGCAGTCACAGGCTAGTGTGTTGAAAGGAGATAAGGCCCTGAGTCGAGTGAAAGGAGTGTGAGAGCCATTGTGTCCTCTCTCTCTCTCTCTCGTGTGCACTGAGCAGACAACACACACACACACACACACACATGAAAGACACCAGTATAGTCACGGTGAAAGGGGAAAGAGGACATCTCACTCAATCACAATAAAAAAAAGTGACTGTAATGCTGATTTAAGCACTGATAGATAGAGCTGTGTGTTGAGAAATGCACCCGTGAGTCATCCTCACCCTCAAATATGGGCTTTTCTGACATTTTTTACTGTCTTTGTGCTCAAGAGGATGCTCTTTGACTTTTTGTTGTTGTTGTTGTTGTATCTAGCGTGATATATAATATGTCTGTGCTGTGTGTCCTCAAGTGACTCCGTATAATCTGAAGGAGGATGAGACGTCGACACGGACCCAGCGGGCATTTTGAACAGCAAATTGTCACATGATGTGGAGAAGTTCACTCAGAGGGGGAAACACTGGCATTTTTGGATCTGGTTAGAATGTTACCTGCTCAAAATTGTGACTTTAATCTCAGAATTCTGACTCCCCCCCCCCCCCTCAAAATTTAGACTTTAATCTCAGAATTCTGACTTAATATTTTGACTTTAATCTCAGAATTCTGACTAAATATTTTGACTTTAATCTCAGAATTCCGACTTTTTTCCCCTCAAAATTATGACTTTAATCTCAGAATTCTGACTTTTTCCCCCTCAAAATTTAGACTTTAATCTCAGAATTCCCACTTTTTTCCCCTCAAAATGTAGACTTTAGTCTCAGAATTCCGACTTTTTCCCCCTCAAAATTTAGACTTTAATCTCAGAATTCCCACTTTTTCATGCCTGATTGAACGACGTGTGTGTGAGTGTCTGGGTGCTTCCTGGGAGCTGATTGGTCCTGCACAGAAGGCCTGATCATCTCTCCCAGCTGCAGTGGACTTAATGGAACTTTTAAAATGGTCTGTTTAATGGAGGGTCCTTCAATCCCCCACTGCCCTGCATGTTTTAGACGTTTCCTTGCTCCAACACACCTGATTCATGTCCAGCTCATCAAAAAGCTCTGCAGAAGCCTGATCATTTGGGTCCCCAGGACCAGGATTGAAGAACCCTGGTTTAGAGCATGTGTTGCTGGTGGTTTCTTGGGAGTTATTTGTGTAACAACTGCAGGCTCGTCTGGGATTGGTTGAGATCTGAGATCCATGAGGTGAACTAAGTGTGTTTACATACGTTTAGTGGCTTTTTATTTGACTGTGTTGGTGTTTTAGTTATATTCTGAGCACCTGAGTTAGTCGAACAATGTTGCCACTGTATAATTTTGCCTTTATTATTTTTTGGTGGTAATCCTGAGTGGGGGCTCGCTTCAGAGTGTTGCTGTCGATGACGCCTGGTCCTCATTGACGCACTGACTTCAGCATTTAAAGACGTATTCACACCTAATAGTCTCCGCTAGACTTGGCCAGTCCAAGCTTGCTTTCACACTTCTGCACTCAAAACCAAACCTTTTGAATAACGTATTTTCCTCCTCACCTGAGGTGGCGCTGCATCAAGAACTACTGAAGAAGAAGACGAGACGACAATGAACAAGAAAACTCGCTCATCTGTTGCTTAATGCAGGAAAACTTCTGTTTAGCTCCACATCACGGAGCTGAATCAAATCCTGTTTTTATGTGACCATTGATGACATTTCTTCTACACGTGCATATGTTCTGGTTGTATTTACCCACAGTGCCCTGCGTTGTAGTCTGCTTCCTGCATTTGGTTCGGTTGTAGCGAAACCGAGACCTATGTTAACCAGAGTTCGTTTCTTTGGTGCGGATCAGAGTTCGGTTCCTCCCCAAACAACCCGGACTTTCCAAGCAAACAAACTAGGATTCAAATTAGAAGGAGCTGGTGTGAATATGACTTAAAATCAGCTTGAGCTCGGCAAGCCGTTGAAGATTAGCTAGACTCTTTGTGTGCGATGCATTTCTGTTGGTCACTTATTTAGTCGCAATAAATAATGTTGTTTACAGTAACTTGTGACCTATTAACATCTTACATAAGCACGATTCTTTTGCAAGAGAGTAAATCCACACATAGAGCACATAAATAAACAAAATGTTATGAAAATATGGATGGTGAGTCTGAAATATCGTGGCTGGGAAACGGCGTCAGAAAAAAGGATTTCTATCGGCTCGTTTCAGCAACTAGGAGGTTTTTGACCATAAAGTTAATGTTTGTAAGATGACCTCCATAACTAACATATATGTGCAACAGGACCACTCTAAGTCCGCTTTAATATTACCCTGCCGGTTGATAATGCTAACAAGACACTTACACTTCCAGTAACAACACCGTCTTTAGACGGTAGACTCCAGGGTTGAATGTTTGGCGTCCATTTGTTTTCCTCCAGGCTCAAACGTTCAGTGACTCTCTGGAGTGAGATGAAGGAAAGGTAATAAAGAAGTTGAAGATGTCAGGACACTGCATGGATGTAAAGTGTCCAGTGAACTCTGTATCCAGGTTGTATCCAGCACGAGTCCCGTTCATCTTTGCCACATGTCAGGCTGCCAACATTTCATAAAAACAAGTGGTGTGACGGAGAGCTCTGGAACAAGGCTGTTTCTGACATTCATGTCATCATTACTTTAGCATTGACCCCCTCCTTGAGAGTCATGTCTCATTGTATATTTTAATGCCAATTACACAATTTTTTGGATGCCGGTAGCTCCCTGAAAATCATAGCTACTCTACAATATGTGCATACTTTTAAATCCAATGTCACGTTCGTGTTTTTGGACTTTGCAGACTTGTCTGCGGGTGCACGGGCTAATAAACATCTTTTGCGTACAGTGCACGCAGTATCACAGCTGACCAACATGAGTGCAAACTGACAAGAGGAGGAAGTGGCACCTGATTACATCAAGTGTTGACTCAAGAACAGGATATGCAGCCTGAGCACAGAGGGAAATGGACAGTGAAAAGTCATCAGTGTGCACAGGTGAAAACGTCCCCAACGCGTTCACATGACAGAGTCACTGCTGTGTGTGTGTGTGTGTGTGTGTGTGTGTGTGTGTGTGCGCAGACAGTTGGTGGTGCTGGCACTGGAGATAGGGAGTTGAGGGGGATGAGGCACTGTATCAAGTTGTGAACATCTGTTCCTCGCAGAAACCACAAAGCTGGTGCTGAGGAAATAGAGAGAATAACTGCTCTCTCTCTCTCACCCTCTCCTCACAGATCTCCCTCTTTTTTTTGCATTTATTATTTACTCAGTTTTCTCTCTCGCACCATCACCACCACCATCCCCACTTATTAATTCACACCCCACATTCTTCATGACCTCTGTTATACTTTATCTGCCTCCATTTGTGTCGGAGATGCAGTGATGCAATCCTCCAAGACTGAAGACTTCTCTGTTTGCCGCTGCGTTTCAGTCATTTCTAATACTGCACTGTAACTTCTAATCCTTTGATACTCTTGATCTGATCATTTTTATCTTTTTATTTTATTTGTAATCAATTTTTTAAATGTTTTGCATATATACTTTACCTGCTTGTTTATTTATACATATATATATATGTGTTTTATGTAAAGCACATGAATAACCTCGTTGTTGGAAGGTGCAATACAAATAAACTTGTCTTGCCTTTATCAACAGCATAGTGGACGTGTGTGAATATAAATCTTAACATTTGCAGCAAGGAAATTGTGAAACTTCATCCCCAGACACGTGTAACATGTGTCCTGTTGCTCTGGCTGTAATAACCGCTGAGATGTAGTGACACAGCAACACAACCAGCCACTTTTTGAAAGAGATAACGAGATGAACCATTAACGGGCATAATTGTCGGGGCGTGCACTAAACTCATGTCGTAAAGTACCTTTTAACCTGAAATTCACAGAATTCGACAGTGCAAAGGAATCTCACAGATCCATAAAGTGACAAAAAGTTCTGTAGTTTTCATAAAATAGTTATTACAGGTGTCATCATGACTCTTTTTCTGTGACAGAAAGCCGCAAAGCCCGGCCCGATTCATTGCTATAGAGGATTAGGATTAGGAATGGTGGCACAGAAATTATGAAGTCTATGATACAGCAGACATGAGCCAACGCTTTGTTAAGGACTCGCTGCACCTTTTCCATCAAAGTCCCTTGATTTAGTCCTCGCTCCTTTTTCTCTCTCTCTCTCTCTCTCTCTCTCTCTCTCTCTCTCTCTCTCTCTCTCTCTCTCATTGCCTTCCTTCCTGTATCTGGGCCCGCTGTGAGGATATGTTAGTGCTGGGTGGCAGTTCCTTATTTCCTTATTGTAGTGTCTGTGTGTGTGTGTGTGTGTGCGCGCCTGATAAGACCAAGGGAGAAGAGCCAGCATGCCGACATATTCTTGCCACCGTGGTTATCGCCCGTCGCAGCTGTGCCTGAGCTCTGCGACATCTGCTCCCTCACAGGAAGCCTATGCTGCAGCTCACAACACACACACACACACACACACACACACACACACACACACACACACACACACACACACACACACACACACACACACACACAAACCCACACACACACACACACACACACACACACACACACACACACACACACACACACACACACACACACACACACACACACACACACGCAGCTACATCAGGTGAACTACTTGAGACAAAGAGCAGTGTTTACATTTCACACCTACACATTTTGATTTCTGTGTGTTTAAGTATGTGTGTGTGTGTGTGTGTGTGTGTGTGTGTGTGTGTGTGTGTGTGTGTGTGTGTGTGTGTGTGTGTGTGATGACTGGGCTGAAGCACCAACGGCAGAGTTCTACTGGGTTTTTATCACAGAATTACAGAGGGGGGATGCTTATGACTAAGCCTAATTATAGAGGCCTTATCACTGCAACGTTCACAAAGCTCATTACAGCCAAGAGACGGCAGACGCTGCAGGTAATTCACTATGTCGGGTATTAGCGCTCGCTCTGGCTTACACTTTCTACATATTTAGAGTCTATAAAATTAGGCCTTTAATGTCTGTTTCTTAATGCATCTCTCGCTCTCCCCGAACACTTTGCTGATTTAAGAGCAGCTTTTCATTTTTACCTAAAGGCAATACTTTACTGTTTTTTTTGTGTGTGTGTGTGTCCTTTGAGAATCAATTACTTTTTTTTTTTCTTCCTTTTTTCTTCCCGGATGTCAAAATGCAAAATGCTCCTATAATGTTTGCTCGTTATTCACAGGGAGTTCACCCGAGTGACTTGTATATGTAGAGTTGAACAGTGAAGTGTTCCCTGCAGCAGTATGGGGAAACCCATAGGAAGAACCCAAAACACCCCCACTCCCCCCCCCCCAAACACTGACTGACCCAGTGCCCAGAAGACATACAGTATTTCCTTTTCCTTTGAAAACTGGGTTTGTTAACAATGACAAGTTTGTTTGTACTTTGACAGATACTATGACAAACATAAGACACAATGAAGGGATCATAGTGGAAATCATTTTAGTTTTAATTACACTACTGTTCAAAAGTTTGGGGTCACTTAGAAATGTCATTATTTTTGAAGGAAAAGCACTTTTTTTTATTCAATGAATATAACATTAAATTAATCAGAAATACACTCTATACATTGTTAATGTGGTAAGGTGTAGGTGTAGGTGTAAAGAGGTCCATCTCCAGTGTTCTAATGGTACATTGTGTTTGCGAAGGCTATTGGATGATTAGAAAACCCTTGAAAACCCTTGTGGGATGATGTAAAAACAGTTTTGCTGGTTCTTTGATGAAAGATAAAAATCATTATTTCTAATCTTGTCAATGTCTCGACTATATTTTCTATTCATTTTACAACTCTTTGATGAATAAAAGTGTGACTTTTAATGGAAAACACAAACAAATTGTATAGGTGACCCCAAACTTTTGAACGGTAAAGAACATTTGCATAAAGGAACCTGAGTGAAAAACAAAAGTTTGAAATATGACATACAAGTTTAAAGCATAACTTTTGCAAACCTGATCCTTATTCTCTATGGAGTTCCCCCTACAGGTTCGGAGTACATATCTTTTTTAAGACACCACCGTAAACATCCATCCATCCATTGTCTACCGCTTTATCTTCACTGTTGTAAAAACTGACACTTCCCCTCCCTTCAATGGAGCCGGCGAACAAAAGCCATGTCCACGCCGCTCAGCAGGCGTTTTTTCAGCAACTGTTTTTCAGTTCTCGCCATTCGAGAAAAGCCCGTACGATGTTTACTCTCGCTCGGTCAGGACATCGGCGTTTCCACTTCGTCACTTTCTCCGACTACTGTTTTCTCTGCTTCTTTTTCAACCTGCTCTGCCATGATGAATGTCTATAATAACTAACATTGCCTCTTATATAGCTTGACTTTGCGGGACCTCCTGATTCGGTGATTCCTGATCTTGTGTCGCTGGTTTTCCCACAGTAGGAGGAGTGCAGACATGTTGACGGACGACTCCGAAACGTTACAGAAGTGCACGGAAAACAGATCAAACCCAATGAAGGATGACATTCAGAAACTCGTCACTCTCACCTTTCATTGCACTTGAAAAATGTGTGAAACAGTGGACAACAGGAACAATGTGTGGACCAATGAAGAAACCAGGAAGCAAAATGCACCGTTATATTTTGGACTTAAAGTTTGAGCCACTTATATCAACTCACTCCACTTGTAAACGGGATCCATGCCAGAAAACCCTCTCCTGTCCCATATCAGGACCGCTCTCATTATTGATGTTTTTTTTCAAATCCAATTTAAAGTCTTGCACTTTTCACTCTTGCACTTTTCACTCTTGCATTTAATCCCGATGGGGACCTCCGATCACACGTCACTGTTTGAAAACGTGTCGTCTGTTACTTATACGTCATCCTCTGCTCTGTTCTTTGACTTGAATCAGTGCAGAAATGTTGACGGATGACTCCGAAACTGTTAAATTAGTGTAAAAATAGACGCTTTAAAGAAAAGTTACAGAAGAGCACGGAAAACAGATCAAACCTTCAGAAACTCGTCACTCTCGCCTTTAATTGCACTTAAATGTGTGAAACAGTGGACAGCAGGAACAATGTGTGGACCAACAGCGTTCTACTTAAAGCGCTGTGTAAATAAACATGGCTCGACTTTACTTGACAGGTTTGTTTTGCACTTGGCAGCTAATATTACAAACTATGATAATGAAGGGATGATGGTTTGGAGGGAATACAAAAAAACAAAGCTGTAATTGTAATCCCATTATAATCACACAGTCTGGTCTCTGCACAGTGAACCTCTTTGTTGTTTCACGACAGAAAAATATTCAATCAGTGCTCTGGGAAACAGTCCTAGGATCATGTCACATGTAAATGTATTTTTTTAATGTCTATATTGTCATTTGTTGCATTCGTCTGGCTACATTTTTGCATATTTTGTGTAAAATAATGAGAGATGACAAACATGACATAACAGGCAACAACAACCAATCTAATCTAATGATTTAATATCACTCATAAACAAACAAGAGTCTCATTTACTCCAATGTCTTTACCTTCATTTCTTTGATGTAGTCATTTTAGCGTCCAACCAGTGATGTGTTTTAAACTTCTCTTTCTATTTCTGTAGGCACACACGTGTCAGGTACAGTGTTTGATGTCAACCCTAACCTTGAAAACTCCTTCTTTCCAGTTATTAAATAACAAGTCTGCCAGAAACATGTGCTGCAGAAGCCTCACATCGCCCCTGATAGCATACGACGAAGTCAACACAAACTGATTATCTGTCAATCACCATGGCTTAATGAGCAGACCTGACAGCAGCAGGACCTCCATCACTCATCGAGGTAACAAACTGCCAAGAAGATTTCATAAAAGCAGGAAAAATTAGCTCCTACCTTCACTGCGGTGGTAGTGGCTGCCGGTTGCCAGGTTGGGATCGCGTCTCCCAGGCGTCTGGAGTCTGTGGGCGGCGTGTTTACCTCGTGTCTCCCGGAGGCTGATGAGCGCGACCGTGGGCACGCCGCACGGAGCGAAGGCTGAGGCGGAGGTGCCGCCTCTCAGCTCCGCAGCCCTCTGGCGCTCCAGATGGATGTCAGACGACATGTTTTGAGACGCTTGGGATAAACGAAGCCGAGGTCGATAACTTTGTTGAGGTTGGTCCAGGTGTTAACTCCCAACAATTTCCCAAAAAAGGGTCTCCTGGCTAAATGTTCATCTAAGTGTTCCCATGTTTTTCCTCATCGTTTCCGTCCACTTTGCCTTTGAAACCTCGTAAGATGATTGGATGTCCTTGTCCGGACAAGAACTCAAGAAATGATTAACAGCCAAGTGTTGCTTCCTCTTCTTCCTTTCATGACCTCACCAGAGAATGTGACAATTTGTCGTATTATCCGTGGATTCTTCTGGTATCTTGTCTTAGTTTGTTGTTAGTTGGACGTTAATGACGCGCAACCAACCGTCCTCGTCTTCAGGCTCGCGTCTTCTTTAGGTGAACTCTTCTTCCTTGTACATCTGACTTTCATTCTACTGTTTGTTGCTCTCTCTCTCTCTCTCTCTCTCTCTCTCTCAGCTGCTCTCCTCTCCTTCCCGGCAGCTTGTGTGAGACAATCAAGAGGTACGATATCTTAGTTTGTTGGACGTTAATACGCACAACTAACCGCTCGCGTCTCCTTTAGGTGAAGTCTTCTTTCTTTCATTCTTCTGTTTGTTGCTCTCTCTCTCTCTCAGCTGCTCTTCCCTCCTTCCCGGCAGCTTGTGTGAGACAATCAAGAGAATGTGTATGTATGTATGTGTGTGTGTGTGTGTGTGTGAGTAAGTAAGTGTGTCTCAGCGGCAGGTCAGCTTGCCTCGTGGCTCTGGCTGAGGGGCTGTGCTCTCATCTGAACCCTCCTCCTGCCTCTGCAGCTCAAAGGAGAAGTGTGTGTTTGTATGTTACAGTTTGTGTGTGTGTGTGCGTGAGCGTGCTCGTGTGTGTGTGTGAGTATGTTGCAGGGCTGCAGCCCTTGGGGAGGCCAGGCTGCAGTGTTGGCTGTGGCGATAGCAGCAGGCAGCAAGACCTGGGCCTCTGCTGTCAGGAACCAGCTGTGTCTGCAGCCACCAGCCAATCTTCCCTACTTACATCCTCTGTCATGAGTCACCCCCAACCCAACCCCCAACCCTCTCCTTCTGTGCACCTTGCCCAGTGGCCATAATAATGTCCTTATCTCTTGCCATACCCCCAAACTTTTTTTGTTTTCTGACTGTCAAACCAATTACTCCAACTCTATAGTCCACAGTGAAACACTGAGAAGTCTTCATTGACAGAAACTGAACACATATGGATGTTAGCATTAGCATGTAATATGTACTTTTAAGCTGCAGTAAGCGTTTTGTTGGGGTTTGTTATTATTCTGCTTCTGTTTGGTCTCTGGGAACAGTCATACTGTAACGTTACCCATGTGTTTCATCTGAAAACAGGCTCTGTCAAGCAAAACTATCAGACCTGACTGAGGGAGAGTTGGTTTTTTTATACACCAGCAGTGCAGATTGGCTTTTTTTGAGCAATAGAATGTACATCTGTGTGGGTGTGTCTTTGCGGACCGTCATACTGTAAAAAATCTGTGTCTTCCATCTGAAAACAAGCAAAACTATCAGACCTGACCGAGGGAGCGCTTGTGTTTATACACCAGCAGAGCAGCACAGCCCGTCAAGCTGATGTGTTTTTTTTGAGCAGTAGAATTCACCATATTTGTGTGGGACGCGTCTCTGTGTTTTCAGTCAAACTCCAACCTGTTTGCCACTGTCTCGTTTTACTCGCACATTGTTCTTCTGTCTTGGCATAAAACAAATCACCTCCTGTGTGCAACACTAGAGGAGATCTAAACCCTGGGGAATACAGAGAGAGCACGTGGAGCTGATAGACTTAATCAGCATTGTGTCAACTCATGTAACTCATGTTTTTATTACATTATATGATATACATCAACAAATATACTCATGGGAAGTATATTCAATTCCTGCCAATAAACTCGCCTAATTATTACATTTTGCTCTCCTTTGGAGTCTTGGGGGGGGGGAGCTGCTGGTCGCGAGGCCCCTGCTGCTTTGGGGTTTGGGAAACACAAATTGAGATTTTACACCATTTTGTAACCTTTATTCATTCATTGTCGAACCACTTTATCCTCC
Source organism: Microchirus variegatus (assembly GCF_963457635.1). Taxonomy (NCBI): domain Eukaryota; kingdom Metazoa; phylum Chordata; class Actinopteri; order Pleuronectiformes; family Soleidae; genus Microchirus; species Microchirus variegatus. The sequence continues at coordinate 25,932,677 of NC_139807.1, forward strand.
ACATGAGCTGACAGGGGTTGAAAGGCGAGGTACAGGTAGTCAGTCCATGGCAGGGCTCAACACATAGAGACAACAATCATTCACGCTCACGGTCAATTTAGAGTGTCCTGTTTTTGGAGTACTCGGAAACCTGAAGAGAACTCATGCACACACCTTCAATTAATGTGCAATAAAATAATCTTAATAATATTTGCAGCCTTACACGTGCTACAAATCCATGACAGCTTCAAACCAGAAATTCACACCACAGTATTTTGTTTTTCGCAGGTTTCATTTGGACATCGGCTCTCAGCTTCATGTTTATACTTCAACTTTCATCCATCAAGGAAAAACAGAGGGTTTTCCCTGAAAAGTACAAGAAGATTTATCTGAGAATCAACTCTAAAGTCACTTTTATTAGGCACACCCGTTCAAGCGCTTGTTAACAATGCAAATATCTATCATATATCACCCAATCTCATGACGGCAACTCAGTGCATTTAGGCATGTTGACATTGTCAAGATGACCTGATGAACTTCAACACTTCTCACACACAACCATCTGTATTTTGGTGAACTCAGAAGCAGAGGAACACAACATGATGAGCTACAGCAGCTCAAGACCAAGTGACATTACTGGCACTTACTATAAATATATGTCCTCTGTTTAGGTCTTTAGTTCATAGACTTTCATTCTGCTGCCAGTTTGATATACAAAGATCACATGATTGAACCGTTCTAATGCAATCTGGCTCACATCACGCAACACCGCCGTTGGCGACAACGAGCGATCGTCTATAAATAGTGACACAGTTGTATAAAGGTGACGCCTGATAACAAAAACATATGGTGAGCACATTGCTGTCACATCGGGAATCAAAGATTCAATAAACGCATCAACGTACGGACAGTTGTTCTCATGTGAAACCCTGTAGTTACATTGTAACCATCGCCTCCTTAACCTTTAACCCCTTCAGGTCTCATTAACCTCTAAACCAGACGGGGGTGGCCAAGGGTATGTGACACACACACACACACACACACACACAAACACACACACACACACACACACACACACACACACACACACACACACACACACACACACACACACACACACACACACACACACACACACACACACACACACACACACACACACACACACAATTATTTTTGTTGGTTCAAGTAGTGTGGCTGATGAGAGAAGTGAGAGGGGATGTGAGTACACAGATGTGCCATGTGCCGGGCTGAAACCAGCTCACAGATGGTCATCAGCAGAGAGGAAGTGAGAGAAAGCCATGTTGCTCTCTCTGACAGTGTGTGGGAGGGGGGGGGGAGGGGGCAGTGTATCTATATAAACTTACAGTGTGCAGCAGCAGCATAAAATAGGTGTTTTTCTATTTCAGCACATAAATCAGTGGGATTTCCCACATTAGCATGTTCCTTAAAGGCATTCAAATCATCAAATGTTGCTATATTAAGCAAAAACACTCTCTCGATGCACTCTCTGATATTGCCGTGGGATCAAGTGAATGCGCCGTGTCACTTACCGTTCAAAAGTTTGGGGTCACTTAGAAATGTCCTTATTTTTGAAGGAAAAACACTTTTTTTTTCAATGAATATGACATTAAATGAATCATAAATACACTCTATACATTGTTAACGTGGTAAACGACTATTCTAGCTGTAAAACGTCTTGGTTGGTTTTTAATGGAATATGTACATAGTGTATAGAGGCGCATTTCCAGTGTTCTAATGGTACATTGTGTTTGCTAATGGCGTTAGAAGGCTATTGGATGATGAGAAAACCCTTGAAAACCCTTGTGCAATGATGTTAGCACAGCTGAAAACAGTTTTTTTTTTTATTACATGACTATATTTTCTGTTCATTTTGCAACTCTTTTGATGAATAAAAGTGTGACTTTTCATGGAAAACACAAACAAACGGTATAGGTGACCCCAAACTTTTTGAGTATAGAAAACGTATGTTGTGGGAACACGTCAGGTGGTGTGGTGTGTGTGGGTCGTCTCGTGTTGTGTAAAAAGAAGAGAGAACGTTTTTTAAACTCTACTCGACTAAATGATGTGAGCCCGCTGGTGTTTGTCTCTGCAGCTAGAAAAAAAAAATAATGACATAATTGTGGAGAAAAACGATGACACATAAAAATATAAATAAAGACAGTGAACATGTGTTTTGCGGGTTCTAGTCGTTATTCTTTGACTTGGTTCCAACAAACTCTTATGAGATTTATTGAATCCTGAATTTAGATTTGAATGGATAGTGGTAGGATTTTTTTTTTTGGTGGTGCATGTGTTTTTCTCTACTTGTACCCTGACCTGCTCTCTCTCTCTACACACACACACACACACACACACACACACACACACACACACACACACACACACACACACACACACACACACACACACACACACACACAAACACACACACACTGCCTCTGTGTTACCTGTTATAGAAGCCTTTGCCCCCTCTCCCCTCAGATGCTGGCAGGTATAAAATGAGTTTTTTTGGGGAGAGAGAGAGATAATGATTCCTCCATAATCACCAGAGGCCAGCTCTGGTTCTGGCAGGTGCTATCACAGCAGCGACCCAGTGGTGCCTTCTCCCCTGAGATAAGGTCATTGGGATGACGGGGGGGAGGAGCAGAGGCGAGAAGGAGAGCAAGGCTAACTGTGCGTTACAGGCGAGCTGCTAGCCTCGCCTTATCTCCCCCCGGCGGCTGTGGCAACCGGCTCCCAGATGCGGCGGGCCAGAGCAGCCGTGTCAGAGAGATCCCTCTATCAGCGAGACACAGGCAGCCCTCGCCAAATACAAACCCCAGCAGGACGACAGACTGGGACTTCATTACATCTTTAAAACTCCAATCAACATGCAGCAAGGGAAGGGACTCGCAAAAAAAATAATCTGCAACTTTACTTGGGTAAACCCCCCCCCCCCCCAAAAAAAAATTACAACTTTAGTTACAACAACTAAACAGGTTATGGTCACACTTGACAGTTGCGTAACAGTGATGGAGCAGACTTTATGAAACCCCACCATCACCTCTTCAGTGTTTGAACCTGATGCAACTCGGCTGAAGTAAAGCAGCATGTGAAAGTTGGCGCTCAGGAACGGCTGGTGTCTGCTGCTGAGAAGCAGCCATATGGTGGAGCGTCTCGTCTGCTCGCGCGACACCTGGCCGCCGCTAACTGGCTGAACTTTTCAACTTGGCAGCCGTCCTTAAAGCACTTACAGAGCGGACATGGACCCGCTCGCATTTAAAGGCTCAGGGAGATTCTACTTGTAACGGAGTTAATCACTTTACTTTGCCTGTACTACATTTACAGACTGTAGCTGCAGAATAACCTGAATAGACCTGAAACTGAGTGCCTCATTTAGTCGTATTTGCTTTTTAGTTGGAACTAATGCTTTTCTTCCATGAGCACATATCAGCTCCACTGCTAATTGAATCAAATGAAAGTTAATATTTCTTACATTACCGTTCAAAAGTTTGGGCTCACCTATACAGTTTGTTTGTGTTTTCCACACACTGACGCACCCAGTGGAAATCCGGGCTTATCCCATATCGATACACACAATGCACTAAACTAGACTGTTTCCTCCCGTTTGGTTGCTTTCACACCAAAGGAACCGTACCAAAGTAGGGCGGATATAGCAGTCCGAGACCACCCCTTCAGGCAGGTCTCAGACCGGTTGATTTGATGCTCACCAAAGGACCGAGATTACATTCACACCTACACAAACGAACCGAACCACAGCATTTGCTGCGCATCAACATTTCATTGTAGTCTTTATTTCTGGGTGTTTTTTAAATTTTCATTTTGATTTCAGTTAACCAAATATTTGTTCAAAATAAGAATATTCCTAAGTGACCCCAAACTTTTGAACGGTAGTGTAACTATAAAGCAGCTTTTTGGGTTTACACCCACCTACTTGAACTGAATTCCTAACCTGACTTCTTGTCTATTTTGTCCACTTCGTGGTAGAACAACTAACCACAGTCTGTCTAGGGCAGATTACCGCCGTGTATTGGTTCACTTTTAATGAATCGGTGCCAAATTTCGGTACTTGAAATGTCTGGGAGAATATGAGCGCTACGCTTCACAAGACGACGAGAGCACGACAGCAATAACGGCGAGTCAAAATCGGTCGCAAGTGATGATGCATTTCACACAATTAGATGCAGACATCGCTCAATGTAATATATCGCACATTTGCAAGATGGGCCGGGGAAACACCTCAAATCTGATGAAATACCTGGTCAAACACAGGATTTATTTAAAAGCTGGAGAATGTACCGTTGTGTAGAAGTGCTAGTAACCTTGACAACGTTATGAGCGATGGATCCATCTCATCGACACGTTCAGGTAATTATCAGCTAACTAACTAAGTGTATAAGTAGTTGGAAAGTTTATGTATTTACTGTTCCTATATCTTCGTCATAAAAAAATGAAACTGAGAAGTGTAGATTTTGTTTTACAACTGAAAAACATTTTAAAATTACCGAAATAAGGTACCGTTTGGTACTGGTACTGAATTCCAGATAGCGTTACTGGTACCGGTTCAGTTATGAACGGTACCCAACGCTAATGCTATCATAGCAAGGGTGTCCATCATCATCCCTTGAAAACAAACCTTTTCTCTAAACACTGTAACAACCACAACTCGCTCTTACTGTGATCTTTTGCAGCACTTCTTATTGACTATATTTAATACTTCACTTGATGTTCGAATAATGCAGAAGTAACAGTTTCAGTGATAAATCACAAAAGTTTCCTAGAACCTTTTTATTCTACAGCTCCACTTGATTAGGTTCCTTAAAAGCTTCAACAAGAATTGGCCACAAAAGCAAGTATCGACGGGATGAGGATAAGTTTCCATTTTCTCGCAGAAAGGAAGAGTAATTGAGGGTAATGTGTCTTCAAATGGGAGCCACTGCAATAAACTGGTCCCATGAAAACAACAAAACACACACGGTGCTCGCCAGCACAGTGGAAACACCATTACCAGACAAATAAGTCAGTTGAGACTGGTTCACCTTCCCTTTCAGCAGCGTTTTTGTTTTCGACGATACACCTGTTTGGCACAGACAGCCTCACAAAAACCTCCAGATCTTAACAGAAGTCTATAAGTTAAACCGTCCCCATCTGTCACAGTCGAGCTGCACACAGATGCACACTGAGCGCCTCCTCTTTCTTATCCTTTGTACGGCAGACTTGGCACTCGTTCAAGAACTGTCAGGGCACACCTGCTAAATTAAGCCCGTTCTCATACTTGCGCACACATGCACACACACACACGACCTTGTAGGAATATACAAGTGTATACTTGAGATACACAAATGGACACCCACTGACTTGATTTGGTTCCATGTTTTCTTAATTAGACACTTAGTAATGTTTAAATTTGAGAAGTCAGGTTATTTATTATTCAACACTATCTATGATAATCTTTCTGAACTTAAACATGTGATCTATGATTGCCCATCTTTCTCGTTGTTGACCCCCCTCCTCCCAAACTCAGCCTCTCCCCTCTCTTGTGGCTTGTGGCATGCACACCCGGCTCAGCTCCTCTAAATAGGTGCCACTGTGAATTGGAGACAGATGGAAACGAAGGTTCCCCGCAGAGTGGTTCCCCTGCAGCTGTGGCGTGTACCCGGTGCCAGGGAGTGATGACAGCTCAGTAAGAGGGCACCGAGAGACACCGAAGACAGCGAGCACCATCTTTCTCCCAGTGCAAAGGTGCATAAGGGGGGTTAGTGCCAATACTTGCCTGCAGGAATGTTAAAATAGACATTTAAGTGAGGAGACAAGCGATACGCTGCTACAACACAATGCGTTTCCACTGCTCGATGGCAACCAAACAAACAAACAAACAAACAGGTCGGCGAACACATGCCCAAAGTCATACATCAAACATGAGCCACTGCCCTGCAGCAAATTGTCATTCAATGGGAAATGAAGTGAGGTTTTACGGAGCTGTGTGGAGTCTGCAATTATGACTGAAGGTCTAATATTAGTATTAGTATTAATTGTAGCATTTGTCATAGTTGCTGGTTTAAAGATTGCATGAAAGAGTGTCTATATTTTCATATAAAAACAGTCTGCGTCCATACTAACGCAATTAAATAACCAGGGGGTAAAAAAAAAAGTATGGATTTCTGTTACGAGTCTGGTTTTTCCTCTATGATTTATTCATTGTATTGTTTTTCAATTTTAAAAGCAGTGATACAGTAGATAGAAATGTTCATGTTTTAGTGCATATGTGTAAGATATTGTAAATACAAAGAAGAAGAAACCTGTAGCACAAAGCATCCATAATAATAATAATGATCAAAAAACCTTTGATTCATAAAATAAATAGGCAAACAAGCAAAATCCAGTGAATAATAATATAATAATAATAATCATAATAATAATAATGATATGTAACTTAGTCGGTGTATCATTAACATCAAGCTGTACATGATCGGCAACCAGATTTTTGAAAACTGTATATTGGAGCCTGAGTTTTCAAGTGAAAATTGAAAAAAAGTTCTCAAAAAGGGCTCAAATTCACTGAGAGTAGACGATTTTTACGAGTTCATTGAAGAAGATTGTTTTAAAATAAAATGTAGTGAGTAGTATAAATGTAGCCTGTTAAACCTATGTTCTTTTTCTTTTCTTATTATCTAACCACTCTGTGTTGAGAAGAACGTTTACACTCAAGAAACCGCTGAATTATATAATTTAGACTAGAAATAGTAGACTAAACTAAAGAAATGAGGGACCATGGTGGCCTTAGCATACAAGAGAAGGATGTAAAGACTCGTCCACGTTCTCTGTTGGCTTATACAATAAATATAAATAACACTTCAATATACTACATGTACTAATAAATAAATTGCATACAACAGCTTATTTCAAGGCTACGAAAAACCAAATTGTTTCTATTTTAAAGCAATTATGGGAGGTACCAATTTCTGCCAGTAAAGTCTCCTAAATGCACATTGGACCTTTAAAATGTGAGATGGTATCACTTTGAGGAAGGTGTGTATGTCTGTGTGTCTCTGTGTGTGTGCGTGCGTGTGTGTTCAGAATATACCTGCAGCTAATTAGCCCCTGTCTCGCTGTCTGACATATTGTGCAGGGTCATGTATATTTCATTAGCTGAGGCCTCCTGTAAAGGTCATTGTGGACTTTTCAATTGAAGAGACACCTGCTTTATTCATCACATACAATCGTATGAATTATCAACACTTTTTGCACCAAGTTTCAACTCTCACGGTGAAAATATACCGACCGCAGAGAGTCTTTGCAATTACTTGAGTGCACTGAGGTAGATTATTGTGTAATATTGTTGAAAGCAAAATGGTTTCTCACAATTATTTTTTGCTGCTGCGATATTGAACTATTTAAATGTATGTGAGCGAGTGCGCGAAAGAGAGTGCATTAATATATGAATCACTTTTTTTTGCTGAGAGACAGAAACAGAGGGAAAATGGGTTGAGATGCACAAAGTGTCAGGGTGCTCCGGCTCATTAGAGCTGTATTTTACACATAGAAGGGAGTCCAGGGACTACTTCTGTTTGATCTGCTTTGCATAAACCAATCCAATCTAACCCGGCTTGTGAAGAAAAATCAATTAAATTCGGCGTAATTGGACTGACAGTACACTCCAAAGTAGAACAGCAATCAATACCGAAGATAAAAAATGAAGCCAAAGGCCATTGCACAGCATTGATTTGCACTGAGAGGAGGAAGGATCCAGATATTACTGCCACATAGGAATATGAGTTATTGAGCTCCATAATGTTATTATTGTCTCAGTATTGGAAAGGAGAGGCTGAAAGTGAGCAATGGCTGACAGCGCCAATTAAAGTACCGATCCGTAAACACACCCGGGTCAAGTAATATTTGCAGATCATTTTTATGTTTTGTTTGTTTTTCTTGGGACCCACCACACGGATACTCGTTCAAACAACGATAACCTCAGTGTTGTAATGAAGTTGTAGTACAACTGTATCATATGTAATATGTCATCTGTGCTGTGGTCTGTGTGATGCTAATCATCCACCTATGTTCTCAGTGGTACATCTTCGACTTTGTGGACAAACACATAGTGCTGGGCACGTTAAACTGACGCCATTAACGCACACTGCGTTTCCATGACGACTGACCAGAAAAAGATGCATTGACTAAATGAATCCCGATTGTTAAAATGAGTCTCTAAAGTAAAGTAAAGTAAAACAGAGGCACACATACGCAGTACAAAGGTAGGCTGATTAATTTCATTTAATAAACAGACCACTCCAGTTCGACTGTAGGTGTGCTAATGGCGCTTAAGGAGCTAACGGAGCTAACTAGTAAAATGTGCCTGGAATCCCAAGTAAAAGTACCAATACTTTATCATATCATTCGTCTGGTTCTGGTGTATGTTTTCCCCCCGTAGGTCTTCATTGTGCTAAATGTGTATTTTTACTCATTAACGGATAGGATTTATAAAGTAACTAGGTACAATACTTGTGTCAATACGTACTCAAGTAAAATACAAAATCCTGATTTTAAATTGTACTTAAAAAATACAAAATACACAAAAAAAGTATTCAATACAGTAACTTTAGTATTTAGTTACTTTCCACCTCTGCATGGCACGTAAACAGGATGTCACACGCGTCTTCTTTTTCCGGTCAGTTGTCATGACCCGGGTTTAAGATCCAGTCCTTAAGGTCCTTTCTGCATGGACTTTGCATGTTCTCCCCACGTGTGTGCGTCGGTTTCCTCCACGTTCTCTGGCTTCCTCCCACAGTCCAGAAACATGCAATATGGCGATTAGGTAAATTGGACACTCTAAATTGACTGTGAGTGTGAGAGTGAGTGGATGTTTGTCTCTATATGTGGCCCTGCAAGGCCAATAATGTTTTTGTGATTATTGGCACAACACTCCGTGCAACCCTTGTGGAGGATAAAGCGGTAGAAAATGGATGGATGCATATAAACATGTGCATCTCAATCTCAATTGCTCTGGGAAGGATTAAAGAAATGTTTCACCAATTTGCATTTAGCTTTCTGTTACTAGAAGTAAGTGCAGGGGTTCTCAAAGTTTTGATACCTGAGGGCCAATTTAGGAACCCAACATTGGACGGAGGGCCACCAAAGGAAAAAAAACATAAAATAAATCCCATTTGTAATCATTTTAATGACCAGATTGCAGTTCTACAGTTTAGCTATAAGTAATATAAGCGTTAATATAATGTAATTTAAGCATTAATATGATAACACTTTATAATTAACTGGGTAATTACCCAGTATTTTGGCCATTCTTACCTTCTGTAACATTTCTGTTACCATATATTTACTTGGTAAATAGCTAGTAATTGGGGGCTGTAGCTACCTGATTATTACCAGCTTATAACCCAATAATACACTAAAATTCACCATATAGAAACCAGGTAAATACCCAGTATTTTTGTTTACATTTATTGGTCTGTATCCAGTAATTTATTCATTTAACAAGCTTAGTAGCTCCTGGATTAAAACTATCAACTGTAATTCACCGCGGGCCACCAGAAATGTTTCTGCGGGCCGCCATTGGCCCCCGGGCCGCACTTTGAGAACCAATGACTTAGTTAGCAAACTGTTAGCAAAGATGGCGGACACGGTTCTGGGAATGAGGTCCTGTCCCCCTACAGACGGATCTAAAAAGTGTGGGAATTAGCATAGCAGTTTCAAGCCTTATACCAAGTGTCACTGTTGTGCAGGTAACAACAAAAGAATGAAGATGTTTCTCAACTCAGAAAAAACTGAGGTTGGGAAGCACAATTATTCAATAATACTACAAAGCTTAATGTAAAGCGGGGAAGTATTCCTTTAATGAGAGGTTGTCTGCACTCCCTCTGCTGACTGTTTGGGAAGAATCATACAAAAACGATGACGACCGGCATGGACATGGCTCCACGACTTGTATTCCTTGATCTCCTTCGACATCCTGAGTCAACTTAAAAGGAACCCAGCTATAAAGACTTGTAGGCCCTAATAAGCCACAATTGTTCTCTTAAATAAAATAAAATATGATGTTAGAAACACATAAAATATTGATTTAAAAATCTATAATATTAAGTGTATATATTGACATACGTGCTTTCCGATCAGAGCAGTGGAGTCTCTCTTTTGAGGAATCCTTCTAAGAACACCACTAACTAACTAATCCTGAATCCTTACCCTACTCTTTCCTCCTTCAACATATCTAGCTCTAAATTTTCCCACCTGATGGTCTCCAGTTGTACCATAACAGTAATTAATATATTATTACAATATTTTGTTGTAGTTTAAATGAATCTTTTTTTATATGAACATTGAACGTGTCCTACTATATTGCAACCTTAATATGCTGATGACTTGTAGGACACTTTGGACTTTGAAGCATCTGCCAAACGACTAAATATAATGTAAATGTCCTCTTCTCGCTGCCTTACAGCAGTGTGACAATGTCGCTCGTGTCACACACACACAGGTTGGCTCCGAACGCTGGCAGACAGACAGACTGACAGATGTGAACTAATCAGCACACAGATGGACTGACCGACCGTCAAAAGACAGCCAGATGTTCGGAGAGTTATGTAATGAAATCGCACTTTCGGGGTCGTGCAGAATCCAAAATGACGGAACATTAACATTTTCCCAAATATCCCAGGGGAGGGAACATTGTGTCGTACACATGAGGTCGTAAACACAGCATTTATGTGTCTGCAGCCCTTCACTGAGGTTAATTTTGAAGTAAAGCGACTGCAAGTGATGCTATGATTACCAGGGGTGTGCCAACAAATCACATAAGAATCGCGACTCTCTTTTAATACGATTCATAAACAATATAAAATGTCCCAGAATTGATTCTTTAATAAAGAGTAGTGCTGGGCACGTTAATGGCGTTAACGGTGTTAATGGCGTCAACGTTAGCGCACATTATAACGCATGACGCGTTTCCATTACGACTGACCGGAAAAACGCGCGTGTGATGTCATGTTTACGTACCGTGGCACCGGAGTCCAGGCACCGTTTACCAGTTAGCTCCGTTAGCTCCTTTAGCGCTGTTAGCAAATCTACAGTGGAACTGGAGCGGTCTGTTTGTTAAACGAAAAGGGCAGCGCTACAAATAACCACTGTATCCTGTGTGCTGTACTGCGTATGTTTGCCTCTGTTTTTAAAGTTTAGTATTACTTTAGACCAGGGGTTCTCGAAGTTTTGATACCTGAGGGCCAATTTAGGAACCCAACATTGGACTGAGGGCCGCCAAAGGAAAAAATAAAAGGAAAAAAAACAGAAAAAATCCCATTTGTAATCATTTTAATGACCAGATTGCAGTTCTACAGTTACACTTTATTGGTCTGTATCCAGTAATGTCCAAAAACATTTAAAAAGCTTAGTAGATATTGCTTTTATTAAACAGTTACAACAATTCCATCTAAGCATGGATAAATGTTTAAAACTTAATGAATCTGAAAAAAACACTTTAATGTCTCCATATGTCATTCTGTCTTGCAGCAGACTGAAGTAAATCATCCTTTGCACACCTATAGATTGAAGCAGAAATCGATTTTGAATCAACAATCGATTTTGAATCAAATCTAATCGAATCATGAGATAATAAATGATTACTATTAGTTTAATCTGATTTTCTTTGTTTGGTTGTGAAACAGAAACATTTTTAAATTCACAAATTAATTCTCGGGGGCGTTTTTGATATTTACGGCCATTAGAGAGGGAAGGCGCGCCGCAATGTCAACAGCCCCATGTCCCCACAACCGCTATCCTCTCCTTCCACCTCTCGTTGTCCTCTCCTGCCTGTCAGCTTATCAGGACTCCGGCAGACACTCTGATCTGGGTTTCTAAGCACTGCTCGTGTGTTTGTTTGCCCCTTATCCCACCTTGTGGCATGGTATGCAGCACAGTGTGTCCACGAGCCCCTCATAGCGCACCCTGCATGGAGGAGAGAGATAAAACAAACCAAAAAAAAAAAAAAACTGCCATGAAGGTTGCAGTCAGAGATGAGGCTGTCATCACTGGAGGAATCTGAGTGTCCTTCCCTGAGGAGAGGAGAGGAGAGGTTATGTGTTTATGATTAGCTGTCTCACTGATAGTTTTATTATAGATGTGCCACTTCTGTGTTGCTGGTATTTATGTGCAGGAGAGGGAAAGAAGTTTGTTTTAAGGAATTGTCGCACCATTCACTGTAAATGATGTGCTGTAATTTCAGTCTCTCACTGCACTTTAAGAAATTAATGTGCCGGAGCTCAATTTACGATTATTTTCGTAATCCGTTAATCTGTCGATTGTTTTCTCGATGAATCGATGAATCGTTTGGTGAATAAAATGTCAGAAAATGTAAAACAAAAACGTTGATCAGTGTTTGTCAAACCTGGAAATGACGATGTTTTCAAATGTCTTGTTTTTTCCACAAACCAAAATGATTCAGTTTTAATTATTTCTTTGTTATGTGGAGCAAAGAAACTTACTTAAATACTTAAATATTCACATTTAAGAAGCTAAAACAATCAGAAATCTTGTTTTAATCATGAAAAAAGCCCCGTACCATGTACTATTGTATATAAAAAGCACATTTATACATGTTAATTCATTGCTATTTTATCTTCAGGATGTGATTGATATCATCCAAACTGGAGAGAGTGAAGTTGAGATGGAACTCAATGACACTGATGAGAGTGATGAAGACTCAGATGAAGATGTCTGTCAACAATTGGACAAAGAAAACCAACCACCCATGGACTGTCCAGCTGATCATTACGTGGACATCGAGCCAAATACAAACAAACAGACAAATCATGCATCGTGACAGGTGTCGCTGGACGAAACAAGATTTCATCAGTTGCAACACAGATTTTTCTGGTCTGGATTTCATGTTCAGGCAAAGAGAGCCCAGCAACACAGACAGTGACATCATGAAGCCTCTGAATGCTCAGAAGAGACCATCCAAGAGATGTGCACACCTGCCATTGGATGTACGCAAGGACCAAGTTGCACATGAAGACAGGGAGAGGATAACTGTTTTTAGGACTTTCACTACCAATGAAAGTTTGTCATGAAAAGAAAAAAAGGAATGATGAAGTTGCTAGAAAAAGCTATGTTTTATCCATTTTATTTTTTATTTATTTTTAATAAATGATTTCATAAAAATATGACTAATGTGTGATTATTTTTAAATGTTATATACATTTATGAAGCTTAGTAAGCAATCAACGCTGCAAATGAACGCTTAGTTGTTCTGAATTGTTGTTCAGACAAAGTGAGTACAAATACAGAAATTCTGCTCCCACCAAGGCCCAACGTTGCAAAATTACAGCATTTCTCTATAAACGTACTAGAGACGTACTAAGAATGTGGCCAAAAACAGTCACTACATTCAAATTCAAAATACCGAGGTCTTTTGGGCTTCGTTTTCTGACGTAACTGGCAACCGTGGTTGCTCGGCAGCTGAGACTCTACTGACTGCAATGATTGGTAGACGGTGGTAGGTGGCGCCACATGCCAAAACATGATTTCAAAACATAAACATGATTTGCAGTCTGCAAAATATTTTTTTCAATGCAAATATTGTAGCTGTACTGTTGTTGTTGGTGAGTTCAGTTTGTTATATGAACATTATTCCTGAGTCTCTGTGACATATTAGGAGGATTTTATGGTCAGTTGCTTTAGATTTATTATATAATGCACCTTTAAGCCAAAGTGCCACCTAGTGATGACAGGAAATTACATGTTTTAGGGATTAATTTAAAAAAAAATTTTTTTTTTATTTAATCATTTATTTATTAGTTCATATTTGTTTGTTTTTCAAACTGTTTCAGTATCGGATGACAAAAGAATATTACAAAAACAAAATACAGCATTAAAAAGTACAACATTTCAGGGAAAAAAAACATGAAAAAGAAGTGAAAACAAACTAAAAAAAAGTTCAGAAAGAGAATATGACAGAGATTCACTGTATTTCACTCTTATTTGAGTTTTAATACAATCCTCAAACTCATGTATAAAGGCTTTGTAGTCGCCCTACATTTATGTTTATGAAATTACCGTACAAACTTACTCCTGGTGCACAGACACAGGAAGTTGCCTTAACTCTTTTGGAATCTGCACCATTTTTTAGACGTACATTAAGTGACATGCTCTTGAAGACACCTACAGCTGACCAGCGGGCCATTGTGACAGCGCCACCAACTGGTGACAGGAAATATGCCCTGAACGAAAAGCAAAATTCAATTTTCATTGATTTTCAGAAGCACAATAAGAGCTGCAATAAGCCCTTGTTGATTGTGTGTGTCTGTTAAACTGAGCAGTGGAAAAAAAAATCCATAAAAACACAGTGGTTATGACAGTTTTTAAGGAACATGATCAATCACTGTTGAGACAAGACTTTGATTCTGATTCTCATTGTGCAACAGTTCACATCTGCCTCTTTATTCATTTCTGTCTTTCTGAGCAAAAACATGTCCACAACTTTATGTCACCATGAAGGTCAGAGGCAGAATCAGGAGAAAAAGATATACTGTAAAGAGACAAACAGTAAAGAAAAAAAAAAGCCACAGCCAAGCAGAGAAAGGGAAACGGAGAGAGGAAGAGATGAGAGACGGCACAGTGCCCGGTGGAGGGAGAAGAGGAGGAGGAGGAGGAGGCAGTGAGTAAATAGTCAGCGGCTCTAATAGGAATATCAAGCCAGTGAAAGGTAAACAGGCTTCTCCAGGCAGATACAAAGGGAATGTGGCGGCTTTGAGAGCGCTGGAGTGCCGGCACGCCACTGTGGCGCGGTGATAACGGCCCCCAGGCCTGCCTGCATCCCAGAGATAAGGCCCGAGCACTGGCATGTGTCGACCCTGATCCCAATTTCACAGTCAATATTCATCCAGCCCGACAAACAAGCAACATTTAAGATAAAAAATAAATATAGAGTCCTTTTGCTATTACCTCCTGTTTATTAATCTGCACACAGCACCCACTGCCTTTTAAATAGTAGTAAACACCCGAGCCCTCCCCACCCTCCTCCTCCCCTTCCTCCTCCCAGGCACTTCACTCCTCCTCCCGGTCCTCTTCTCCCTCATCCTCCCTGCACATCTGGAGATTTGCATGGCTTCACTTATTCCTCTGCGATAGCCACAGGCATGTGTGTGTCTCTCTGCATTTGTGTGCGATCGACACACACACGCACACACACACACACCTGTGTCTGCGCGGCTGCATCATATTGTTCCCAGATAGCTTTCAGACGCGGAGCGTGTGTGCAGATGTGTGCATGTACGACTACTTTCTTTGACGACTGCAATAAGTGTGTTTGTCTGTCGTCTGTGTGTTCGAGCATCTTTTTTTTTTTTTTCTGTGTGTGTGTGTGTGTGCACTGTTTTTTATACTCGCAGTCGAAACATATGGTGCCAGGCCTCAGCTGCATCTCTCTCTCTCTCTCTCTCCCCCCTTAACATTACTCTCCGCTCACCTGGCTCACACACACACTCAGAGAAAAAACCCCATCTTAGCCGTCTTTCACTCATGTATTCAGTCACAAAGCCTACAGGTGAACAGTAGAAATATAAAAAAAAACACATCACAGCTGCTGGTTTATTGCTGCTTTGTTTGGAATGTTTGGGCAACTTAAGAAAACCCAGATTGGAGGTTTTCAAACAATGGCGTCACAAGGTAACACATCTGACTGTGGATTAACTACTCCTGTGTGCTGTTGTGTAAAAAATAATAATAATACTGATTTTCTCTATGGACTTTATAAAGAGTGAGTGGTTTACACATTTTAGTTTCCAGCCAGAAAAGGTTGGGAAAACGCAGCGTACATCTTCAGCAGTCATACACTACCGTTCAAAAGTTTGGGGTCGCTTAGAAATGTCCTTATTTTTGAAGGAAAGGCCCTTTTTTTCAATGAATCATAAATACACTCTATACATTGTTAATGTGGTAAACGACTATTCTAGCTGCAAACGTCTGGTTTTTAATGGAATATGTACATAGGTGAATAGAGGCCCATTTCCAGTGTTCTAATGGTACATTGTGTTTGCTAATGGCATTAGAAAACCCTTGTACAATGATGTTAGCACAGCTGAAAACAGTTTTGCTGGTTCTTTGATGAAAGGGCAAACTTATCGTTTTAAATACAAATCATTATTTCTAATATTGTCAATGTCTTGACTATATTTTCTATTCATTTTGCAACTCTTTTGATGAATAAAAGTGTGACGTTTAATGGAAAACACAAAACAATTCTATAGGTGACCCCAAACTTTCGATAGTTTTGGTGTCGGTACGACAAACACGCTCTGAGGAGTTCGCTCATATGTAGGGTGCAAATCGGCAAAATGGCTGACTTCCTGTTGAGTTGAGACCATGGTTATGGTAGACTTTTTTGTTCGTCTTGGTCTATAACGTCTTCCTACCAAGTTTCGGGAAATTCGGTGAAAATCAAATTTATTTATTTTTTCACTATTTCACTACTGCTATAGAGCCCTTGAGCAACGCACAGGTTAGGGACCTACGGAAATGCCACACTTTCACCAGACCTGACCCCCAATGCCAAGTTTCAGGAGTTTTTATGCACATTAACCGGCTCAAAAATGACCCCAAAGTCACAGATATAGAGCTGCAACTAACGATTATTTTCGTAATCGATTAATCGGTCGATTATTTTCTCGATTAATCGATGAATCGTTTGGTCTATGAAATGTCAGAAAATGTTAAAAAAAAACGTTGATCGGTGTTTGTCAAAGCTGAAAAATATGATGTTCTCAAAAGTCTTGTTTTGTGAACAAACCAAAATGATTCAGTTTTAATGATTTCTTTGTTTTGAGGAGCAAAGAAACCAAGAAAATATTCACATTTAAGAAGCTAAAACAATCAGAAATCTTGTTTTACTGATGAAAAATAGCTTCAATTCGATTAATCGATTATCAAAATAGTTGGTGATTAATTTAGTAATCGATTAATAATTGATTCATCGATTAATCCTTTCAGCTCTAAACGGATATAATAATAATCTGAAGGATAACAATAGGATCTTCAATCCCCTGTTGATCAGTGAGAGAAAGTGTACGGTTTTAAGTGCACAGAAAAGACGACGCAGTGAAAATACCTCTAACAGTGTTTGTATATGGTGCAAAATGTCTTCATTAAAACTGCATTTTATTCATTATTAAAAAAAAATGATAAAAACTATGAATCTGCTAACTACTGGATTAAGAGACTCCGTAAGATTGATATTATTTTGAAATATTGGCCTTAAGCTGCATCCAACAGGGCCAGCTGGGCTCTGATTACCATCTGCAACAATCACAGTGAACAGAGCTAAGTAGAGCTATTGGCCGACAGCTTGTTTTGTGTCTTTTGCACAGACTCCTCGCTCACTTCCATTATCTCCAATAATTTGGGGACACAGGACGGTGACAAAGCTGTGAGATACAAGCCAGGATTGACACAGGTAAAGTGTACTTTCCACTGTTATATTCAGCTCGTTCCACTATTTGCCAGCAGCTGGACTATAATCTTTCTTACCAGTGTTCTTTATTGCTCCCTCATCACCAATCCTCAGCTCCCCTATCATCCTCACCCTTACACCTCACTCACTCATCCCCCTCTGCCTCTGCGGTGGCCGTCTCCTGCACTTCCTCTCTATCCCTGGTACAGACCTGTCCGTGGCCGGGCCAGCTGGCCATATCCCTTTAAATCTGGCCTGAGCAGAGCCGCTGTCTCCAGGAGATTACTGCACACTCTCTGAGGCTCCACAGATGGGAGAGACGGGGCTGCCAGCTGGCACAGGGACACCCACTATCCCCACTGGAAAGTGGCCAACAGGCCCTGGCTCTCTGCTCTACACTCTACCCATTCACACTGATCACTCTCTGATGTCCCACTCTTACCTCCTCTGTCTCTTCTTCACTCTCCACCCATTTTCTCTTTCTAAAGTCACTGGAGTGCTATACATTTTCCTCTATGTAGCATAAATAGGCTACACCCCTGCATTTAGATTTACTTTCAAAAAATACCTCTGGTTTATAGTTTATGTTTTTATTATACTCATCATTATAGGAGTGGGAGGACATTAAAGTGGACCAAGAGTGGTCCTGTTGCACTATATGTTAGTTATGGAGGTCTACTTACATACATGAACTTGTTTTTATGGTCAAAAACCTCCTAGTTACTGTAAACGAGCCGATAGAAATCCTATTTTCTGACGGTGTTTTCCAGACGCGAGATTTGAGACTCAACTCTCACACCCAGAAGACAGAGTCTTGTGATTGGCCAGTATATTCAGCACACCCACTCTCAGAAGCGCAGCTCCCCCCTCTGGAACGGTGGATGCACTGCTACTCATTATCAAAACATTGATTTAACAAGGTTTAATAATAGCTTCTTCACGACTCCCCGCCGCAGCCCCTTTATGACTTTGACCCGGAGTCAGAAGACACTGAAGATCGTGAAACACCTCCACAACGGACGTTATTCTTCTTCTGCAGTTCAATGTACGCAACCGGATGTGCCCGGACTAGTACCCGGAGCAGGAGGATCTGCTGTTCAGGAGAACCGGTGTTCACGTAACCAGACCGGGTTTTTTCAGGGATCTCGCTGAGCCTGAGATTACAATAAAACACAGTGTTCTCAGCAGTGGCTGAACTATTTGTTTAGAACCTTCAGGGCTTCTTAAACAAGGTAATGACGCAGATGCACACTAAAAAACAACAGCGTAAATTGGAACTTCCGGTCTGCTGGACTTTGGACACACCCTGTCTGATGATACAACATTCAGAAAAAATAGAAGAAGAAGAAGTGTGGTCATAGCAACAAACTTCAGCCCCAAGAAAAACCTGGAGTAGACCTGACGAAAAATAAAAATAAGGAAATAGAAAAATAAAAAAGTATGACAGTACTGCTGTGGTGCGACATTTAAATGTGACATAGTGTGTGACCCACAGAAAAACAGGCACTTAACAATTTCTTCATATTTTACTCGTGCACAATTGTGTAAAAATGTCCTTGTATATAAACAATATATATATATGTCAACAACTTAACTCTTAGTGCTCACGAGGCACAGATCTGTGCCGCAGGTGCAGCACCCACGGTAAATAATACACAACTCCTTATATGGACATCATTGGGGTGTGTGTGTGTGTTTATAGGTCACATATTCAGGCTTTAAAAATGTGTTTCTTTCTTTTCTTTTTTGTTATGACACAAAATATGTGTAAGAAAAAGTCAGAATTTTTCCACACTGTCTGACTAACTTCCTCTCACACACACACACACACACACACACACACACACACACACACAGACTCGCTATCTCACCCATTCCCAGAGAGCAGTGGAGAGAAAGGTGGAGACAGAGGGTTATTGAAAGGTGTCACATGTGCAGATATGATAAGGCTGCCAGGTATGGAGATAACCGAGCGCCCTTCATCACTTTGTAACAACACACTGACTGTCCTCTTGTGCTAATGCAGAACTCTCTCACGCACACGCACGCACACACACACGCACACACGTATATGATGTGCCAGAATAGGACAAGTTCATTATCCCTGTGTGTGGTGGCATGATAAGACCCTAGATCTCCTGAAATAGCTATACTATTAAGATGTTCCTCTGCTGAATAAAAAAGCAAGAATCCCGGGGGAGAAGATATATCATTATCCTCTCTGCTCTTCTTGTTATCTGTCACTTTCCATTCCGGGAGAATGCAGCGCTCTTCGTCCCAGACATAAACAACGATCAGAATAATATGTTTCTGATGTAGCGAGGACACGCTGTTGTAGCTCACGGCGTAATGATGCTGTTATCCCTGTGTACGCCGTGCACCGCCTGTCCCTTCACTGCTAATGCCACTTTCTACATGTTCTACTGCGTCTCACTGCTGCAGATCGTAAAAATGCATTATTCTATAATCGCTTCATGTAATATTAGCTCACATAGAGTGGTCCTGTTGCACATATATGTTAGTTATGGAGGTCTACTTACATGCATTAACTTGTTTTTATGGTCAAAAACCTCCTATTTGCTGTAAACGAGCCGATAGAAATCCTCGTTTCTGATGGTGTTTCCCAGCCGCGAGATTTGAGATTCAACTCTCTCACCCAGAAGACAGAGTCTTGTGATTGGCCAGTATATTCAGCACACCTGCTCTCAGAAGCGCAGCTCCCCCCTCTGGAACGCTGGATGCGCTGCTACTCATTATCAAAACATTGTTTTAACAATGTTTAAAAATAGCTTCATCACGACTCCCCGCCGCAGTCCCTTTTATGACTTTGACCCTGAGTCAGACCCAGAGTCAAAAGACACTGTCGCTCGTGAAACACCTCCACAACGGACGTTATTCTTCTTCTGCGGTTCAATGTACGCAACCGGATGTGCCCGGACTAGTGCCCGGAGCAGGACGATCTGCTGTTCAGGAGAACCGGTGTTTACGTAACCGGACCAGGTTTTTTCAGAGATCTCGCTGAGCCCGAGATTACAATAAAACACATCGTTCTCAGCAGTGGCTGAACTGTTTGTTTAGAACCTTCAGGGCTTCTTAAAGAAAGTAATGACGCAGATACACACTAAAAAACAGCATTAATTGGAACTTCCGGTCTAGGTTCCACTTTGAAGGCTACATTTAGTTAATCTCTCTCGCTCAACAAACACATTGAGTGTTTAACCATAGTAAACAGTACGTACAGCAGTACACTAACTTACTAACATGTGTAGCAATCAGTGCGCTGTCTACAGTGTATGTCCATCGTTCATAGTAAAGCAGAATGGTCGACGGTGCAGAAAGAGCACAGAAACTTTTGTCCCCGGCCTGCTGCTGGACCACCTGCTGAGAACTGAGATGATTACAGTGTGAG
This sequence comes from Microchirus variegatus, assembly GCF_963457635.1. Taxonomy (NCBI): domain Eukaryota; kingdom Metazoa; phylum Chordata; class Actinopteri; order Pleuronectiformes; family Soleidae; genus Microchirus; species Microchirus variegatus. Next base: position 25,953,544 of record NC_139807.1, read on the forward strand.
ATTGCTGCACCAGATTACTGTGACCCCAAGGACCCTTCCAGATGGACACATACACACACACACGCACACACCTGGCATCTCATTTTAGGATACTATGTTGCAACCAAAGCTGCTTGTGATGATTACACACACACACACACACACACACTGAATACAGTACATGCTCACAAACACTCAATCATTTGCCCTGGCCACTTGCCATAAGCATGCGTAGCGGTGAAATGTGTTGGCAGTAGGAAATGGTTCCTCCAGGAACCAACGCTGGTGGGACCACAAGGTTCAGTAAATGCATGTGTGTGTGTGTGTGTACAAGCTACCTGGTTAAAAACAACAAACATATGGTATAATTATGTTTGCTACTGTGTAAACATGCGTGAACATGCGTGAACATGGTTATGCTTGTGTAATTGGTACATTTCAAATTTAGTGTCACTTCCTCTGTTTTTGCTCACCAAGATAGATAGATAGATAGATAGACACGATTTAGCATAGATAGCTACCTAGCATAGATAGATAGATAGATAGATAGATAGATAGATAGATAGATAGATAGATAGATAGATAGATAGATAGATAGATAGATAGATAGATAGATACGATTTAGCATAGATAGCTACCTAGCATAGCTACCTAGCATAGATAGATAGATAGATAGATAGATAGATAGATAGATAGATAGATAGATAGATAGATAGATAGATAGATAGATAGATAGATAGATAGATAGATAGATAGATAGATAGATAGATTGTGTCCTTCATTAAACAAGTGTTAGATAGGTTAGATAAGCCTGGTTGAAAATGCAAGCTACGCAAATTAAGCACCATCGTTCTTTTTCATTTAATTTCTAATTTAGTGAAAAATAAAACAAGTTAGTCATATTTGTACAAAATGAAGTCCTGCTTCACTTGGCTTATATATCTTTTACGACAGTTACCGTTTACCAACTGCACCCCAAGAGCAAATTATTCATTGTTTTTAATGTAATATTATTTATGCAAATCTGTCAAACTTTGGTTGTTTTCACGAGCCTGGCCCCCGTGACAACATCGTATGTGATGGACTGTCACGGCGTGTCACATCCAACGGGCACGTGTCTCTTTACCAGACTGTGGACGTCGCATGGCATCAGTCGAACGCGGAGAAGTTTACTGGAGGCTGTGTCCCCTCCGACCCGCATCTCCCCACCCCCACCTAACACCGCCAACCTCTCTTCTCCTCTCCTGCCACGCTTGCAGGAGCGAGGGGCTTTGGAGGGTGGCACTCTGATGGCGTGAAGCCAGATGGCAGCCACAAGGCAGGCGACGTGGTGCAGAGCAACGAAGGGTTTACACACACACACACACATACTCTCACACATAAACACACACCCGTACACAATCACTCACTCACACTTTCTCTCCTTAATGAACAGCCATGAATTATTCATCGGGCACACTTGCACAAGCTCACACACACACACGCACATGCACACACGCACACGCGCGCACCTCTTGCAGAGCACATACACAGCTCCTGTCAACAACAGAAGGCAGTGTGACTTCTCTATTTTATTATAATTTCTCTAGGCATTTTCCTTGGTTGTAAAGGAATACCAGGTGGTGCCCAACCCCTCAAACTATCAACTCCTCCTCCTCCTTCCTCCTTCCCCACCTCCCACCTTCCCATTTCCTCCTCCTCCTCCATGCACCCCTGTCCCTTGCTCTTTCTCTCCATTTGAGTCCTTGTCATCCTCTCTCAGCCTGTGTTTCACTTCTTCTCGCCTCTTCTCTCTCTTTCTCTCTCTTCAGTTGATCATGAGTAGAGATTTACAGGTCTGCAGACAAGGGGAAGAGGGACGAAATTGAGCCAGGAAGAGAACATCTTTTTTTTTTTACAGTGGGGAAAAAATGCCTGACAGAATTTAACTCCCATCTTGTAGTGCAGCCTCAGCTGCTCCCATTATCCCAACTGACTTGGTTAAGTCAAATGGTTTTGATTCTGTATTATGCACATTATATATCAGAAATATTTGCTTTTCACCTGACAGATTATTACTCTATAGCAGGGGTGTCAAACTGGCAGCTAAATTTGCTAGCTACAATAGTAATTAGATATTCCGTTGTAATTATTACTTTATTATATGTAGCTGTTTTACAGTTTATCCTAGTCATTATTTGCTACAGTTTCTATTTTTTTATCTGTTGTTGTGCATCATAAATATTTTTATTGTGAAGTTTACATCAATCCATATCAAAACAGGCACTTTTAATGTGAAATTCTGCCTATAATCATCATGAATAGCTTATATTGCCCACTTGCTACTACAGTTCACTTCTGGGTTAGGGTTTGGGTTAGAGGGGGCCGGTCCAGGGGATAGATAGATAGATAGATAGATAGATAGATAGATAGATAGATAGATAGATAGATAGATAGATAGATAGATAGATAGATAGATAGATAGATAGATAGATAGATAGATAGATAGATTGTTTTGTTGCAGCGGCTACGGGATCCAAAGAAGGGGAAAATAAATTACAGATGCATATATGTATATATGTAGGTAAATGTTCTCATTAATCATAACACATGTATGCAGATGAGTTGCTCGTCATAAGCCCCTATAGAACTGGCTTCTGAAGATTTTTTTTTTTTACCATGGCAGAGACTGTGACATCAACCATACCGTTAATAAAAGCATTATTATGGTCGTGAAGAGGTGAAGAAGACAGGCAATTAGTTTCCCCTGTTTTCCTTCTGTCTGATGCTGTTCTTAAAGTGTGTAATGAGATTAAATATCAACATAATGTTAATTCATTTATCAGTCAATATGTACATGAAAATCTTGTACATATTGACAAAAAATCATGAAAAGACAGTGTCTTAAGATGTACATTTAGCACGTGTTCAGTCAATGTGAAGGTATCTTTACAGCCCATTTGGAAAGGAAAGGAAAAGGATGGTTGGAACTGGAACAACATACTGACAACTGACACCATACTGTGTAGAACAGTGGTGTCAAACTCATTTTAATTCAGGGGCCAAATACAGACCAATGTGATCTCAAATGGCCCAAACTGGTAAAATAATGGCATAATACCCTATAAAAAATAAGAAATGTATCATTTTACAAAACATATTATGAACAACCTGGAATTTCTTCAGAAAAATTAGTTAAGTTTCAGAAATATTAAGCCTACGTTTATTATTTAACATTACATTCTAATCATAATGGTTAGAGATTCTGGTTAACACTGTTAACAACTGGTATAGCTAATAATGGTTAGCCCAGGATATGTTTGTGTGAAGGTTTTTTTTCCCTCAACTTCTCAACTGGAACGCAGTCAACTTGAAGGTGACATTACGCCCACTTCTGACTTCGAATGTAAATGAAAGAGAGTACGAGTTTCATCTGTAGTTCACAGGAGAGGAAATTATGTTTAAACTCAAAGATGCTCTTAAAAACAGAGATATGTGAATTTAAATGTATTTATCTGTGTTCATTCTACACAAACTATCTGATAGTACATCATTTATCAGACATTTGATTATTAACTTTCTTTAATGGGTTGACTGTGAAGATAAACTGAATCAATGAAACCTCCTTGAATCAAATCAGAAAATAGCATCAATGCATCTTTTTTTTGGTCAATCTTGTGTCATATTACAGTGAAAAAAATGATATCTCATCTCTCAACTTTTGTCCACTTCAACTGTTTTACTGACTTTTTTCTGCATGCAGCTTCAAAACTGATGTCTTTGTTGTTCAGCTTGTCCTTTTGTCAACATGGGGGGTGCGGTGTATATGTGCGGGTGGGGGTGGGGGGGGTCGTGGGTGTAAAGCGACGGTGACAGATATGACAGATGGATAGAAGCACACTTGCCCCTACTGTCAAAGAGGTTCAAGGTATAAAACGATGATGTGAAGGAGAAGCTGGTGGGTTTTGGTGGAACATGGGGAGGAGCAGCGGTCTCTGGGGAGACAGAAATGGGGAAGACTGATAAGATAAGGTTTATGTGGAAGAGATGAGTGATGGGGGAGAAAGAGAAAAAAAGAGGGGAGGAGGAGGAGGAGGGGAAGAAGAGCCATGGTGATGGAAGGAGAGGGACAGACTGTGCTGCCGTAGCAAAGGTCACCAGTCTCCCCTGTGAGGTTGAGTGGTATTTGAACCTCACGTCTGTTACAGTGTCTAGTCACTGTCCTTCGTGTGTGTGTGTATGTGTGTGTGTGTGTGTGTGTGTGTGTGTGTGTGTGTGCGTGTGAGACAGGGGACACATACAAGAGCCAAGTTTAATTGTCTGTAACAAAGAGCTGACTCCTTTAGGAACCGTTGCTGTGCTGAGCATCATTTGGGAGACCGTAATAGCGCACACACACACACACACACACACACACACACACACACAGTGTAAATGAGACAGGTTGGTAATGGTAGCCAGAGCACAAGTTTCCCTTTGCACTGGAATGCATCGCTGAAATGACAATAACAAGAATTGACCTTTGGGGAAAAAAAATAGGTTGTTGTGGCACTAAATTGGACTCCGCACCACGAGGGGCCTTAAGGGTGTTGTGTCGCTGTGTCGTTGTTTGTGTGTTTTTTTTGTTTTCCCCTTTGTTTCAAGTCTCCATAAAGAAAAGAGTTGTGGAAAAATGCAACAACAACAATAGCAACAAAAGAAGAAAACTTGATGAAGCTTTCGGTTTTAGACCAAAAAGTCCAAAAGACTATTATTAGAGGTCAGGAAAGTTTTCATCTAATGTGGAGCTGAATCACGTGAGACTATTTAGATGATATGTAAATGATATTATGTCATAGATCTAACCACATGCACACATATAATATATGTGTGCATGTGGTTAGATTATTATGTGCATATATGTATATGTATATAATGTATAATTTAAAGTATAAAGTTAAAAGCCTGAAATAAAGGAGCAAGGAAGCTGCTTGATACATCTCAGCTTTCCCCTTAAAGCGGACCTAGACCGGAAGTTCCAATTAACGCTGTTTTTTAGTGTGTATCTGCGTCATTACCTTGTTTAAGAAGCCCTGAAAGTTCAAAACAAACAGTTCAGCCACTGCTGAGAACACTGTGTTTTATTGTTATCTCGGGCTCAGCGAGATCTCTGAAAAAACCCGGTCCGGTTACGTAAACAGGGGTTCTCCTGAACAACAGATCCTCCTGCAGAATAAGAATAACGTCCGTTGTGGAGGTGTTTCACGAGTAGGGATGTCACGGTTAACGGTGTAACGGTAAACCGCGATAACATTTTTGACGATAATAATTACCGTCTTCATTTCAAAAAAAAATATTATCTCGGTGAATAACCATGCCCACGGTGTAGGCACCGTGAGCCTTTCCAGCGTCTCTGTCTGCTGAAGTTGCCGCGCAGGCGCACTCTGTAGCCTACAACCTGATGTTCAAACTTTATCGAAGCTGGAATCATGGCCGAAGGAGGAGACGACAGCCCTCAGGACATATACGTATATGAAAACTCACCCATTACAGTATAGCGCGGTCCTGGCGACACGTCATCATCTCAGACAACTACCTGTGTGTCCTGCTCTCTTTCAGCCGCTGAATAATCCATCTGTTTGTTGTTTTTGTGACGATGAAGTCTGCTAACACGTTAGCATAAAGATCGCTAGCTTAAAATGCTAACAGTCCACACACCAGCAGTCTCTGTGCTTTCGCTGTCATTGTGAAGATGTTCAGCCACAGACAATTAGTGTCATGTTCTCTTTGCCTTCCTTTGTCAAACAAAGCTTTTGTTGATGACTGCTTTGATGACAATCACGCTTTAATTTCGCACTGCACACACACACATAAGCACAGGAAAGTTCCAGGCACTATCTCTCCCCTCTCGCTCGCTCTCTCTGCATGCATATTAAATCTTCTAAATCTGGGTCTGGGTCAAAACCATAAAAGGGACTGCGACAGGGAGATGTGACAAAGCTATTTTTAAACATTGTTAAAACAATGTTTTGATAATGAGTAGCAGTGCATCCACCGTTCCAGAGGGGGGAGCTGCGCTTATGAGAGCGGGTGTGCTGAATATGTCACTTCCGGGTATTGGCCAATCACAAGACAGTTGGGAAGCCTCTACATTGGCTGGCCAATCACAGAACAGTCTGTCTTCTGGGTGTGAGAGTTGAGTCTGAAATATCTGGGGAACAGCGTCAGAAAAAAGGATTTCTATCGGCTCGTTTACAGCAACTAGGAGGTTTTTGACCATAAAAACAAGTTAATGTATGTAAGTAGACCTCCATAACTAACATAGATGTGCAACAGGACCACTCTATGTGAACTTTAAGGTAATGGTTTTTTTTTGTTTTGTTTGTTTCCTGTTTTATTTTGAAAACGTACCTCTCCCTCTCGTTTCAGATCGCTTCACTTCCTGTTTCCCTCCAGTCTTGATTGTGAGCCACGCCCTCATTAGATTAACCTGTGTCTCGATGTCTCCCTCCACCTCATGTGAATATAAGCTGTGTTTCCTTTCCACTCTGTATGTCTGTGTCAAATGGTCAAGTGTTCTTATTGTTTATTGTGATCTATTTTTGTGTTTTTTGGGGGGACTTTTCTGCCTTTGCATTTGTTTGTACTGGATCTGCCTTTGCAGACATGTAAAGGTTTTTTTTGCAATCTGAACTGCTTTGAGTCGTGCTTTTGTGGAGTACCAGTCTTTATCAAAAATGTGAGAGAATGGGCTGCCATGTATAGGGTAAAAAATGTTCCATTCGACCATCCATGTAAAGCATTTTTCAAAACAGTGACAAAGTCCTGGACAGCTAATAAACGCCATACGTATAAATGAATATGTATATATGCAGTATTTTATAGAAACAAATTGCTCTTCTTTGATTGTCATTAGTCACAAAGGGTTACACAGAGTTAGTTCTGTGTGAATCATCACCAGGCTGCAGAAGTTCTGCCTGCTTTCATCAAATTTTAAACATGTTTAAAAGACAAAGGAGAATCCCGAGAGCGCAGAAGGACTCCTGTGACTGTTATTCATGCAAACTCATTTGTGCTGCAGTGACAGATACAAGCGAAAGCTTTTTCCTCTGCAAAAAGAAGCCAAGTGTAGGCGATGTTTCATGCATATGAGATGCAAACACCGGTGTTAATTCTTAATAGCAACATCTCTGCGTGTGGATTAATGTTTTACTTTAACACGGCACTCGTGTTACACATGAAACATAACAATCAGCAGCTGTCAGAAGAGATTGTGTAGTCGTCGTGTGTATGATTCGACACACTTGAACACTGGTGTTATTTCAGTGAGCAGCTCTTTTAATTTGTACCTTTTTTGCTTTAATCGTCGACTTCCTGCTCGGGATTGTGATGTGACGTTAGAACAATGATCTGATTACAGAGGAGGAGACGGCTATTGTTCTGTAGTGCTTTATTTCTGTGAAAGTAAGTGTGAATAATGTTGAGAGACACGCAGCATGTGTGTGTGCGCGTGTGTGTGTATGCTTGTATTTGTGACCTCATCTGGACCTTTTCGGGCATAAACGCTGAGCTTAGAAGGATCGTAATCCTCATGGAGATCAAAACCTAGTCCTAATGAGGCAGAAGATTGGAATTGTGGTAAGGTTAAGGTCAGAATATTAGGCATTAGCTGTGTATAACATTATGACTATCCAAAAGAAGGAATGGAAGCCAGTGTCAGGAACAAAAACAAACCTGTGTGTGTGTTCTTGTGTGTGTATCTTTGAGGGGACCAAATGTAAAACCATAGGAAGTGAGGACATTTTGTCTGGTCCTCACAACTTTATACAGCTTTTAACAGTCAGAACCTTTTCTAGTATAAACACTGAGCTTAGACGGACCAGTAATCCTCATGGAAATCAAAACCTGGTCATAATGAGGCAGCAGATTGGAATTGTGGTGAGGTTAAGGTCAGAGTTCGGCATTAGCTGGGTATAACACTATTCAGACTATCTATGTGTGCGTACGTGCGTATATTTGAGAGGACCAAACATAAACCATAGGAAGTGAGCATGTTTTGGGAATGTGAGGAAATCTTTGTCCGGTCCTCATAACTTTTAACAGCTTTAAACAGGGGGTTAAGACCTGGTTTTAGTGTTTTTCAACCTGTGTGCCGTGAGAGATCATCAGGTGTGCCGTGGGAAATTATCCAATTTCACCTAATTGGTCTAAAAACATTTTTTGAAAACAAATAATTAATTATCTGCAAATAATATGGATATAAATATTCAAGACACTTTGATAAGAATGACTAAATTGTTAATATAGGCTACAGAGTATCATTTTTTTTTTTTAATTTTGTTTGGTGGTGTGCCTTTTTGATTTTTTCAATGAAAATTTTTTACCTTGGCTCAAAAAAGGTTGAAAAACACTGGGTTAAGGTTTGTATTCACAGAAAGCTGCCAGAGGCCCACAGAAAATATTTAAAATTAAAGAGCACAGTCACACACTGTGCCTGCTCTTTGAAGACTCTGTGTACATGACCCAACACCAGAGCCTCATTTTCTTACCCTGCTAATCAATCCATGTTTGGTCTGACTGGTTGCGATTGAGTCTTCAAGAGGAGCAGGCAGCTGTGAAGGAATTGATGACCGTTGCTCATTTGAGTTGACCTATATTTTTTTGCTAAATGTGAAACTGTGAGTGTGCAGTTGTGCTAACTCCAAATATGGACCTATCTTTATTTTAATATGCAGCTGTTATAAACTGCTTTAGTTATTAGTTAGTTATTTGCTTTAGTAGCTTCCGTCTGTCTTGAAAACACACTTCTTGTGTGCAACCAACAGAGGTGGAAAGTAACAAAATACATTTACTCAAACTGTATTGAATACTTTTTTTTGTGTATTTTGTATTTTTTAAGTACAATTTAAAATCAGGATTTTGTATTTTACTTCAGTACATATTGACTCAAGTATTGTACTTAGTTACTATATAAATCCTATCCATTACTGAGTAAAAATAAAAATTCAGCACAATGAAGACCTATAGGGGGGAAATATACAGCACTGGCACGTGAACATAGAGGGCGTGGCCAAAAGTGACGTAATATCCTGTGTCGCGTCGGGCGAGTCATATTTCTACTACCCTCACATCCCACACAAAGTAACTAAGTAACTTTTACTTAAAGTACATTTCAAATGAACTACTTTTTACTTCTACTTGAGTACATTTTCAGATGACTACTTTTACTTCTATTTGAGTAATATTTCATCAAAGTATTGGTAGTTTTACTTGAGTACAATATTTTAGTACTTTTTCCACCTCTGGCAGCCAAGAATGTCACAAGGTGACAAGAGATCTAAACACCAGTATACTGAGAAATGTAGAGAGTCATGAGCAGCTGATAGACTTAATCAGCATTGTGTGAAGTCATTATTTGAATGGAACTGACAATTGCTTAGAGTAACACTAGAAAAAGATAATCATACACTACAGTTCAAAAGTTTGGGGTCACTTAGAAATGTCCTTATTTTAGAAGGACATTTCTAATGAATATCTAATGAATATATAATCAATGAATATAACATTAAATGAATCAGAAATACACTCTATACAATGTTAATGTGGTAAATGACTATTCTAGAATAAAAGTGTGACTTTTCATGGAAAACACAAAAAAATTGTATAGGTGACCGCAAACTACACTCCTGACAAAACTTATTTATTCATTTACACCTTGAAATGAATACACAGTAAATTACCTTGGTTGAGCCGAGCCCAAATCCCCAGTACCAGTCCCCACCTCAGCGGCTGGAATCCTCTACTCTAACATGAATCTTGGGGGGAGTTTGTCTGTACAGCTGAATGGCTCGGGTCTCTCTACATGTGTCGGCCCTAAATGGCTATTTAATTGCAGAGCTGCTGGTCGTGAGGCCCTGCTGCGTGGAGATGATAGCCTGAGTGCTTCAATCCTGACCCCTTGATCTCGCCTCTCATTCTCTCTTTGCCTCCTTCGTTGTTCTGTCGTCGGTGCTTTTGTCCCTCACCCTCCTCCCCCACTGTCCTCTGCCTCTTTTACAGTGAACGCCACACACTGACAGCACAGATGCATTTCTCTCTCCGCGGTAAATAGTCAAATGTTCATCCCAGCGGGGAGAAACGTCTCCTGCAGGGCTGAGGCTGGTCAGGCCAAGTTTGTTAATCCACATGAATGTGGGGGCCTGGCAGGTGCCTGTATTTTAAAGTAGTAAACAGTGACATGGACATAAAGAGAAAAGCACACACACAACAGACAAGGCTCCACCATCTAATAGGAGCAGCAGGCCCATTCACCGTGGGCCACCAGAAATGTTTCTGCGGGCCGCCATTGGCCCCCGTGCCATACTTTGAGAACCAATGAATTAAAGCAATAATTTGGAATTAAGTTGAAGTTAATATGATGTAGTACCATTTTATTTCTAATGCAGCATTACAACAATACCAATTTATTTCTGAAGTAATATCCATGTTATAGCTTGGAAATGTGAAATACTGTAGGTTGCCATCAATGTAATACCTCAAAAATAAAAGTATTACCACTTTATCCGGTGTTATTACCAAGCTATTGCTTGAGAAACTGCCATTAATATGATATTACTTTCCTTTTACAGTATCATTGCCACACTATTACCATGAACTCCAAACAAATAGAGCTTTATATAACAAATACAAAAGGTTTAACTACTCTGACAAAACAGCACCATTGTTCCTCCTTAAATCTAGTCAGAAAATTCCAGAAGCTGTATGCATTAACAAGTGAAATCAGTTGCTGAATTGAATCCTAGCAAGTCTCCAATAGACACCACAAGTGTGTGACTGGCACGCAGGACATGGCTGCTGTAAATCGCCTAAACGTTATCTGAACAATCTGTCTTTCATTCATTTCTATAACGTAATGCACTTGTCAGAGCTAGTACATGTAGTTTGCCTTTTGAAAATCGCCAGAATCATAACAAACTTTGTGTGAGGCGAGTATTTCACAATAAAAGCTGTACAGGAAGCGTTTGCGTTTGTGACTCATGCGTCGGATACAGACACTGACACTGCTCAACAGAGCTGAGAGTCACCAGCTGTAGTAACGTGTCTATTCATGTCCTTCACTCGCAAGCAGCGAGAGAGAGAGAGGGAGAGGAGGGAGGGTTGTCAGTCAATGGGTGCCACACGTATTTTTAAGAAAAAATAAATCCCACTAATGAATGGAACCGAAAAACAAAAAAGGTGGAAGGCAAAGCTTCTTTGAGCAAAAGACTGAGAGGATCAGCCACTTAATCAGGGACTGGGCAGAAGCTCTTGGACCCATGATGCTCCCCAATTTCATCAAATTGTTGTTGTTTTGATCGTGTGAGAGACCTCTAGTGGCCAGATATTGCATCCTTTATATTTAAAGGTGCATTATGTAAAAAACCTAAAGCAACTGGCCATAAAATCCTCCTAATATGTCACAGAGACTCAGGAATAATGTTCATATAACAAACTGAACTCACCAACAACAACAGTACAGCCAACATATTTGCATTAAAAAAAAAATCTTTTGCAGACTGCAAATCATGTTTATGTTTTGAAATCATGTTTTGGCATGTGGCGCCACCTACCGCTGTCAACCAGTCATTGCAGTCAGTAGAGTCTCAGCTGCCGAGCAACCAGGGGTTGCCAGTTACGTCAGAAAACGAAACCTAAAAGACCTCGGTATTTAGAATTTGAATGTAGTAACTGTTTTTTGGCCACATTCTTACATATGACGCCTTTAAGCCTTCTGGTAGGCAGGCAGTCAACAAATTGGCGAAACAGACAGAAACGACTCAATCACAGGAAGGAACTGTGTTAACCTGACAGGAGGTTCTGTGCACAGAGGAGGGGGTGGAGCCTGCAGCTCCAACAATTTAAAACTGCAGATTGTAACAAATAGAGGACTCATAAACTCACCCCTCTCTCTTCCAAGTATGTCAGGGAAATACGGTGGCCTTCATAATGTACCAGAAAGGATGTCATTCTTTTTCATTTGTGTGGTAATTCACATTCTCTGGCGCTGCTGTAGATACATGGCGGCACAAGATAACATATAGCAATTGCTCAAAAGCAGGTTCTACATTGCTCACAATAAAAATTTATTTATGATGAACAATGTATTCATTTAACCCATTGGTCCTCAAAGTGCGGCCCGGGGGCCAATGGTGGCCCGCAGAAACATTTCTGGCGGCCCACGGTGAATTACAGTTGATAGTTTTAATCCAGGAGCTACTAAGCTTGTTAAATGTTTATTTGACATTACTGGATACAGACCAATAAGTGTAAACAAAAATAGAGTATTTACCTGGTTTCTTTATGGTGAATTTTAGTGTATTATTGGGTTATAAGCTGTTACTAAGCAGGTAGCTACAGCCCCCAATTTCTATTTACCCAGTAAATAAATGGTAACAGAAATGTGTTACTTGGTATTAACCTGTAATTAGAAGGTAAGAACAATGGCCAAAATACTGGGTAATTACCCAGTAAATTGTGTTATTATATTAATGCTTAAATTACATTATATTAACGCTTATATTACTTATAGCTCAACTGTAGAACTGCAATCTGGTCATTAAAATTATTACAAATGGGATTTATTTCAGTTTTTTTTCCTTTGGCGGGCCTCAGTCCAATGTTGGGTTCCTAAATTGACCCTCAGGTATCAAAACTTTGAGAACCCCTGATTTAACCCTCTAACACCAAGCACGTTTGCACAAGCTCATTTTGCATTACTGTAATTACGCGACGGTTTGTAGTATCGGAAAAATCCCAACGGTTTTTTCAAAGCCAACGTGTGGTCATTGCGGTTATTGCATGTGCACTGTTGTAGGAACCCGGCAAATCAGCGTATCTGTCACCAAAGATGAAAGCGTTGGAAAAACGCCTGTACATATTTTCTATTTAATATGTTTTATATAAGCAATATGTTTTCTACTGTTCGGATTTGAATCTGGTGTTCAAGTACTTTGAGACTTTTGTACTTTATAAACTTTGCACCTTTGTGGCCTTGCTGGCAAAATGTTGTTGTACAGGAAACTGTTCAATGACAAAAATCTTGAATCTTGAATGTACAGCTTTTTTTTTTATAAAAGTTTTTGTTGTTCTTCATTTAAAATTGTTAATAGATTTTTTTTTAACATGCAGTAAATTGTAAATAAGAGCCAGCTATTGAAACCTATTCTGGAAAAATAAAGAAAAAAGTTTCATACGGACATTTTGAGGCTTAGAGGTTAAAATAATAATAAAATAATACAAAACTTGCTTATTTTAAATTGATTCAAAGTGGCAGATTGATTGATGGGCTGTATTCGGCCCACGGGTCAAATTCAAGTTTGAGACCCCTGTTCTCAGGTAACAAAAAACACATTATTTTTTTTATCATAAAGCAATTAAACACGTATACAACTATACTTATGGTTAGCATAGAATACATTTCTGAAAACGTATACTCTCCTGGATATTTAAATACTAAAACACAGAGAACAGAACGTCAAGAGTTCAGCTTAAACAAAAAAAATTCAGTTATCGCCCATAAAAAAAAAGTAGAATAATCATATACTAACAATTAGTTCTCAATGTTCAGTGGTTAACAGACAGATGGATGAGCAGATGGAAGGAGGGACAGTTTTGTGGTTCTGTCAGACTGAAGCAGGGGGGATACTTAATGATCAATTTCTTTGTTGTCCCTCCCAAACACTAAATCCTTGCGAGCTTAAATCGGAAATATTGCCACGCTGTTGTGTTTTTCTCCCCAAAGTTCAGAGGGATTTAAAAGAAACCGATATTAAAATTCATGTGTGCAGCTTGGTTTCACAGCAGCTGTTGACATAATTACAGAGAGAGGGGAAGAGGAGAGAGAAAAAAAAAGTGTGAAATTAATTTTAAATTTAATGTAAATTATAGTGATTGGCAGAGCCAGTCTAATCGCCATTCATGTACAAAGAAAATATGCATGCCTGGAGCTTGTGCGAGTGCACGGAGGAGCAGCTCGGATAAATAGACCATCAGAGGACGGACAGATAGAGTCGAGCACAAAGATGAATATAACGGGCGTGAGCAAACATTTCCAGTCCTTGAGCTACAAAAAAAAATAAAATAAACTTGATAAATGTAAAAATGATGCAGTGGAAAATCATCCGTTCCATTACAAACATCTCCATGTTGTTTTAACTTGTTTATGGCCTTAACCACTTTTGCATTAATATTCATATTTGTCATTTACCATTGAATATTTATAATTTTTTTAACAGCTTGTTTCTGTACAAACCCTAGTACTTTTTTTTTATTATTGTATTTTACATCTATTTATTCTCCTATTGTGTTTGAATGGATCTTTTACATGGTAAATTATAAGTTGGTAAATGTATTTCTAAACCAGCACAATCATAATTCCCCTCATTACGTTACACAGTCATATCGTCTCATGACAGTTTGTGTTGAATTGATTAAATATTCATCATTTGTTTACATACACACTTGCGGTGATAGATGATGACACGAGGCAGCCTTGTATCACCAAATGGCTTTTGCATTACACATCAGTTTTGTGTGTTATCAGCCATGACACATGTATACATTACATTAGTACATTTTTTATGATTTCAATGTTATAATAGGCCACGTTATTTATCAGGAGCCTTAACCCAAACTCTTTAAAGGTCACATAGAGTGGTCCTGTTGCACATATATGTTAGTTATGGAGGTCTACTTACATATATTAACTTGTTTTTATGGTCAAAAACCTCCTAGTTTCTGTAAACTAGCCGATAGAAATCCTCTTTTCTGACAGTAATTTTTCGCTGCGAGATTTCAGAGTGAACTTTCACCCCCAGAAGACAGAGTCTTGTGATTGGCTAGTACTTTCCAGCACATCCGTTCTCAGAAGCGCAGCGCCCCCCTCTGGAACGGCGGATGCACTGCTCCTCATTATCAAAACATTGTTTTAACAGTGTTTAAAAATAGCTTCGTCACGACTCCCTGCCGCAGTCCCTTTTATGACTTTAAACCGGAGTCAGACCCAGAGTCAGAAGACACTGTTGCTCGTGAAACACCTCCACAACGGTCGTTATTCTTCTTCTGCGGTTCAATGTACGCAACCGGATGTGCCCAGACTACCGCCCGGAGCAGGACGACTGGTTGTTCAGGAGAACTGCTGCTTACGTAACTATTACGGGATTTTCAGTGATCTAGTTGAGCCCCGAGATTACAATAAAACACAACGTTCTCAGCAATGGCTGAACTGTTTGTTTCGAACCGTCAGGCTTCATAAACAAGGTAATGACGCAGATACACACAAAAAAAAACAGCGATAATAGGAACTTCCGGTCTAGTTCCGCTTTAAGGCTGGGGTTTAAGGTCAGTGGGCCAGACCAGTAAAATAATAGCATAATAACCTTTTAACAACAACATTTTTCCCTTTGTTTTAATTTTAATGCAGTATCTTTTTTTTTTTTTTTTTTTTTACAAATTATGTGATGAACAACCTGAAATTTGAGTTAAGTTAACCATTTACAGGTATCTGGAACTGAAAAATACAGTATTTTACTAATGCAATTTTCACAAATTCATCCAGGGAGCCGGATTGGACCCACTGATTGACCGATTTTTGCCCGCAGGCCATATGCTCGACATCCCTGCTTTAAGCCTAAAGGACAACAGCTTTTTAATGATACAGTTCAATACTGTTTTATTTACTAATCAGCTTTAAAGGTGAAGTACGTAGTTTATAGTGACATCTAGAGGAGAGGCTGAAACTTACAACAATGAACTGCTCCTCTGCTCACCCCCTCCATTCCCTGAGCGATACGGTATCCTCAGCCGGTCAAATGTCGTCCTCGTCGTCTTTCTCCGTGGTACGGGCATACGGTCAGGTACTGGTGTTCCTTTATCCACTGTAAAATACGTGTGCTCCTCCATTCTAAACGCGTAAAAAGATCCGCTCTCAGCCTCGTCTCGGCACTCGATTTGTTCTCTCTGGTTTGTTCATACAGGCTCCCGTAGAAACATGGCGTCTCGCTGCTAACAGTGGCTATGCAACAGCGGCCCGCGACCATGTAATTTTACATGCCTTTTTGAAACACTACGAAAAAGAAACAAAAACTATTATACAGCGACTAGACAATGCAGGAGCACATAATATATATACAAAAGTGGATTTTGGGTAATATAAACCCATAAATACTACGCAGTGTCCCTTTAAATGACACGAAACGCTTAAAATATTCAAAATTCAAAATGATCTTGCATATATAAGCATTTATCTGTGGTGTCACACAGTTAAAGTTGTGGGTGAATACATTTGTAAGCATTTAAAACAACCATATATTTGTTTGTGTTCATTTAATGCATAACATGTTGCATAGTAATGCAACAATGAAAGCATTTAGTGTTACCTTCAAACCCGTTAACACCGAGCGTATCACAGACAAAAGTCTCAAACGTGTTATTTTAAATGTTTTATACTGTTCAAATTTCAAATTCAACACGCAAAATCTGGTGTACATGTACAATTACGGTGTTTTTTTCTTCAGAAAACTTGTTGTTTTTCTTCATTTTAAAGTAAATTAAAAATAACTGCCAGATATTGACAGTTATTCTGGAAAAAATGGGCAAAAGGTCATTTAGTTACAGAACTTTTTTTTTTGCCTTTTTATGGTTAAAATAAGTAACATAAGACAGACATTGATGTTAAATGGTTAAATGAATAGCTTTTATTTTGTATCAATAGTGATATTTACAGGAAAGCAAAGGATTATTTTAGGAATTGCTTGATTTATTTCCTCAAAGATCGCGTGTGTTTGATTTCATTCACAACATTGCATCAAAAATAAGTTCTACTCAGTCTTAATAGATACATCTAAAGACTGACAAATGTCTTTGAAATATATATATATAAGAAAAAACATCTGCAGACACATGTTTGGCTAACATCTGCTAGAATGGCAAACAGCCAAAGACTCATCGACGCTGCCTTCTTGAGCAGGTCCGACTCATTGCACACATCAAACAACAGCAACCTGTGAAGATAAAATATAATATTAACAGCAACTGTTGTTAACTCACAACTGTCGTGACAACTGTTGATCTCCTAACTGACAGACTTTAGTCAAGTTAAATATTAACGATCAGATCGGGCGACAGAGATACCTCTGAGACGAGCATGCGGTCATAAATTTTAAAGGTCCAGTGTGGAACATTTAGGAGTATGTAGATCTGGGCATGAATATTCAATGAGTCCATTATTTGTTTGATTATAACAAGTCAATCAGTTAATGTGACTATTCATGAGTATCATAAAAGGATACATTACTATGAATAATCGTTTTGCTTGGGAAGAAATATAGTATAATAGAGTATAATTGTATAAACCTTTAGAACGAACCGTGTACTTTAGGCAAGATCACATTTTCTTTCTCCATGATTCTGCAGTTGCCCAAACTGACATGTGTGATGTATTTTAAAGTGGAGACGTAAATCTCCCATAGAGTGTTCATATCGCCCATATATGTGAGTTATGGAGGTCTACTTACATACATCCTAGTTGCTGCAAACCAGGCGATCAAAATCTCTCCTCACTGATGCTCTCGTCAGTCGCACTGTTTCAGACTGAAATCTCACCCCAGGAGACAGACTGTGTTGTGATTGGCCGGCCAACGAAAGCTTTCCCTACTATCTTGCGATTAGCCAGATACCTGGAAGTGACCTAATTAGCACGTCAGCTCTCAGAAGCGCAGCTCCCCCTCTGGAACTGTGGATGCACTTTTAACAATGTTTAAAAATAGTTTTGTCACGACTCCCCGGAGTCAGACCCAGAGTCAGAAGACACTGTCGCTCGTGAAACACCTCCACAACGGATGTTATTCTTTTTCTGCGGTTCAATGTACGCAACTGGATGTGCCCGGACTAGTGCCCGGAGCAGGAGGATCTGTTGTTCAGGAGACGAGATCCTTACATAACGATTCCAGACTTTGTTATTTGGACTCTTTTCATCCTGACTCAGACAAAAATGTTGGTTTTATAGTCTACACTGGTTCTTCTGCAAACGATCTGGCTGTTTGTCTTTATGGATGTTTTTTACCTGACTGTGGTGCTCCCACTCCTCCCAACTGTCTCCTGATGTCTCTTACTCGCTCATCATGAGGATTAACCTGACTGTGAGGTTTGTTCTCATCTGGACTATCATGTTCATCATATTAAATCCATCGTCAGCCTTGCTCCAAAACACCGCTGCTGAGCTCCTCCAGCTTCGGTTTCATCCACCTGATCCCCCACCGATACTGCGCTTCTGTCCGGACATCGCTCGCCTGCCATATCGTAAATACATTCAACGTGGTTCCCGACGAAGTTACCACATTGATGACTCCACTGCCATAAACTCCATTTGGTCCACAAACTGCCGTCGACCGAGAATCTCTGCCCGCAAAGTGGACCGCAGTGTGTTAGCTCGCATTCCCAGAGCGGCGGTTAACATTAGCTTATCCAATGACCATTGTGACATCAAAGTAGGTTTACTTAACATTACATTCTCTTACAAGCAAAGGAGATCTGCTGGATGACCTCAAGGCAGAACTTGAAATAATGTTAATCTCTTAAAGCAGCTGCATGAGCAACACCCAAACAAATCATGTTTTCAAAAATCCCAACAAACACAAGCTAGCCAATTCAATCCCAGTTGTGCTTTTAGCTTCAAAACAAACAAAGCAAACAAAGGACAAGGTTGTTCTACCGTTTAAGGGTGTTTTTACTGGTAGAGTAGATTACACAATGGTCGACACTACATCTTCATTGCTTTAGCAATTCTTTATTATCCATGACAGAGACACTGTTCTCCTAACCTCTGTTTGCCAAGCGTCAGGAACACCTGACACCAAACATTAAAATGATTTGAAGTCATTTGATATCACTCTGTAGAAGCTTCTGGCAAGGATTTCCCAAAAAAAGTGGCTGTTGTTTCTACACTTGTTGACACATTTTTCGTCGCTTTGCATATGTCATCCGGATCATTGGTCTGATTGGTGGTAGGTCAATCCAATTGCGTGCAGAGGCATTTTGTTGGTCATGCCTCTTGGAAGTGGGAGGTGATGACCACACCCTTTTCAAACTCATACTCCCCAAATGATAATGAGATGCATGTTAAAGGAGACACATTATACCCCATTTCTCCAAGTTAAGCTAGTTCCCTGGTGTCCTAAGGATGAACCACCACAGCAGTTCAATCACTCTGCCAAAACAGGCCTGTTCAGAACGCTCTTTTGAGTGCCTGTCTCTTTAAATGCAAATGAGACACAGGAAACTACGTCAGCGTCACTGAGGCTCCGGCAGCTAACAGTAGTTAGCATTTGGAAAGGAAAAGCCGTCATTTGCCGACAGATAGAACACTTCACAGACTTCTGCTCTTCGGGATACTATTGCCCTCGCCTGCACTCTCACGTTTTTTTACGGACAAAGTGGAGCTCTGTGAGACAACAATTCCAGGAATGTCTCATTGTGACGTAGCAATGAGTGCGGAAGTCAACATTGCATGTTTTATCTCCTGTACATAGACTGAGGAGGACCACAAAAACATGAGTCAGTGAGTCATCTTTTTTTTTCCATCTTTTCTTTGCCTTCTCATAGGGCCAAATATTACAAGTATTACAAGTGCGGTCAGGGTAGGCAGGGTAGACAGTGCCTACCCTAGGCTGTCAGGGAAATTTTGAGGTTGAGTTCATGTAAGGTTTGATTATTTTTTTAAATTTATTTTTTAATTTCATATAGTTTTACTACAGGTTTGAATGTGTCCGCATTTGGTGATATTTATAGTCTAATAAAAGCGACTCAACAGTGCTGTTTTCTGGTCAGGCAGCGGCTGCACAAGCCGTTCGCCATTGCGTTCTATTACAGAGCAAAGGCACAGACCTCCTCTGCCTTTCTGTCTCATCAGCGTGAATGGGACTGTTTGTGCATGCGCAGTCAGTTTCCCGTATAGTTAAAATGTACGTCAAAAAGCACAATGCTACGCTGCCTATTGGCGTAACTGTACTATGTTTGTGCTGCATTTATGTTTGCAGTTTTTGTGAATTGTCAACACACCGCCACGCCCTCTCGCTGTGTTACGTCCAGCAATTTAGCGGGAGGTGTAATGAAGGCTCTACAAGAGAGGCTTAAACATTTCAAGTGATAGTTCGGAGTTTTGGACATAAGACCTATTTTCCAACTCAGCCGGTGTGATGGAGACGTCTGGAGACGTTTTCAAGAAATTTCATTCAGTTCTTCTAGTTGCCGAGTTCGCTGATGCTATGGCTAGCGCAAGTCAATGATACATGTTAGCATGGCATTAAAAACACTCATACTGACTCCACAGTGCACCCGAGGCAAATCGATTGTAACGGCAGACTATCGATGTACATATCTGTGTTGATAGAATAATATTTGAAACAAAACTAACGTCGCATCGCATGAATTTTTGAGGGACTACTTTCTCAGCACTATCACACATCATACTTCCGGGAGCGGCGGACTGATTCCGCTGCCGGAAGTATGATGCGCTGCTGCTGCTGAGACATAAATCCTTCAAATTGCCTCGGGTGCACTGTGGTCAAATAGGCTGGCATTTGACCCACGCCTGAGCTACAGGAGCTTCTCCAAAGGAAGGGACAGAAAATGATACGTACTTTTCAAAAGGAGTGGTATAAGAAAAAGGACAGAGCAACTGTAAACTCAGTAGACTCTGTAAATTGAAGGTCAAGTCAGGAGACTTTTAGAACTCTGTCATCGACAACTTTGTGAAGAAGGAACGGCGCATGGACTTCATCTCCAAATGAGCAAGTGCACTCCCTCTCTTTAACACGCACACACACACAATTTAAGTTTCTGTTATAATACAGTACTACAATCTTGATATTCTCAGATTGCATGGTGCACTGTCTGCAACGTATGAAATACTCATTTAGTGTGTGTACGTCTTGGGTCTGTGACTGCCTGCCTACCCTAGAGCTCACCGCACGTCACTGCATAAACATTCTCACCCAATCTGAGAAAAATAGTACATTTCAGAAACCTCAGCGCCAAAGCACTTGGTCCACAATGTCCAAGTTTCACTATCCCTTTGCAGAAGATGACCTATTGAGCTAGACTCTTTTGAACAGCATGACTGATGTGAATTTCAGTTTAGTAAACAGACAGCAGTCAAAGAGCCATGTTGAGTAAGGTGCAAGGGGCAACAGTTCAATACCACATTTGACTTGCAGATGAAATGAAAACAAATATTTTTTGATAGTGAAATAAGGCTGTTCCAATAGTAGAATAGTGGATTTTGGATAAGTCAGCAGGTTTTCCCACATAACAGCACATTTAAATATGTGAAATCATCCCACTACTATTTTGTATTCAGTATTTTTGTATTGAAACATTTAAAAGCACAATGAAATGAAAAAAAAAAAAACGACACAAATAATCCTCTTCTTTCCTGAAGGTCTGTCACTCAGCTCATCACCCTGGCATCTGGAGTATACCTCCACCTCCACCCAAATTAAAACAAGGAAGGCAAAAAAAAAAAAAGAGATATTTTTCCAATTCAGCAGATGTGTGTCATTTCATCTTGTGATTCAAATGAGTTTGGTGTTTTGTGTGAACAGATGTCCGTACCCCACCTCCTTTATCAACATTAGCTGATTGGGTTTTAGCATGCAGCTTGTCGCGCCTCTGCCTCACAGGTACTAACACACTAATCTGCCTCTGCACAGCTGTGCAGCACCGTGGAAGAGGGAGGAGGAGGGGGGGGAAAAAAGAGAGAGAGCAAGGGCAGAATGGAAAGATGGAGAAGAGCTGGGAGGGATGAATAAAAGAGAGATGGTGAGGAGAGATAGAGGGAAGGATGGCGCGAGGGGAGAGCCAGAGGGCGGCCTGCACCGAGACGGGATGTTGGTGAGACAAAGAGAAAATTGGAGAATAACAGATGCAGAGGGGGAAGTGAAGGGAACAAAGGGAAAGTGGAAATAGAAAAATGAATGAAAGCGAGAGACAGAGTCAAGAGTGAAATCTATCTGAGTGCGCAAAGTTTGCACGCGCGTGTGTGTGTGTGTGTGTGTGTGTGTGTGTGTGTGTGTGTGTGTGTGTGTGTGTGAGGCCAGTATCTCCATGATAATCCCTCAGTGATTTCTTGGCCTACAGTGGTTCATACAGCGAGCACCTGCAACACAGTGACCCTCACTGTGGTGACACACTTTCTGCTCTAATAGCATGTGTGTGTGCTTACAGGTCTGTCCGTGTGTGTGTGTGCGTGCATGCCTCTTCATCATTGTAATGCCGCTTTGTGTGTCCCCCCTCAGCCATGTGAGAGACATACAACTGAGAGGACCAAAAACCTTATAGAACATAAGAAATTAGGATGTTTTGGGTAAAGTGAGGACATTTTAGCTGGTCCTCACTTTGTGTGACATCTGCTTAAAGTAGACATATTATCCCCTATTTCTCCAAGTTAACCTAGTTCCCTGGTGTCCTAATGAACATGTCTGTGACAATACCTTAAGGATGAAGCACCACAGCAGTTCAATCACTCTGCCAAAACAGTTCAGAACGCTCGCTTTTGAGTGCCTGTCTCTTTAAATATGCAAATGAGACACAGGAAACTACGTCAGCATCACTGAGGCTTCGGCAGCTAACAGCAGTTAGCATTTGGAAAAGCCATCATTTGCCGATTCTAGCCGGCACATTGCCGTCATATATAAAATGTAAATCCTCTGAGGCTGGAAGTTTGTGTAGAACTCTGTGCTGCACTGTGCAGCCAAGAATAGAACACTTCGCGGACTTCCGCTCTTCCAGATACTATTGCCCTTTTCTCCACTCTTGCATATTTTAGGGACAAAGCGGAGCTCCGCGAGACAACAATTCCAGGAATTTGCATCACATGTGAAGTCACATTGTGTGTTTTAACTCCTGTACTTAGACTGAGGAGGTCCGCAAAAACATGAGAGAGTCATCTTTTTTTCACACCTTACCTACTCATATGGTCTCCAGAGTCCCAAATATAAGTATTAAAATGATTAAAACGTTCATTTTGCATAACATGTCTACTTTAAGATAAGATAAGCGATTAGATATAAAATAGTCCTTTATTCATCCCGCACTGGGGAAATGTATAGTGTTACAGCAGCAAGACAGTAAAGATAAGGATAATAAATAATAAAAATGCATGCAAAAAGATATAAGATATAGTGTACATCATTTTTTGGACAATTCCCAGAATATATATATACACATTATGGGTTAAAACCTGGCTTTAGGGTTGAGATTTAGAGTTAGGGTTATAGACACTTCACTAGTTGTGATGGTTGACGTTAGGGTAAAAGGTAAATGCATTAAATGGATACTTCACCGATTTGAATGTGGCTTTGTATTGCTAGAATAGCAGTAGTATTTTTCAGAAAATGTGCTTCGCTCCCTCAGTTTATCCCTGACTTGTAAAAAAAATCAGTTTTCCCTTATCCAAATGTGCCCTACTGTGAGTCAAATGACGCGTTTTGCATCACAGTAGGGCAAATTTTGAGAATGGAAAACAGAACTCAGTGAAAAACTGAGGGAGGGAAGCACATTTTCTAAAAAATACTACTGCTATTCCAGTGATACAAAGCCACATTCAAATCGGTGAAGTATCCCTTTAAGTCTATGAATTGTGACCATTTCAGGACCTCAAAATTGACTCGAACCCCGTTTTTGAGGCTCTGATTAAAGGAATAAGATGTGAATTGTGCTTTGGTTAAGATCAGGGTTATACGCATGAAGTCAATGCAATGTCCTTAGAAGATTAGCTGTGGAAACTTGCGTGCGTGTGTGTGTGTGTGTGTGTGTGTGTGTGTGTCAGACGACGTGGCATGGACCTCTGGGGCGTTTGTTTATCCAGCCAGCGTGTGCCACAACAACGGGGCTCTTTCTGCCCGTGCACCTGTTCTTCAGCAGCCCTGACATCAGCAGCACTCAGCACACAAAGACCACCTCTGCACCCCAGAGGAGAAGAGCAGGAGGGGAGGGGGGTCTGTGCGAGGAGAATAAGCGAGAGAAGTCAGGAAGAGATGAAAGAAAGTTTGTAGGGTTGGAAAACCCCCCCAAAAAACAGAGTTAAAGTCAGTGGTAGTGAAAGGGAGGGATGGCATTTTTTTTTGGGGGGGAAGGGTGGTGACAGTGAGGTGAGGGTGGTTGGGTGCTACACTACTGTGTCCCTTTGCGTCATTCTCTCCCCTCCTACCCCGGGAGTGGATCGGGTGCACTCAGCTTGTGAGCTCATTAAAAAGCACCCATTATCCCGACATTTGCACGCATCACATGCAAAACTAATTTACTTGTAAGAAATTAAAAGTTCATTTTAATTGAGCTCGCGCTGCAGTATGCAAATGAGGAGTACATAATGTACATCGATGCGGAGCAGACAACACGCTGGAAATGGACTTAACCCCTACATCGCCGCGAGATGTGGAACCTTTGAATTAAAATGATAAACAAATACGACTCCAGAGCAAGCAGAAACTGAGAGTGTACGCGGTGTCCGAGTACAATTGCACGCATTTGTCACAGAGCTTAAGATTATTTTTGTAGTCGATTATTTTCTTGATTGATCGATTAATCGTTTGGTCCATAAAAAAAGGTTAAGACCTGTTTTTAGGGTCACGTACTCGGGAATGCATTCTGTCCATGAAGTGTCCTTACTACGCTATAGAAACAAGTTGGTGTGTGTGCGTGTGTGTGTTCTTGAACTTGCAGCATACTGAGGACCAGTGAGGGTTTTTAACCAACAAAGTGAGGTAATTTTTACGGAGTGAGGACATTTTGGCCGGTCCTCACTTTGTTTTTATTGAAAGCACTTCCTTAGGTTGCCATAACATGCTTTGTAAAAAAAAAATTGGACGACATAGTATAGTATGACTTTTATGTCAAATTTTGGACCCCAATTTTTTTTTTTTTTTTTTTCAACTTTTGGATGACATAGTATAGTATGACGTTTTTGTCAAATTTTGGACAACACAGTATAGTATGACGTTTTTTGTCAAATTTGGGACCAAAATTTTTTGGTCCACATTGTATAGTATGACATTTTTGTCACATTTTGGACCAAAACTTTTTTGTCAAAAGTTTGGGCTCAAATTTTGGACGACAGTATAGTATGACGTTTTTGTCAAAAAAGTTTTCCAGCTCTTTTTGCTCTGGGGCTCCACCTGCGGACATTTTATGGTACTGTAGTTACTGGGTGCCAGTAGTTCTTTGTAGATGTCATTCATGAAGTACATATTTGTAATTGTGTTGATTTATAAAGTGGAAATGCTGGTCCTCACTTTGTCAGCAACCCAGTCCTCAGTATGCAGCAAGTACAAGAATGTGTGTGTGTGTGTGTGTGTGTGTGTGTGTGTGTGTGTGTGTGTGTGTGTGTGTGTGTGTGTGTGTGTGTGTGTGTGTGTGTGTGCTTGCGTGCGTGCGTGTGTGTTTGTGTGTGTGTTTATAGCTCAATAAGTCAGTGAGAGCTGCGAGGATCCATAAGTATATTCCCCAGGTAGAGGTCAGAGGTGAGAGACAGCGATTGGGGTCGAGCAGTAAATAAGATGGAATGAGTTCACATTCTCCTCCACACGCGTGTGTGTGTGGGTGTGTGTGTGTGTGCGTCCCAAGAGTGTGTTAGCTCAACCTGAACCCTGCTCTCTGACCTCCTTGCCCCCCCGAACCCTCAGCCTGTCAATAGTCAATAACATGGCAATAAAATGACACAGTCACCTGGAGCGTTCCATCAGAGAGGAGGGGGGGTTCACTGGTATGTGTGAGTCAAAATAATGCCAATATAGTATATAAGCTAAAGGAGAAAATGATTTTTTTAGTACAGTTATGTCATGTTTCAATGTTGTCCTTGGGTAAACTATCACATATTAAACCACTTTCTTTATATGAGAAGTAGTTTTATATAGTTTTGTTGCTTCTAAACCAAAATTAGACCACAAAAAAATGCCTTTTTCGTTTTATTTGAATATGACAGTTAAATGAATGTGACATTTTTGTGGTCAAACTCAAAGCTGAGGTAATCTGATACAAAGTGCTTGTGTGAGATTTCCTCAGCTTTGCGTGTTATTACTTTGTTTGTCAGACGCGCACACACACATCAGAGAGAGAAACCATAATTATCTCACAGACAAATCAGGTCTTATCTTTGAACCCAATGTTGATACTGGCATTATATGATTGAATGAGTGAATATTTACACATGAATTGACACATTTTTTTTTTTTAAGTTGTTAATTAATCACGATGAACTGCTGTCGTTTCATCTTATAAAAGAAAAAAATGACGCTTGTAACTCTTAATGTTTGAATGTATTGAAATATTCACTCCAAATAAACAACATTAGTAAATGATTACTAGAGACATTATTAATGGTTTACTAATATATTAACGTATGTGTTAATAAATGCATAGCAATACTTAATAATGATTGTTAATGCATTATTAAACAGTTAATTAACGCTTAATAATGTCCTAAGTAACGTCAATTTAGAGACCTTTATTGTAAAGCATTGGTTCTCAAAGTGCGGCCCGGGGGCCAATGGCGGCCCGCAGAAACATTTCTGACGGCCCGCGGTGAAGTTGATAGTTTTAATCCAGGAGCTACTAAGCTTGTTAAATGTTTATTGGACATTATTGGATACAGACCAATACGTGTAAACAAAAGAAGAGTATTTAAATGGTTTCTATATGGTGAACTTTAGTGTATTATAGGGTTATAAGATGGTAATAAGCAGGTAGCTACAGCCCCCAATTTCTATTTACCCAGTAAACATATGGTAACAGAAATGTGTTACTTGGTATTAACCTGTAATTAGAAGGTAAGAACAATGACCAAAATACTGGGTAATTACCCAGTAAATTATAAAGTGTTATTATATTAATGCTTAAATTACATTATATTAACGCTTATATTACTTATAGCTAAATTGTAGAACTGCAATCTGGTCATTAAAATGATTACAAATGGGATTTATTTCTGGGTTTTTTTCCTTTGGCGGCCCTCAGTCCAATGTTGGGTTCCTAAATTGGCCCTCAGGTATCAAAACTTTGAGAACCCCTGTTGTAAAGTGTGCAGTTTATCAGTCGTGTACTCACAGAAGTCCAGTTTTGACTGTAACTAACCCTAACTGTCTTCCATTTGAATGTAATTGACCTTATAACAGACAGTCGTGGTCAGATTGTATGATTTTTAGACTGACGAGCTGCTGCTGACTCAGCAAAGTGCGATGTTCCGCGCCATTGTGCTCGCCCAGCGACGACAGGTGAAGGCTGGCACTCACAGGGCATGGCTGCTTGGCACCGAGGGTCGACTACAGGGACACGAGGAGGGCGGGCGCGTTGTTAGCTGGCATGCGCCAGCGCTTAATGAGCAAAGTGTTGATTTGGCGCTGATCCTAATAGGATCAAAGCTGTCATTTGGCTCCCCCGATGGCTGACAGGAGGCCAGGCCTGGCACACCACCAAGAAGGAAAAAGAGACGACATCACTTTCCCAGGCTACGTAAGTACTCGTAGTCGTAACAGCTGCCCTTTTTTTTTAATTCGCTGCATATTCTTGCTCTTTCTCTCACTGTATCACCTCGCTCTATTCTTCCATTTCTGTCACTTTTTATTATTGTACACACAAACATACAATAGTAAGTAATGATAGCTCCAGTTCATTATGGAGAACAGGGATGCGATACAAGCCCCAGCACGTGTTCATTTCTGTGTCGTCAGTCCATCAGAGAAGCCTCAAGGCCCTTTTTATTTGGAGCAAACTGGATTCACCCCACAGTGAGGGCAAAAGGAGCAATGCTTATTGAATGTAGATGATATTGTAATGCACTAAAGAGTGTCTCAGCTGGCTTCAGCTCATTGAGAAGAATGATTTATTGTGCGGGAGTAAGTGGGGTTTATTTTGGCTTGGGAGCACAATGTGAGCCCTGAGGGCTGGTGATGGATTCAGACACATGCATGCATTGTCATTTTAGACACACACTTAAAGCCACATTTAAATATGTTGGCACACGCAGTAAACAGAACAGAGTGGATGGAAAAGGCCCAAACACGTATATGATGAAGGGAGAAAGAGAAAGGAGACAAAGACAAAGAAAAACACTTCCAAATCAAAATGCAAATGTTTTTTTTTCCTTTCTCTTTTATTGTTGTCATTATTTGCCTCATCCTCTCCATCCCACGTGCCACCCCCACCTTGTTTTTTTTTTTTTCCTCCCCCTCCTCCCCGTCTCCCCCATCCTTTTGTCTCAAAATTAGTGAAGCAGAGTGCTCGGGCGGCTAATTATGTATTCAAATGAAAGAGGCATCGTTAATGTTGCACTGGGGAGAGGCAAGATGATTGGAAGAGGGTGATGGAATTGAAATGAGTGCCGGGGTGTCGTTCGCTCACTCGGGTGGCGGCGGCGGTGGTGGTGGTGGAAGAGGCGGTGGTGGTGCATCTGGAACCAGCCGAGCGCATCCCGGCAGATGTCACCTCCCGGGGGGGTGAGTGGAAGGCAGGGTGGGAGAGAGAGAGAGAGAGAGAGAGAGAGAGAGAGAGAGAGAGAGAGAGAGAGAGAGAGAGAGAGAGAGAGAGAGAGAGAGAGTGGGTGTGTACTTTGGGATGAAGGGGGGCTGGGGGTGGCGAGGCTGCCCATGGAGGTGTGAGAAGGAGGGGAGCACGGTCAGACAGGAGATGCACGCTTTATGATGACAGGATGGGGGAAGAAGAGAGGGGTGATGTGGGGGGGGGCGTGCTCGGGGTGGGGGCGGCGGGGGGGTGCACATGGCTTTGTTTCTACAGAGGACACACAAAGAAGAGGAATGGGATGGTTAATTTAGCTCAGTAGAGAAAGCAACAAAAAAGAAAACGAGCTAATGAGCGTGTTGTTGTTCTTGTAGTCGCTCTGCGGTCGCTTTGCTCCACGACCTGATGCTGCTGCTGCTGCTGCTGCTCATGTCTGTCAGTAATCAGTTAAAAAAGAAAGACCACAGTGATGATAACAGACCATACACCGGCACTCAAACAGGAAGAAAACATCATACGTGTGCACATACTGCAGGCCAATATCTCTATCTATCTATCTATCTATCTATCTATCTATCTATCTATCTATCTATCTATCTATCTATCTATCTATCTATCTATCTATCTATCTATCTATCTATCTATCTATCTATCTATGCGAGGGATCTATCTATCTATCTATCTATCTATCTATCTATCTATCTATCTATCTATCTATCTATCTATCTATCTATCTATCTATCTATCTATCTATCTATCTATCTATCTATCTATCTATCTATCTATCTATCTATCTCAAACTAGAAGAAGACATCATACATGTGTGCATACTGCAGGCCTATATCTACCATGAAGGAGAAGTGTGTAGAATCATGGGACTTTGTCGTGTGTTTGCTGGTGGATTTGTCTTTGAAATGAGCGAAGCATGAAATAAATGGAAGTCGCGATGCAGAGGTGAGAGTCTGAGAGTCCTGGGTGACGCACAGAGACGAGGTGAGGAGGTGTTCATACAGCTCCCAACCGGCCATCTGCTCTCTGTGTCCTTCATCTGACACACTTCTCACCCATACTGGCCCATACAGGCCATTCACACGGTGACTCACACACTTGAACCTGTGCACTCACACACACGCACACACACCCACACACAGTCTTATACTGTATTCATGAGGGCTGTCCTGCCATCTCAGTGCCCTGAGGCCCCTGGCCCTGTGGCCTGCAGCTATCATTAGAGAGAGCCTGTACTCTCATTATTGATCCCCCCCTGCCTGATAATGCTATGCATGCTTTGTCCCCAGGGGGCACCACTGGGACCAGTGGCCCCCACCAGCCCTGCACTGCTGCAGTGAGGGTGTTCCATCAACGACATGTCAGTATGAGTACTGTATATATATATGTAGTGTGCACTGGTTTCCCAACCAACCTGCACCGAGATACCTGAACAACACATACACGGAGATGTGACTGTTGCATGATGGGTATTTATTTATTTATTTATTTATATTTTTTCTTTATGATGGGTATTTATGCACAATGTCACATCCTGGAGAGATAATTAATGAAAGATAATTAGATCTATCTATCTATCTATCTATCTATCTATCTATCTATCTATCTATCTATCTATCTATCTATCTATCTATCTATCTATCTATCTATCTATCTATCTATCTATCTATCTATCTATCTATCTATCTATCTATCTATCTATCCTCCTTCTCCCTCCCTCCATGCCTTCCCTCAATTTTTTTTTCCCTGTGACTCTGACGGAGATGCATGGTGTTTCTAATTTGGCATGCAGACATTAATTCCAGCACAGCTGCTGCCTCCTCCTCCTCCTCCCTTCATCCTCTCCTCCCCACCTCCACCACCCCACAGCCACCCCCTCAACCTCACGTCTCCTCCTCCCTCCCTCCCTCCCTCCCTGAAGGCTTCTCTCTAATGTGCAGCTTCAGAGAGGCGCGGCAAATTAACACCATTTGTTCTGCAGAGCATGCCTTCTTCTCAACACTACAAGCATATCTTATGAGGTTTGTCTCGAAATGTGCGAGAGAGTTAGCAGAAAAGACAAATCTGCAAAAAAAAATTTCGCCCCCACTCACATCCACAGCTGAAAAAAAAGGCCCAAAACAAATTTGACTCTTTTTTTCCCCCCTCCTAGTTTTTACTCAAGAGATCGCAAACCCTACTTTTTTTCTTACTCTGCAAACTCTGTTGTGCCTTCAGCTGCAGACAGTCGTTTGCCTCGAGTCACCATCACTGTCTGGGATCAAAATGTGTAAAGTGTCTCCGTTACAAAGCCGGCATCTGTGCAAGTTGCCTGAGAATGCAGCGGTGGCATGATTTATCTATTAGCACACATCAGTGCTCTCCCAAAACAAATGTTTTCCTCAAACTTACACACACACACACACATACACACACCACACCATTAGAAACAAATATCAGTTTTGTCAGAGGAGCAGTGCTCGAAAAAAAAAGTGGACCATATGTGTGAGAAGTGAAGAGGAGGTGGAGGAGGAGGAGGAGGAAGGTGTGGTGAGGCAGGAGCATCTGTATACCCGCAGACAGGTTGTTTTGGTATTCCAAGCCCACACTGACAGTAATATTGAATGTGGCAGACTCGCCTTTGCATAATGCACACAAAGAAACACACACACACACACACACACAAATGAACAGACAGACACACACAAACACATACACACTGCCCTCAGACTGCCAGAGACCCAGCAGGACTCTCTGTCTCTCTCTTCCTCTCTATCTTTTGAACCCTGCACTAATTCCCTCTTGTACTCGTGCCTCTATTGTGCCACCCTCCCTCTCAACCTTTCTTTATCTTCTTTTATTTACTTTTAGTTCCTCTTTGCACCTTTCACTCCCTCCCTCTTACCCTGCATCTTCATTCTCCCCTCTCCTCTCCTCTCCTTCCCTGCCTCCCTCTCCTCCTTGCCTCCAAAGATAACAGTGTTATTAACTGGCCTAGTTGACCTACACATCTGATAAACTCATCCCACTGAGGATTCCTGCCTTTATTTCCCTGCTGCTGAGTGGAGATTACTATCTCCTCGACCAGAGAGGAGACCATAAACACTGAGTGATCCGAATAAAGACTGTTCAGGAGGCGATGGCAGATACGGCAGAGGCGTGCGAGCACTTGCAGAGAAAACAAAAAATGTTTTCCAAAATGAAAGAGTAAAGTAATTAGCAGGTGATGTAAATGAAATTGTGATTATCTGGAGAAGAGATAGTTGGGCCAGAGAAGAGTCAGCTGTGCCTCAGCTGGGAGAGCTGAATAACCTCTTTACCACAGGTGCATGCTGTGAGAGTCAGATCTTCAGTTTGTTTGGTTGCCACAAGGATGTTGTCTAGTTCTCCGCTAGATAAAGAGGTCAAAGAGATTCAAATGGATAAATGGTTTGTCAGGAAGACACTGAGTGAGAATAAGACACAAGCAGAGAGAGAGAGAGAGAAAAGAAGAAGAAAGAATAGGATGGAGGGATGTGAAGTGTTGCTGCACTTGGAAAGCTGCCGACACATCTGCTCATCCATGATGTCTGCGCAGCAGCAGTCAGCTGTCATTTTGGACCTCAGTCAAGTAGAGCAGAGGTACCGCCTGGCTCCCTGCCTCCTGTCTCCTTTTGTACCCAGAAATCTAGTTGGGTTTTCAACAGCTTCAACAACTCTCTCTCTCTCTCTCTCTCTCTCTCTCTCTCTCTCTCTCTCTCTCTCTCTCTCTCTCTCTCTCTCTCTCTTTCTCCCCCACCATCCCATTTCTCATCTCTACCCCTAGCCGTTTGCACCTGGAACTGATAGCGGTTGAAATCCATCCCCACGAAATAGGACACCCCTTCAAGAACATAATACGTCATGGGAAGTCTCCACCGGCTTGTTTTTTTTTTTTACATAAGCAGACGTGACATGATTTTGTGGGCAGATTCAACATTTATTCCTCAAATATCTTTAATGTCTGGGAATTCTGCACGTGGACCCGTTTATGGTTTGACACTGGGTGTAATATAGGGTATAGAGTGCAATATAAGTACAGAAGACCATTTACACTAAAGTTCAAAAGTTTGGGGTCACTTAAAATGTTCTTATTTTTGAAGGAAAAACACTTTTTTTCAATGAATATAATTCATAAATCAGAAATACACTCTATACATTGTTAATGTGGTAAACGATTATTCTATCTTTAATGGAATATGTACGTATAGAGGCCCATTTCCAGTGTTCTAATGGTACATTGTGTTCGCTAATTGCATTATAAGGCTATTGGATGATTAGAAAACCCTTAAAAGCCCTTGTGCAATTATGTTAGCACAGCTAAAAACAGTGTTTCTAATCTTGTCAATGTCTTGACTATATTTTCTATTCATTTTGCAACTCTTTTGATGAATAAAAGTGTGACTTTTAATGGAAAGCAAAAAAATTGAATAGGTGACCCCAAACTTTTGAACGGTATTGTGCATTGGTTGAGTTGGGTGCCGTATCTAATCCCAGCTGACATAGGGTGAATGTAGTGTGAAGCAGCTTTGAGTGGTCCTTAAGAGAGAGCAGAAAAGTGCTTTGTCAGTACAGAGCATTAACCATTTACATAGAGCAAAAGGTGGGGGTCACACTCTGGACAGGTTCGCCAGTCCATCGCAGAGCAAACAGACGAGCAACCAAACAAGTTTGTTGTGGTTAGCATAAAGCTACACAACCTATGTTAGCTTTGAGATGGTAACTCAGTGATAGAGCGAATCGTCTTTCAACTCAAAGGACTCGTTTGGACGATGAGTGATCGAAAAAGTACTGAAGAAGATGGGTCAATGACAAAACTGTGTTAGCTTTGAGTGGTCATGTAGACGAGAAAGATGCTTCTGTATTTAATACAGAAATGAATCCTTGGATGTGTGGACTATAAACACCCTGTAGCACAACACTTAGGGTGAATTCCAATTCATTGCTTAACCCTCAATCTTAACCCTCAATCTCCAAAAAAATCAAAGTGGTATTCTGATTCTCAGAAAAATTAAGTTGAGGGTCAAGTTTAAGGGCTGTATCGCCCTCAATATTGAGATTTTCCGAGACCACCCTTGGGAGCAAGGGCTACCCAGAATGCATTGCGTGCTTTCTCAAAACAAAGATGGCGTCGAAAGCAGCGAAACGAGTACGCTACAAATTAAGTATTTTCTTTGTTAATAGAGATATAAAAATTATGAAAACCATTGTATTATCTTAGTTTAGGCCCATATTATGGATTACTGACGTCATTGTTCAGTAACATTTATTTTTATTTTACGATCTTTTGTCAATAGCCGGCCGGTGCGGACAAGCAATCGTTTGCTAACGTTTACTAACTAACTAACTGACAACCTAATAACTTGACTGACAAACGGATCGTAATAAATAATCCTGACGTAAATGTGTTCTTCTTCTTCTTTTTTTGGAGTTGACAGACTGGACGCAGCTTTCGCGTTATTCTGCCCCCTACAGTCTGAAGACGTATCTGCATTTAAGGGGTGTCCCATTTCTAAGTGACAAAACACTTTGTTTTGAGGGCCAGTTAAGATTAAGGGTTGAGCTTGCGGGTTAAGATAGGAATTGGAATTGGCCCTTAGTCAGTCCAGTTGGTGGCATGTTCTTGTTTTTGTTTTAGTCAAAGGAGACAAAGAATCAAAGAACACAAGATCATACAAATTGGGGTGAACTCCTGGCGAATAATCAATGGAAGCACAGGTTGTACATGGTCGGGGATTTCGCTCGCTCGCTCCTTCCTTCAGGCCTTCTCTCACTTTCTCCATTTGACCGTGACTTTTTTAAACAGAGATGCTTTTTTAAGGCCCTGACCACTCAAGGTAATGTGAACAACAAATATGTCCATCTGTCTCCAGGTTCCTCCCCGCTATTACTTGGCCAGTAAAGGCAAAACATAACCCCCTGAATGTTACTTGGCCATCTACTTATGAGTAATGGCTTCCAAAGCTCTGTCCAAACAACAAGCCGATCCATCATGGAAAACATGCCACTAACAGCCCAACAGGATGCATTACTGTAGAGCATTTAGCCCAATTATCATCACCAAACAAAGAATTTAAGTGTCCCAATGCATTAGGCAGGGTTGTAAATAATGGCATTGTATTTAAGCACTGCCATTAGGCAGACAAACATCAGTTATTCAACACACCATTCACTCCCCACCCATCTGCCTAATAAAAGTGAGGGAAGGAGAGGAAGAGAGCGAGGAAAAGAAACGAGAAAGGGAATCAAGAACTAAGAAAACCCGATGATATGGAGTTATATGGTGGAAAAAAAGAAAGTGTGAGGTGTGTGACTTCGGCTTGCGAGAAGATGCTCTCGTGTGTTCGAAACTGTTGTTGTGCATTAGACAGCCAGGCAGTGGGGGTGATGAAATAAATAAATAAATAAGTGGTCTTTCTGGTCTGTGCGGCGCGCTGCTGTGCTGCGGTGCCTGGTTGCCCATGAATATTCCATGAGGCAGAGAGAGAGTGGGGAAGTGTGCTGCCTGGAACATCTGGTCTGGTCTACAGGGACCCTCGTGGTGAGAAAGCTGCAACTTCAGGAGGAAAAGACGGAAGGAAGGAAAGAGAGAGAGAGAGAAAAAATGCCAATAAAAATAAGAAGGGGGGGGGGGGGAACAGCAGCAGTAATCAGCAGGCCTGCACATTATATGGTTGATTTGTTTTGCTAATTTGATTTTTAAGACCCGCAGCCACGACTAGTACAAAACAAACCAAATGAATGATTTCAGCAGGCAAAATGTATCCTGCAGCACATCATCGTCAGGGTCATCTTTTTCAGATCCCCGCTTGGTGTTTTGATCAAACGAGTGTTTGATACAACATTTGTGTTTGCTTAGTGATGAATTCACTTTCAAACTGAGGCAGTGCAGTTATGTTTCCCCTTCTGCAGTGTTATAATAAAGAACAACAACTCTCTAAATGATTATTTATGTCATCTGTGAGTGAGTTCTCAAGTTGTTTGGCTAATATGAGAGTTTGTAGCACAAGGGGCCAAAGTGTCATCTTGGGCGAAAAATAAGTTTTATACATCATTTTAACCCTGTAAGACCCACGGTTGTAAATTTACAACGTTAACTTTAGCCATCCCAAAAAACTATCTGTTATATTTTATCTGTTTTTTTACCACATGTACATAGTCATTGGGTCTTATTGTTCAGTCTAACAATGTTAGTGGATGTTACATTTGTTTATAAGTCCCACTTTATGGCCATGAACGCAGCCAGTTTTTCAAGATTTCCTCCGAACAAAACCTCTTTGTTTCATTGGACTGGATTCATCAAAATAAAAGTAAGTAAAATGTCTTTTATATTTTTTTTGGATGTTATTATAATGTGTAGAGCATGTACATATTTAGTTATTGTGAAATAGATGCATCAAATTTCATTTAGAGCTTGTTACATAATTGTTGTAATTTTACAACACTGGGTCTTGGTGGTAGCAAAAATAGCAGGCTTGTTTCAATGGACACAGACAGGTTGTATTCCCTCCACTACATCACTGCCTGAAACAGAGGATTTTCTTTATACATGAACAGTATACATTACATACATTATACCCTTGTGTTGTGTTCTGGTCAAATTTGACTGTTTTTAAAGTTTTATGTCTAAAAAAATACATAGTTAATTTGATCAGACTGAGCTAAAATCCCAATTCTTTGTCCACAAAGAGGATATCAACAGACAGTTCAGTTCTGGGAAAGGTGTAAATGTTCCTGAATGTGTGGTGTGGATGTAAGTGGGGGTTAGCATGTTTTTCTTTTAGTATGATAAGTAGAGACCATAGGCTCAGACAATTACATTTACATTTAGGGCATTTAGCAGATGTTTTAGTCCAAAGCGACTTACAATCAGCAGACAGTATTGTCTGCCTTGAAAGCATTTCTACCCAGAGGACTTGGTTCACCACCCTATCTATTCCTTCAGATTATGTACTACTATATAAAAAGCATATTTATACATTTTAATTCATTGCTTTTTTTTCCAGAATGCCACCAGCAAGGAGAGAGCCGTGATACAGTGTGTAGGATGTGATTGATATCATCCAAACTGGAGAGAGTGAAGTTGAGATGGAACTCAATGACACTGATGAGGTGATGAAGACTCAGATGAAGATGTCTGTCAACAAGTGGACAAAGAAAACCAACCACCCATGGACTGTCCAGCTGATAATTACATGGACTTTGAGCCAAAAACAAACGAACACACCATGCACCGTGACAGGTGTCGCTGGCCGAAGAAATATTTCATCAGTCCCAACACAGATTTTTCTGGTCTGGATATGATCTTAAGGCAAAGAGAGTCCAGCAACACAGACAGTGACATCATGAAGCCTCTGAATGCTCAGAAGAGACTATCCAAGAGATGTGCACACCTGTTATTGGATGTACGTAAAGACATGAAGACAGGGAGAGGATGCTGCAATAAAGGATTCACCAACACACAATGCAGCAAGTGTAATGTTCACCTTTGCTTTTCAGAGGACAAGAACTGTTTTTAAGACTTTCACTAACAATGAAAGTTTGTCATGAAAAGAAAAAAGGAATGAAGAAGTTGCTAGAAAAAGATAGAGTTTTATCCTGTTTATTTATTTATGTATTTATTTTTAATAAATGATTTCATAAAAATATGACTAATGTGTGATTATTTTTAAATGTTATATACATTTATGGAGCTAAGTAAGCAATCAAACTTGCAAATAAACCCTTAGTTGTTGTGAATTTTTATTCAGACAAAGTGAGCAAAAAGACAAAAATTCTGCTACCACCAAAGCCCAACGTTGTAAAATTACAACGTTTCTCTAAAAAAGTGCATAAACATTTTTTTCTCCAAAAACTCTTTGATTTCTGCATCTAAGGCCTCCTACAACAACATCTGAATGGTCAAATAATTTTTTTTTAGGTTTTTCTTAATTTGGGTCTTACAGGGTTAAAGGTCTTGATGAGCTCTGCCAAATGGTAAAAAAAAAATGGTCCCAATAATAGTTACTTTTTAAAATATAGGCTGAACTTTATAAACAAAGCTCATGACTGTGGACTTAATCACGAGGGGGTTGTTCCTATGTTCCCTGGGTCCTATGTTCCCCACTTTGTGGAAGCCTGGGTGTGGAGCTCCAGGGTAAAGGGTTAGGGTTAGGGTAGGGTAGGGTAGGGTAGGGTAGGGTAGGGTAGGGTTAGGGTTGGGGTTGGGGTAAGGGTTAGACAGAGAGAGTGAGAGAGGGAGTTTCCCGGTTTGTTCCGTCAAGGTCCCCGGGTCCCCTATGTTCCCCGGGTCCTTTTGGGTGAAAGCGGGGAACATAGGACCCTTTTTCTAAAAAAGGGTCCTATGTTCCCCGGTCACATACGGGACATAAGATACGGTCCCATCACGAGCTAGCAAGCTAGCTTGCATTAGCAAACTAGCTAGCTCTGAGTTGGTCCTGATTATTTGATCAGTAGTTTAATTACTATACAAACTGCAAGCCAGATAGGTTGTTTAGTATAGTATAGTATAGATTGCTCAAATATGTTGTTTTTACAATACAAAGTAATTACAATCAATAAAACGTTTGTTTTAGCTCTCCTGTAAAATTCTGCAAATGTCAATTATGCCCCCAAATTATGCGCCCCGGGTATGTGGACCGTTTCAGAGGTGATTAATGCGATGAAGGCGAGGATGAGGAGGAAGTGAAGAGGCGTTGTCAAGAGCATAATAATGTACGTGACATAGTGCAGAGTGCAGTAAAGCCTCGTCCCTGGAACTGCATCGATGGAGATTGTTCAAACACGTCGGCTTCATCGTGAATGAAAGGTGATGTCCTCGTCAGGACACAATCACTCAATCGCTGATGCAAATGAAGCCCAGACACTATTTTATGTGTGTCTCAATATCAACAATGTTTCATTAGCTGAGTCTAAAAGATCATATACGTTATGTTTCTGTGACCTAAGGAACAGGGTTATTGTTAGGCTTTAGTTTTAGGTTCAATAAGGTCTTTTTTTTGCAAACCCTAACTCATCTGGGAACATTCTGAAATAAATTATTATTATTATTACAGAAATGTTCATTTTTGTTGTTGTTGATACACTTTGATGATACAATTGTTATTGTAATTCATTTACTGGTATATATATATTTTTTTAATGGAGCTGTACATTAACCATTGTAAATTAGTAACAAATGCCAAATAAAGCAAATAAATTTTCCTCTCACTCTTGGGAGTGAGGGGAAACACTTTTTCCTCTCACTCCCAAGAGTTGTTTTTTCTTCAGGTTCATAGACTATATTCCACAAAAACTCTTGTTTTTTGGTGAGTTTCATGTATGTATTATTAAATTACTGAATGAATATTGCACTAACCTCTCTAATTCCATAACCACACGTGCATGGTTTCAGCTGATGATGATGATGATGATACTCACAGCTGCTAAAACAACTCCAAACTTTGATCTCGGATTAAAAACATTCTCCTCCTCCTTTTCTTGCACTCCCATTCTCCGGTGAAGAAAATTAAAATTTTACTCTACTTCAGTACAAAACCACTGCTGTCTCCACACGACATATGTCTCAGTGATCTCCTTCCACCTCCACTTCCCATTTGCAAGAAGCATTTATCCTGCTAAACTGCTGAACAACAAGGTGTTATTCACTGGCAGAATCTACCTCTGACACTTTGTTTTTTGCCTTTTTCAGCTAACTTTCAGCAGATGCTTTCCCAGAGCTATATTTGTGATATATTTGTGATTTTTCAGCTTCTTAAATGTGAATATTTTCTTCTCTCCGGGAGTTTTCAGCGTCATTTGTGCCTTCGTCATTCTTGATATAAAACAAACCGCTTTCTGAACACAGCGCAGGAGTATTGCTGGGGAAATCCAAAATTCAAAACATCACTATTACTGAGGAAAGTCTCAAAAGGTGATCAGCTGATCGGCTTAATCAGCACAGTGTGAACTCGACCTTAAAAGGAGAATTCGATGAATAGCGAATAAACCCGTATGAGTAGAGGAGAATGCTCTGGATGATATAATGAATCTCAGTGCACAGAAACACCTCAAGGTTTCCTGCTTTAGAAGCGTCTCACATTCCTATTTAAGAACAAGAAATACCAAACACCCTTTGTGCATCGCAGCATCGGAGCAAGGTCAGTCATTAAACCTGGCACAGGATGTCTTTTGTGTCCAGGACGAGGCGGCACACTGCAGTTAATTAATTTGTGATTCCTTCTTTGACTTTCAGTGATAGAAAAAAAAAAAAGATGTTTGTTTGTTTTCAGGTCTTGTAAATCAGTGTTTATTTATACGATGCATTTTTTAATCACTCTTCTTACTTGATTTTACAGAAACCTGGTAATGTGATGTGAAGGAGGAACAACAGCACATTCTGTGATATGGAGTTATTGTCTGCAGCTGCATCATGAAGACATTTATGATGGCTGTCAGGCCAAACTGAATAATGTGGTTTGAACCAATCGACATTGGAACACAAGCTTAATCTGACACATTATGATTAAGATGATGAGTTACTTTCATTTTTTTCTACAGCAAAAACATCACAATTACAATAACTAATAATAATTTTGATATCTATAAGGTCAAATGAGATATAAGATGAGCATGTGTGTCGTTACAGCTCGTCCTGTACCAGTAGGACATGGTTGCAGCTGGAGCCCGGAGCTGGGAGGCACTGGTGGATGAGGGTCAGGGTGGCCTGTCCTGGATCATGGAGATCCCCTCATTAGGCAGAGCAATCCCTGTGATGATTGGCCTTCGCCGCTGAGCACCTGAGCACTGCTCAGCAGCCAGACTCCCTCTCTGCTGACAACACTGCCTGCTGTGCTGTCTGTCTCTCAGAGGGAGCTTCATTACCATGGCACCATAAAGCACTCGCACGTCTATTTGCTGTTTGTTTGAGTTACAAAGAATTATACACTACCGTTCAAAAGTTTGGGGTCACTTATTGTCCTTATTTTTTGAAGGAAAAGCACTTTTTTTCAATAAATATAACATTAAATGAATCAGAAATACTCTCTATACTTTGTTAATGTGGTAAGCGACTATTTTAGCTGCAAACGTCTGGTTTTTAATGGAATATGTACATAGGTGTACAGAGGCCCATTTCCAGTGTTCTAATGGTACATTGTGTTTGCTAATGGCGTTAGAAGGCTATTGGATGATTAGAAAAACCTTGAAAACCCTTGTGCAATGATGTTAGCACAGCTGAAAACAGTTTTGCTGGTTCTTTGATGAAAGAGCAAAATTATTATTTTGAATAAAAATCATTATTTCTCATCTTGTCAATGTCTTGATTATATTTTCTATTCATTTTGCAACTCTTTTGATGAATAAAAGTGTGACATTCAATGGAAAACATAAAAAAAGTTATCGTGACCACAAACAGTAGTGTATCTGGGATTCAAATTAAAGGTCTAATATACAATATTTGTCGGACTAATTCATCAAAACTCTCAATCAAAGCTACAACTGCTTGATAATTGAACACTTTTATTATTGGTTCACCACCATATATTGTGTTTAAATAGTTGCATGCATGTATGTTATGTGTGTTTGGTAAACTCCCCTGTTTTTTTTTAATCTTTTTATAAAGTGTATAGAGAGCACATTACACATCACAGGACTGGTGTCAGTGGAGGAATCCTCTGGTCCAATATGCACTGATGGATTGTCTGTTTGACCATAATATCTGTGGTGAGAGACCACATGAGCACACCTCATCCATCACACACTGGCACACACACTGCTCCACTCCCTCCCTCTCTCTCTCTCTCTCTCACACACACACACACACACACTGAAATCCACCTTCACTTCATCCCACATATTCCCTTTTCCACCTGAGACCTTCAGAAAAAACACACACACGCACACAGTCACACACACATCTGTCCTTAACCCCTCCTCCACAGCACTGAGGACCTCTCCATCTTCACCTCTACCCCTTTTACACCCACGCGTGCAGGCCGGTGAAAATAGCCCTGCCCCCTCCACCCCCACAATGGCTTTGCCAGTGCCTCAGAGAACATCGGGCTGCATTGTATCGTGCTCGAGTGCAGTGGGAACTGTGTAACCTTGAGCTATTCACTATCTAGCTGTGCTTAATTATTACACTGTAGTGCAACGGTGAGGAAGACTATGAATTTGAACAGAGAGAGAGACAAACG
This sequence comes from Microchirus variegatus, assembly GCF_963457635.1. Classification (NCBI taxonomy): domain Eukaryota; kingdom Metazoa; phylum Chordata; class Actinopteri; order Pleuronectiformes; family Soleidae; genus Microchirus; species Microchirus variegatus. The sequence goes on from NC_139807.1 coordinate 25,995,207, forward strand.
ATGAGGACAACATGAGGATAAACTCTTCCCTGTTTGTTTATCAAAGCTGACGTTTTTCAAACATATCGTTTCATCGAATTACTTTTTCATGACAGTCAGTGAGATTTAACAAGAGAAGAAGAAGAAGAAGGCAACATTATGGATGTCATCTTCCATAAAACATGAATGATTTTTGCATTACTGCATTTAGCAACTGATCCCTTGCATTACAGCCCTGACCAAATACTCCTCAAATAATCATGAGGGTTACGTTAGGACTTAGCAGCTCATTGAAAGCCCCGAACCCCAACCAATCACACGGCAGCCAAAGCATCTGTTCCTCTATAGCATTGGTTCTCAAAGTGCGGCCCGGGGGCCAATGGTGGCCCGCAGAAACATTTCTGGCGGCCCGCGGTGAATTACAGTTGATAGTTTTAATCCAGGAGGCACTAAGCTTGTTAAATGTTTATTGGACATTACTGGATACAGACCAATAAGTGTAAACAAAAATAGAGTATTTAAATGGTTTCTATATGGTGAATTTTAGTGTATTATTGGGTTATAAGCTGTTACTAAGCAGGTAGATACAGCCCCCAATTTCTATTTACCCAGTAAATATATGGTAACAGAAATGTGTTACTTGGTATTAACCTGTAATTAGAAGGTAAGAACAATGGCCAAACTTACCCAGTAAATTATAAAGCGTTATTATATTAAGGCCTAAATTACATTATATTAACGCTTATATTACTTATAGCTAAACTGTAAAACTGCAATCTGGTCATTAAAATGATTACAAATGGGATTTATTTCTGTTTTTTTTCCTTTGGCGGCCCTCAGTCCAATGTTGGGTTCCTAAATTGGCCCTCAGGTATCAACACTTTGAGAACCCCTGGTCTATAGTCAAGACAATCTGCTGAAGTTTAAAGAAGAATAGTGAAGATAGTGTCACATGGCCTGTATGAGTATGAGTGTTTAAAAAGCTGCTGATCTACTGGGATTTGCACTCACGGCCATCTCTCGGGTTCACAAAGAATGAGTCCAAAAAAAGGAGAAAATATCTGGTGAGCAGCACTTCTCTGGGGGGAAAAAAATGCCTTGTTGATGCCAGAGGTCAGAGGAAAATGGTCGGACTGAGTTGAAGATGATAGAAAGGCAACGTGACTCAAGTAAACTCTCATTACAACCATGGTATAAAGAAGACACAGCTGTAGAAGCAGATGAAGGGAGGGCAATTTTCTTTTTTCTTTTTCATCTGATAAAATATGACATGTTTAAACATAACAAATACTTTGATGTTTTGTTTTGAATTATGTTAAATGTAGGAACACTATAGGCCCCAATTCAAACCAAATTTCACTAACAGACAGGTAATATGTGAGTTTACTTCCGTGTACTCTGTGCAAACTCAAATATTTCATGAGTTACACTTTCATGCATAACATTGTACACACAGTGTATACGGTGTGTGTACAGTTGCTCTCCCTCATGTCTCCCTTTTACGCCTTCCATGAAATCAGCAAATTAGAGAGGATGTTATTTTTGTTGTTGTTGTTTTTTTTCCTCGCAGCAGACGCAAGGAGTGAATTAAAAGCAGTGGCTGACAGAGAACCATATGGTAGCTCCCTGCAAGAGAGGAAAAAACACAGCAAAGATTAATTGATAATAGCCTGCACTTCAACCACCTCCAACAGGGATATTAGTGTGTGTGTGTGTGTGTGTGTGTGTGTGTGTGTGTGTGTGTGTGTGTGTGTGTGTAAGGCAGTGTACTGTATGTGTGTGTATGCAGGCAGATTTCAAACAGCATGCTTATATTGAAAGGCCCACGAGGGGAACCTGTCAGACAAGATGGTTTGTATTGTCTGAAGCGTCAACACGGCTGCATTTTTAAACTTGTCATCTTGTAAGAGATGCTGAAGACTTAAACAAGCAACACATTACTCATGTATGAGGCCTTTCACGGCACAGTTGGATTCTATTGTTAAATACAGGGGGGGGGGGGGCTTCTTTGACTGTGTCTGTCCGTGCCATGCATTCACGGCACAGCCTGGTGTTTTCTCTCTCTGCTGCAGGAGAGAAAATATAAGTGTATAATAATTGTATGATTTAAGGGATTCAGCAGGCAGTCTCGTCTACACAGTTTGACACTGTGTAAATATTAGTATGAGTATCAGTCACTGTTAAAATCCAATTTTCTGCTGTTTTCTTAGTCCAACTAAAATCGAGTCTTAGTCGGACTATCATACCTGGATCATATGATTCATAGTCCGATTACTCCTGCATGTATATGCTTAAGGCCCTGATATACATCTGCACACAGCCCAATGCGCATTTGTTTTGGCTGCCAGATTTTTGAACCACGCGCAAACTGTATTTCCACCCCACCAGTATGCGGAGTATTTAGCCCCACATCTGAGGGAGATGAAGCATTGTTCTCTTCTTCTTTTGGTAGGAATGTGTCCTATTCCCGGTGTCCAAACTTGTACCGCCACCCGATGGTAAAGTCAGATACTACAGGACCCTGATGTGCAAGTATACCACATGTGCGCGAAAGTATATTATTTGGCCTTTATTCGGACTGGAGTCAGACTTGCCGTTCTCCACATACAACAACATTTTACCTCTTTGGCCTTTGACCTGGACGGAGACAACGTCCAAACTGCAGCGTTTTCTTTCTTTGGACATCACGCCAACAACAAGAGCCATGCTCGAAATATACAGAACAACAGCACGATTCATCTCACCGTTCATCTCGCTGTCCTCTGTTTGTTTGTTTTTTCTGTGATGTAAAGGTCAAAAGAAAACTGATTCAAAACCCTCTAGTTTATGGAGAGATACAGAGCCACCTACGTAGGCGGAGTCAGACGTACGTGGCCACTAAATCAAATTTTCTGCTCCACGCGTATACTTGCCAATAGTGATGGGATCGGCAGTTCATTTGAGTGTACTGAATCACTAGAATCTGTTCATCAAAATGATTCGTTCAAAAGATTTGTTCACCGAATCGTTCAGTGCTTAGCAGGAGCCCAGTGCCCTGCTACGTGACTCACGTTCTCCCTGAGTGCAGTATGTTCGCTCCCCGGGTCATAGAGTGAGTGACAGCGCGGCCGAGATTCATGTCCTCAGCCACTGTGTGTCAGTTCGTTCCTCAGCCACAGTTCACCAGCTCTCTGTGTGTCAGTTCATTCGCGAATCATGATTGAGTCAGGACTGACAGCGCGAACGAATCACAGCAGCACGGCAGACACAGTTCTTCTTACTAGTCACTTCCTCCCCGCTCGGCGCACGTTGGCTGGCGTCGTTTGCCGGAGATTCACGAGTGAGTGACGGCATCGGCGAACGACTTCACGAGTGATTCACAGAACGTGGCAGTTCCACTCCCGGCCGCCACGATCGCTGTTGAGCTAAACTGAACTAAGAAAGGAACGAATCAGTTCATGAAGTGATCCCAGTCAGGTCGTTGACTCAAATGATTCATACTTTCGAACGAATCACTCATGACCGACACAACACTACTTCGCAAATTGTCCGATTACTTGTCTTAGTCCGACTACGGCCTTAGCTGGATTAAACTGTGCACTGAGAACATGAGGACAGTCGGTGTAACACGAGGGACAGAGATGGAGACAGAAGAAGAAGAATCTCAGTAGTTTTTTCATTCCCTTTTTGTAAAGTTCATTGATTAGTGACCCTTCCAGCTTTGGGTTTAAACTTAAATCCCTGTGTCAGACTGGTGAAGCATCCTGCAGAGGAGAAAAGTGTTGTCTTTGACTGGATGGACTAATGCAGAGATAAAGAAAAGCAAAAGAAACAGCAGTAAGACAGAGAAAGACAAAGACAGAAAGACCACTCGGGGGAAATCAGCTCTCTCTCCACTCATAAACAAATTCATCATCAGCTCTGATAAACTGCACACTGCATGACGATGAGCTTGAGTGCACAGAGCGAGCGGAAGACAGAGAAGTTAGAGAAGGAAACTGTGTGTGCATGTGAACACACAAAGAGTTCCATCCTGTTGCCATGCAAAACTTTTGTTACCTCATAAACAAAACACAACAAAAGGATTTTCACAAAATTTGACACATTATTTCACTGCGGATGTTAGGGTGGATTCAGGAGTTCCATAAAATGCAAATATTGCTTTGAAAAAATCATGTAGAAGAACTTGGCAAGGTGGTTTCTAATGCTTTTGTCAAAGGCTTGATGGATGGGATCATTGATTACATCATAAACTGGTGATGTATGTTGAATTTTCATGGCTTCTGACCTGGAAATCTGCTAAAATGGAAGTAAATGTGGGTTTTATTTTGCCCCCAAAGGCTTAAAAGGCATGAAACCGCAGCATGTGGTTTGAGCCCTCGTCCTTCATTGGACTGGTCAAAAGAAAGGCGTGTGGTCATGTGATCATGGATCGTGTCCAGATGCGATTACATCATTCATTAATTTGCCATTGTTTCGCATTTTTGAGAGCGTATTCATGTGGAATTCATATCTGATTTATTAGCACAAATGAAAGAGGCTTGAAACTGAGTTTATCTGATGATCATTTGAATGCACATGCTTTTTTGTTCCTGCTTCACACCTTCACGGGGCGGTCATATCTGATTTGTGTCACATGGGAGGAAAAAAACTGAACTGGGTCACTTTCACCAAGCAGTGTCAATGCAGTGTCCTTGGCGAATATTTATATACCTTATATCTCAAAATCCCTCCCACTGTCAAAATGCATCAGGGCAATGGATCATTTCCTCAATTTCAAAAAATCATTACAATTATTCCTGAAGAGGTTTGCAAATATTTTTCAATGGATACTTCTTCAGGGTGATGCTGACTATTATTATAGAAAATTTCAAGAGACTTAATTTTTTTTTTTTTTTTTTTTCAATAAAGTCACCTCACTGTCAAAGTGCATCAGGGCAAATAGATAATTTCCTCTATTTCAAAATTTCATTAAAATGATTCCTTAAAGGTCACATAGAGTGGTCTTATCCCACTTATATGTGAGTTATGGAGGTCTACTTACATACATTAACTTGTTTTTATGGTAAAAAAACAAAACACTTTAAGGTCCACTTTAAGAGGTTTGCAAATATTTTCAATGGATCCTTGTTCATGGTGATGCTGACTATTAGAAATTTCAAGTTCAAGATACTTTTTTCAAATAATTATTATTACTATTATTTTAAATAAGTCACCTCACCGTCAAAGTCATCAGGGCAAATGGAATCATTTCTCCAATTTCAAAATAATTCCTTAAGAGGTTTGCAACATTTACAATAGATCCTTGTTCTATTATATTTATTATACAATTATTATATATAAAAATGACAGTATGTGTGTGTGTGTGTGTGTGTGTGTGTGTGTGTGTGTGTGTGTGTGTGTGTGTGTGTGTGTGTGTGTCATTTTTTGTTTCCAGCATTGTTAGTATTTGTTCTTATTATGTAGAGCTGTAGAACATGGGGAACGCCAGTTGAAAGAACTATAATCATTGTTAGACAAAAAAGACAAAGACAAAAAACATGTAATAGTACATTTATATAAAATCCAGATTTTAATCCACATTGCTCTGTGGGGGCAGCCTTGGTGGAAGTTAGCTCTCCCTGAGTGCTTTTCACATCATTATTTTTGTCTTTAAATGGTGCGTCTCCTGTTCTGTGTTATAATATAAGGTTTCAGGTGTGTACTAGGGTCAGATGTCTGTGTTTATTATGGTGTAATAACAAAGAACGACAGTCTTTTTTTTAGGGGTACGGGGTACGTCAGATACATACAATGATCGGTGATGATGGTAAGTGATGGCAGTTCTGGGTGTGGTGCAGCAGAGCGGAGGACACAGACCCAGGAGATGGGGAGAGCAGAGGGAAGGTGCCAGGGGCTGGACTGACAGCCCATAATTACGGATCATTTTCAGTTCATTAAACCATGGAATATGAACAGCTCTGACAGTAAGGCAAGGGTCCTGATTAATAATGAACCCCCAACTCCCCAACCCCCTCTAAAATATACAAGCACACAGATAATATAACACAAACACAAGACGGCTGAGTGAAACACAAACATACACACACATTTTTCCCCAAAAAAACTGCTCAAGACAAATAGTATTTAACACAATATACAACTGAAGATACACATGATGCTTGCATGCATTATTCATGTGTATATGGATAAAAATACAGTAAACATCCCTTTTGAACCAAAAACTTCTAATTTTCCACTTTGCTGTGGACAAAGGGAGCTGTCCAGGAAAGTGGTGGTGCTGAATTCGAACTGAGCACACTTCACACTCTCTATTTGCCTTCTCCTTACCCGTGCCTCTCCTCCTCCCTCTCCTCCTCCTCCTTTTCCTCCTCCTCCTCCTCCTCCTCGCTGGCTGCCTGTCAGAAGGCCCACAGTCTCCTTTGAATTCCTACACCGGCACCCTGCCACGATCAAACTTAGAGCAGCTCCCACCATGAAATATTTACCACACAGAGGGGACATAGTCAGTCAGTTGTTGATCGAGAGGCTGGTTCAAAGGTGCAGCATAAAAGATAGAGTTGGAATATGAAGTAGGGGGAGCTGAGATTCGGTCATTTCTACCACAGAGAAAACGTGACTATTCAGCATTTTATTGAGTGGATATGTTATTGTTTTTTTCCGCTAGGATTAATATTGCATCATTTTCTTACAGTGGGAGGAATAGGAGGAAGCCATACAGATACATAGACACATATTCTGTCTCTAAAATCAGTCCCTGCAATGAATACACTAATATATGAAGTGCCCTTTGTGCACAGTAGAGAGAAACCTGACAGTGTTGCGGTGTCAAAAGCAAATACTGCCATTTACGTAAAAGGTTCCGTGTGTCAAATCTAGTATCATTTATTTATTGTCATAAATGTAATCACCAAAAAAAATGGTTTGGTTTTTATAACTTTAACAGTCAACAACTCTTTTGCTGTTTCAAAATCAGACGGAATGTGTGTTCCCTGCTGTGAAGCAGAAGGTTATTATGCAAGCAAAGAAGAACAGCTCCGCCCACATAAACCTAATTCATATACCAACAAAGAAGAAGAATAAATGACGACCATAAGACGTGACTTTGGTTATCATCCTGTCAAATATCTTGTGGCTTTTCAGTAATTTCACCTACAATTAACATTGCATGGGTCATGAGGTTCAAATCCCGTTTGGTCGAGGACCTTTCTGCATGGAGTGTGCATGGGTTTTCGTCAGGTCCTCTGGTTTCCTGCCAAAAACATACTTTAACCCTTTAAGGTACTACTCAACCATTTGGTCGACCAAACTTTAAGTCACTAAATCTCATTGAAAAATGCATCAAGCTGAACTCACTCACACTTAATGTTGTACTTGATGAATTACGCAAACCAGGTTTAATTATGAACAGACGTCTCAACCGTTTGGTAGAGGCCAGTATCTGAAATACTCCAAGGTTTAATTGAAAAAAAAAATATATATATATATTGATTGTCGTTATTGTGATCATAAGCAAATCAAATAAAAAATGCAAAGAAATAATTGCTTTTTTCTTGGTGCGTACCATAAAGGGATGGTTTAAGGACATAAAACATAACCTTTCCGCAAATAAATGATCTATCTGACCGTATCTGATGTTATGAAATGACCATGGGGACGTGACAGAACATGTACATCATATACTACAGGATACATTCATAGTCTGTACTGTAAAACATGTGGCAAATCTGCAGCTATATTTATTTACTACCGTAAATGACAGCTTCATCGTCTGGCACAAAGAGTTCAGTACTTCTATATTAGCCAATGAGTCTTTTATTTGTTATATTTTATTGTGTTTTTGTCACATCATCATCAAATTATGGGCCTTCTGTTATTGTTTTGATTGAGAGACCCCTGGTGGCCCCTCGTGCATATGTCATTTATCACTTCCCCCCCTTGCGAACCCCAATGTTTAAGCTCTGACTGGATTTATTGCTTCTTTACAAGGTGAAGTCAAGCATCTAATACAGACAAAAATATTGTGTGTGTGTGTGTGTGTGTGGGAGGTGGGGGATCTGAAAACTTTAACCTTGACTCTGTCAAAGCTGCGACTCAAAAATAGAAAATGCTAACGAACGTGTACTCCGCTCTTCTTCTCACTTTAACCTCTCGACAAACGCGGGATGCTCCAGAATAACGGTGCAGTTCAGCAGTGTGAAATCCCATCTCTGCCGTTTCGTCACTGTTATTTGCAGGTGTCGCATCACTGTCACTGGCACACGAGTCACACAAACACACACACACACCAGCAGCAGCAGCAGCAGCACCAGCAGAGCACGAGCCAGGATGGAGCTGCCTGGTCCCAGCTGGTCCCTGCTAACACATTCCACTGCACCCTAATGACAGCAGGCCCCCCCAGCCTCTGTGACCCCGGCCCTAACACCCCTTCATGGGGCCCCAGGGATCCCGCAGGACCAGGACGGGTGAGGAGGAGGAAGCAAGGAGGGAGGGAGGAAGAGAGGGGAGGAGTGACACAGATGAGGGAGGACATTCCAGGTGGTGGGACAGCTCTGAGGGAATTGGAAGTCATGAATATATTAACTGACAGGAGGGGGGGGGAGTAATGAATTCAAATTAAATTATATGTGCTGAGCACCACGAGAAGACGAGCGAACACGCCGGGGATATTTCAAGGGGGCTGACATAATTACACCTTTCAGAATTTGATAAAATGGGAAATGTGTGTAAGACAATCAAAGAGCGTTCAAAACACAGCTGCCAAGTTTGTGCTACACTTTTTAAAAGTTGCGGACGCCGTTAGGAAAACACAATTTACTGGGTATTGATGGTGTTTGTGTAGACTTTGACGAAAAAAATTCAAATTACAAATCAATGATTTGTAGGAAGTTGTATTCTCAAAACCATAATAATATTATGGTTTAAAGAGAAATCTGAATATTATATAATTCAATCCAACTTTATTTATAAAGCACTTTAAAAAACCAGAGACATCAGAGATAAATAAATAAAACAAATAAAACATACATACAACATGAAGGGGTTCTTGGTGGAACCCTCCAAAAGGGTTCCAGGTGGAACCTTTATATGTTCTACTTGGAGCCAAAAAAGGGTTCTCCAATGAAGAATCTTATATGGTTCGACTTAGCACTTTTATTTCTAAGAGTGTATAAGGCAGGGGTCTCAAACTGGCAGCCCGGGGGCCACATGAGGCCCCCCCACTTAATATCATGTTATAATGAAAACATGGCTCACGACCTCACCGTCTTTTAAACACAGTGTGTAGCTGAGGCTCAGCTGCCAGAGAGGTGATAGAATATAATATATGTTTGCTAGCAATGTTTTTTATAACAGTAATAATAAGAGATTTGGTCATAATTATCCCATTATTAATGGGATATGATATGGTGTGAATTTTAATTACAGTTGTCCACACTATTATTTATGTAATTTAAAATAAATATATCTTTTTGATATTAATACATTAAGTTTGCATCATAAATAGTATTATTAAGTATAAATTTGATATCAAGGTGCAATATTGTGAATTAGTTCTCGAGGCCGGTCCCCTCTTGACCACAATAGATGTGCATTGGCCCCCAGTGCATTTGAGTTTGAGATCCCTGGTATAAGAGGAGAGTTTTGACTGATTGTGGGAGGCTCAGTGGCCTTGGCGGTGGGTTTGCACTCTCTGAGTACTTTCTCTAATTGCCTGTGTAAACTAGGAATTAAACAAATTAATCAAATAATCAATAAGTACTAAATTGATCACCAACTTTGATAATTTAAGGGAGTTTTAAATAGAAAAAGACATTGTAAGAACATCATATACTCTTTTCTTGGCCCTAACCTTAACCTCAATCTCTGACTTCTACTTTACCCAGTTGAAAGCCTGAAAGCTGCATCTCTTTCAGACACAGGAGGAAACCTTGTGTGTGTCTGTAAAACTACGCTTTGGCAGAGCGTAGCTGTATGTGACACCCTTGGATGAGAAAGTGTTGAAGAAGAACAAGTTTAGCATTAAATGTGAAAAAAAAAATTTTTCTCTGTGACCGTAAACTCAATCTCCTTGGTTTGTGGACAAGTGAAATAATGTTAGGATGTCAACGCAGCCTTATAACCAAGAAAATGCTGTCCTTCAGAGTGGTAATCCCATGTGTTTTCTTATCTACAGTAAATTAACCAAGCTTTTGTAGTATAGGCTTCTCTTCTGGCCTAATCCCATTGATGTTGGTTATATTCCACACCAAGGATTTGGACCTTATGTCTGTGGTAACATGGCTGACCTCCACAAGCCAGGAGGTGAGAGGGACTGCAGCTGTCTCCCTGGGCAGAAACCCCCCCCGCCGCCCTCCCTCCTCTCCCTCCTTCCTATCCCATCACCCACTTTGTCCGTCAGACCGTTATTCGATTTGCCAGGGGCGACTGTCAGCCCAAAAAAAGCCCAAAAATCCTCTCTGCTATAGGTGACCAGAGGGCAAAAAAACCATGGGATGATGATTGAACAAAAACAATTAGGACAAGCAGCCGCTGGAATTGTCCCAGACAGAACAGAGGCTCTATGGCAGGAAGGGAGAGGATAAGTCTTCGGTTTCTTTCTCCCTCTTATTCACTAAAACCCCCAAAAACCTCTTCTTAAGCCTGAGGCAAAGCAGCAGAGGAGAAGCTCCCCTGCCTGTTGTCCAGCTGATCCCTTCAAACAATATCCCTGAAATCTGCTGAGTATTAGCTCGTGCATACGGACCTCACTGTTTAACAGCGAGACAAATAAACTGTAGCTCAGTGTCAGCTCCTCACAGCAGGACCATTGTATAGATTCAGCTAAAAAAAACAGTTGGCTTTTCTCGTCGAGGGAAAGTTCAGGGGACAGAAGACGTAAGAATGTATTCATCTCACCATTAGAGAGCCTTTTCTGGCTTGAAAATATTTACAAGATGACACAATCTGAACTCCTGTGTGCGGTGCCGGGATGTAAAAATCACCTGGGATTTTTGGTGTTGGAGAGAAGGGGGGGTTCACAAACTTTAGTTCCCAGCTGGAACTATGGAATTATTCCTGCGATAACGGGGAGTTGACCAGGCGGAGATTTGATTGGCTGAACCTTCTGTCCCTGATGGCAGCCATGTTATCAGCCACATACTCTACAGCAGAGGTGTCAAACTGGCAGCTCGTGGGCCACACGTGGCCTGTCAATGGATTAAATGTGGTGATGATTAAATATCATGTTAGAGTGTTTGAAGAAATAGAATAATGACCGAATATCATAAATAAATAAATAAAAAACTTTAGATTAGGGAACACATATTCACCATTAACTAGGTGCTTACTAACATATATAAGTCGCATACTAGCCCTAGTAATCCTTAAGCACGTATTAACACCTTATGCTACATAACCTTATTCTACCTCTATTATGACATGAATTAAGATTTTTCCTACATAAGCTGCTAATACATGCTTAATATTTACTAATAAAGGGCTAGTATGCGACTTATATGCATGTTAGTGAGCGCCTAGTTAATGGTGAATATGTGTTCACCTAATCTCTATTGTGTTATAATTTTAAGCGACTGAACAATGAGTAATTTACTCTACATCGCCCCCTCTTGACCAGACTAGACACTCATTGAGTCATTGTTGATAATATATCAAAACCAGACACAACTATCCCTGTTAGGATCCTGACTTTATTCAGTTTTAAATCGCCGTTTACAACGATTCATTTCATTTCCCATGTATAGAATTGTTTCAAAGCTAGTCATCCAATCATACACCACATAAAACATGCTTTAATCTAGTGGAAAATGTGGCTAAAGTGTCTATAAACATTCCCAATTTTGTTCTGTTTCAAAGTGTTAATATGCGATAAATGCGAGCACAATCTACGAGCACTGCTCAGGATGTGTGTGTGTGTGTCGCTCTGTTAATTATGGATTCTGAAGACCAATTAAAAACCACAGTCACACTGGGCTTTGTTTCAGGGGTTTTCTATTATTCGGTGAGACGCCGTGATAGGAAAAGATACAGCGCGAGGCGGACGGAGATAAAACGTAGACTGAGATGACGCCAGGGATAAGCAGTTATCTCAGCTTTCACATGCCTTCAGCTTTGTCCTTCCCTTACCCTCCTTCTGCACTCTCTCTATCGCTTTCTATCACCTTTAGATCTCTTACAACTAATCTGTTTTTCCCTCAAGCCCATGTCCTCGTGTCCTCTTAGAAAATAACATGCTTATTTATTTTTGCTATGTTCCATCCCATATCTCCCTATCGCCTCACACCTCCTTTCATTGTATATAGTGTATAGTAGCTTTATTTCTGTTCTTCTTATTATTATTAATCGCCATATTATTGCTTATTTGTTTAAGGATTTGGTCCATTTTGTAAATAAATGAATACAGATAAAGATATATTCTTGTATTATTGTTTATAATCCTAGACGCAGATGAAAAATTAAGACAAAAATTGGATAGAATGGTGTGTGTGCGTGTGTGTGTTGCAGATTAGGAGGTGCGAGACAGCAGATGGGTGCGTCTAAAAAAGCCCCAAGCTCCCATCACCAATCAGCGATTGCGGGCTGGGATTGATGTTGATGCGCCAAATTATTTCATTAGTACAGATGAAAACTGATTACAAGTTATCTAAACTGTGCCACAGTGTATGTTTCAAACAAGTCGTACATTTTTTTTCTCTTCCGTGGCGTCGCGGCGTCGTCGCTGGTAATCGGGCAAAAAAAAAAGAAGAAGGAAGAAATGAGTGAGGAGTGGAGATTTCAACAAGACAGCTGCTCGTCCAACCTCATCTTTGCCTCATAAATAAGTGCACGGCCATATCTTGCTGTGTCAGTTGTGTGTGTGTGTGTGTGTGTGTGTGTGTGTGTGTGTGTGTGTGTGTGTGTGTGTGTGTGTGAGAGACAGATGAACACGGACCAGTGTAGAGCAGAGTGGCTGATGACAATGACAGGACTTGATGAGCAGATATAGCCCCGCTGCTGATGCCCTGACCATATGGTATTGTTGTGCCTCCCCCTCACCACCACAGATGGTGCCCGCAGCAACACAACACAACAGAAAAACCTAAGCCATTGTTTTACCAGTAGCAGTCATAATAAGGGGCAGGAGGGAGAAAGACGGAAGAAATAATTACTTCTGCAGCCAGAAGAGAAATCTGTCCTCCTTCAGGAGCTGGTGTCCAGAAGGGAAGATTCCTGAGAGAAAGTAGCCAGAATGGCTCGTTTGGTAATTGACTGATATGGTAATGAGTGCCTAATTATACCCGGTACATGGGCGCAGAGGGCCGCCTACACACTGACTGCCCCATGACCCGCTTTCTGACAAACTGTCACTTCATCTCGCGACATCACTCGAGGGCTGATCAAATATGACCCTGAAATAGACGAGCGATAATGTACACACACAGTGGCAGGAGTTGGACACACACACGTATTCACACTCACACATGCGTACACGTACAGTACATTTGCAAGTGTTAAAAACACACCAACCGTGTGTGTGTGTGTGTGTGCGTGCGTGTGTGCGTGCGTGTGTGACACAAACAAAGGCCGCTTCATGCGCTGCCAGCTGGTTCTTCAATAAAACCTGAGTCATGACAAAAAGCAGCATTGGTATTATGCAAATCCGTATTCTTGTTCCTGCTCAGATTTGGTGCACTAACACACTGTTTTATAAATGATTAGCCTTAAAGCACACAAAAGAATTTCATATTTTGCTTCTCTTTTAATCAGTATTTTCAGTTTATTTATTATAGGTGTGATATGTTAGTCATACCCAGAGACCCAAGCCTTTACGATTTAAGATTTATCAAATAAAATACATATATCTCTTTTAAACGGCGTCAAAATAATATAACAGAAGGTGTTCTGTGTTACAGAAGGGCCCGTAAATAACTATCAGAAATGTGCAATAATGTGCATAAATTTGTCACACTTTTTATTGAGGATTTGGTCACATAACTTGAAACCTACTTTTGGGTTCTTTAAAAAAGAAAAAAAAAGAAAGAAATACAGCTCCAATTGTTTTCTGGCAAGTTCATTCAAAATGTTTGGCATTGTTCGAAAAGGTATTCATGAAGCCAAAACATCTGGTTTCGTTGTTCCGACGGTGATGTGAGTGGTATTCAAACTCACCCCCGCGGGGATGCCAAATTAAAGGCCCCCGTTGATCGAGGAAAGAGGAAAACAAAAGGAGTTTTACCTCCATGGAGCCTCCTAAACTGAGAAATAAGACTTGAATAAAAATGTACTACTTTGTTATGAGTTTGTAGTGCGTAATTTGAACTAGACTTTAAAACCTATAGACAAAGCCAGGTTAGTATTTCCTCCTAAATAAAGTCTATAAGACAGTGTTTATATGATTATCTCCTCCAGTTCTTGACATGGAATTATTTCATTGAATCCAACTTTGTGTGCTGTTCCTTTAAGGTTCAAAATAACTCTATTTTTGAGCAATTATTTGATATTGTGCCTTCAGGAAACACCTTCTTCACCTGTACTGTAGTCTCAAGTTGGTTACAGGAGAAATTTTATGATGTCTTTTACAGTTTACACATTTTTAAAACATTGTTATTTTCAAATGGCAGTGTAACTTCCTGGTAAAAAAATAAGGTTAAATAAGAAAAGAAATGAAGCTTCTCTTCACTCTTAGAAATAAAAGTGCTAGGTAGAACCATATAAGGTTCTTCGGCTTTTGGAGGGTTCCAACGAGAACCCTTTTAAAACCCTTTATTCAGGAAATGGGTTTTAAAGGGTTCTCTGGATCAAAATGGTTCTTATTCCAACCATTAGTGTTACCAAGAACCCTTGAAGAACCCTTTCTTCAGGAAAGGGTTTTTCAGAAGCAAATGGTTCCAGGTAGAACCTCAGCCCTTGTAGAAGAACACTTTTGGAACCCTTATTTCTGTAAAATGCTTAAAACCCATTTTTACTCTTTGGCTTGGTTCCAGGTAGAACCTCAGACCCTTTCAGAACCCTTATTTCTAAGAGTGTACAGTGATATTCTTATTCACAACAACTTGAAGATCTCAGCACATACAGATATATGTTATTACACATGTTATGTGGACATATGCGAGCACGCCCTCCCCTTTTCCAACACCCCTTTCGCCCATTAGGCAGGCAGATTCACAATAGATCCTTGTGTCTGAGCGACGTCTCGGTAACCTCCACAATCTGTGAACGCGTCCTCTCTCCAATCTGGAGTGTGAAGGTTAAGTACCAGAGGAAAAAATAAATAAAGGAAAATCCCTCTAACATATGGCAAATACAGCGTTAAACAGCATTCAGCTCATTCTGCAAAAGTCTCCACATTCCCTTCCTGATGTCAAGGTGAAAGAAGCAGTAATGACTTAATAGGAACAACATTTTCTGAATAGAAATTGTGAAAATAGCATCTTTTGTGTTGCAATGATAATAATTTGAACAGTTTTTACGTATAATTATACCAACTTTGTTTATTGTTTCACTCGTGGAGCCTTTAATGTGTTTCCCTCTCTGTTGGTGCTTGTCCTTACCCTGGCTCCCTTAGACCACTATGGTCATCTGGGTCAGGACTAAACATAGGGAAGCTGCTTTGAGTTTCTATACTGCAAATAGTGCAGGTCTGTGTTTATATAGTGCTTTTCTAGTCTTGATGAGGGGTCGTACCTATGTTCCCCGGGTCCTATGTTCCCCGTTTTTCCCAAAAAAGGTCCTATGTTCCCCACTTTGTGGAAGCCTGGGTGTGGAGCTCCAGGGTGAAGGGTTAGGGTTAGGGTAAGGGGAAGGGGTAGGGTAAGGGGTAGGGCCCTATGTTCCCCGGGTCACATACAAAGCGGGGAACATAGAACCCTTTGGGTGAACAGCAGGGAACATAGGACCCTTTTTTAGCGAAAGGGTCCTATGTTCCCCGGTCACATACAAAGCAGGGAACATAGGACCCGGGGAACATAGATACGGTCCCCTCGATGACTACTCAAAGGTGCTTTACATTAGGGCTTTTGCCTTTTGCCCATTCACACATTGTTCATACCATTCACATGCAGCCGCCAGCAGCAACGTGGGATCAATATCTTATCTCATTCAAAACGGAAAGTCCAGTTCGTTTGGGGAGATATGAACACGCAACCGAAATCTGATCCGCACCAAAGAAGCAAATTCTGGTCCGCCTAAAACATTAGTCTTGGTTCGTAACCCTAACCCGAACCCAAATTTCAGGAAGCGGGCTACAACGCATCGCATTGTGGGTAAACACAACCAGAGAATACACGCAGGTAGAATTGAAACGAGTGTAGTGGAGACTATTAGGTGTTAATACGACTTAAGACATGGCATGTACTCTAGCGGAGCTGGGAATTGAACCCATAACCTTCAAGTTGCTCCAAAATCAATGCATCTGTGTGTGTGTCTGTAACAGGCGTATCTCGCTGACCGTTAGTCAGATCACCCTAAGACTTTGTATATGGGTTGAGCATGGCCCGATGGTGTGCATCCATGATTTTTCATTTTTTGGAGGAATTTTAATTTTCGCTGATTTATCACCAGACAGGCAGCGGCTCATCAGCAGCAGCTGTGATGCGAGGAGGTGGGAGTGAAGAGGCTGTCCTCATGGTGCGTGAGACATTTTCACATGGTTCACCACAGAACATGGTGTTTTACTGAAACAACGAAGTTGGTGTCCATTCATCCAATAGGCGAGTACATATTTATTTTGCATTAGCATGCTACTACTTTGCGGCTAACTTGACAAACCTATTTCCAAAGGTAAACTTGCAAGGCTACGGTTAGCATTAGCGTAGGGCTAACATAATACAAACACTGAGCAAACCTCATTAGGCACAACGCAAATTCAGTCACAACATCTAGCTACGCTAATGCTAATCGAAAATGAAAACATTTGTGTTGTGCCTAATGAGGTTGCACAGTGTTTGTATTATGTTAGCCTTTCCGTTCCTTATCATGCATTACCATAACTGAAAAATCTTCTTCAGCTTCCACTATAGGAATACATACTTCCTACGGGCACTGCACTAGTTGTTTTAAATATAGCCTGAAAACCGACCTGTTTGCCACTGTGTTGTAATACAAATTAAAAATTCTAATCACTGCTTCACCTCAACAGTAACTGGAACTGTTCATTTTTTCCCCCCCTCTCTTCCTTTTACCTCTCTAATTATATGTTTTATTGTGTTTCATCATGCCTTTTATATCTTTTATGCTGCTGTATTTCTCTTTCATTTTATTGTAAAGCACTTTAAAAAAAAATGCCTTGTTGTTGAAAAGGGGAGGCACAAATAAACTTGCCTTGCCTACGATATTCCAAGGATGATGTGACTTTGTGCTGTTTGTGCCCTATTTTTTATGTATGAACATATATATATTTCACACTTTCATGTGATATTTGAACTTGTTTTTATACTTGCATTTGTTGACATGTGTTTGACAGGAGGGAGGGTTTGTACTGCTTTATTACATCTTCTGTCGGACATTAAATTAAAAGACCTTGTTTCTTTGTATGCATCACGTGTGTGATACTTTATTTATAGATTGAATCCACACCTATACGTGTACATAAACATATACACATTATCTTTTTCATAGTGCGGCTGGTAGCAGAAAACCAGGTGCAAATAGTCAAATTAATGATGACATGACAGAGTTCCATTTAGCTTCCTCAGTGTCATGACCAAGAAAGCTGTTTGTGTTTAGTTGTTGTCTTGTATCAATGTTGTCTTGTTTCTGTTTTATTTTGAAATTTCACTCTCCTCTGGTTTCAGGTAGCTTGTGTTTTTCCCTCCAGTCTTGATTGTCTGATTATTTCCACCTGTTCCCCATTACCGTGTGTATATTATGGTCTGCGTCTCTCTTTGTCTGTTGCCAGTTTGCCTTGTGAGCTAGAGAATCAGTGTAACCTTGTGCCTCTGTCTTGTGAAGTTTTTGTATTTATTTGCTACTTTGTGGAGCCCTTTGTTTTTGCTCAAAGTTTCTCCCCCGAAAGAGTGATTTGTTTGTTAGCTTTAGCCCTGTGTTTTGCTAGTAGTTTTTCCCTCGAAAGAATGATTTAGTTTGTTGGCTTTAGCCCTGGTTTTTGCTTGTAGTTTTTCCCTCGAAAGAAGGATTTTGTTTGTTAGCTTTAGCCCTGTGTTTTGCTAGTAGTTTTTCCCTTCTTGGGGATGTTTTTTTCTTGGACTTTGAAAATAATAGTTTTTTCGCTTCCTCTCCCGAGTCGTGCAATTGGGTCCAAGTCCTTGTCCAGGTGTGACACTCAGTTCCAGAATTCACTGTCGCATTGTCCCGACTTCCAGGAATTGAATCAAGCTAT
The DNA here is from genome assembly GCF_963457635.1 of Microchirus variegatus. Lineage (NCBI taxonomy): Eukaryota > Metazoa > Chordata > Actinopteri > Pleuronectiformes > Soleidae > Microchirus > Microchirus variegatus. The sequence continues at coordinate 26,013,478 of NC_139807.1, forward strand.
CGGTAACACTGATCACAATGCTAATTTTTATTTATCTTAGGCTAGAATGAGCTGAAAGTGCTAATGTGGTACATTTGTTGATTTACATGTTATGGTTTGGTTTTATTTTATTTCTATAATTTGTCACCCTTATGATGATGTCACCTTTTTGATGTATTATTCTGAACTGTTGTCTGTTTGTGTTTTTGGTTTTTTTAAACGGTACAACTGGTTAACTGCACAAAAGCTGAGAAGGCTAACATTGAGAAGACTTAGGTTAAGTTATGAAAGTGAATAAACTCACACATAAATTAAACTTGAGCTCTTTTTTGTCGTTTACAGGTTTATCATTCAGGACTAAAGTAATCGTTGAAATTTCGATATGATTTAAGAGTTTCCACTCTTTCAAATTTTCATCATTTTGTGAATAATTAAAATAAAAAACTGATTTGAGGCAGCAAAGGCTTTGAGGCTTTTTCTGCCTCTGCAGTTTATGATTCGGGGTGGTCATTCAAGTCAGGGTCATGGTCGTGATGTAGATGGAGCTGACAGTCAGAGCTCACAGCTGCTCTAAGAAGCTGCTCTCAGAGAATCTGATGAAGGTTTAATACATCACTGGACCATGAGTCACACATGTGATCCAAAGTATAAAGAAACTTGAATGTTAGAAAAAGAATTCTAACATACTGATGGGGGATGTAAAATTCAAGGTAAAAAATACCAAAAATGTTTAAATCTACAAATGTTTGCAAGATCGAACAAAACAGTTTCCATATTTACATTTTCCATAATCTTAAAGTTTTCTCTCTGATTTACTGTTTAATTATTATTGTTTTGTTACTTCATATTTATTCTTGCTAACTTTATATTCGTTATATCTGTCATTTGTTCATTGAAATTATCAGCAAAAAAACAAGATGGTTCCGGCAACAGTGATACATTTGAAAGTATTGCAGTACTGAACATTGTCCTATATGCATTTTCCTGTGTCTATATTGCATATAATGACACTCTGGTCTCTTATGTTCTTCTTATATTTTTATTAAATAATATTTTATTATTTAAATGTTTTAACTGTTTTTGCACCAATGACCAAAACAAAAGCTTTACTTGGCAATAAACTGTTCTTATCAACTAATTAACAATACTATTTTGACATCTGACACTATAACTTGTGAAAAAAAAGTATCTGAAATATGTTTGTTCAGTGTACATTACTACATGGAAGTTGGCTTTTTTACTCTTACTGAGATGAATTAAAGGTGCCATATGTAAGAATGTGGCCAAAAACGGTTACTACATTCAAATTCAAAATACCGAGGTCTTTTAGGCTTTGATTTCTGACGTAACTGGCAACCCGTGGTTGCTCAGCAGCTGAGACTCTACTGACTGCAATGATTGGTAGACGGTGGTAGGTGGCGCCACATGACGCCAAAACATGATTTGAAAACATAAACATGATTTGCATGGTCTGCAAAATAGTTGTTGTTGGTGAGTTCAGTTTGTTATATGAACATTATTCCTGAGTCTCTGTGACATATTAGGAGGATTTTATGGCCAGTTGCTTTAGATTTATTACATCATGCACCTTTAACAAATGCCCTTAATTAACTTATTTGAACACAACCAGGACTGTTTTACTAAAACTAAAACAGTGTTAGACACAGAGTAGGATTTTAATATGAAATGACACACTTGCGAGCAGGAAGGGTGATACTGGATCCTGGCTGGATGTTCAGTTGAAAGGAAGACAGGAAGTGAGATAGATGCATAGACTGAAACAGAAAAGGAAACAGAGACAGACAGATGGGGGGTTGGTGGGATGGGACCTTCCTTGTCATGTGGCGTATGATCATGTATCACTGGTCAGCGTGCTGGGTCAGACCCTCGCAGTATCAGTCCACGCAGAAAGCCCACCACTGTCCAGATGGCCTCGATCCAACAGGTGGTCCTACAGTGGGGGTGGGGGCTGGGAGATCTGACATCTGCCATCCACAGCTAACCTCACACACACACACACACACAGTAGCAGTTTGTAGCAACACCTTTTTTCCCGGCTCCCTCTTCGACATACAGTGAGATGTCGGGTCCCTGCAGCTCAGCCTCCTTCTGTCTGTCTGTCTGCTTCTTCTGTCAGATTTCACACTCATCTCACACGCTGCCGCTCAGTGTGTGCTCATTTCCATGGCTCAGCCTTCAAACAATGACAGCAGCTCATTAACATGTATTGTATATGGCCTTGGATTGTTGGCAAAGATTGAATGTTCTACGCATGGGGCCTTTTGTTTTTATTTCCTTGTCATCTGCGTGCCTTTGTAGCTGTTTGTGCAACATGTAATGTACAGCACTGCACTTAGTTTACTTTGTTTTCAATTAGTTTACTGATGTTTGTTTAATTGCTTACAGTATATAAGGGTCGCGCTATGTAAAAAGGGTGCTGTAAACCTTTAATCTCTTTTTTTAGGTGTGTGCAGAAAATACAAGCCATGAAATGACTATTTTAGATATTTACACTACCATTCAAAAGTTTGGGGTCACTTAGAAATGTCTTATTTTTGAAGGAAAAGTACTTTTTTTTCAATGAATATAACATTACATGAATCAGAAATACACTCTATACATTTTTAATGTAGTAAACGACTATTCTAGCTGCAAACGTCTGTTTATTAATGGAATATGTACATAGGTGTATAGAGGCCCATTTCCAGTGTTCTAATGGTACATTGTGTTTGCTAATGGCGTTAGAAGGCTATTGGATGATTAGAAAACCCTCAAAAACCCTTGTGCAATGATGTTAGCACAGCTGAAAACAGTTTTTCTGGTTCTTTGACCAAAGGGCAAAATTATTATTTTGAATAAAAGTCATTATTTCTAATCTTGTCAACGTATAGACTATATTTTCTAGTCATTTTGCAACTCTTTTGATGAATAAAAGTGGTAAACACAAAAAAATGTGTATAGGTGACCTTATACTTTGGAACGGTAGTGCAACTCAAGTAAAAGTACCACTATTTTGATGAAATTTTACTTAAGTGCAAGTAAAAGTACTGGTATGTGCTCAAGTTAAAGTAAAAAAGTAATTTGTTTAAAAAAAGTTACTACTTTATTGTGTTGTGCAAAAAGGACAAGGGGAAACAAATCTCACGTGAATTGTTTTTAATAAAAGGCTAACCTTTACAAATTAGAAGCACTGACAAAATAAAACATGTAAATGTACATAATGTATCCGTCAAATCGGGTTGAAGGTCACAAAATGAACACCAATTCACCTCATCATTCATTCACTTACCCATGCAGGAATTTGTTTAATTTAAATTCAGGCCAACTACTCGTGTAGTTTAAAATGTAGTGAAGTACAGTACTTCCAAAGAAAACTTACTTAAGTAAAAGTCAAATTACAAATTGTAAAAGTTATTTAAGTACTTTTCTGTACACAAAAAAATATACTCAATTATAGTAACGCAAGTTTTTGTACATTTTTGACCCTTTAATCTTCAAACAGGATTGTTTTGTTTTGATGAAGACTTTCACTCATATTAAGACGTATTCACAGGGAATGTGAACAAATGGAAAAACGAGAAACAAATTCCGATTTAAATGTGTGTATACCTTACATATATTTTTTGACGCACAAGTGACTTTCATGTGCACTTGAAAACAAAGTCTGTCAGAGAGTAAAGTGAGCTGTGGCAGCAGGGTCTACAGGTTACGTCTGAAATGAGACCAGACAAAGTGTGAGTCCAAGACGGCAGTGACAGAGGATGTATGAGGGTTCAGAGGAGAACTCGGCGTAAAAGTTGAATTATTCATAACACGTCATTGCCATTCTTTCCTGCCGCACTGACAGGTGTGTGTGCGTATAGGCCATGTGTACCTGGATACACACACACACACTAACTACAAAGGGTGGGAGGTGCTTGAGGATGAGAACAGGTAATTTGTTCCTATGCGTGCATGCGTGCGTGCGCGTGCGTGCTTGCATGTGTGTGTGTGTGTGTGTGTGTGTGTGTGTGTGTGTGTGTGTGTGTGTGTGTGTGTGTGTGTGTGTGTGTGTGTGTGTGTGTGTGTGTGTGTGTGTGTGTGTTTGAGAGGCCGCCTCGTTAGCACCACAAGTGTATGGCTAAATTAGTCTTGTGGATCCATCCATCACACCTGCTCACAGACACCGTCAGTCTGTCTATACCATGAACCCTGTATATGTTCTGTTCTGGATGTGGCTGCACATTTTTCTTCTTCGAGAAATAACAAAGACAGCCACTGGATATTCAAACGTAATTAGAATGACAGAGTAGTCGTGTCAGTATTTTCCATTTTGATTCTACTACGTTGATTTAGTTGCTGCTATTAATTAAAGTACCCAAATACAAATTAGATTTCCCTTTGATCCAAAACAATATCATCATGCTAACTTGTACACGCAGAGCCATTTCTAAGGTCTCTGGAGGCCCAAGGCAAAGACAGACATTGGGGGCCCTCTTTGAAGCATCACAGTCTCAGTCTCACTCAGTCATCGCGATGACAGGTGGCCCGGTGTTGTCGAACAATTGGGAATCCGTTTTAGGTGGTATCTGATGCTATTGCTGTGTGTCTGTCAGTTTTCAACAATATCAATATTAAATATATTTTAAAAAATAGTCATTATCCGTTATTTTTTATTTTATTCTGAAAATCAGATTAACAGTTAGTTATCTGTTTTTTATCATTTCATTAAGAAAAACAAATGAACGTATGATACACAGAATTGAATTGCCAACTTGTTTTTATTTGAAGGTATTATTTGTCGAATATTCAAATTTTTCTAAACTTCAGCACATGGAAACAACTCAAAGTAATGCAGGGTTCACAGCGTGTTGAGCTAATAGGAGCAGCTAACGAAATGCATTCAAAGACCCCTGTATTTTTTCTGCAGGATCTATAGCATAGATCTCAAACTCATGGCCCTCCAATCTATTTAATGTAGCCCTCCAACCAATATCAAGTTATAATTAATTATTTCTGTATTTATTAATAGATTCATTTTTGCAATATTTTTTTGTGAATTTAACATTGTTCCAATTCATAACAAACACTTTTATTTTGAAATTCTGCAATATATTGTCACAGATCCCCCACCTCTACTGAACACTTGTCTTTTTTCTAAAAAGTTGCACTATAGTTTGTTTAACTGGGCCCCTCCTGACCAGACTATAATGCTCAATGGCCCCCAGCTTATTTAAGTGTGAGACCCCTGATTAGGAGCAGCTTCAAGATGCATTCATGTAACCTCGTAAATTTCAGCAAGTCTACAAACACAAAGTCCACTAACTAAATGCTTGCTGCTGCTGGAAATATTTTCTTTTTAAAAATTGGAATCAATAAAATAACATTTGTTTAGCCCATCATTCTTCAGTAAGAGGACTAACTCCTTCCCGTGTGCAGCCTTTCAAATGCTTTTGTGTCATGATTGTCTGTTAAGAAGGAAAGTTTAGCAAGTCAAAGTGGATCCAAGGTCAAGCTGCACTCGCAGCGCCCTCTGCTGGACCCGCATTCATGACTTTGTCGTCTCAAACAGGTTTTTATGGCTCAAAATATCATCTCAACCTCAGAGTTTGGGGTTAAAGTTGACAGCCCTAGTGCACTGTGATGTAAAATTACACATTTTCTCTTTTGTTCAAGGCAGCGTGTGATCTACAACCCTACACCAACTTCTGCTCCCAACAGGAAAAAGGCTGTCTAACGTGGAGACAAAGTGGCAAACATAGAATTGAGACAATGTATGTTAAGCAGGCACAGTCTTAATTAGGTGAGCCTTTTGTTAGGTGGCTAAAATCTGCTTTTCCTGGACTCCCTGCTGGCTGCCATATAATCTTACCAAGACTGAGTCTGCTTGCATTCTGCAGCACCTTCTAATTGCAGCTGTATGTTAAACAACCACACTTTAAAAAAAAAAATGTTTTTAATGTGTTTATTAGTTGTGACAATTCAGTGATTTTGAATTCTTTAAAAACCTTTTTCCATGAGTATCTAAGTATTGTTTCAACAATGATAATGGCTAATAATGAATAATTACTGCAATAATAATCATTACACACAGTGTAACAAAATAAAAAAAATATGTGAAAAGATTTTCAATTATTTTAGAATTTAAATATCTCTGTTTAAACTCTTTAAATGAAATTAAATAGTAAAACATATATTAATATGCAATTTAACTGTAAACTCTTTACATTTCAGTTTGTGTGTTTATTTATTCATCTACAGACTCAGTGAGCCAGAGTTTGAGCGTTTATTTTTCAAATTAAAGACATCTTTTTTTTTTTTTCTTCCACTGCTTCACATTCCTGCTGCATCTGCCCTAATAACCGTCCTTCATCGCTTTTTGCTTTGAATTGCTAAATTGTTGAGTCTCTTTGCTGCAGGCCTTTGATGTCTCTTTGCTCTGTCATCTCATCAAACTCAAAATGTTATGCCTCGCCATGTTTTCCCCCTGTTTTTTCACTCTTCCCTCCGTGTTGTTGCAGAGCTCAAAACAAAAGAGGAGCAAATAGGGTCGAATGAATGTGGACAATGGAGCGCAGAAGCGAAAGGTCGAAAGGTCACGACCTGTGTGGTCAGCTAGTATCAACGCGGTCTGCGCTGCCACCACCTCAACAGCTTGTTATTGCTGGTAAGGTCACTTCTGTTTGCCCTTTCATTTAGGCTCACACAGTAATCATGCAGAGTTTGTATAGAGACGCTATACAAACAAACGTATTTTCTTCTAATATCTTGACAAAGGTTAAACAAAATCCCTTGCTATCTTTTCCCGTATCGATCGGTGACATCGCGTGACCCTCGTCCAGTTTGCTCGCCGTCTCCCAGAGGCTCACGATATTGCTTTTGACCGGCGTCCAATAAACAAACAATTACAGGAGAAGGAGGACGAATCTGGGCTGAATTGCTTCATGATGGTGCAGCGTTTAATTTCTGATTTCACAGTCTTTTTGAAAGAGGGGATGTGAGGGAGGAGGATGGGGGGGGGGGGGGGCAAACCAAACAGCAGTCACTTTCCCATGGACACACACACACACACACACACACACACACACACACACATACCCAGTGTTCCTGAGCGTACTATAATTACGCCTGATGTCATGGCTCCCCATTTTCAATTTTATGTATAGATGTAATGCATTGTGGTGGCCGGAGGAAAACATCCATCTCTATCTGGGTTTTTACATGCTGCCCATAACTGAATTGCATATTGAATAATTCAATTTGCAGCCACATATATATAAATATATATATATATATACATATATATATATATATTTATTTTTTTAATCGCTGCACATTGTGGAGAGTGACCACAGTCTCAATACCCACCTAATGGATTGATTCAGTTATAGCAATGGGCAGGAGGCCTGTCTAACCACAGCCTCGCCATAAAGACCAACATTAAGCTATAACACAGATCAATACAAACCACTGGGCGGGGGGGGGTGTCTTGAGACAGACCAAGATGAAGACTTTACAAGAGGAAGTTATACATTCCTCCAATATAACAAGCGTTTCACCTCTGTTGTCTGAGTTTCTTTTACAACATTGCACAAATATTCTGCTAATGGAGAGTTTCCTGGCAACAAACTGAGTACACTGCACATTGGAATTGATTTTGTAGCCTTAGAACAGAAGTGTATGATGCAAACGAAGAAGAATGACATCCTTTCTTGTCTGGGAAGGCCACAGCAGTGAATATTGGACCTTTAAAGGGTCCATAGTTATAAGATATAGACAAGACAAGACAAGACAATTTAATATAACATAATAATAGATATAGATAAGATAAGATAGTCCTTTATTAGTCTCACAGTGGGGAAAGACAGCAAAGACAGTAAGGATAATAGATAATAAACATGCATTTGCATTGTTGACTTTCAAAAATTCTGAGCCTTGCTTCTGATGAGCTGACTTTTTTAGTGTATGTGTTGGTGTTGAAATGAGCCAGAAACACACAAACATCACATTTGAAATCCTGCCACTAGCCTCTGATACGAGTATATTTAGGCTTGGCAATTAGTTATTGGCAGTGTGCAGTTCCTCCACTGATTCAACATTTTGGTTTTCTAGGCCTGTTTTATCATCAGAAAGATACGGAAATCCCTTTTTCTACAATATTATCCCTTTAAAGCACATGCATTCAAACTTTTATTTATCAGTAGAAGTAGTAGTACTTTATTGTCATTTTGTTTTAAAGAGCAATGAAATGACATCATAAAAGTACTACAGTATTAAGATAAGTTAAGATAAGATATTGTAGAAAAAGTACTAGAAATGTGCTAATTTAATTGCCTGTTGATGTATAGAATAATTATTAATGTTAACACATATATGAATATTTAATTGTGTGAACATCATTATTGATGCCATTCATGTGTAAGTTGACGTGTGCGTGTGTGTGTGTGTGCGTGCGTGTGTGTGTGTGTGTGTGTGTGTGTGTGTGTGTGTGTATGTCCATATGGCAGTATAATGGCTGAGCTCATCCAGGTGCTGGTGGATCTAATTACTGCCTGTTATATACTGCTGCGTAGTTGTTATAGTGTGAAAATATCAAAGGTGGTGGATAACTGCAATAATATTATACACACACACACACACACACACACTCATACCACAAATAAATCCCAGTCACTCTCTCTGAAATACACTTGACTGTCTTGTTTCCTCTTTTTTGAGACACTCACACAAACACACACACGTGCACTCATTGTCCTGCAGTATTGTTCTGCGTGGCTTTTGTGTGTATCATTCACCCCCGGCCTAGATACATCTGCCAGCCCTTGTCTATTGTCCAGCAGCGTGCCACACAAACAGCCTTCAATTAGGCAGGCTGTCTCTTTTCTGTGGCAACATGATTGTTTTGGCCTGATCTCCATCGCAGCACCTGCTCCAAACATGCTGCGAGTCCTTTGATGGGGCCGTAACTTAACCCCTGTTCAAATTATCCAGTGATAAATATAGCGTGTGCCACAGGGGGTCATGTTCATGCTAATAATTAGTTCAATACGAATTAATCCACAGCCAACTGTGGAAGAGTGAGTCTAATAAGCCATTTTAATGATTTGGTATTTCTTTAATTCGGCATAGAAGCACTTTTGAATGTTCTTTGAATTTTACTTGCATTAATCGCAGTTGTTTATCTTTAGTGACAATAAAGAATAAATGATCTGATCACATTGCTCTGATTTATGCTGTTGTCCAGGACTTCTAATACTACTTCTAATTTTCACATAATGTGTCTATTGTTGAACAGAAGTGTTGGAACATTATGCGTCTGCTTCACCTGAAAACATGCAATACTATCAGACCTGACTGAGGGAGCATTTGCGTGTATGCACCAGCAGCGAAGTAGGAGAAGCAAACCTTCGTCTTGACATAAAACAAATCACGTTACCGGGTGAAAATCTGCAGTGTGTGAACTCATTTGACATCTTTTTAATATTTAGAAGCACTACAGATTTAAACAATAGTGATTATGACATTTGAAATAAAGAAACTCAAAGGACAAGTGGGATTTATTTCAATTATATAAATCATATTAGTGTGATTGTCTGTGATTTTAAGCAACTATCTATCACCTATCATCTATAGTTTCAGTCATGCAGCAATGATGTCTTGTCTTAATCTTTTTATTTATACATTTTTTGGCATTTTATCCATTTACGCCATTGTTGACAGTCACTTTTCTGTGACTTTCTGGTGTTTTATGAAGTTGTAAGTGAAGAAACATGTGAAAGTATACTGTAGGTATGGAATAAAATGCAACTCACTTGGGGTCAACTATGTGCTGTTAATACAAGGACATCACATTTGTGCATTTCCTCATTGTTACCGTGTCACTCACACTGGATCACAGGTAACCTTCAGCGGTAAGAAGCGTTCGTATCATAAGTTGACTTTTAAATTCCTGCTCTGAATGGTGTTCTATTCTGCCAAGGACATGTTATGTGCTCTCGGCTGATTATTTTCCTCAGTTTATCGATGAGTTGTTTTGTCCATGAAAGGTCAGAAAACACTGAAAAATGTTAAATCGGTGTCTCACAAACCTTAAAGTGACGACTTTCTCCGATATCTTGTTTCATTTAGTTTGTTTTTTTGTCACGTGGAGCGAAGAAACCGGAAAATATTCACATTTAAGAAGCTTAAACATCAGAGAACTAGTTTTAATTATTATCATACAGATAGATTGATTGTTTGTTTATGTTGACAGGGTAACTTTTACCGCTGTATTATACATTTCAATGTGTCATAAATGCATTGCCTCTGATATTGCACATAAGACACAGGCTCTGCTGAGACTTTGTTTTTCCTGCTTCAATAAAAAGTGCTCGGATAAATGCAGTAATGTGACTGATATTTGGCTTTAAAAAATCTATGGAACACAAGCTTTGTTCGACTCTCCCAACAAACACTGCAAGAGAGCACGGGGGGAAGTAATTGGACTATAAAAGCATGAGAGCTGTAAGGAGCAGTGTTCCCACACACACACACACATGCGCGCACGCACACACATGCACATGCACGTGCACACAGATAGAGACAGAACTCCACAAGCGCTGACTCACAGTATTGCACAAGTCTCTGACCTGCAGAAGGGTTATCGACCCATAGCTGATATAAGGGCTTCAATATTGGCTTCATGCAGTTTGCTGAGATCATAACACTTATTCTGCTACATTATTTTAACAATAATAATAATAATTATACATTTCATTTAAGCCATTAATTTTAAGGCCGTTCAAAGCGCTCAAGGTCACCTTACAGTACATTATTAAAAAACAGGAAGACACAATAAAAACAATGAAATACAGGTGATTAAAAATACAGATATCAAAGCTTAACTTCTGAGAACTTGAAGCAATAAAAAAAGCATAATAATAACATAATAATATCCACCTCATGAGTTTTCATTCTTATTGTAGTGACTTAATACTTGAGGGCAGTTACAAACCTTTATTTTCAATTAATAATTTATGGATTTATGAGCAAGCTTTCCTGAAGAGGAACACAATGTACCGAACAAACGAGAAAACACTCTGTTTTCACTCTCAAATAAGTGTTATGCAAATTTAATGCAAATCCACGCTGAATTACAGACACATAAAAACATACAAATTACAGCACTAGCCGAGTCGACTCGCGAGTGAAAGATAAGCCGCGTTCACACGTCTCTGCATCGTAATATGATTGTGAAAGGCGCCTGTGAAATATTCAAGTAGCAGCTTCAGCACGAAAAAATGGAATCATTGTTCCCATATGTCAACATGCGCTGATGTGCATTTTGTCGGCGCGTGGCGCAGAAGTCAATATTGTCCCGTGTACAAAAAGAAACTGTTAATCTGTCCTCAAACTTCATGGTTTAAAAGAACCGCAGCTAATTAACCACACACCAAAACAGGAATACATTTTAATATTGATCCCCTCGTGTCCCTGGTGCATTGTCTGTGTGCATACATATGTGTGTGTGTGTGTGTGCAGGCAAGAGTATGATTATGAATATTTTAAGAGCACATTTAACATGGCGAAGCCAGAGCAGGCTCGGTGAGGGATTTGCGCCTACTCTTCAGCTAATGACCCCAGGCGCTTCCAGCAAAGCTTCTTCATATTTTAAAGAAAGTCGATAGAGCTGCAGCCCAGTCAGCAGCATTAAGATTCATACAGACGCCACAGGGACCCTGAAAAAATTAATAACACGCGTGTCTAACAATCCTTCCTGCGATTTAGTGAAGCATCCAAGCTCTCTGCCTGAAATGCAAAACAGTAATGAACACACGGATAACACGGATTCTGAACACGCAATGCCATACCCCTCAAGTCGGTGCACACAACACTTTCACTTTGCACCCACTCTTCCCTCTTCAGCCCCATCAACGTACGTGTACACACACCCATCAAAGGTAAACACAGTCTGTGATTTTACTTTACTTTTCCCCCCTTTCTGCCTCACCTTCTTTTTTGTTTTTAGGGAGGAGGAAGCAGAGATCCAGCGGCTCTACATGACCCAAGATGGCACTATTTGTTTAAAAGAAAAGAGAGAAAAAAATAAAAAGCAGCGCTCCTTGAGCTGTAATGAATTTTTCAACACTTCTTATCTGCAGATGTAGTGAGTGAGACATTAGCAGGTTCTGCTGAGGTTAGAGGTTGTCTGGACTCCTCATCTCTGCAGCTTGTTTACAGTTTTACAAGACACGTTCACACTGCTGCTGGTGTAGGGATGCTGGGGGTGCTAAATATATCTATATATATTGTATTATTTTACAAAGTGGAGCAGAAAACAAATGATATCAAGATTAGATTCCTATAGAGTGGAAACTTGCGAGAAAAAAGGGCCAGTGTTTCTCAGAGTGTCTTTCCAAATGGGAATATTGATTAACAGTCCAGTTTGTACATTATGTACAAGTGTGCCATCACTTTTATGTTAAAATCATCACTTAAAATAGAATAGAATATATTGTCATTGCAAAGTACAACAAAATTGAGGTATAAACCCTCACATAAGTGCACAACAGACAACAGGCACAGTATAAATGAAATAAGATAAAAACTATAGATAAAAAGACAATAGAATAAAATTAAGGGAAATTTTTTATGAATTTTTGAAATTCAGGAAATGATCCCCTGATACACTTTGACAGTGAACTGACTTTCTTCACAAAAACAAAAAGTATCTCAGAATGACTTGAAATTTACCATCATAATAGTCGGCATCACCCTGAAAAAGGATCCATTGAAAATATTTCCAAAACTTTTAAGGAATAATTTGAATGAATTTTTGAAATTCAAGAAATTATCCATTTGCCCTGATGCACTTTGACAGTGAGCTGACTTTATTCACAAAACAAAAAGTATCTCGGAATGATCATTTTTTCAGATCAGAGTGATTTTATGTTCTGAAATGGAGACTTAATGACACAAAAGAAGAAGAAAGTCATCCTTTCTGGTATGCGATGACCACCATAGTTCCCTGATGCACTTAGTAAAGGGGGGGGGAGGAGTCAATCTGCAGTCTCACCATTAGCTGTCACTAATTCTTGCACACTAGACCTTTAATTATTGACAATCCATATATTTATTCAGAGCAAACTTGACTGGTTTATTCCTATAAATTATTAGATATCTCAAGTTGAATTTAGGTATAAGGTCTAGCCCTGAGAGGCTAGACAGCATATGGCACCGTCTCCACAAGAACAGCAAACCACCCTGGCAGTCTATGTGTGTGTTTTTGTGCATCTATGTATGAATGTGTGTGTAAGAGTGACTGAGGGTGCTTTAAAAATGGATAACTGTGCACGTTTGCAGTACAGAGTGTGAGAAAAGTTTCCATGCTCGAATAAATCAAAGTTTTACAAAAAAAATATATATTCTGGGGGGAACTGGGAAAGCTGTAGTGTTATACGATTATATATAAAGCAGAAACAATTACTCAATTAATTGTCAACTATTTTGATAATCGATTAATCCTTTTTTCATGATTAAAACAAGATTTGTGATTGTTTTAGCTTCTTAAATGTGAATATTTTCTTCGTTTCTTTGCTCCACATAACAAAGAAATCATTAAAACTGAATCATTTTGGTTTGTGGACAAAAACAAGACATTCGAGAAAGTCATTTCGAGGTTTGACAAACACTGATCAATGTTTTTCAGCAATTTCTGACATATTATAGACCTAACGACTATTTCTGAAAAAAATCAACATATTAATAGATTATGAAAATAAATATTAGTTGCAGCTCTATCAACAATACAATGTATGTTACATTCAATCCACTGCCAAATAATTTCTCACAATGCTGATTCAGCTCCACGTGACTCTCTCTGTGCTTCACAGTACAGCAGTGCTCAGCTCTTGTGTCGTCCAGTGACATTTCTTCATTGTACACACAGGATATGATTCGTTTTTTGACAAGCTGGAGGCAACAGCAACATTGCGCTAGTAAAGCAAGACAACTGCATGTGATTTCTACTGCTCAGAAAGGAGTTTGGCAGGATAAACACTGCTTGAACCTGTCCTCTCCTCTCCTGCACTACTGCTGTATACACATACATGCTCCCTAAGACAGGTCTGATAGTATTGTTAATGTTACATGATTTCTGTTTCACGAGGACCAAACTGTTGCAGAATAACAACAACAGCAATTTCCAGAGGTTACACACTGCGGCTTTTAAAGAGATGCAATATGGAAGAAGTAAATGTTTCACTTTTACATATGGACATTTAATAGCGCATCCATGTGCTTGCTTGTTTGTTTGCTATAAGCATCTCAGTGTTCAATAAGGCAATATAGTGATGAGGATACAGGATGAGTTAGATGGAGGGTGGAGGTCCCGATCGTCCGTCTCACAGAATCATTTCCACTCTCATATGTGGGAGTTAAAAGGGAAAGAAGGAAATCAATAAGGCATTAGTGGAAAGCCTTCAAAAAAAAATCCAGAGCGATCCAAAGCTTATTAAAGCCAGTAGGTCAGGAAGTTGTCCATCATTTATTTAGGGTGAGTTACCTTAAGTCTGCAGTTAAATCAACTTTATTCCATCCATTTGACCGCACCATCTGCCTCAGTTATTCTGAGAACTTGTAAATTACAGCAGCGAGCCGGGCAACATCTCTGCAGGCAAACTTGAACTTGAACTCGAAAAATCCAGCACCAACCCAAATAATGCGCACTCATACATACAAATGCTCTGCTGGAGACCAAAGACCATGATGGGAGGCTCATAGAAAGCAGCTCATCAGCAGCCTGTTTGACCATATGTGCCTCCCACACCAAAGTCCCCAGTGGACCACGGCTCTGTGCAGTGATATCAACTCATCTGCCAAAATGGACCACTTGGAAAGAAAACTCCAGTCACTCCTCTGGTTGGCCTATTTTTTTATTCCAATGTTGTGATCTGCACAGATAGAGTCAACTAAGTCAAGAGCTCAGTTAAGACAGAAAAACTAAAGAAACAAAGGTGCATACTGACTAAATGATGATGATCATGATGACAAGCATGACTCTGCCGTTTCACTTCAATTGCACCCAAATGAGCATTTAGCTCCATTTAAGATTGAATCTGCATCCATACCATACACCCTTAACCTGTATATTAGCCCTGACAATAGGAAGTGTAAACAGGAAGTTCATTTACTCAACATACTAATGTATAAGATTGGTTTTAAAAAAATAATTAGATTTTCAGAAAGTGAAAGTAAGTGTTCATTCACAGCTGATAACAGCCAGTCAGGAACTGGAACTGGAGCTGGAGCCAATCCCAGCTGACACAGAGTGAAAGATCCTGGACAGGTCACCAGTCCATCACAAGGCAAACAGATAGAGATAAACAATCACACATGGTCATTTTAGAGTGTCCACCTCTGCATGTTTTTCGACCGTGGGATGAAACTGGAAAACCCAGAAAAATCCCACACAGGGAGAATTCCATGTAGTTTTGCTGCAAGGCCACTACACATCGGGGGTACTGTGGACAACAGGCATCTCTGGAGGAGGAGAATGTTTGCACGTTTAAACAAAAATGTAGTAGTATAGATGAACTCCCTGCCCCTATAAATTCTCATTGAGGTAGAAAGGTCAGGTAAAGTGCAAGGCATTCAAATTGAGAAAGTTGATACCTGAGGGCCAATTTAGAAACCCAACATTGGACTGAGGGCCGCCAAAGGAAAAAAAACAGAAATAAATCCCATTTGTAATAATTTTAATGACCAGATTGCAGTTCTACAGTTTAGTGTTAAGTAATATAAGCGTTAATATAATGTAATTTAAGCATTAATATAATAACGCTTTATAATTTACTGGGTAATTACCCAGTATTTTGGCCATTGTTCTTACCTTCTAATTACAGGTTAATACCAAGTAACACATTTCTGTTACCATATATTTACTTGGTAAATAGCTAGTAATTGGGGGCTGTAGCTACCTGCTTATTACCAGCTTATAACCCAATAATACACTAAAATTCACCATATAGAAACCAGGTAAATACCCAGTATTTTTGTTTACACTTATTGGTCTGTATCCAGTAATGTCCAATAAACATTTAACAAGCTTAGTACCTTTTGGATTAAAACTATCAACTGTAATTCATTGCAGGCCGCCAGAAATGTTTCTGCGGGCCACCATTGGTCCCCGGGCCGCACTTTGAGAACCAATGCCATAAAGCTTACAATAGTTATCGTGCTGTATAGCTACGCCAACCACAACAAAACTTGCAGTGATACAACAGCTGGTGTGCTGGGTTTTTTTTCGAGGAAGTGCAAAAACATGTCATGTCTGCTTACATGATGCCGTGTCATGTTCTTTAAAGGGTGTCCCATGTCTTAGGGAGTAGAATTTACCCACTAAAGCTGTTCCAGATGAAAAGTGGGAATTAGAAAAACAAACATCATCCAAAAAACCTTAACAAATTCCCTTTTGTCTGACAATCAACTCTGTCACACAGACAGACAAGATTGGCTCAGAGCAGCAGGAGGAGGAGGAGGAGGAGGAGAGGCCAGGGTAGAAAATTGTGTTTTGTCAAATCACTAAGGTGTGAATCCTCAGGGCTAATGCTGATGATGACATATGCTGTGGGAAACACACAGACAGGAAAGCAGAGAGTCCAGTCTCATATCAGCAGTGTGTGTCTGTGGGTCCTGTGTGGCCACGGTTTACTTATCCCCCTGCCACCGCACATATGTTTGGGACATGGAACAGTTGGACGTGGCCGAGGGCAAAAATGGGTCACAGATGGAGGAGAAAAAAACTCCCACTGGGTCACTGTCAGATGACTAACACTCAGAAAAAAAGAAACAGACGATACAGGAGATGATACAGTGATACAGAAGATGTTCACATGTTGTGTTTGTATGTGGGAGAGTGAGTTTTAGTTTACATATTTGAACAGTTTTGAGATTTCTATGATCATTTGGGAACTATCAAAACAGGATTTCAATGGAGAAATAGTCATAAATTTACCGTCTCAGGTTTTAGCCAAAGCAGTTGAAGATGAACGAAATAAAGCATGAACGGAAAAACACTTTCAAGCTGAAACACAGGGAACAAGAACAGGGACAAAGGGGAACAGAACAGAGATGAACACAGACTGCAAACACCCTACATTCATTTATTACCCTTAACTCTTGTCATAACACTGTTTTCATCTAAGCACGGCTGGAAAAATTGAGAGCTAAGTACTAGTGTGATTAAGGATTGATTTCCACATCTTATTGTTTATTTTTAAATTCTTAATGGGCTGGCACCTCAGTATACATACACACACACTCCAGTCAGTTGGATGGAGGTTACTGGAAGTCCCTAAAACTAAACTGAAGACCAGATTTCGCTGCCCCTCAGCTTTGGAATAGCCTGCCCTGCATGGCGCATCAGATTTTTAAGACACACTTTTACTTCTTGGCCTTTGAATTAGGGTGAGTTGGACTCGAGGTTCATTATCATACATACTTACCAACCACTGCACCTGTTCAAGTTCTCCTTATGGCAAATATCTACATGGTAAAAACCCTCTGCAAGTTCAACTCAAGCATCAGAATGGGGCAGAAACTGTTGATATCCAGGTATTCTACGCAAAACAGTCTCGAGTGTTTACAGAGAATGGTCCAATGTTCTCTGCACCTTCATAAGTCTCTGTAACTGTTTACCTCTGTACCTTAAGTACAGTAGTCATCAGAGAGTGTATTTATAAGCTAAGTGTAGCTAAGACTACCTAAGAATTATGAATTATATTATTCATCATAGATTCCACGATAAAAAAAAAAGGCCCCTGAAATAAACAAGCATTTAGCAAAGCAACATTGCTTCATCTTAGAAATGACAGGAATCGAAAGTCACAAACAGCTGCCCTTCTATTTTTCAGCACTCCATGGTGTCACCTCATATATATTTACCGTGCTTTTGGCAAAAATGGCCTTGGTTGTCAAAACCTCTATTAGAAAACCGAATGTGAGGCAATAATTGCAGAGTTTAAAGGTCACACGTCCATTTTGTTCGCTGCAATTAAATGAGATGGAAATTCCATTTAGTGTGATCCTTGGCTGCCTTTTGAGTTGATCTTTCAACACCCTTTCCCAACAAAAGAGATGAACTGATGAAAAGAACTGAGCCCAAAATACATCGCCTGTCTGAATGTTGTATTTCCGCTCTTATGTTGTGTGGTTTGCTGAATGTGCTTTTGTTGATTTGAAATATTTACAGAAAAGAAATCACTGTAGACTGTGACCTTCCAGCTGTGGATGGGGTTTATTTTTCCCATGGCCCTTTTGGAGTCACTTGAACTTATAGATTCAAAACAGAGCATCTTTCACATCAAATTATCTGTGCCGTCACACAAAAACACAAAAAAAAGGAAGCCCTGTCATCAACCAATGCGATAGTATGTGGGTGGCATGTGCTCTGTGAGGCAGTCATATGTTTGCAGTGAATCTCTTGGATGAAAGTCAAGTTTGCAGCTGCAGCCTCGGAATAATTCATTGCTTGCCTTTTTACCCAGGAGGAGCTACAGGTAGTTGATGAAGTGGCAGTGCCAAGACTCCCAACTGGCGAAGACGAAGCGCAGCTGCCAGGAGTCAGTGCAGCCAGATGCCGCTGCTGATGTACCATGTGTTCCAAGCAGGGCAACAGTGTGTTTGTGTGTGAGCTGAAGTGGGAGGGGAGCGAAACGATGCGCTTGCCAAGACATTCTCACATCGATGCCAACCTGACACATGCTTGGGCACTCCCCATGGTTTGTGTTACCATCTCAGCCTCTCTCGTAGATCTATGGGGGGTCCCCCTCTTTCGCTTTTCCTCAGATGCACTCCTTTACCAAAGCGGGAGTTGGCGCCGGCTTGCGGCCATCCTGCCCATCAGTTGCGAGATCCTTTCAGGTGGTCTTTGCTGAATGAGGTGCTGGCAAAAGGCCACTGCAGCAGAATGCCAGCTTCTGGCTGGCTACATATTCTGTCTCATCAGGTCCCCCCCCCAAAAAAAAACATAATTATAAATCCTTATGTTTGCCATGTGCGGTCCTCTCGCCCCTGAAAAACAGACATACGCTGGACGTTCTTCGTTCTGCAGTGTTGAAGATTTCCAGTAGCAGTAAAAGAAAAAATAATAATAAAAAAAAAAGCTCAATGTGGCTCGAATTCCAGTCCCAATACATCGCATATCAAAAATATGGCCATCTTCCAGGAAACAAATCCAAAAACATGGATTGTCTGTGCCTCATTTAATCGACGACGGAGACGCCATTTGGCCATTTTTTGGCTTAATCCGCAGAAAATGTGGCAGTGCCGTTTGCATCCAAAACACCCGACAACGGTTCAAATGCCCCGACAAATAAAGGATTTTCTTGAAATGATATGGCTGCTGGGGCACCATAGCATCCCCCTGCATAGCATTTTCCCACTCGAATGGGAGCAAGTGGTCTTTGACGATACTATTCCTGAGAGTGGAGGGGAGCTCTCCTAAACAAAGGCTCCGGTTTCATTAGGAACATGCCATCCTCGTTTGCAGTGTAGGGGGTTTGAAAAAGGGAAGTGAAAAGTTTTTGAACGTGTGCCATGTCTGGTACCATTCTCTTATCTGAGGCCCGCGACTGCCAGCTGGCGGCTGAATGTGCCTACTTGCACTGAGATGATGAAGCCAGCCAAGCTGGTTGGCACACTGTGTGGTAAGACTGGCACGTCATCTAAAGCCAAACACAGCTCTGTGTGGGGTACATAGCTGTATGCTACACTCGTCCCCTGCCCCAGTCTCTGAGGAGTAAGGGAGGCGTGAGGAATCTACACTAAAACGTCTCTTAACAAAAGTGATACATTCCTCATAGAACATTGCACACCGTAACTTTGTGATGGGAAGTGCATTATGTTATTTATCGATCGAGCTCCTCTACAAGCAACACTACTTCATTCACCTCTGTTCTATAAACACTGTACTTAGAATTAGGTCACAGAATAATTTAATGTTATCTGCTCCATACTGTATATGGTACAGATAATATAAATACAGTATTATAAACTGTGCAGCCACATTATTTAGTACACCTGCTTATTAGCACACAGATGCAATCAACTCATGGTCAATTCACACTGCTCCTTTCTTAAAATGTGTAAGAAAGGAGGCTTAAGTGTGTTTTCCGTGGCAGGGATGTTGGTGGTGAGTCTGAGTATTTCAGAATCTGTTCTGTAGATACTGGTATTTTCACACGCACTAATGGGGTTTACATAGAACAGCCCACAAATAAATAAATAAAAACAATTAAGTGTTGGGGTTAACCCTAACCCTAACATAAAAATCAGACTGGTCAATAGTCAGAAATTATAGAAACAGTAACTAATTACAGTAACTCAAATAACCACTCATTACAACCATAGTATGAAGAAAACCACCTATGAATGCCCAATATTTTGAACCTGTTTTTAAAACCAATTTTCTAATGCATGGAATTAGCTGCAAAAGTAGATCTGAATCTATCTAATGTTAATTGAAGTTCTGGTGATAATTTATATGTTTTTGTTTTTAACTTCAATCTAACTGGAATTATACTTTCTTTTCATAACCTCTTCGGCAGCAATAAAGACAACGATATCATAACTAAATATCAGTAACTGTAAAGCCTAAAGCGCCACACATGAGATGCCGTGTGTGTAAACGTACGAGGCAGGAACCTTGTTCGTCGCACTCTGTTCCGTGTCGGACAATTGTCGACGCTGCACCGTCCTTCACATTCAGAGAAGCCGACTTTCTCGTTTTAGGTAAGGTGAACATGAATTAATGTCACTGTCGTTGTTTAATAAACTTTAAACATAAACAGAAAATGTAATTTTATCGTTCGTATTTTCACTGCGGTGCGGTCTGTGTCACAGTCGCTCTCCTGTCTGTCACTGTCATACAAAAACAAAGTGAAAATTGAGGGTATTTGACAACTTCACCTGAAATTTAATGACTGACGTTTCTGTCATCCCTCCTTAAATTATAAATATCCTTCTGGGTAACTCTGAGAGAAATAATAGTGTTTTTTCATATATATGTAATTTAAACAAGAGTTTTCACATCATTAAATGTAAATATTTACTGATTTCTCTGCTCCATCTAACAAAAAGGAAAAGTATCAATCATTACTAGTTTGTGGACTATTTTCTAATGAGAAATGAGGGAAGGAAATAACCATTCGTGATGTCTTGTAAGTGTTAAGGTTACTGACAGCAGCAATCATTGACAGTGGTGCTGATGACACATTTACAGAAAATCCTGTGGAACTTTTCTTACTGTTACAGCCCAAACTTGAAACATTGACAAGACTCTTCACTACTTTTACACATCAAGTTATTTACTAGTGCTGCATTCCTGCTTTACAAATGTGAGAGGGCTTTTAATGTGGAAAAATCAATCTAGGATTCAGTATTTTGTGGGATTTACCTGTAATTAAGAGTAAATATCAGAATCCTTGATCTTTTTTCATTTAGTTTCTCTCCCACATGTGCTGATGAACTGTCAATCAACTAATCATTACATGTTTCTGATTTCCTTTTCTGATCGCAATGTTTGAAAACTGTACAAAAAGCACCAGTTATTAAATAGTGCAGTGCTAGCTGATTGAAAGTGAAGAACCAAGTGTTTACCTTCAGTAAAATAGAATATTACACAATCGGGATAGTTAATTTTTCTTTAGTAGAAGATCTGTGCTGTATGATAAAACTAAACTTTTCCCCTGTCCACTTCCAGATAATGTCTGATATGATCAGATGCAAGAGACTGAGGGTGAAGCCATGTTAAACGTCAGTCTATTGAGGGCATGAACTGCTCAAACATGCTATCAAGTCTTGTTGCCACTGCCTCCCTCTTTCCAAAGAGGATTTTGCTCCACTGGAAAGCCTCTCTTCACAGGACTTTTTCTCCATCAGACCCAGGACGATGGCTACTGGGAACTGTTTTCCAAAAAGGAGCTCATGGATGGACATCAGCCCCATCAATAAGGATAAACCAGAAGCCTGTGTTTGTCAGAGCTCCAGCATTTGGAGACAGGCTTGCTATCATAGACAGCGTCGGAAGCCATAGCTACAAGCAGCTGTATTGCAGCAGCTTTGGTCTTGCAGGTAGAATTAGTGCTGCTCTCAACTGTGACTTTGGAGGTCTGGAAGGAAAACGGATCTCCTTCCTGTGTGCCAACGACGCCTCCTATACAGTGGCGCAATGGGCAGCCTGGATGAGTGGTGGTACCGCAGTGCCGCTCTATCGAAAACACCCTCAGGAAGAACTGGAGTACATAATATCCGATTCCCAGAGTTCTCTGCTGGTGGCGGGAAATCCCTTTGCTCAGACCCTGGAGCCACTGGCTCTGAAGCTGGGACTGCCGTGTCTGACGCTACCTCCGGCTTCAAACTTGAGCACTTTAGATGGGACGGACATCCAAGAGGAGGAAGCAGCCGTCACAGACTGGGCCGATCGACCAGCTATGATCATCTACACCAGTGGAACCACGGGGAGACCAAAGGGCGTTCTACATACACACAGCAGCATCCAAGCTATGGTAAGTTTTCTCTTCTTTCTAATTCGAAATTATAATGGAATCAAACTAAATATTGGCTTTGGTTGACAGCAACAACTATACATCAGCCACTATATTAGGTCCACCTGTTCAGCAACTCAATGCATTTCGTCATGTAGACATAATATAGGTCAAGATAGTCTGCGTCAGAATGAAGAACACAGGTGATTTAAATGACTTTGAATGTGGCGTGAGGATTAAAAGGTAGATGAGTGAATGTGGCATGGTTGTTACACAAACCTTTAAAAGCTGGGTGACGGCAGCACAAGACCACACCGAGTGCCACTCCTACCACTATATTAACTGTCCTGTTAACCTAAATAATAAGGTAATTGAGTGCATGTCATTGTGGAACACGTTAGACCCAGTGTAATATGTAGTAATTAAGATAATAATCGCTACATTAGGTCTGATTTTGTTTTCATGTAAGGATGTTTTTAAGCTTTTTAGAGTTTCTTTAGACTTTAAGATGAGAAAAGATAATCCTTTGTCATTCAATTGTCACAGCAACAAAGACAGTAAGGCAATAAATAATATAAATATATCTCTACATCCATAGAAGATATCGACTGTTAGGATTGTAAAAATAGAATAGATTATGTATTAAGTAACCTGAATATGTTATGTATATATATGTATATATATATTAACAGTGTAATTAGGACTGGACTTTAAATATTTCACCATACTACATCCTTTTATCCTTCAAATCAGATTTCATATTGGAAATAAAATAACACTGACTCAACCATAACTTTATGGTGTTGATGTTACAGGGTTCAAGTTCTCTGATTTTTCAGCTTCTTTTTTCAGGTTTCTTTGCTCTTTATAACAAAGAAATCCTTAAAACTGAATCATTTTGGGTTTTGGGACAAAACAAGACTTTTGAGAATCAAATTATTTTGATGTTTGGGAAATAATAATCAACATTTTTCAGCATTTTCTGGGCCAAACAACTAATTGATTAAGAGAGAAAAATAATCAACATATTAATCATTTATGTATATAATCGTCAGTTACTTCCCTAGAGATGAACTGATAAATCAATCAAGTTGATATACTGATATTAGTCGATATTTACCTTTTTAAAATGCAAGAATTGATAAGTTTGCACAAGTTTTCCCCCCACATTGTCAATGTTTGTCTTTTGGTATGATTTATGCTTCACATGGCTTTCAAATGCTATGCTATGTTTAAACATCACATCTGGAAGCTTTCACAAGCCTCTTCCACATTTGTAACTGTCCCTGATTGTTAGTTCAGTCTGTAATAAAATAAACTAGCGCTAAACAGTTGGAGAGATAAGACAATTATAAATAAAACCCATTAGTAAATGGCCACTAAAGAATACACATAATCTTCAGTGTATTCTTCCGTATTCGGTGGTTTTGCTCATTACTCCTTGAAGATTTCAAAGTAAATTATTAATATGCTTTTTTGATGGACTAAATTGTGCTATGTGGTTTTTAAATACCTTCCAAAACATTTTCATGCAAATTGCAGGTGATTTACAAATTCTAGTCAAGGTTATTAACAAAAATCCAAACTCCTAGCTCTGACAATGGCTTTAAAACTCAATGAGCGACGTAAGTCTTTCTCCAGACAGGTATTTTCCACCGCGCAGGCGGTAAATACTGATGATCAAGAGCTCCAAAAGACTTATAAATGGAGTCACACGTGTGTTTAGACACCCACCCACATCCATTGCTCTTTTGTTCCTATCAAGGTCTCTAAAATAATCAGTCATTTATGCCATTAGTGTTCCTGAGGAAGATTTTAGGAAAATATACCAACAGAGTGTGGGGAATGAAATCACTCTGAAAGACTCATTTATCTCGCGTTGACTGAGGAAAGTGAGCGAGTGAGTGATTAAGTGAGTCTGTCTGTTTCCCTGGAAGGCAACAACATCAGGTTGTCAGAGTTCATGAAAAGCTCCAGTGTCAGGTTAATGTGAAGGAATTCTCCAGATGAATTTGAGAAACTTAGATTTAAAATCCATATCTAATATTTTTGATATCTTTGTGAGTTGAAATACAACGTAGGCATGCACGATATTATCGGCACCATATTGGTATTGGCGTATTCTTTTGTCCATAAAATGTCAGAAAATGCCAACCAGTGTTTACCAAACCTGTAAATTACATTCAGGGATAAGAAAATGTTCACATTCAGAGATTAGAAAATATTCACATTCTGAGAAAAGAAAATGTTCACGTTCTGATATTAGAACATTTTTGCATTCTGAGATTAGAAAATGTTCACGTTCTGAGATTAGAAAATGTTCACATTCTGAGATTAGAACAGTTTTGCATTCTGAGATTAGAAAATGTTTGCTTTCTGAGATAAGAAAATGTTCATATTCCAAGATTAGAACATTTTTGCATGTCAAGATTAGAAAATGATCACATTCTGAGATGAGAACATTTTTGCATTCTGAGAATAGAAAATGTTCACATTCTGAGATTAGAAAAAAAAATTCCATTCTGAGATTAGAAAATATTCACATTCATACATCAGTGTTTATGTATCACATTTAAGAAGCTGAAAAACCTCTGAATTTGGGCACAGAGAAAACCACTTTTTTTGTGTCCGATACCAATAAGAATAAACAGCCCACAACATGACTCAGCTAAAATGCTATTGTTGATTTGTATTTACATTTTTAAAGCATGTGCATAGTGAAGCATGCTATAAATGGGATTTTTTATTTTACATTTTTGTTTGTCTCATATCTGATCCAGTTATGTCGACAAGTATCGTATCGGCTCATCCCTTCTATATATTATTATTTTAGATAAATAAATATTGGGATCTATAATCGCAATCATCTATAGACAAAGAAAACTGTATACTGTTAAAGCATATAACATTGTTATTTCTATGATGCGAGTTTGTCTGTTTACATCACCTTGTTTATTGTAATTATGACTGACAGTGTTAATGTCCGTGGCCCTAGTGGGAAAAGAACTTAGCTTGTAATTGGAGGGTTGCCAGTTCAAATTCCGATAGAGGATTGGGTACCTTGCTAAGATTGCGCCCCATTGATTGGGTTAATTGTAAAAAGTGTTAATGCATTAATCGTGATTAATTACGGGCCGACCTTAATGCGTTTTTTTTCTTTGTTAAAGTGCATCAATTGTGTGCAGCATCTCACGCACCAGGGACACACATTTAGTGTGTGTGAGTTGCTCACTCAGGGAGCGGTGGGTGAGGGAATCGGTCGGCGCCCCACTTTAAAAACAGCTGATCATATTTGTGTGGCATATGCAACAAATAAACACAATGGATTACAACACGATTTCGGGGGGAAATAAATACAAGAGGCTGCAGCTGCTGCTCCGAGATGGTGAGGAATATTTCTGCTGCTTCTCTGTGACACAGAATCACTCTGAGTACATATTTAAACACTGCAGCCTGGTTCATTCCTCTGCCCAACCTTTCATGCCCATCTGTATTAACAGAGAGGGCCTCAGGCTTATTGCACTTCTTAATGGTAGAAAGAATTTATAAATTCAGAATTTTAAATAAAGTAACTTTGTTTAGGTTCCTTTGGTTCCCAAATCTCAAGAATAATATGTAATGATTGAAGAGTTTATTTTACACTGGGCTGAAAAACTGTTGTGAATTGCACCTTATGACAATTTTAACATGATTTAAATTTATTTTAAATGTCTTAAAGTAGGTTTTCAGGGAAGCTAGTGTCGTCCTCAGGGGAGCCGAGTGCTCCTTCGCTCCCCCATAATCCAATCCAATCCAACTTTATTTATAAAGCACTTTAAAAACAGCAACAGCTTCTCAAGGTCTCAAATTCCTGTATTGGACTGGTTTTTTGATATCGGTAATCAGACTCAAGAAAATGGTATTGTGTTAACCCAACCAAACACTCAGATGAAAGACAGGATACAGATAACGTGATCTTGATGAGCGTGCTCATATCTGATATGGATGAGCCAATTCAGTACTTGCTATCATTATAAGCAGAGGTGGAAAGAGTACTGAAATATTAAAGTCAAGTAATGGCTGCTATTTCTTCTTGTGTTTTTTAGAATCTTTAAATAATTTTATTTATTATTTTAATCGGTGTTATGTACAGCACTTTGGTCCACTGTGGTGCTTAACAAAAAAAGATGGATTGGATTGGAATTAAAAGTACCACTATATTGTAAAGTTTTACAGTCATAAAAGTACTCTAAAAAGTACTTTAAAACTTACTTCAAAGTTACTGAGTTATTTCTTTAACAAAGTTGGGGCTTTACAAATTAAAGTGCTGACAAAATAAAAAATGTAAACGCATAATGTGTCAGTCATAATGGGCCGAAGGTCACAAATGTGACTCACTCAGGGACCTTAATTAGCACCAATTCACTTGTCCTCATCATTCACTGCCAAAGAGTCACATTGTACTTCATAGTTGAAAAGGTCTAGTGGTTAGGGCTTCGAGCTTGCGACAGCAAGGTAGCCGGTTCGATCCCCGACCAGTCCGGCTGAAGTGCCCCTGACCAAGGCACCTAACCCCCTCACTGCTCCCTGAGCGCCGCTGAATGCAGGCAGCTCACTGCTCCGGGTTAGTTTGTACTTCACCTCACTGTGTGCTGTGTGTGTGTGTTCACTAATTCACGGTTGCAGTAATTGGAATTTCCCCACTGCGGGACTAATAAGGGAATCTTAATAAAAGTGGTATTGTATCATCCCTACTGCTTATTGACACACAACTCTAATAGACAGATAATTTTGGCATTATTGTCTGTCTCACGAGCTGTCGAAAAACACTCATACAGTTCCCCTCAAATGACATTAAAAACATTTATTTGTTTTTCACTTCATGCCCCTCTGCCCGTCAGGTGCAGTGTCTGGTTTCCGAGTGGGCGTGGACCCACGATGACGTCATCCTCCATACCTTGCCGCTCCACCACGTGCATGGCATCGTGAACAAGCTGCTGTGCCCTCTCTGGGTGGGCGCCACCTGCATCATGCTGCCCGAGTTCCAGCCTCACAAGGTTCCAGACGGCAATTTATCTCTGTCTTTTTGTCTGCCCCCCCTACCCCGGTCTAACTCTTACACTGTCTCTTGGTACAGTGTAACTTTCATTAACGCCTCCCTCGAAACAAAAGAGGCAGTTTTACAGCAAGCGAGCCTCGGCTGTGAGGACGTTCGATGCCACATGAGCTTGAAAAAGGGTTTTCAGCTCTTTCCACATCAATTCCTCTTTCTCTGGTGTTTCCTCCCTCTACTTTTCCTCTTCCCTGGTTTCTCCTCGCTTCATCTACTCTCTGTCTCTCCCTCTATCAGTCTCGCCTCCTTCTCCCCTCCCCTCCCCTCCCCGCCTGTCAAACTAAGTGTTTGGGGCTCAGTGATGAATTGCTCTGTGTGGCTTTGTATCTGACCAATGCCGACTCTCAGCAGGGGCTTAAGCAGCAGATCAATCGATGAGCTGACATTGAAGGATGATAGTGCTTGTTAGGCTCTGAGGAGGGAGGGGAAGATGGGGTGCTAGGTGTGTGTGTGTGTGTGCGTGTGCGTGCGTGTAGAAGTTTAGATGCACGTGTTTTTCTAGGACACATATTTCTGTTTGTTTGTCAGGACCTTGACAGTGAAATGACAGTGAAGGTAGACTGAAAGGAAAGGTCTTTAAAGGACATACATGACATCTTCTGCAGTATTAAAGCAGTATCAGCACTCAAACCGTTATCACTGACCTTGCGTACGAGCCACAAACCACAAAACCCCCGTCTTTTCAACCTCAGGAAAAAAAAAAGAAGCTTTTCTTCTCCTGAAGTTACAGTACATTGATGAAGTAATCAATAGTCTGTCTCTTCTCACTGTAGAAGATCTCTGAAGGGTACAGCTCGGCTCAGCAGAGGCCTGTTTGGCCATTGATTTTTACCGATTTTGTCTGTAGATAGCGGCCAAAATTTTTCAGTCCGGCAATTGTGAGCCAGTAAATCGCAGATAAGCCTTTTTTTAACTGGAGCGATCAGACTGACGGGAACAGATTCTCCTCCTGGGGATTTACACAGCACCACTGTGTGTATAGTATAATATATATATATATATATATATATATATATATATATATATATATATATATATTCATATGTTCATATCTATAATTATTTATATTACTTTAAATCCCTATCGTCCGCTTCATTCAGCAAGTGATATTTTTTTTAATGTAAATATGTAGATGTGTGTATAATATATACATTTTTCATTCTACTTGGTAAATAAAAGCTGCACTCAACAATGTATTATTGCGGATAACAAATGAATTCTCCCGTTCTAACAGGTGAATATGAGAGGCCGTTTGAGAAATAATTCAGTCTTGTGCTCACATGTTACATCATACTCTCTCACAAACACTAGTAACTAGTATAGTCGTGCACACTTACTATTATACTCTCTCACAAACACATGACAAAAAAAATTATATTATTTGCTTTGTGTTAATTGTATGTAACTCAAAATGTCCTTCGGTAGACTTGTGACCGGTTTTGCCATGGCTGGCCACAACGGTACGTGACTATAGTAGTGTTTGTGAGAGAGTATAATAGTAAGTGTGCAACTATACTCGTGTTTGTGAGAGACTATGATGTAACATGTGAGCGCAAGACTGAATTATTTCTCAAACGGCCTCTCATAGGTGAAGGCTTTTTATTAAGTCGACTGATTGATGGAGGCGTTGCTTACAGCACACTCACGTCCAGCTCTTCTATAATTCAGAGTCAAAACTGTTATCTCCAAAGTAATATTTCATGCACTAATGGTTTAGTTTGAGCAGGACTTGGGAGGAGGGGGGGCGGGAGGCGCATGAAGCTTTTTGACATCATTTTGGCTACAGTGGTGGCAAATTAATTCACATAGCAGGCTGTCGGTCATTTACAGCTCTTAGCAGAGAGCAATATCTCTACTGCTATCGCTCTACTATCAAGTCTCATGTCATTTTCCTTTAATTTAGGGCTGGGAATTTGGATATGGTCATATTGTGATGTGGTTTCTGTGATGACTTTTCCTTTCCGTTTAAAGGCTTTTACATTGAAAATCATCATATTTAGTATAGGGAATATATAATATATATAATATCTGTGTGAAATGCACTCAATATTATAAATGAAATATACAAAATGGACAAAATCATGTTTAAAAAAAAAAGTCACAAAAAGAGAAATCCAATCAATAATTAAAACCAAGTTTTATTACTTGACAGCTTTTGATGGTCGACTGAAGTTTTTGCAATACATCTAATAATGTTTGAAGAAAAGCTGGCAGTTGTGTTGTAGTCCCATGCTGAGCGCAGGACTAAGCAGCTCAGTACAGTTGTTTAGGATGCAGGCCGTCGCTCCAGGGTCTCACCACAGCCTGTCCCCTAGGTGGAGGCCAACTCTCTTTGACAGACATAAATTGCCTCCTTCTCTCCTCCAGACTGGACTTGGTGGAAGCGCTCCACTGCACTTGATAGACACCACCCAGAATGGCCAGGACACACTGAGTTAATAATCCCTCTCCTCTGCACACAAACTTCCTTTCTGTATATGTACAGGTGAACTGTCGGTGCCCGAAAGTTTACCAGCAACCTATGATGATATTGTGAAGAATGGCATCCGACTATAGACAAGTCTTATGTTTGTTTATCAGAAGATGAGGAGGTGAGAGGGAGAGAAGTTCAGAGGTAAAAAAAAAAAAAATCTGAGGTGAATCGAAAGGAAAAAAACAGAAGCACACAGGGAATTATGAAATGGAGAAATACGTTAATAAATAAGGGAAGAGTGGAGAAGGAAAGGTGAAGCGAAGATCCAGCGTCAGAAACGGAGGTAAAGTGAAAAAGGAGGAAGAGTAGAAAGGGGAGGGGAGAGAGCTGGGGAGGAGCATTTGTCTCTCGAGCTTGGACAAGCTGTCTTTCAATTCATGCTGTTGTCCCATTTAGACTACTGTGTGTGTGCGTGTGCATGTGTGTGTGTGTGTGCATGCATGCGTGTGTACTAGTAGTCTTCATGGGGTCCAAAACCTGGTCCTAATGAGGCAGAACCTCATTTCTGAGCTAGTTGAGGGCTAAGATTTACATTTTTTTATTAGGTTAAGATTAGGGTTAGACATTAACTGGTTGTGATAAAGGTTAGGGATAAGGCTTTATAGAGGTTCGTCAAAATAAAAGGAAGTCAAAACAGTGTCGTAAGAAGAATAGCTATGCAAACGTGTTTTTGTGTGTGTGCGCGTGTGTGTGTGAGAGGGAGAGAAATGACTTTGTCCTTGAGCAAGTGAGTTTATATATCTGGACAGTATTGTAGTGTGTGTGTGTGTGTGTGTGTGTGTGTTTACAACGTCTGTAATAGTATGAAAAAGCACATTTGCGAACGGTAGCTGCACAGAAGGCCTTTTAACTGGCCCACAGCAGTCGGCTGTTTTCTTCTCCCTGACCTTTACAGATCCTGCCTTTTTCCCTTGTCTTTTTTGGCGTTGTGTTGATAGGTTTAATATAAGGTTGCCGTTTGGAATTTACTCTGCCATTTACATCAAATACAGGAAATGTCACTCCTTTTTATCACGTGAACTAATAGAATAAAACTGCGGTGAAATCGTTTTGTTCAAATTAGGCACACTGCTTTCCTTTTTTTAACCTTTTTTTATTATTAAAACTTATCTCTTGTCCTCCCTGTTGTCTTTGCCTTTTCCCTCTCTCTTGGTATCTGTCCCTCTCTGCTGTGCTGCAGGTGTGGGAGATTCTGCTGAGCTCCAAGGCTCCCATGGTCAACGTGTTCATGGCCGTGCCGACGATCTACTCCAAGCTGATCCAGTACTATGATCAGCACTTCACACAGCCTCACGTCAAAGACTTTGTCAAAGCAGTCTGTAAACAAAGGATCAGGTACTTTCTGTAGGATCAATCGTTGACATGTTATTAGTTAGTTAGATGACAGGCACGTATGGTCTAGACACAAATAGATTTCAGAACCTGTACTATATTTCCAAGGACTTTGTTAAGACATTCTTAAATATGTTATCCATCAAGTAACTGGAGAAACATATTTACTTTCATTGTATGATTGGACAATATACAATATTATTATTGATGAAATGATCAAAGTTCAAAGCTTGCCAACGTACATTTATTTTGAAGTGCCTCAAGGGGAAGCATGTATCTTTCCAGCCATTCCACAAACTCATGATGTGCAATTATTTTATTAAAGTTTCTTATTTTTCACTTTAAAATGTTCACTAAAAGACATCCTTAGTAACTGTTTAAGCTTTATAAGATTTTACACTGATTAGTAGTGTTTTTTCTGTAATATTATATAGTTAATCAGTTTCCTCTCTATCATTGAGCTTTCATAAAATGTTTGAAAAATTAAAAATAAACGTAATAATACAGTGTATACCTTTACAATTCTCACAGCAATATCCTAAATCACAATTATATCTAAAGCTGTGTTTCAGGACCATGGAGAGCGCCTCTTGTCCAGGCTAAACACCTACAGTTTTTCATAAAGAAAAGAGCGGAAGGTTTTATCAATATAACAAAATAAACAGACTGTGACAGTGAAAGCCTATTGTCCTTATTATCATCATGTCCTTTTAAATTGACTTATTCCACAAAGTGTTTTATTTATAATGCACTATA
The DNA here is from genome assembly GCF_963457635.1 of Microchirus variegatus. Taxonomy (NCBI): domain Eukaryota; kingdom Metazoa; phylum Chordata; class Actinopteri; order Pleuronectiformes; family Soleidae; genus Microchirus; species Microchirus variegatus. The sequence continues at coordinate 26,045,612 of NC_139807.1, forward strand.
ACCTGGAAATTTGTTCTGAACAGCATGGAGTGTTTTCTTCATGTCTGACCCTTCACTCTCTCTTTCTCTCGCTCTCACTCTCCTTGTGTAGGTTAATGGTTTCTGGCTCAGCTGCTCTGCCTCTTCCCACTCTCCAGCGCTGGGAGGAGATTACAGGACACACACTACTAGAGCGCTACGGCATGACCGAGATTGGCATGGCACTGTCCAACCCTCTCAAGGGCCCACGCGTCCCAGGTAAACAAGTGCTACACACACACACACACACACAAGAACTTATACACAGCAATAATAATTGAAGGCGTCCCTCACAGCGTTTGTTAAAAATGCATCCTGGTGTGAAAACATAAAACAGCACTAACACACGAGCGTAAAATGCTGGACTTTGTCTTCCAAGCAAACTGTGATATGATGCCAGATCTGATCTAAATGTTTACTTTTAAAGAAAGGTTTGACATCTGATTATCAGCAACTACGGGTATGAACACGATCGCTCTTAGCAAGACTATCAAATGTTAGTATTTCAATAACGATGTCTTGTGGGGGATGATACTTTTAAAGATGCGTCTGTGACTCTTCCTGAGGTCTCTTGTGTTTTTAGGAGTTTTGAGTGAGGGTCAAATAGGTCATTTTTCAATAGGGTGGACTTTTGCGAAGTAGGGTGGGCCACTATTTTTACTCTTTTTCTTTTTTTTACATTTCAAAAAAATCACGTTACAGTCAGCAGGCCTACAGCAATTGTCCTGAATTTAAACAGTACACTATTTCATCACATATCAGACGATAAATGGCAAACAAAAAGGCTACATCGATTAAAAACAGCTGGCGCTGGCCTCCAGGCTTGGATTAAGCAATACGCACAAGAACTTTAACCGAACGAAACCAAAAGGTCAGGCGAGTCACAAGCAGTGACTCTTGACTTTGTATTATTATTAGGCAGTATTTGTCCCAAAATTAAACATTTGATTTCATCACATATTAGACACAAAGTGCTTGCATGCATGTGATTTTAAAAATCGAGCATAAAGACTTGTCAAATAGCTAGTCAAGACCATGCAGAAGAGAACCATATATGAACAAAACAAGGTTGTGATTGCGAGTGCTTTGTTAAAAAGAAAAATGGCCCATTAAAAAAACATTAATTCTGCGGTAGCCTAACAAAACAGAAAATAACAACTACTGACCAAGGAAGGCTATTGAATTTAACAAACATTTCAGTGTGTGTGTGTGTGAGAGAGCGAGAGAGAGAGAGAGATGAACTCGGAGCGCGGAGCTTTGGCCGTAGTCAGAGCACATGAGCCAGGAAAGGAGAAGGAGAAAGAAGTGCACAAACACATAACTGGGGGTCTATATCTTACCTTGTGCCAAAGAGAATTACTACTGCCGCCGCCAGTAGGGTATTTCTGACCGGAGACACCGGTCAGCACGATGCGTAATCTCTCGCCATTCGATTCAAGTTAATGCTGCACTTCTAATAGGGTGGGCCAGCTGTCAATCATAGTTATGACAATGACAATCATCCTTATGTGGCTACACGCCTGGGGTCAAAGGATAGAGGAAATGCCCTTCCAAGACAGTGACTGTTTGTGATGTTGTCCTCTATAAATCAAACTGATCGGACTTCTAACACTTCTGCATAATATCTTAAGAATTACAAGACAAATGTTATATGTGTTTTGAGTAGAGTATGTATGTGAGCCAAAAATGTTTCCAAGAGTCTTCAAATCATAGAAATCTGTATGTATATTGAAGGTAACAGACATAGACATACACCACCGTTCAATAGTAATGCAATTTTTTTCTGTTTTCCATTAAAACTCACACTTTTATTCATTAAAAGAGTTGCAAAATGAATAGAAAATATAGTCAAGACATTGACAAGATTAGAAATAATGATTGTTATTCAAAATAATAATTTTGCCCTTCAAACTTTGCTTTCGTCAAAGAACCAGCAAAACAGTTTTCAGCAGTGCTAACATAATTGCACAAGGGTTTTCTAATAATCCAATAGCCTTCTAACGCGATCAGCAAAAACAATGTACCATTAGAACACTGGTAGCTTATTTAATTACAAAATTACTGAAATTAAAAAGCAACTTCTTACAATACAACTTTACCTTCTGAGAAAAGTAACCCTTTACCAGAAATGAAAACACTTTTTTTGATTGTGTATTTTCTAATAGTCGAGTCCTAAATCATCATTATTCTACCATTATTATTCAGCCAAGTCCACTAACACTGTAGAGCTGTGCGTAGCTAATCAGTGCTTCTTCAAGTTAACTGTAGTTTTGATCCCAGTGGATAGGCTCTCGTTTTCAGCCAACTTATTGCATTTTACTGTGATATTCATGTGCTTTAGTATGAGAGAAACACAAACTATATTAATCTTTGGTAGTAAATGTGCAACAATAAGCAGTAAAATAACAATAACGGATTTCTTTTGTCTATAGTACTATACTGCCAACACTGTCGGGGAATATGATGGCAGGCAGAGAGCATGTATGGAGACGGATTACACTGGAAATGACTGCATGTAAGATTGATGGTTTAACAGCACATTACTTAAACTTTGGTTTGGCTGATGTGTCACTGAAACCTGATGAAGAGATTCTGTATATCATTCTTTCAATTTGTCTTCCAATCTCAGGTTGTGCATCAAAAAAAATATACCGTTGCAGTAAAGACTGACTCAGAGTCAACTGCTCTTATTCTGCACTTTCGACTAGAGAAATGTTGATAGTTATAGAGCGTACTCTCTGCTCTTCCCATATATTATCTCTGATATGTCTTACCTCCCTCTCCAGTTTGATTCAGTGCGCCCGCTCTATAGGTCGTGTTTTGATCACAGGCAGTTTTCTCTGATGTGCTGTCAGGTAAAACCCCACCATCCCAGCTCCACCCCCCCCCTCTCTCTCTCTCTCTTTCTCTCTCTCTCTCTCACTCACACACACACACACACAGACACACACACACACACGCACACACACAGAAACAAAGACAGCTGGAAATGAGGTCAGACTCGTGTTGGTTGCTTTCTTTTACCTGTCCTCTCTCCCCCTTTCTTCTTCTTCTTCTCTTCTCCCATCTTCTCCTTTGCTTCCTGTTCCCCAGACATCTCTTCCTCTTACAGGTAAAGCCAATTAGCTTGCGAGTGGACTGGGTAAACCCCTCTGTCTGTTGTTTTGTTTGTTTGTCAGGTTAGGTAATGTTTGGCATTAAAAACTGAACAGGCCGTGTTTGATTCCTCTCGGGTGATTATTAAGAATACCTTCAAGAGGTCTATTGATGTTTCCATTGCGGTGCAGACGCGGGGAGATTGTGTGTGTACGCCTGCGCCACATGATGTGTGTTTGTGTGCGAGTGAATGCAGTCATGAGATCGTGGCTGTTTGAGTCAGTCTGTTCCAGTCTTGTCTTTAAGTAGGTTAAAATAGATCAATACCATCCGTAGGAAACACTCTCAGAAGAGTAGTGGAGTGGAGTCACCAACTCCCTCCTTCTCTCACACACATACACACACTTTCTTTTTGTCCTAACACACAACACAGTATTTAATGCGCCATATCGACAGCAATCGTATGAATAATATTCCACCGTAATTAGAGGCGTCTAAGTGGCCTGATTTAGTTGTGTAGCTTACAGTATTGGAGCATTGCAGATTAACAGCAGTGTGCCTTTCTAGGTCATATTGACCTTGATGAAATGTAAACATGTGAGATGAGTTTGTTCTAGTTCTTTCCATCTTATTATTATTATCTCACTCTGTGTGGCTCCTTTCATCTTTTTTGATGATTTCTCTTCCTACTTTTCAGCCTTTTTATAGAAATGTAGAGCAGAGCAGATACAGCATCACACGTTCTTATTCTGACTCTGGCTTCATACAGATATGTATATTATTGTAAAGTTTTTTTTATTATTATTATTATTATTATTATTTCACCTGAACCTAATTTATTATTTATTATTAGATATTAACTGCACATGAACCATCATCATCTTTGCTTCACTTGAAGGAGACACATTATGCAAAAACCTTTTAACCATTTTAATACTTATATTTGGGACTCTGAAGGCCCTATGAGTAGGCAGATAGTTAAGTGTGAAAAAAGATGACTCACTCATGTTTTTGTGGTCTAAGTACAGGAGATAAAACATGCAATGTTGACTTTCGCAATCATCGCTACGTCACAATGAGACATTCCTGGAATTGTTGTCTCTTGGAGCTCCACTTTGTCCCTAATAAACGCGAGAGTGCAGGCGAGGTCAATAGTATCTGGAAGAGAGGAATTTCGTGAAGTGTTCTATTCTTGGCTGCACAGTGCAGCACAGAGTTCTACACAAACTTCCACCCTCAGAGGATTTACATTTTATATATGACGGCAATGTGACGGCTAGAGTCGGCAAATGATGGCTTTTCCAAATGCTAACCGCTGTTAGCTGCCGGAGCCTCAGTGACACTGACGTAGTTTCCTGTGTCTCATTTGCATTTAAAGAGACAGGCACTCAACATGTCACAGACATGTTCATTAGGACACCAGGGAACTAGGTTCACTTGGAGAAATAGGGTATAATATGTCTACTTTAACACAGACTATTTTATTTCCAGGGTGTAGCATTTACACTCAAAGCTGCCCACAGTCTTCAAAATGACAAAATGAGTAAATCTTGTTGAATCTTTGGGACCAAAACACTACACTCTCTCCCGTGATGAGAGGAAAAGGGCACATAAGTTCCCTGAGTTTGAACCAAAAATTGATTGTGGATGTATGGGCGATTACCCAGTCTGCACCTCTTCAGCCCAATCAGAGGAAAACGACAGGAGGCTGAAAAAGTTACTTGACGTTTTAACTCCAGGTCGACTGGGTTAACTAATTTGGCTTGATTACAAACACTCCAATCATCTGACTTCCTGTTTCAGCCTTGTTCCAAAAACCCTGGGCTGTCTTTTATTCAGGTGTCAAAGCATCAGTTTATTTGTGAAAGTATACTCGGTTCAGTTTGACTTGCTTATATAGTTTATGTCCATTCATATCTGGTAACATAAGAAGATGAACATCGAGAGGGTAAATTCTAAGATCCTTTCTTTGTTATTTTCAGTGTCGTGGTGTTGATGGAGGTTACCATGTTAAAAGACAATGTTTTTTTACCGTAGGATGTGAAAAAAAGAGGGATAGCTTTGTGAAGGGCAAAAGACGAGCCTATAGAAAGAGTGGTGACCCAGGGGGAAAAGCCCTCCCTGTGATTCTGGTGGATTATGGGATGTCTGTCCCAATACGTGAAACACAGAGAGAGGAACAGTCATTTTGACACCAATGTAAGCGATATGCGGAAAGTTTACTACTGTTGCTAGGCAGCGGACGTTTATCTGGCAGCACAAGTTGAATATTTTGGTCGTACGCCCCCTGCCGTTGCAGCGAATACTGCTACCACCGCTAACCGCCATTAACGCGTTAACATGCCCAGCATTAAATAAAATACAAAAATTGGAGATTTGCTCTGTCCTGAACTCCTCAAACGTTTACTTTCCAACTGTCTTTTAAAGTTTACAGAATCCTCATGGAAGAGTTGTCAGTGTTTAAATGCCCACTGGGCTGAAAAGATGAAAATGTCCTTGAGCGAGACACTGAGTGTCCTCCAGCTGTAGCTGATCCTGATATATCTCCACTCCCCCCACTCTATGACTCTCATAAAAAGGAGATACCAGAGCCAACTTTTGCTTTAGGTGTCAATTAACCTTGTTCACACCGTCCACAGCTGTCCAGGATATCATTATAACTGCTGGTGTAAGAAGTTTTAAGATCTTTACTTTAGTAAAAAAGTACAGCAATATAAAATAAAACCCAAGTCCTGCATGGAAATGGAATTAAAATATTGGGTAGAGTTGGGTCACTCTGACTCGCATACTGTTGTACAGGATATGTTTGAGGTGCTGGATGTGAAGAGTCAGGGACATTGGATACATCTGAAGACTTGAGGTGTGATGAAATGGAGATGAATGATTAATGCTTTGTCTTCAGTTTCTTTTTGACTTTTTTCTCAAGTATAGGATTTTCAAAGCAAGTTACATTTGTTGAAATGAATCCTTGAGAGAATTCTTGAGTGAAACGTCTGTCTTTGGTGGATCTGAGATCAATACTTCTTTTTGTAAGACACCATACAAACCACAGTGATTTTTAGTACAATGTACAGTATATTCCATGGAGTAGAACATCTCTGAGGAGACACTCTCTAAAAAAAATTCCTAGCTAAAAGTCTGACTTTGCAGGTGACTTACCAGTGCGTAGAGATATCTGTAAAGAAGAACATACTCACAGTGAATACAATTGTACTATTAGACCATTCTTAGCAACATGGGGGGGGGGGGCAACATGTTTGATAGACATTGCCAATCAAGGCTGTCGAAGTAGATCAATAATACATGAGAGAGTCGCTCTTTAATTAGCACAGAGCTGCTCTTCATTGGCAGACCAGTGGTCTGTGAAATTATATAATAGACACTCAGGTCCTTTTCAACAAGTGAGGACTGATCTAAACATTCTCTCCGTATTACTCAGTGGTAAAGAGCTAAACACACACACACACATTATGGCCCCCATCTTGTTGTTATTGACTTTGGTCACTGGGGAAATTCCATTGACTTGCATTCTAATCTATTTTTCCTCAGTTGGTTAAAAAAGGGGAAAAAAAGTCAGTGAATGTGAGCAATTAACGGTTTAAATCACTTTTTTGTGAGTGTTACAGCACAGTGCTGAGTTAAAATTAGAAGCGGAGAAGGATGATCCCATTAGTTATGGGTTGATTTTGTATCAAGATTTTTAATTTAGATATTTCACATGAGGCTAATGAGTTGAAGTCCTCCTTATTTTTATTCCAGCAAGTTATCCTATTTCTTAGCACAGGACAACATTTATATACATCTCATCCGTAAAGGAAAATAGTCAAATAATAGATTTTATTTATTTATTTTTCAGGTTTCATTTTCTGTCCAATAGTAAAAGTAAAATGTCCTTGTGTGTTCCAATTTCTTTTGGTTAAGTTTCGAAATACAATGAAATGAAATATTACATAGCAAAACCACTCATGCTGCAGTTCGTAGCAATTTTGAAAAGTCTTCACACTATAAATTACAGTGTCTTGAATTGTATCTCGCACTGATATCAGTTCTTAGGAGTCGAAGACAAATGTGCAATAAATACTTGGGTGGGAACAGTTGTGTTAGATGATTCCACAGAAATCTGCTTTATTGTCAATATGAGCTTACTCATGGTGACTGAGACAAATGGATTTTTGGCTTACAGTGATTCATAAGTTCAGAAAAACAATTTAGTGACCTGCTATGTCCTGCAAATTGAGGTCAGCAGCACCATCTTGGAAGAAAGCAGTCTCTCACTGTGGGCGAAATCCTGCGCTAAGATTGTGTGAGTTACCGTCAATAAGTTTTCAGCATCTTTCAATGTGACAGAAATCAACTCACCTTTCTTACTGTAGAACTTCTTTCCTTTGAGCTTGGGTATTTATTTTGTGTGTTGCACCAGCACTGCATCCTGCACATTAAACAACAAAATGCATTAAGGTTCCTTCTCATGCTGCTATGCATTTGCTCTTCAATACAGACACAGTCTATTTATATACAGTATTGACTTTTGATTATCAGTACTTATTTTATAATTACTCTCATTTTATTTTATGTCCTTAGTTTTATGCACTGTCCTGTGCTTGTTTGTTGTTTGTCAAGTGGCAGTTTTAATTTTGTTGTTAGTAGGGGATGGGCACTCCAAACAAAACTGCCACTAAATATTCAACAGGATTATTTGTCAAATATTCAAATACCCCTTAACAAAAACATGTCAGCCTGATGCCGCACACAGGCCAAAGACAGACAAAAATATATTTTCCCTGTGACACTTAATTCGAAATCGGCTATTCAATACAGCATGCAATAATACAATATATTACTTGACCGTAACAAAAGTGATGAGTTGGCTATTCCACACATCGGCTCTTTCAGATTCAAATAACAACAAACTCCAGAGCTAGTGACACTAATGCTGGCTTCACAGTGTGCTGAGCAACAAGATGCATTCAAAGACCCTGGTAAATTTCATCACAGAATGCAATGCAATCACTGAACGAACAATCCACGATTCATGCCCAGTCCCTGCTTGTATGAACATGCAATGACAATAAAAAAGAAAAACGGAAGAGATTGTGATTCTTATTTCTTGACAGGGGCTGTGGGGTCACCACTTCCAGGTGTGGAAGTTCGGATTGTCATGAGCAACGCAACCAACACAACGATTGTGGAGGCCAATCACAGAGAGACTCGGGTAACGGATGAAAAAATATGACATTTGCCAGTTTCTCTATTTATATAATAAATATATAATGCTTATTTCTATGAAAAAAATAATTGGAAATATTATTATTATTTGTTCACCTATAACTAAAGACAACATCCAGTTGTTATTATTACTTTAAATGATATACATACACAGTATATATGAGTCAGATCTTTCAAGTTTGACTGCTTAGGTCTACGTAGTAATACAAAAGTTATTCTGACTAATTTTAGCTCTTTTGTCCACACCATTTATCTTAATCACTTCCTTTCTCTGTAAACGTACCACAGGTACGTTCAGGTCTGGAGGGGAAAGAGGGCGAGCTCCTGGTTCGAGGTCCGTCTGTCTTTAAGGAGTACTGGAACAAATGTCAGGAAACCAGGGAGTCCTTCACTGATAGCGGCTGGTTCAAAACAGGTACAGCGGCCCTGTTCTCGTCCTCATCCCTTTCCTCTTAGACACGCACACACACACACATTCCCCTGGAGGTAGTGAATTCTGCCACTAATTGCATCTACATGAGTGGTGCTGTCTGCAGATTCACGGGGGGGGGGGGGTGAGAGATGTCAAAAAATGTTTTCGTCTTTGCTGCAGACTGCACTTTTTAGGGCTTGATTTTAAACACTGGACCACCAGGCCTGTCAGGGAAGCACACACACACGCTCATAAATTGAGTATAAGTGTACTTATACACACAGGTATGTGTGTGTATATGTGTGTACATGTGCACATTTTGGTGGTGGCTATAAATGGACAATGTGTGTTTTGGTGCTGCCAGGCATTTTTTCCCTCCTAAGTGGTTATGACTGCTCTGGGTCTAACAGCAACACAGAAGGAAGCTGTCAGCAGAAGTAGGGCCGTAAAGCACTGCACTCAAGTGATTCGAGTAACTCGATTACAAAAATTCCTTGAGGCAAAAACTCTGCCTAGAGTATTTGTTGAATTTTCTATCTTGCGCGGCTCATTGTTCCACACGGACCGTTTTAGCAGACGCACACCGTACATCCGGATTTCAGGTGGCGTGTTGACAGAGACGGAGAGTGAAAGAGCACGTAAAAGGCAGAAAATGTCCAAAGTGTGGGACCATTTTACGCTTAAACAAGAAGCCAACAAGGTGCAGTGTAACCACTGCAAACTGCAACAGCACATCCTCAATGATTCAGCATCTGAGCCCAAAGCATCCAGTTGCTAATGCTTCCGGCACATGCTAACGTAAACATTGATGGGGGTCGTACCTATGTTCCCCGATCGGGGGGCATCAGACCTTTTTTTTTTAAAAAAGGGTCCTATGTTCCCCACTTTGTGGAAGCCTGGGTGTGGAACATAGAACCCTTTTTTAGAGAAAGGGTCCTATGTTCCCCGGTCTCATACAAATCGGGGAACATAGGACCCGGGGCCCATAGGACCCAGGGCCCATAGGACCCGGGGAACATAGATACGGTCCCCATTGATGTTAGATGATTCAATATAGCTTACTAGGGCTGCAGCTATCGAAGTATTCTACCGATTATTTATTATTTGATGAATTGAGGATTAAAAAATATATATATAATAATAATAATAGTTTTGTGTCCTCGATTAATCGAAAAATAATTGGTTGAATACTCGATTACAAAAATATTCTATAGATGCAGCCCTAAGCAGAAGGTCTGCTCTCCCTGCATAATTGAACGTCTCTCCCTGCAAAGCCGCCAGTAGACCGGTATTGAGGTTGGCAAAGGGGAGACTGAGAGGTGTATGCAGGTGGCCAAAAGCAACAGTAGCTTTGAATTGTAATGTACTGTACATGACAGGAAATAAGAGCCAGAAGCATAACAAAGAAAAAACTGAGGTACGAGTTTGAGCTTGGGGGTGTTGAGCTTGAAGGAGGTTTGAAAGAGTGGCATGTGTGGCCCCAGAGAGACAAGGTAGGGATGGGGCATGAATGGTGTTGGTGGTGGAGGAAGAAGTCAAAGCACTGTGGAGGTGGTGGCGGTGGGGACAGTGGGGACAGGCAGGGGGGGGGGGGGGGGGTGTGAAAATCAGTAAGGCAGGAGTGATGGAGACTGAAGTGGGGCGAGGCAGTGGGAGAGCAGGGCAGAGTGTGTTTAATTGGCTTTGCAGGCTGGAAGGACAGAGATCCAGAGCACAGCATGCTGCTGTCACACTCCATTACAGCCACTGGCCACATAATGAGAGCCAGTGCAATCAGCTTCCCACAGACCAGAACCTCAAGCAACATGAACACTGTCACACAGTCTCACACACACACACACACACACCCACACACACACAGTCTCACTGTGGACTGCTCTATAGGAAGCTATCAAACAGGTCCCTGGCTCAACGACCTGCCTGTGTTCTCCAATCAAGTTAAACACACACATACTGTACATGCAGTGGTCAGTGCATTACACAGCGAGTTAAAACCTCTTTAACACAGTTTTAACAAGAGCTGAACGTGAAAGAGGGAGTCATGGACAGTTGCATTATAGTTGTATACGATAACAATAATGATGATGATGATGATGACCTCTGCTCAGTAGAGCTGGACAATATGAGGTTATATTGCATGATGATACACTACTGTTCAAAAGTTTGGGGTCACTTAGAAATGTCCTTATTATTCAAGGAAAAGCACTTTTTTCCATGAATATAACATTAAATGAATCATAAATACACTCTATACATTGTTAATGTGGTAAACGACTATTCTAGCTGCAAACGTCTGGTTTTTAATGGAATATGTACATAGGTGTATAGAGGCCCATTTCCAGTGTTCTAATGGTACATTGTGTTTGCTAATTGCATTAGAAGGCTATTGGATGATTAGAAAACCCTTGAAAACCCTTGTGCAATGATGTTAGCACAGCTGAAAACAGTTTTGCTGGTTCTTTGACGAATTATCAGTTTGAAAAAAAATCATTATTTCTAATCTTGTCAATGTCTTGACTATATTTTCTATTCATTTTGCAACTCTTTTGATAAATAAAAGTGTGAAAAACACCTAAAAAAAAATGTATAGGTGACCCCAAACCTTTGAACAGTAATGTACAACATTTGTCTTTCTGCAACTAACATAGACCCACACCCGTGAGAAGCCTAAAAAAAAATACAACTTCTTAATGCCTTATTCAGAACTACATAACATAACAAACATAGTATTTGAAATCTATCCATGTCATTGCAGTTGTCTGCCCACTATGTTTCTACAGCAGCCCTAATGTGTTTTACATTTTCAAGTGGAAGCTTGCTATCTTGGGAAAGGGAGGGATGAAAAGAATAGTTCTAGGTTTATTACAAGCGTCAATCTCACCGTTAGATGTCACTCATTTTTACACACTGGTCCTTTAATTTCTAGACAGGCGCACGCTTAAAGGTGAAGTAAGTAGTTTATAGTGCCATCTAGAGGAGAGGCTGAAATTTACAACAAAGAACTGCTCCTCTGCTCACCCCCTCCCTTCCCTGAGCGGTACGGTATCCTCAGCTGGTCAAATGTCGGCCATAGCAGACGAAGCGGAGAGAGTGGAGGCGGGACTTCCGCTTCAATTAAAGCGACGCCTGATTTGTTCTCTCGCGTTTGTCCTCACAGGCTCCCGTAGAAACATGGCATCCCGCGACCATGTTATTTTACATGACTTTTTGAAACACTACGAAAATGAAACAAAATATATTATACAGCAACTAGACAATGCAGGAGCACATTATATGTATAAACAAGTGGATTTTGGGTTATATAAACCCATAAATACTACACAGTGTCCCTTTAACTCCCACTCAAGTTACTCTTGCACTTAACACTCTCCAGAGCTTTCTACCTCTCACCAATTTCATCCTTCACACCTGTGTCTCCCTGTTTCTCCCTGTGTCACCTTCCTCACTGTCTCGTCCTCACACTCCATGGTGTACTAGCTATACTAGCTGATCGCTTGGCACCGGCACCTTTTCTTTCCACGTTTTCTTTTTTGTGTCGGTCAGATTTACAAACTCCTATATCATCAGAGCAGATCTGATTCTATGCAGCTGTTTACTCAGTTTCAGTAAATACTACTAAAAAGAAAGAAACAATGGGGAAAAACATAGCATTGATCTTTTATGCATCCTCAGGATTTAACCCTAAGATCAGGGAAGGAAGTTAAAACATGGTCAGCACTTTTTGGGAAGTCAGAAAAGGAGCTGGGCTTTTAATTCCAGTGTTTTGGATTTTTTTAACTTTTACTTATACTTTTTAATGTTTTGTAGGGGTTGGATTATGTTTTTTAACTTTCAAGACAATGACCTAAAGTCCCTTGAAACAAGACATACAGTATGTTGGACCCTGATCATTTAGAGTTTAAAAACTCAATGATGATGACAAAAGCAAAACTACAAACGATCGTGCATGAAGAAAATGTATTTTCTGATGTATTTTCTGATGTATGCAGAAACTGGTGATAAGGCATGTTAAAATGCTTTGCTCCTAAGATTGAAACAACAAGAAAACCACCAGTCTAGTAATATACAATGAAGATGGTGCCATGAATTGTGATCAAATTCAGATTAATCATTTATTTACTAGGTTTTACAGCACATGGGCATGAATAAGGTACCAACAATTCAAATTCAAATAAAAGAATCTGTGCTAGTGCTGTAAAAAGTGACAATAAAACAGAAACAATCCACAATACATTCATTAACTAAGAGAGTGCAAGAGGTGTTGGGAGGGACTCATCCTGAAGACCTGACCTGAAAACCATCTACAATCCAGGCTGCAGCTCAGTTGTAAGGTAGAGGGCAGAATTTATCTTTTCAGAGACGCGACTCAAGGCAAGAAAATCCATTTTGCCTGCCTCTGACTTAATTGCTATATCAGCATTTTAGCTGAGAATGAGTAAACAAGATACAAGTAGGTTTTTAAGTAGTTGGCTCTGTGGTTCACTGCAGGTCAAATGTGTCTGAGGTTTCACAGTCAAACTTTTGACCATTATGATTATCAGTGTAAACTCTTTAGAGACTCCAAAGTGGGCAAAAGAACGAATATACGGCAGGTACATTGGTTTAATATATTTCACAATAATGACATTTTGTTTTATACTAGTATCAGGCTTTGATTTACTATCTTGTTGGATGTATACACTACCATTCAAAAGTGTGGGGTCACTTAGAAATGTCCTTATTTTTCAAGGAAAGGCACTTTTATAATTAATCTAACATTAACTTAATCAGAAATACACTCTATACATTGTTAATGTGGTAAACGACTATTTACTATTCTATAGCTGCAAACGTCTGGTTTTTAATGGAATATATACATAGGTGTATAGAGGCCCATTTCCAGTGTTCTAATGGTACATTGTGTTTGCTAATGGCGTTAGAAGGCTATTGGATGATTAGAAAACCCTTGAAAACCCTTGTGCAATGATGTTAGCACAGCTGAAAACAGTTTTGCTGGTTCTTTGACAAAAGGGCAAAGTTATTATTTTGAATAAAAATCATTATTTCTAATCTTGTCAATGTCTTATTAAGGCTAGTCGATGTTAATGTTTAGATGTTGTATGTAATGATGCATCACACAGCTTTTTCTCTGCAGTTTACTCATGCTACGCTTAAGCACAAACTAGTATCCACTACTATCTCCACTAAGGAAGAATTTAAGGAATGGATTTTGATGGAATCTTTTGTCAAAGTAGGTTATGTCGCAAGGAAGAATTGATTCGATATTGTTGGTGGTTCAGATGCTGGTGTGGAATCAGGATTCTTTTTAAAAAGTTTGCCTCCCTTACAGGATAGGACATTTTCTTGGACAACTAAAACAAGTCACAGTTGCTTTGTGCGTGTAATTGTGTAGTTTTGTTGCACACAGACACTGTGTGAAGTGGAGCGACCTTGGTGGGGGTTTGCACTCCGTGAGTGCTTTCATTATTCAATGTTTCAGACCCTTAATGAATCTTCAATCTCCAGTAAAAAAAAAAAAAAAAATGATAGTCACATTTCAATTTAAACATGGCCCAAACTTTTTAACAGAACTTTCACAAAAATAATCCAATAATGGCAAAGTGTTAGTAAAGTAGTACTAAAGTGAAGTGCCTTCCTATCCTCTGTTGTTGTTAAGTGACTACTCTGAGTCGGTGACATCCAGATAAACCATTAGCGGCACTAATTTGCCTGTTGGTTTCCACTAAATCATTGGAGAAGAAGAGGGTGTATCAAGGTGACACTATAATAATGGAGTGCCATTCAAGCCTGAACCAAACAAAACAGAATGTGGAAAACATGATGGAAATGTGGTATTTAGTTTGTCACATGGATTGAAAAGAGAAAGGTTACTGGTGGTGTTTTTTTTTTATTCCACATTTCATTTTTGTCCTTCCTTTTTTTACCTTCATTAAGCATTGAAGTCACCGTCTTCATGTTTGCCTTTATTGTTCTCCACTGTATTTATTTTACAAAACAACATGTTCTTCTTTATATGTCGACATTTTCACCTTTTTATTTCTTTTTTAAACCTTCACAGTATTCACATTAGCTCAATAATGTACACTTACAGTGGCAAAAAAGGTGTAATATTTTCCTCCCTGTTGTTCAGAGGAAGATTAATCAAGACACTCATAACCTGAAAACAGTCGGCTGAATTGCATTGAGCTGAAAATAACATTTTACAGTCATTTTAGTTGATAGTGTATAAAGTTTCAAGTGTGAAAAGCAAATAAAACGAATAATGGACTTTGACAGGATAATAGGAAGAGGAGCCACAGGAGAGGAGGGGAAAATGGAGTGTAAGAATCAGAGGGAGTGAGTGTTAAGATCAATAAGTTCTCACTTGGCTCAAAGTGTCATCTCCAGTGCAAGTGGGTGCTGTGTGGCATGACTGGCAGCTCTATAGGAAAACTGTCACCTCTTCCTCAGTGTTAGCTCTTATCACACATCATCGCAAAAACATCCCAGAGTGCATGCATTTGTCCCCTCTTGCCTCGTTTAGCTGCGTTTTGTACCAGTTCAGCGCTGGTAAAGAAAGACCTGCCGGGTGAATTCTGCACAGAGTCATGTGTACACACAGGTCCTTTTTGCTTCCAGATGTTGCTATCCGTTTCCCCGGATGTCATATTTTACCCCAAGTGACATTGTGTGTCCTCCCAACTCCAATGTCAGAGCTCCCTTAGGGGATTCACCAACACCACATCCTCCCAGTTTTCCCTCTTCATAAAACACAACACAACATTTACAGCGAAGGTGTTAACACATGCTGGTCCTAGTTTTAGTGAGAGAAAAATTAATTGAAGGAAACTTTTGGAAGTACCGATAGCAAAAGTAAAACTGTTTGCTCAACATCGAGGCTTTCACTAGCTTTGTTAAGCTACACACGTACGCATGTTAACGGCTGTTAACGTTAATGCACATTAATACATGATGCGTTTCCATGGCGATTGACCAGAAAAAGATGTGTGTGACGCTATGTTTACGTGCTATGGCACCGGAGTCCAGGGACCGTTTACCAGTTAGCTCCTTTGGTGCCGTTAGTGCACCTACAGTCGAACTGGAATTGTCTGTTTATGAAAGGAAAAGAGCAGCGCTACAAATACCCAACATACCCGTGTACTGCGTATGTGTGCCTCTGTTTTTAAAGTTTAGTGTTACTTTAGAGCAGGGGTGTCAAACTCATTTTCACCGAGGGCCACATCAGCATAACGGTTGCCCTCAAAGGGCCAGATGTCACTGTAAGACATAATAAATGTAACTAAAGTAGGGCTGCCACAAACGATTATTTTGATAGTCGACCAATTAACGAATATTTTTTTTCGATAAGTCGACTAATCAGATCATATGTAAATTGAATGTACAGACGTGCAGACAATTGGACAACACTGTGCATGTAAAAATAGTCCAATTGGATCATTTAATTTTGCGTCCATGTAAGCGATGGAATTGTAAATTCCAATCAGAACCAATCTGTGCGGAATGAAGAAACCTTGCATGTGCAAACGTAGCTAACGTGTCATCTTGGCTCATGATTGGATTTTCAGTGCCGAGGAAAAGGGCCATGTAAACAGCAGCCACGCACTTTTGCTTGATAACGCGATCAGATTTCAGAGACAGACATCAATCCTCAAGTTCTGCTTGTTATCCTGCTGGTGGAGAAGCAACCCCAGCGAGGAATATAATCAGTAACATTAACATAAAGCAATTCACGCTCCTTTAATTGCATTATATTAAACAAATTAGATCACTCATCCAAGTGCAAAGTGCTTTATTGTACGATATTAATTACTAAAATAGGAGCTCTGACAAAAGTTAAGGATGATAAATAATGTCAAAGCTGAAATTTCACTGCCTGGCTGTCTGTTATTTATCCTCATTAACTCTTCCATCTAGCCTTTGGGGCTTTAATGTGGAGCATTAATATTCATATATGCTAAGTGTTTACAGTCACTCTGAGAAGAGGCATGACTCACATTTAGACCTCTGTCTTCTTTGTTTAGATGAGGTTCTCCTCTCCACATTGATGGCGGGCACTCAGCTGTAACCCGCATTGTGCGAGTTTAGGCGGTGATGAATGTGATGAAAGACTGCGACTCCACTTGTGCGTCTCTTCTGTTCTCGCAGAGGTGGCGCCGCTGCTCCTCGTCAGCCACACTTTAAACACTTGAGCGATGCTCCTGCAGAGGCTTACGTGAACACAACTGTCAAATAGTGACTGCAATGTGACTACAACTTTTCTGAAGAGGGGGACTCCTCTTAGTTTTGGTTGTGGATGGCAATTCCTGAAAATATGCAATATGTTTTAAAAACCTCAAGCTAATTTAACAGCTTTGCAGTCATTATGGTGGTTAAATGTCTCGTTGCAGGGAGATTTGGGGCTGTGACCACTCCCTGTTTTTTTTAGCGGAAAACTAGCCTGCCATCATGGATGCTGACCTGAAATCAGTAGGTCTCGCGAGACCTGCAAGAGTGTTATTTTATATAATGACTGTCTGACAGAGTGAGGGTACCACACATGAGTGAATCGAGTAAACTGGCTTTTTCCGAATGGCGAGAACTAGTGCTGGGCACGTTTGCGGCGTTAGCGTGCCCAGCACTAGCAAGAACTAAAAAAGAAGCATAGAAACCAGATGCCGGCCTGGCATTTTTGCTGTTGCATTTCTAAGACTCGTGAGGATAAACTCCATGTTCTCCATGTATTTGCATTTCCTCTATGTTTGCTATTGTTGTAAAGGCCTTTGCGCGACCATTTTTATGAACAATGTCAGTTGCTAGTTTGTTTGCGGTGGGGTGGTTGGCTGTTCTTTCATTGGCTTGGACATGGCTGCACAGCCCGTGTTCGCCGGCTCCATTGAAAACAATCTTTGCGTCTTCATGTGCCAATCATAGCTGCTGCTTTTCCTTCACCACGCAGCTCCAATTGGGTTTCAATTTTCCACTCTTTTCTCTCTCTCTCTGCATTTAAATAATATTAAAATTATGTGTATATATATATATATATGTATATATATGTATATATATGTATATATATATATATATATATATATATATATATATATATATATATATATATACATATATATATATACATATATATATATACATATATATATATATACATATATATATATATATATATATATATATATATATATATATATATGTATATATATATATATGTATATATGTATATATGTATATATATATATATGTATATATATATATGTATATATGTATATATATATATGTATATATGTATATATGTATATATATATATATATATATGTATATATGTATATATGTATATATATATATATATATATATATATGTATATATGTATATATGTATATATATATGTATATATGTATATATGTATATATATATATATATATATATATATATATATATATAGATATATGTATATATATGTATGTATATATATATGATAAATGATTGCCTTTTAACCAAGAATCAGAATTAAAAGGATTAAAATCAAGTTGATTTTTTTTCAGCTGGTTTGGGCGCTGCTGTTATAAAACATGACCTATAAAACATTGTTTGTGCTATTATGTTGGAAAAAAAAGAATTCACATGATTTGTTCTCCACATTGTCAGCAACACACAAAGATCAGGCTCTTTTCAGTCAAATCCTTCTGTCAGAGGAATTTTAATTATGAACGTTTCACAATTTCAAATCACAACACAATAAGCAAATTGCAAAGGCTGCAAATACAATTATTGTTTTGATAGCTCTCAGAAAATGGGACTCATTCATTTTGGTAAACGTTTTTTTTTAATTACTTAAAATTACTCATCCTTGCATTAGAATGAAGAATAGTTTATGTTTTAATAATGTAAAGCTCCATCGAATTCAAAATCTGTTATGCAGTGAATGTATGAAGTGAACCTTGACTTTAAAAAAAATATCATGAATAAAACAGCAATTTCTGTCAGAAAAAGAATATTAAGTATAATCTTCCCAGCCACAGATTTTACAAATAAGTTATAATTAGATGAATTGCTTCAGAGTGAAACAAGAAAAGAAGATCAGTTTGTTTGTGATTCATGTTGATTTATTATTTTACTCTTATGTTGGTTTTAGATGTCTGGGTTTGCATTAATAATATTACAGAGCACACAGTTGAGCTGGACCTTGGATGTCTTTAAAATCTTTGTTGACTTTATCACCTAAATCAAGGTCAGACTCATATAGCGCTTCCCTTTATCCGTTTTAAACCATTTTAAGTGTCCTTTTCTGCTTCCCTGAAATTTCTAGCAGAGGTACCGGTGGCAGCAAGTTGATGTTGTGTTGGCCTTTTTCATTTGAAACACTCATTTCTTTATTTATTTATTTATTTATTCATTTTAATGTTGAAAGGCAAAATGTCCAGACCAGAGGCGACATCCATAGTGGCTTGGACGTCATGTGACGCCTCCGTAACCATGAAGTTTCAAGCCACCAGAGTTCGCTTTACACTTTTAAATCCGTTGAGATCAAGCAATAAGTCACAGAATTTGACTGGATATAGCAGATCGAGAATGGAAACTATAGCATAGTTTATAGTTTATTCCAGACCCCCAGTATTCCAACATGTTTAACTTTCTGATAGTCTTGATATCATAGATTTTTATCAGTAACTCTCTCTATCTCTTTGTTCCCATTGCTTCTTCTTCTATTCTCACTTAGATATCATCTGCTGCCTTTTAGCAGAGCAGATTATTGAATTTTTTCAGGAAAATAAAAAAAAATGGAAAGAAGCACCAAAATTTGACTGATGTACCTCTTGTGTCATTCTTTTGAAAAATCCCATTAGCCATGAAAATATTTTAAAGATGGCCACCATTTTCCAACCATCTTTTTCAGAATATCATTTCCTGGCTCTATTTCAGTGATTTTGGTGTCCAATGTCCAAGGTAAAATGTTTATAAATCAGAAATCCTTTTTATATCTCTTTCTGCCATTTACTGAAAATACTTTCTAAAAATAATGAAAAAAATAGGCAGGAACACAACATTATTCCAGCAAAACGTTGATTACAAATGTACAAAAATGGTAAATGTATTTGCTCATGACGAGCTGAATCCTTTGCTTACTACTGTACATATCAGTGTATAACATGACATTCAACAAACAACACGTTAGAACCAATTATAACCTGAACATCACAATCAATGGACATTTTTCACATTCACATCTGTAATGCGATGACATTTGACACCAAAATCACTGAAATCGGTTCAGGAAATGAAATTCTGATGTAAAAGATGGTTGGAGATGGCGCCTTTTTAAATTTTGCTGCGTCTTTCCACTTCTGCTGTACTATCTCTGGTGATCTTGGAATATGCTCTCCCATTTCCTTGTCAGAAATCTGAAAGCATTTAGGAATACAATGAAATGCAAATGATGTATCTAAAATCTTAAAAACCCAAGACCCAGGACATTCAGTGATAGTTTAAAAGCCAAAAAAAAAGTGA
Source organism: Microchirus variegatus (assembly GCF_963457635.1). Lineage (NCBI taxonomy): Eukaryota > Metazoa > Chordata > Actinopteri > Pleuronectiformes > Soleidae > Microchirus > Microchirus variegatus. The sequence continues at coordinate 26,065,861 of NC_139807.1, forward strand.
CGTGTTTACAATGCATTTGGGATGGATAGTAGCATTATTCTATGTTTGGTATTGAGCCGCCCTATAAGCTTATCAGTCCTGGACTGTTTTGGCATCTCCAACATCTTCACAACAAAGGGATGAGTAGATTCATACTCTTTAGATTCATATTCCAGTTTAGTAATGAAGACCAATTACTCTAAAGGCAATTTCTGCATTATTGAAGATAAAACCGACACTTATCTCCCCGTGACGTTTTTTTCCCTTTTAACAAAATGACATTTAATGTCATTAAAACATTTTAATGTTGATTTCCTGCAGTTACGGCACCGCAGATTTCCGTAGAGGTGACAAGTGTCATTTTCTTGCTTTCATCGAGGGAGTTTTCCCGTTCTCAGCTGAAGTCTTGATCTGTTTTTATTTCTTTTTTATTTCCACAGTGTGTGCCTTCACTTTTTTTTTTTAATGCCTCAGAATGAGATGAAAGCCCAGTGCAATTAGGCTTCTTATCGTTTTAATTAAGAAAGCCATTCGGCCATATCTGGCTCCAACGCCATAACACATAATGGCAGAGTCTCTGATGCCTGAAGTGGTGTTTGTGTGGATGTGTGTGTGTGTGTGTGCACGCACTGTATATGTGTGTGTGTCCCAGTAACACAGTTCCCAACCACCCCCCGCCCACCCTGCTTTCCTCTTTTATCAGTCTGTGTTCTCCAATCACTATTCCCACTTGTGTCTCTCTCCAAACATGTTGTTCTATCTCCTGTTATTTCCTTCTCCTCAAAGAGACAAGGTCAGAGTCCCGTGTAACTCCTTCAAACTCAGCTCCAGTGCATTGTCTTGTGTTTCTTTTATCAAACGTTGCCTCTTAAAAGGAGCAATATTATGCAAAATCAACTTTTTATTCATTTTAATACTATTATTTGGGACTCTTGAGGCCCTATGAGTAGGCAATAGGGCTGTAACGATACACAAACTCACGATTCGATACATTCCACATTTTATTTAAACAACTTTTACTTATATAGCAACTTAATGTAACATTTAATAGCAATATTTTGGAACACTGTAAACAGATTGAACATAAATAAATAAATAACCAGATTTCTCTCGTTTCTGTTACAAAATAATACTGTTGAAAAATACAAAGTAAATGATCAATCAGACTGGGATTTGTCCCCAAAGCATGCTGGGAAGTGTAGTTCTTCATCAGAAGCAGTTTTGTTTCAGTGGAAATAACTTGTTTTGATAAACAGCAAAGGTAAGACGACATTTCCGCTTGTATTTCTTGAAAGTCAGTTGTTGTTTTGCTCTTATTTTGCGGCTGGATCTGTGAATCTTGTTCGTAGAATGATCAAAAATGATACCGTTAGAATCTGTGAATTCTCCGCCTCAGTCTAAGTACAGGAGATAAAACACACGATGACTTCCGCCCTCATTGTTACGTCACAATGAGACATTACTGGAATTGTTGTCTCACAGAGCTCCACGTTGTCCCTTAAAAACGCGAGAGTGCAGGCGAGGGCAATAGTATCCGGAAGAGCGGAAGTCTGCAAAGTGTTCTATACAGTATGACGGCAATGTGCCGGCTAGAGTCGGCAAATGATGGCTTTTCCAAATGCTAATTGCTGTTAGCTGCCGGAGCCTCAGTGACGCTGACGTAGTTTCCTGTGTCTCATTTGCATTTAAAGACACAGACACACACAGAGCGTTCTGAACAGGGCTGTTTTGGCAGAGTGATTGAACTGCTGTGGTGCTTCATCCTTAAGGTATTTTGACCAAAGCATGTCACAGACATGTTCATCAGGACACCAGGGAACTAGGGTCACTTGGAGAAATATGGTATAATATGTCTAATAATAAGTAGGCAAAGATTTTATGAGTTGAGACTTTTGTACAGTGTAAACATCTGTTTTTCCTTCTTTGCATGACACGTTATCAGGGAGAGTGAGAGTCCAGGTCCCAGCCTGGTTCCACACTCTGCAAAGTCAATGTCAATAATGTGCCAATATCTCATAAATCCACTTCAAAATACCTGAACTATCCCTTAATCTTTTTGAGTGATACTGGTCTGAGTCAGACTTGGTGCATAATGTATATTGGTATACTATGCACGGTGTTGCTACTCTTTCTCAAATAAATGCTTTTATTATTCCCTCCATCACTATATCCGTCTTTGCATTTGAACGCAGCTAAAATATTATTTTAGGGAACTGTCTTGTTCTGGGTTGTGTAAGTAAGTCCAACACATGACGTGCTGCTAACTGTACTTTTATTTTACACTCCAGAATCGGTAAACTCCATCTTTTTTGGCAACAGTAGAACTAGGAAGTAAAGACATCCTTGTACCAATCACATTCGAGTATACTTTAGGGACCAATCGGAAATTGTAATATCTAAGAATACTACAGGAACTAACTTAAAGGTGAAGTAAGTAGTTTATAGTGCCATCTAGAGGAGAGGCTGAAATTTACAACAAAGAACTGCTCCTCTGCTCACCCCCTCCCTTCCCTGAGCGCTACAGTATCCACAGCCGGTCAAATGTCGTCCTCGTCGTCTTTCTCCGTGTCAGCAGATGAGGTTCGTGAGGTGAGGGAGAGGGCGAGCTACCGCGGCCGTAGCAGATGAAGCAGAGAGAGTGGAGGCGGGACTTCCGCTACACGTAAAGAGACGCTTGATTTGTTCTCTCGCGTTTGTCCTTACAGGCTCCCGTAGAAACATGTCGTCGTGGCAATGCAGTAGCGGCCCGCGACCATGTTATTTTACATGACTTTTTGAAACACTACGAAAATGAAACAAAGAATATTATACAGCGACTAGACAATGCAGGAGCACATAATGTGTATAAAAAAGTGGATTTTGGGTTATATAAACCCATAAATACTACACTGTGTCCCTTTAACTTGTAAAAATAGGGTATAAGATGTCTACTATAAATGTAGTTTTTGTTCAAAATTTGCTCCCTAAAAAGATTTGACATTTTGAGGTGCACAAAAAGCACAAACACCCCCCCCCCCACCCCCCCATTCTATTTACTTAAGATGAGAGGGCCACATGCCACTTTGCTTTCTTTTACCCCATCATACAGTGGAGCAAGCAAGTGTGGTGTTAACACCCAGCCGAGCTCTTCTACTCCCCTGTCTCTTGCTCTCCCTCCCCCACCCCCTCCTTCCACCCCCCCCCCCCCCCCCCATCCTCTGCTACCCTGGCCTATCAGTGCGGAGCAGTGGTCTGTGAAGAAATTCCCAATATCTAAATTTACACACTGTATCAATCTTGTTTAATAGACTGGAAAGCTTATAGCCGCCGTGGCAAGCCAGCAAGAGAGGGCAGCGGTGATAAATTGTCGGTGTGCAGGCGACAGCCGCCCGTGATGTATAATGAAATATTTATGATTTATCCCAGCTAATAAACTGAAATGAAGTGCGTGATGTATGGGAACAGATGGGCCCTCTATTGATGCTGAGGCAAGGAGGGAAGGAGGAGACGGGAAGATAGGTGGGGAGAAGGGAAGAGGAGATGTGATGAGAGATGCTCCAGACGTGGTAGAGGAGGATAAAAATGGAGGGCAAGGATTGGAGTAAAAAAAAAAGAAGAAAGAAAAAACATAGTTATGTGTGTTTGTGTGACACTGTGACATCGGAATGGGAGAAATTGAAGAAGTTGACATTAATGTAAGATGGATAGAGGGATACAGGGTTAGACGAGGGAACAAATGAGATTAAATGATGGAGTAAAAGACAGATGGAGGATGGCAGTAAAAACAAGTCTACTATCAGAATGTAATCTCGTCCCTATAATATGCTTCCTCGTGTTGATTCCAGGTGAGGAAAGACCAGTTGTTTTAGTTTATTGATTTTTATATTTCTGGAGTAGACTGCACACACACGCAGCCAAACTTGTTGGAAATGTTTCTAAATGTAAAAAAAAAAAAAAAAAGCTCCATTTATAACTCTCATTGATTTTGTTATCAAAGTGAATAAGCGTCAACTTATTCCTTTAATGGCTACCAACCGATGCTCCCCGATCGGGGAACATAGGTACGACCCCACTCTGGGGAGCACTAACGGAGCTAACGGAGCTAACGGAGCTAACTGGCAAAGGTGCCTGGACTCTGGTGCCGCGGCACGTAAACATGACGTCACGCGTGTCTTTTTCCGGTCAGTCATCGTGTTAATGTGCATTAACGTTGACTCCGTTAACGTGCCCAGCACTGTCAGAAATATATGGGTTGAGCTACGTTCTTGATAAAAAAGTCAAATTTGAGAACACAATTAGCCTTTAAACTTTAAAAGCCTTTAATATCACTGTGTATCTTTTTGTTAATTCCTCCACAGGCCGTTACATTTAACGTCTTGTCCCCCATGTCCTCAGTAGTACCGTGTCTCCAGCGTCAGCCTCTGTCCCTGACTTCTCTTTTCTTTACACCGCCTCTGCTCAATGGCGCGACCCTAAAATACAACACAGTTTCACGCTCAAACCGCCGCACGTCTCCCCCTCTCGCTCCTCAGTCCCAGCTGTGGACACGGCACCTGTGATCATCTGAGAGGACACCTTCCTGTTTCCTTCTTTTCTTCTCACCACTCCTTTCCCTCCCAATGTCCATTTTTTATCCCCGTTTCTCTCTCTCTCTCTCTCCACTCATCCATACTGACCCATTTCCTCTGCTTGTCATCCCCAGGCCCAGCTGAGTCCCTCATCCCATGCACTGTACTCATCCTCCCCCACACCTGTCCCCCAGACACCTCTGTGTGTGCGTGCATGCTTGCGTGCGTGCTCTCTGACTTACTCTTTCTCACACACAATAACACTTGTGTTTATTTACCCTACTGCACTGTCTAAAAACATGCAGATTAGCTTAATTGGACGCTAAATTGACAGTTAGTGTTCGTCTGTGTACGTTTCTGCGGTCATCTGGGACTGGCGACCTGAGAAAAATAGAATGTAGAAAATGAATGAATGATTTAGCTGTTGTCGTGGTTTTTAGTGCAAGAAACCATTGATTGGGTTATGACGAGCACTGTTTACTAAAAGTGCATATAGCCCAGTAAAAAGCAAAAAAATACTGCTGATCATGGACGATTGGAAAACTTGTGATGGATAAACAAATACTTGAATATTCACCGTGAACAAAGACCAACACAATGAGTTGACTACGCAGAGTCACAACATTCTCTGTAAACCTTTATTCTTAGATTGTTAATTATAAAAGTAATATTTATATATATATATATATATAGCTTTAGGGCTGCAGCTAATGAGTATTTTCATTCATTCATCTAGTACTTGTTTGGTCCAGAAAATGACAGAAAATGTTGAAAAATGTTGATCATTATTTTTAAAACCTTGAAATGGAATGATGTGTTGTTTTTGTCCACAAACCAAAATTATTCAGTTTTAATATTTTTTTTTTGTTACGAGGATCAAAGAAACCAGAACATAATCACATTTAAGAAGCTGAAAAATCCGAATGCTTGTCTCCGTAACGGAAAAAAAACCCTCAAACCAATTCATCAATTATCAAAATAGTTGATGATTCATTTAGTAATTGATTAATAATCAATTAATTGTTTCAGCCCAACATAGCTTTCTTCTATGCATATCAATGCAGCAACCATGATGAGAAGAAAAGTCCTTTGCTACCCAGTCTATCATATTCTTTTCCTGTCCTTTTCCTACAAAAAGAAGATATTTAGATAAATGTAAACATTCTCATTGCAATTATCTCGCCAATTCTCTCCTCAAGCAGTAGCTGAGGTATAAGGGTGTCACAGTTCGGCTGTCATATTTGGAGAAAATACAAATAAAATCATTTATTATAAAAATATATATATGTATTTCCCAATGACCAAACTTCTCTCCGTCATGTCTGTCCTATAGGAGACACAGCGGTCCATAAAGATGGTGTATTTTGGATCATGGGCCGCACCAGTGTTGACATCATCAAGAGTGGCGGCTACAAAATCAGTGCCCTTGAGGTGGAACGCCACCTACTGGCTCATCCAGCCATCACAGGTATGAGTGCTATCATAACATACCTGCAAGGTGCCAGCATCACTGCAGAGCCAACACAGCAAAGCATTGTTCTTCTTCTGTTTTTTCTGTCACAGATGTGGCCGTCATCGGGGCCCCAGATGCCATTTGGGGTCAGAAAGTCACAGCGGTGGTGCAGCTAAAGAGCGGCCACAGGTTGACTCTGCCAGAGCTGAAGACCTGGGCAAGGTAATGTGACTTTTAGCCTGATTATATCATTTTGGTGTCATGTGGATGTCTGCATTAAAGCTCACATAGAGTGGTCCTGTTGCACATATATGTTAGTTATGGAGGTCTACTTACATACATTAACTTGTTTTTATGGTCAAAAACCTCCTAATTGCTGTAAACGAGCCTATAGAAATCCTCTTTTCTGACGCTGTTTCCCAGCCGCGACTTTTGAGACTCAACTCTCACACCCAGAAGACAGAGTCTTGTGATTGGCCAATACCCGGAAGTGACATATTCAGCACACCCGCTCTCAGAAGCAGGTGTGCTGATGCACTGCTCCTCATTATCAAAACATTGTTTTAACAATGTTTAAAAATAGCTTCTTCACGACTCCCCGCCGCAGTCCCTTTTATGACTTTGACCTGGAGTCAGACCCAGAGTCAGAAGACACTGTCGCTCGTGAAACACCTCCACAACGGACGTTATTCTTCTTCTGCGGTTCAATGTACGCAACCGGATGTGCCTAGACTAGTGCCCAGAGCAGGACGATCTGCTGTTCCGGAGAACCGGTGTTTACGTAACCGGACCGGGTTTTTTCAGAGATCTCGCTGAGCTCGAGATTACAATAAAACACAGCGTTCTCAGCAGTGGCTGAACTGTTTGTTTAGAACCTTCAGGGCTTCTTAAACAAGGTAATGACGCAGACACACACTAAAAAACAGCGTTAATTGGAACTTCCGGCCTAGGTCCGCTTTAATGTAAAGTATTCGTACAATTATGGATGTAACACTATCCATATCTCATTCTACTTTAATATCGTGGTAACCAGTCTACAGTATGGTATGTGTTACCTCTGCCAAGGTACCAGTGTGGGTTCATCTGTAAGTTTGCCCGTCCTGCTGTTAGTTACTTCCTGTGTACTCTTTTGACAGATCAGTCTGATTTTTTTTTTGTGATGGGTAGGTGATCGCCCGAGTATGTTCCCTTTCAATTTTGGTCAGAATCTACCCACTGATGATGGTACACACCAAGTTCTCCGTTTCTCTTCCTGATCCCTCGCAGCTGAAAGAAAACGAAAACCTTTTTACTTGATACCATTACAGTTTACAGGTAAAACTCGCGGATATATAAATCAGAATTGGCTGCCCTCAATTAGTCTTCCTCAGTTTTGTCTTATTAATACCTAAAATAGAGCTCTTTGTATTTTTTTAAGACTTAAAGACAGTGGTGTTTGTGGTCTAAGGATTAAACCACTAACCACTGGACCACCTGCCACCTTTAAAAGTGCTCTGAGGCAGCAGGTGGACTCCAGCCCGTACCACCAGTGAAGACTGTGACCTGAATAACTTCCAACCAATCCATCACCCTGAATTCACACCAAAAAAACAAAAACCGTATCCCATTACTGCAGCTGAGTGCTGACCCTGTCTTATTACGGTGATTCACGGAGATGATTTCCACAGCTTCTCTTTTTTTTTTTTTTTTTTGGTTTGTTTTTCAGCCCTGTGGTAAAAAAAGGGAAAAAAGAAAAATTCTAATTCTCTCCAGCAGTTCAGCGCACACTCATCCCCAGTGACTCGCCCTGCAGTCCTCAGATCAATAGGAGAGAATGTGAGCGAAAGAGAGGCCAGAGTTGGACTAATGAGGGGAGCTGAAGGAAAGACAGGAGATGAGAAAGAAGAATATGCGTGAGAAGCGAATAAATGATTGTTGCGAAGGGCTGAGCAAACACTTTTTTTTCCCCTCCCTTTCTAAATGTCAGCAGAGTTTATTTTATCTAATGCAGACAGTTACTGGTGGCAGCCACCCTGCACTGCAATAATAAATATTTATTTTCTCCTCCTCTTTGACTCTGCCCATGTTTGGTCACATACATATCTTTTACAATTTTCTTTGTTTGCCCTAAACACATTTTTTTTATACTCGTCAGCACTGTTGTGTGAGTGAGTAAAGCCGTATTCATGTGACGTATCCTTCAGACTTTCAGAGCATCCCACACTATGGCCTCGTACACACCAGAGCGAGCGGATTTTGAAAAATACCAACAATGAATGAGTCTTTAAAGGATATCGACTACTTATTGTTATCATCAAAATCCCAAATAATTTTGAGGTGTTATTTTTTGCCGATATTGCCCACCCCAACACACACACCGACAGATTTGTGCAGCTATTCCTCATTACATTAACTTCCATTCATTTAGACAAGCTAAACAAAGTGTTGTCCCTAACCTTAACCATTAGGGATGGGTAATGATTATCGAAATAATTGATTAGATGTTTTATTTTTAAAGGGACACTGTGTAGTATTTATGGGTTTATATAACCCAAAATCCACTCTTTTATACATATTATGTGCTCCTGCATTGTCTAGTCGTTGTATAATAGTTTTTGTTTCATTTTCGTAGTGTTTCAAAAAGTCATGTAAAATAACATGGTCGCGGGCCGCTACTGCATTGCCACGACGCCATGTTTCTACGGGAGCCTGTAAGGACAAACGCGAGAGAACAAATCAAGCGTCTCTTTACTTGTAGCAGAAGTCCCGCCTCCACTCTCTCCGCTTCGTCTGCTACGGCTGCGGTAGCTCGCCCTCTCCCTCGCCTCACGAACCTCATCTGCTGACACGGAGAAAGGCGACGAGGATGACATTTGACCGGCTGAGGATACCGTAGTGCTCAGGGAAGGGAGGGGGTGAGCAGAGCAGCAGTTCTTTATTGTAAATTTAAGCCTCTCCTCTAGATGGCACGATAAACTACTTACTTCACCTTTAAATAAAACGTCTTTTTATGTTATTTATCTACGTAATGCATTGTCTTGTCTATGAAGTAAAAACTACAAATACAACTTTTCTCTGTCACAGAATGCAGTTTTAAGAAGAATTTGAGCAGCTTTATATAAGCTTTTCCTATTGAATTTAACCTCTGACTCAAGAATGGAATGTCCATAACCAGTTAATGCCTAACCTTAACCTAACCACAATTTACATCAGCCTTAAACTTGATAATAAGGTTCTGCCTCACTGGGACCAGGGTTTGGTCTCCCAGAGGACCAAGGTTATAATAGTTCTGGATTTTTCATTAGTTTTAGTATTTCTTTAAGTTTTAAAATAAGTTGATTTAAATCCGTTTTTTAGAGTGGGTTTGCTGGTTTTTATTGGTTTTATTTTTTTTGTAAATGCTTTGTTTTTAGTTTGAGTTTTTTTTGTAATATGGAGCCAGTTACAAGATTCAAAATGGTCATAAGTATTGTGTCATAAAAACCCAGCAAAAGATGCCATTTTAAAAGTTTATTAGGACAGATCAAAAACTATCCCTGAATCAAATATAACAAAAAATCGACAAGAAAGTAGACTGAAGTGCAACATGTGCATAATACAGTTAGTGTGCTACGTAAAAAATCAAATAACCAACAGACTAAAGACACACATGAAGATAACAGCATAAATACTAATAAATAACCCTCATGAGACACATCTACTAACTACATAACGTTTACTATAATAACCTTGATGAGGACTACTAATGAGTGTTTAAGGTCAGAAAATGACTTAAAGAGCAAACAAACATGCACACATACACACATACAAGTCTCACACACTTACACACACACACACAGTGTTTGCAGCCACAGGTGCTGCCAGAGGACAGCCAGTAGTAGCAGCACATAGCCCTCTGCTGAGGCCCAGAGTGTCGGCAAGAGAGTGGGAGATAAAATGAGACATAAACAAGTAGATGGATGCTCACTCCTCAGTGCCCCGGCTTCAGCTGTCAGTCTGAATCTCCATCACACTCTCTGCTCCCCCACACACAGCCAGGAACACACACAAACACACACACGCGCGATGACACACTGCCCCCCCGGAGAAATTGGTGACACGAGCGAGCCACGTTACAGAGATGTGTATCTGCGTACGAATACTCGCTCACACTTCAGTCACAGAGACATCTGCTAAAAGTAGAGTTTGATGGCAGTGATATGAGTCATTATGCTCTCACGGTCGCTCACACACACACACACACACACATGCACGCTCTTGCACTAGCAAACAAAACTAGGTAAGAAGATAATAAAAAAAGCTCCAGGCTTCAAGACTTGACGTAACAACCGTGCACTCGGAACGGAAAAAATAAAACACTTTTAATTATCTCAGCCTTCTGTTTTTCCCCTTTTATTATTATTTTTTTTTATTTCATCCCACAGTGATTATATTGTTTTGTACAAAGGGAATTGTCTCTGTCTGGGAGGCGAATTGTGGATGCAGAGTGTATGAAGGACATTTCTTTTCCTTATCTCGACTTGTCTGCCACGGGGGCCTCGCCTTTGTTCTGCTGTTGTTTTGCCGTTTTCCTCTTGTGTGTAAGCGCGTGTGCGCGCCCTCGTGTGTTTGTGTCGCCGTGCGCGTATTAGTGCAGTCGCTGTGTGCTTCCGACCGTAAACAGCCGTCAGTTGATTAACACCAGTGTTTATTGCAGGGAACACATGGCGCCCTACATCATCCCCACAGGTCTGGTGCTGGTGGAGGAGTTGCCGAGAAATCAGATGGGCAAGGTCAACAAGAAGGACCTCCTGCGACACTTCTTCCCCTGACCCACTGGACTGCTTCAGCATGTATGACAACATACAGGTTCCTGGTCACGTCCCTATGGTGTCACAGATTAGAGTGCAGAGTGAATACTTAGTAATAGATCAACTCCTTGTGGAGAATTTACTCACTGGACTTAAAGGTGTAATATATGGCAGAAAATGAAGTATGTTTGGATGCAATTGTTTACTATATATAATATAATATAATTAGTGCTGGGCACGTTAATGTGTTAAAAATGGCATTAGCGGCGTCAATGTTAACGCACATTAACACACCCAGTCTGATACTGATTTTATTCCAACCTCCTTCTTATAAAATTAGTGCTGGGCACGTTAGTCTGTAAGTTGCAAAGTTAAAGCATGATGCGTTTCCATGACGACTGACCGGTAAAAAGACAAGCGTGATGTCATGTTTACGTGACTCCCGTTTGTTAAAATGAGTCTAAAGTAACGATAAACTTAAAAAAAAACAGAGCCACACATACACAGTACACAGGTACGCTGGTTATTTGTAGCACTGCTGTTTTCGTTTAATAAACACGCCTCCATTTCCACTGTAGGCGTGCTAACGGTGCTAAAGGAGCTAGCGGAGCTAACTGGTAAACGGTGCCTGGACTCCGGTGCTGCGGCACGAAAAACTGCATTACTTTAGAGACTAATTTTAACAATCGGGAGTCGCATAAACATGACGTCACGCGCGTCGTTTTCCTGTCAACGTGTCATGTGTTAACGTTGATGGCATTAACGGTGCTGTTAACGTGCCCAGCACTACATAAAAAAAGTAATAAAAGTAAGTTTAATGATAACAAAAAGAACAAATCATTGTCAAATAAGCATTAAAATGTGCATTTAGCTGCACTAGATAACAATATGTTAACTTAATCTGTCACTTAAATCATAACCGGCCAATTCCAATTCTTCAGCAGCCAGAGCTTGCGTTTCATGATTTGGAAGTGGAAGCTTGCAACATTTCTGGTGTTTGAAGGCCACCGTCGTCCCCTGTGCTTCAAAAAGGGGGGGATTTTGGTGCAATCTGCAGTCTCACCAGTAGAGAACATCACTAATAATTACACACTGGACCTTTATAACTTTAACTTGTGTGTTTTATCAAGAAAAAAGCCATACTTCTGCTAATCCATTATGATTAAAAGGTAAAACTATGGTAAACTAGGTAAAACTATGAGCCATTTTGTCTCTGAGGATTAGCAGTATAGAGGGTCGACAGAAAATATCATTTAAATCCACTTTTCACCTTTTGAATCATGCTGCTCTTAGACAAACACAGCCATAATAATATAATAAAAATAATAACCTTGTTGGTGCAGCTGACAAAAGAAAGTGCAAAGGAAATATGAGAGTGATGTCAGTTTTTCCTGATGCAGTGTCTGGACATTTCTTTCTATTAACACTGAAACAGTAGGTGTGTATATATATATACTGTATATATATATATATATGCATACATGCGTGTAGCTAATATGTCCGTGTGCAGTGTTTACATTTTGCATAACTGTTCCCTCTGCCTTAACATGGTTTATGGTAAGTATTTATATAGCGCTTTTCCAGTCTTGATGACCACTCAAAGATCACTCATCTTTCATACCCACTCATACGCTGCCGGCACAGCAACGGGTTAAGTGTCTTGCCCAAGGACACATCGGCTTGTAGACTAGCGGAGCCGAGAATCGAACCCACAAACTTCGCGTTGAAAGACGACTCGCCCTCCCACTGAGCCACCCCGTACCCGTAATAAGGAGGGAAACGGCGAGTGTGGTCTGCCTTGGCTCCTGATGAATAATTCCACATTACACAGGATGTTCAACTGCTCCTATTAAATACTTAAACACAGCACAACCTCTTGGTAAAGAGAGCTTTGAGTGCACTCCATGGTATATATATATATTCGTATGGGATGAAGGTATTTTTGGTGGAATTAATGCTTAATAGTGTTTATGCTAGCGGTCACTTCCTGGTTTTTAAATAAGCCAGAACAACTATTTCTGGTAAGTTGTCTTTTGTTTGCAGAGTATTTAGCAACAAATTTAGCGAAGGCTGTGGGCTACGCAGTTGGTGTAGGGTTAGCGTTCTTGCCTTTGCAGCAAGAAGACCCAGAGTTAGCATGTTCTCCCCGTGTGTGCATGGGTTTTCTCCGGGTTCTCCGGCTTCCTCCCACAGTCCAAAAACATGCAATATTAGGTAAATTGGTCACTCTAAATGGACCATTGGTGTTCGAGTGAATGGTTTTTTGTCTCCCTATGTTAGCTGAGATTGCTGAGGCACAGCAATGCACCCACCATGACCCTCCTGTGGAGGCGAGAGCGGTAGAAGATGGATGGATGATAGCGGAGGCTGTGCGCAAAGCTAAAATGTAATTTTATGTGGCCTAAATTAAAAAAAATTCAACTGCATCGCTCAATGCTAACTTCTTAAACAGCTACTAAAAGACAATGTAAACGTTTTCATTCTATTTCGGAAATTTTAATCGCTCAAGTTCCCGCTTAACGACAGTTGACAGGAAGTTAAGGAGCTAGCTTGTATTTTGGTGCCAGTTGTAAAGGACACTCCGTGCATATACACTACCATTCAAAAGTTTGGGGTCTCCTTTACAGTTTTTTGTGTTTTCCGTTAAAAATCACACTTTTATTCATCAAAAGAGTTGCAAAATGAATAATAATATAGTCAAGACATTGTCAAGATTAGAAATAATTATAAAATTTTGCCCTTCAATCTTTGTTTTTGCAAAACTGTTTTCAGCTGTGCTAACATAATAGCAAACACAATGTAGCCTACCATTAGAACACTGGAAATGGGCCTCTACACACCTATGTACATATTCCATTAAAAAACAGACGTTTGCAGCTAGAATTGTCGTTTACCACATTAACAATGTATAGAGTGTATTTCTGATTCATTTAATGTTATATTAATTGGAAAAAAGTGCTTTTCCTTCAAAAATAAGGACATTTCTAAGTGACACCAAACTTTTGAACGGTAGTGTAGTCAGTCAAGGGACTGTATTTATCGGGAAAAGGTGGTTAATATGAGTTTCTATTTTCTGTACACACACACACACACACACACTCTGATGGACTTGAAATATTATTGTGAAAATTAAAAAAAAAAAGTTTTTTATAAAGGCACTTTAAAAAGTGTTTCTGTGTTATTTCTTGTTTGCTACTTTTTCATTAACCAGATTTGTTTGTTTTGTGTGTGTATCTACGTGTGTGTGTGTGCGCGTGTGCAGCTGTGGTTACGCAGGTGTGATGAGAGCCTGAAGGCAGCTTCTCTAGCAAGACACAACACCACAGCTGGATGCCCTGCACTCCATCTGACTAACCCTCCCGCTCCACTCTGCTCTTCTCACCTCTCATCCTTTCTCATCGCCGTTTCTCCAGACACTTCGCCTCTTCTGTCTCCATCACAAGTCAAAATAGATTGCGACAGCACCAGGACCAACTTGACTCTGAGATGCATTTTTGAATGAGACCCTGGCGCGCAGCCAGAATAGACAGAGAAGGCATGAATAGATGGAAGATAAAAGCACAGAGAGGAGCTAAAATATAAAGACTGTCAGAGAGATTGGAGCCTTAACAAGAGCTGACTGGAGAAAGAGGGGATTAAAGAAATGACAAAAAAGAAGCCAGCGTGGGGTTTTGAACAAGTGATATGTAAAAGATGCAGAGATGAAGGAGGGGAAAGAGAGCACGCCGCTGGAATAAAAGTTGAGATAAACACATGTGATGAACAGTTAGAGAAGTTAAGATGGAAAGAAACACAAGTGCAAACTCTCAGCCTGTGCAAGTCCACGCATACACACACACACACACTCACCATCCGCCCACAGTCACCAGAGACCTGATTAAGAGAGCAGAGCTATCGATCTGTGGGCTGCCAGGCTACGATGGATGAGCAGACAGGGCTGCAGGAGCACCAGAGGACAGCTTCAGTGGTCCCAAATCCCCACACCGCCCCACCCAACCACCCACGCCACAGCTGAGAGCCGGTCAGGGCCACGGGCAGCAAGGCCAGGGCTGCCACACTGAGGCTCAGCAGCAGCAGAGGGTAAGAATCAAAACAGAGGAGTGAGTGCACTGCACTATACGTGTGTGTGTGTGTGTAGGGCATTCAGGAGTGGTTCTTCTACTCACCTGCTACACACATGGGAAATGGGAAACCAATGGATATTCCCTTGACTCGAGCTTGATGGAGTACTCGTGCCCTTGAACCACCTCCACCTCTCTTTATCTCCGTCTCTTTCAAACAAACACACACACACACACGTGTTCCAACACTCCATATCTGAGTCTGCTGGAGCGTTGCAGAAGATCTTGTCTACAGATGGCTGCTTATTGGGCCCCAGGGTCCTGGAGGGTGGGTTATAGGGGACACACATAAGACGGCAGTCTTTCCATTTCCAACTGATCCCAAAGAGGAAGAGATGGCCATCAGGGGCCGACTTATGAGCTTCTACTTAATATCACTAAACAGTTTCCAGATGAGTTAATCGTCTCAATCACTAGTTTCTGGTCATTTTTTTATTAAAAGAGTGGAGTGGAGACCTGTGTGACTGAAAGCTGGTGGAGTTCAATGGGAGCCTGGTTGAAGTTTCGAAGAAGCCACTACAATCACAGTATTGTGCGTACTGTATTTGAATTAGGGTTGTTTGATCACTGTGAATGGATTCTTAATGATTGAAGATGGACAAGGAAAAACACATCGCAGAAGAACTAAATCGTGGCTGTTACAGCGCATGTCTTTGGCTGTACTTCTTAACAAAGACAGAGGCTTCTGGTCATACCAGCAGCACCTCACTTCTGCTATGCTAGCAGACTTTATTGCATTAGAATTAAAACTGGCAGACTTAATTGTATTAGCATTTAAGCTAGATGACTTTATTGCTAACGCATAAGCATCTAAGCTAGCTTCCTTGTTGCTAATGCGTTAGCATCTAAGCTAGCTGACGTCATCACTATAATGTTAGCATTCAAGCTAGTGGACTTCATCGCTAACGTGTTGGCATCAAAACTATCCCACTTCATTGTGGCAAACTTTCTCCAGAGCTGATAGATAACACAAACGGATTGATTATTTAGCGGCCGAAAGAGAGCATGACATGAGAATAATTGGACGCCTTGAGGCGAACAGACACAGTAGTTACTTCTGCTATGACAACATGACAAGAAAGCACCCCATACCTCTTATTAACCTCCTATCTTCTTATAGGGTGAGTTTCCGTCAACGTCCTTAATCTACGTTACGTTAGTATTCATCCACAGTCACATACAGGAATTAAAAAAAATGTTTTTTTCATGCTGGACGCTGTCTTTTAATAATCCACTGTGCATTTTGGAAACATTTATTCACCGGGATTTCATTATTTCTTTTTCCAAAATCTGATCGGACTGATCTCAATCTCATTGGTTGAAACTTGTATTGGCCCATCTCAAGTTTTCATCTTTGTTTGTTTGCATTGTCACAGTTTCCCTTTTTTGTGTAAACTTGCCTCCAAGATGCATTTCTCTTGTGCAATTTAGCTTCCTGTTCAGATGATGGACACATTATGGTAGAACAGGGATCAGGTGGCATCACGAGTGAACAAGGAATTGAAGCAGTGTTGTATTTAAAAACAAAAATGTTGCCTTTTGTTGCATCAAGCACACTGATTGAAACGTTCATTCAATCACAGATTAATTTTCACGTCTGATAATCTTATCCCAGCATGCACCTGGCTGTAGGCAGACAGAAATGCTCATCAGAGGAACCAGAGAAACCAATGGGCAGCCAAACAAAAAAAAGGTGTTAATTGGCAGTGGATGGATGTAGGTACACAGACAACAATTACATCTGATGGAATGTGGATAAATATATTTGGCATATTGGAAGATAGTTTTGTTTGTGTCTCGTTTTTTGTGTGTTGAATATAAAAAGAAATACTAGAATCAGCCCGAAAGATTCTGTTCAAGGTCCTCAGATTCAGCTCCACATTTCCCATGAATTTCGAGGGTGATTTTTAAACCTCTGAACAGAACATGGCTCAACGCTTCCAGTCCTGGTGTTAAAGGTCATAGACTGTCTGGAAATAAGATCACAGATGGGAGGGTTGAGGTGTTTATTGTAGAAAACAGGCAACGTTTCTTAGGTGGTATTTGCTGAGGTTCTTGACGAGAGAGTAGTTTCCATTCGACTGAGCCGGACAGACAGTGTGTGTGTGTACTTGTTTGTGTGTGTGTGCGTGTGTGTGAGAACAGCACTTGTTAACCAGGCTGGTTGGGGAGTGAGAGAGAGGCAGATGGTGAAGCTTCTGACGGCTCAGGCAGACAAAGACGAGGGTGGATGCGGCTGGTTACAGGTGCAGTCGGTGAGGTGAGGCAGAGGCAAACAAGTCTTAGACGGGAGCAACGAGACTGAGGGAAGATCCAGGTTCACCTACTTCATCCGATGAGGAGTTGACTGTCAGGCAAGTGTAGGCTATGCAGGAGAGTTGGTGGGAGTAACCACACCCAAACACATTTTGGCCTTGTTCAAACTGCCCAAATGATTGGTTTGAAATTCTTGACAGCAAATATATATACACATGTATATATATTTGTATACATAATATATATCTTCAGTATAAAGAAGAACAAGAAGTTCTGGAGGTGATGGTATGGCCCGCACAGAGCCTTGATCTCAACCTAATTGAGTGTCACTGGAATTACATGTGGCCTAGTGGTTAGGGCTTCAAGCTTGAGACCGGAGGGTAGCCGGTTCAAACCCCAACCTGTCTGCAGCTGAAGTGCCCTTGAGCAAGGCACCTGACCCCCTCACTGCTCCCCAAGCGCCGCTGAATGGCAGCTCACTGCTCTGGGTTAGCATGTACTTGTGTGTGTTCACTAACTCACGGATGGGTTAAAATGCAGAAATTGGAAATGTCCCCACTGCGGGACTAATAAGGGAATCTTAATCTTTAATCTAATCTAATTTGAAATCAGAAAGATTCTGATGTATTTGATGGCATTAAAATTGTGTCTGTTAACCCATCACACAATAGGATGATTTGACCAGACAACAATGTTCAAAGCAGCCACAATTGTCGGGAGAGCCAGATTGGGACTAAAATCTGTCCAATTATCCTCTGGGGTGGGGCAGGTTTAAGATTTTTTGGAACAAACTACATGCCAATTTCCTTCAAAAACAGTGTACCTAGAAGAATTTCCGATGTTTTAAATGCAAAGTGTGGTCACACCAAATATTGATTAGATTGAATTCACTGTTAGCTCACTCAAAAAAATGTGTTTTATAGTCTTAATTTGGGGGCCGGCATCCCAAAATTATCCACCTCCCCACCCAAATAAAATTAATCTGGAGCTTCAAAAACTATTTGACCCATAAAAGAAAGATGACAGCATGTAGTAAAGTTTTATACTGACATACTGTGAGTAAATATAAAATCTGGAGGGATGCTCCACACTCTTCTCATCTAAAAAAATCATAAGAAAAGCGTATTCATCAAAAAATACTAAACTAAAATATTATTAAGTTATGCTTCCCTAAGAGTTTTGTCTTTAAATTCAGTTTGTTACCTGACCTGAGGGACTCGTGCTGCTACAGAATAAAACCTTTCAGAAGTGTGCTCAGAGAATTGTACAGTATATATAATTCAAAATATCATATTCCACATTCCACAGGGCAGCCAGCGCAGAGGGATCTCAGCGTAGCACCGTGGCTCCTGCATTCAGAGGGTTTTCGCACGTGCTCTCGAGCAAACGCCGTGTTACTTTGAAACTCATCCTCTGTTACTCTCGACTCCTCAGAAGACTTCACCCTGCTGTGAACATGAAAGCCTGTGTGCCGTCATGAATGATTCTGGTTCCAGAGAGAGGGAGAAGTTCGCCCGCACGTCTCTTTGAACACCGGCTGAATATTAAACAGGTCAGAAGTCACAGACACACAATGGCCTCTTAATTCACCGCGGAGCGCGTTCACGTGCCGCATTGTGTTCGGCTCTGATTCAATTCCAGTTCAATACGGATCAAATTTAGTGAGCTCACGTTTTATAACTGCTGCTATCTTGCATTTGACTTTCATGTGAATGTGACTGTCTTCTCAAACAGCACACACTGTACTCCCACTGGAAAACTGCTTGACTTGAATTTGGTATATTTGCTCCAGTTTGAGCTTCGTTCCTCCGTATGTCTTATGACCATCATGATAATCCAGTGCCGTCTGGATTTATTTAGATTTTATGGCTGTAGAATTGTCAAAATATGTTCAATGAGTGAGTGCTTCTGCACGTTTTTTCCAAGATAACTTTCAATATCTGGCAGTTATTTAACCGTTTAGGAGTTACAGTACGGAGAAGCTTACCGTGGAAGTCCTGAGGGCCACCGTAATGACAAGTATATGGGCACAAAGCTCTATTTTTCTGCTTTCTGGTATCAATCCATCCGTCCGTCTGTCTTCTACCGATTTATCCCCCACATGAAGGTCGTCGGGGTGCTGTGCCAATCTCTGCTGGCATAGGGCGAAAGGGTGGAGTCACACCCTGGACAGATCGCCAATCCATAGTTTTTTAAATGTGTTGATATCACAAATGGTCTAGGACATATATGTCAAACTCAAGGCCCAGGGGCCAGATGTGGCCCGCCACGTAATTTTATTAGGCCCGCGAGTGATTAATTGGTCTGTGTTAAAAATCTGTGTTAAAATAGGTCTATGCTGCTTTAAGGCGTGTGGTCACCCATTTCCCACAATGCATGGCGATTGCGTTACCCGCAAAGTGACGGCATCCCGCCATTAGATCGCAGTGTTGCACTCCCACGTACATGCAACATCTGTGTACAAGCACGCTGTCAATCACATCTTCCATACCCATTCAGACCCGCAACATTTTCCATGGTAGCACTGTGGTGGTGGAGCGGGTCGTCTTTCAACTTGAAGGTTGTGGGTTCTGCTGGTGTGTCCTTGGGCAACACACCAAACACCACTTTGCTCCCGATGGCTGTGTTGGCAGTGTGTGGATGGATATGAAAAATGTGTGATAGAGTATGAATGTGTGAGTGAGTGGGAGGAAAAGAACGAACGTTCTTTACGAATACAGACAATTTACTATTCCAATATGACACCCTCATGTCATTGCATACATACACTACCGTTCGAAAGTTTGGGATCACTTAGAAATGTCCTTATTTTTGAAGGACAAATCACTTTTTTTCAATGAATATAACATTAAATAAATCATAAATACACTCTATACATTGTTAATGTGGTAAACGACTATTCTAGCTGCAAATGGAATATGTACATAGGTGTATAGAGGCCCATTTCCAGTGTTCTAATGGTACATTGTGTAAATTGCGTTAGAAGGCTATTGGATGATGAGAAAACCCTTGAAAACCCTTGTGCAATGATGTTAGCACAGCTGAAAACAGTTTTGCTGGTTCTTTGAGGGATGCAAAATGATAATTTTGAATAAAATTCATTATTTCTAATCTTGTCAATGTCTTGACTATATTTTCTATTCATTTTGCAACTCTTTTGATGAATAAAAGTGTGACTTTTAATGGAAAACACAAACAAAAATTGCAGGTGACCCCAAACTTTTGAACGGTAGTGTATCTGATCTCAGATCCCTGAAACCCTGAAAAATTCCAATCTGAGTCACGTCAATGAAAAGCAAAAAAGGTGTGATGCGAGTCACTTCAGCCTGCTAATGTGAGCACAGCGCTGTTGTTGCTGCTGCTTTGTCGGACAATCATGGCACAAACGGAAAAAAATCAAACTACAATTATACAGTCAAACATTCATGTGTTCACGCTCCTGACGCTCCTCACAAAAGGCTCTGCGCCTGCAGCTACTTGATCAACATGACAGGCTTTATGCATGGAAGTGGGCTTGAAGGAGGAGTGATCGGAGGGTGACATGCAAGGCTTTTCCAGCCCTGGGGACACCCTGAGTATACAACACACACACACACACACACACCAGTGAATCCACATCCCCACCAGGTCTGTGTGGGCACATAACCGATGCTTGTCATGGCAGGTTGTTGTTTACATGGAGCTCATGTTTATTCTAAAGCTACTTACACCTCAGTGGCTCAGCCTCGGGCTGCGTTCCTCTGAGACTCCCACTGACGCGCTCTCTGTTTTCTCTTTGCCCTTTTCTCTGCTGACCTTTCTTTCTCTATCACTCTCTTCCTCTTTGTCCCTCATCACTGTCTGTTAATTATTATTGTTTCATCCCTCTGTGATGATTCACAACATATGTTTTAAAACAAAAACACATAGTGTAAACTATTGCCAAGGCCACTCGGTTTTCCTCTGGCTCCGCTGGCTTGTGAAGAATTCAGAATCAGTATCAGGGTCTTCCTAATTATAACCTACCTCTCTTGAAAATGTAATCAAAATCTAAGTTTATTGGCATAATTCAATGGTTTTGAAGAATGCCTCTATGAGGTATTAACACATTATCAATACTGTGAGCCGTCCCAGGACATAACACAAATAAGTTTTGAGCCACTTAATTAAAGAAACACCTTATAAAAATCCATAACGTCTTGAGAATATGTTTATCTCATCATTAGACAGCTTTTTCTGGCTTCAAATATGAACCTTTTTCTATCCCCCACACCAAAGTCCACTGAGAAAATCAATCATTTTACACTGTGGCCCTGAAGCATTGTTAATCCACTGCTGCCTCCATCAGTATCAGGAGTTCAAATGTGAAGAAGTTTGTTTATCATTTAGCATTTATCAAAGCAACATAAAGTTACAGAAATGAGGCAGCAGCAGCAGCAGCAGCAGCAGTGCAGCCACTCCTGTGTCCTATGAGTTAAAAAATGCTGGATTTTGCCATGGACGTTGGTACAAGAGAGCTCAGGATTTGGTGTGCAGAGAAAACAGCTCACAAACTGCAGTTTGTCTGACTAACAGTGAGATTAAGTGACAAATATGTAACGCCTAAGCCTCCAAATGTCTGTCTGGACTGTTTTTTGCTTATTTTAACCATAAAAGGGCCAGAAAATGTCCTGTGAGTTAAGTGCTTTTGCCAATTTTTCCATGATTTACTGCATGTTAAAATGTAAATGTAAAAAGTTTTATTTAGAAAAACACTGTCGTTATACACAAACACCAGATTGTGCGTGTTCAATTTGAAATATGAACAGTATACATCTTATTAAAAACAACATTTGCTTGAGTTTTTGTCTCAAGCGATTTTTCCAACTCTTTCCAAAGACGCTGATTCGCATGGCTTCCTGCAACAGCGGGAGTGAAATTACCGTAATAACCACAGGTTGGCTTTGATTTGAAACTTCTCAGCTTCCAGCACAAACCGTCATGTAATGACAGTAATGCAAAGTCCACTTGTGCAAACATGTCGTCTGCAGTTCACTTGGCGTTAAAGGGTTAAGATATCGCAGAACTAAGTAGGCAAAGATTTTTGAGGGTAGCCTTTTGTAATGTGGCAAAAATGTTTTTTTCCTTCTTTGCCTGACACGTGTGCAGGGAGAGTGAGAGCCCAGTTCTCAGCCTGGTTTCACACTCGGCAAAGTCGGTGTTGATAATGTGCCAATACTTAAAAATACCTGAACACTCCCTTAATCCTTTTTGAGTGATCCTGGTCTCAGTCAGAGACCAGCATAATGTATGTTGGTATTCACGGTGTTGCCACTCTTTCTCAAATAAACCCTTTTTATTATTCCCTCCATCACTGTATCCGCCTTTGCATTAGAAAGCGGCTACAATGGAAAAAAAAAAGAAAATCTTAAAAACCAAACCAAAGCAAAACAACAGAATCAATAGTGAATTATCATGTTCTACCTCTCATAACTCGGCCCACTCTACAATGGAGAGAGACAAGGTCATGAGAGAATAAATAGCAGGCAGACTAGCTAATGATCTATCATTCTGGACAAGCGGCTGCACCCAAGAGCGGGCCGGCTGACAAGATCATTAATAAAAGCTGCTGGGAGAGTGATCGATCGGCTTGATGGATGATCAGAGCCACAAATACTATAAAACACCTGGATGTCAAGCCTTGTCTCTTTGAAGAGAGGGAGGAGGGAGGAGGAAGAGAGAGAGAGCGAGAGGGAGTCTCAAAATAAATAAAAAAACACCTAACAGGGAGTCATCAGAGGGGATCAAACCCTGACAATCAACCTCTGTACTGTGCTGGAAAATGAATTCTGCAGCAGCCGCAGGTGCAGGGTTTTTCCGTGTGTATGTGTGCATACAGCCGTGCTGTAAATCCGTCTGGCGTTTGATGCAGTCGGCATCCCAGACGCTCGGTGTGAGAGCATCAGTGTAATTTGAGGTAGATGAGGGAAGCCGGCAGGTGTCGTCGCTGCAGCGCGGCTGCGGCGGCAAAGTCCACCGTGGTGTAATGGCAGGTATTTATTATTGACGCGCTCCCCTCAAACCATTACTGAGCTCTGTGGTGGTAATCTGTGTCTCTACTATCTCCACCAGTGTGTTACAGTGTCTCTTTTGTCATCCACACACACACAAACACACACACACCTTACTCAGCAGTTCATCTCAATTCCTAATCTTTTGAGAGCGAGAGAATGAGTTCAGAGGCAGTGTAGTCTCCTCGCATGGCTGAACGTATCAATATCTGTACATTGATCTGGCCTCGCTTCTCCTCCATTCGCTCAGATATAGATTGGTTTTCCCAGCAGGTATCTGAGCCCACAATCTGACTGATGGGCGGAGTGTGTGTGTGTGTAAGAGAGGGAGCGTATCGAACCAGGGGGCGTCCCGCATGCCACTAGACTGTGTTACTGACCACTGAGCAAAAGAAAGAAAAAGAAAGAGAGAGAGTGAGAAAGGAGGGATAGGGTTATACACACTGAGCAGAGGAGTGACATTCTATCAATTTCTGGATTGATGCAGTGGTCGAGGTAAAGGCTGTTTTCGTTATAGATTAAGTTTGTGATTACGCTTTGATTTATTGATGAATCATTCAGTCTATAAGATGTCACTAAGTAGCTACACATGCCAATCAAGAGTTTTTACATGACCAACAGTCAAAAATCAACAGATATGTCTTTAAAATGTTACATTTGAGAAGCCTGAACTAGATTAGATTTGATAATATGATTTCATCTGATTTAGATCTAATTAGATTAAATCAGATTAAAATCAGAAAATAAAATAATGTAATCTAAATCAGATGAAATCAGAAAATGAAATCATTAAAATCACTTAATCTGATTTTAGTTAAATATACATCTACTGATGCACTACTCATGATAATCAACGTCATACACCCTCACCCAGGCGACCAAGCCGAGATCGATCAAGTCCCGCCTTGTGTCTACGTAGCATGTACCCACGGATCACCCCTCTTGATCCACAGCCATCTCGAGGCCTTCTCAGCTGCCTCTGTTGTTGACTTGATGGCCTTTCTCTGTCGTACCCCTGTGATGCCAAGCAGGCTGTATGCTTTGCACAGAGGTCGCACTGCGAAGCCTCTCATGACCAGCATGTTCATGGCCAAGGCATAGAGGATCACTGAAATCGTGCATCCAGTGATGATCCCTTTCTCCAGCTGATGCCACTCAGATGTGACTGTCCCCGAGGTGACTCTCAGCTTGAAACTTGTGTAGTAGTCCAAGATGAGGTCCCTGACTTTACCTGGGACATGGTGCCCCTCCAGTGCTGTTTCCACCAGCTTATGGGAATGGATCCATAAGCATTGGTGAGATCAAGTCACAGCACTGCTAGGTCTCCTTTCCCTTCTCTTGCCTCTCTGATCAACTGTGTGACCACACCTGTATGCTCCTGGAACCGGTGAAGGAGTCTGGGACACCGCTTGTACACTTTGTAGGGCACTGGTCCAGGGGCAGAACTGGGCTCCTTACAGTTGAAGTCTGTGGTGGGTCCTGGGGGATTTATCAAAGCTCTGTAGGGACCTAGGTCTTCTTCCTAAGCAGCGTCACTGTAGGGGTTGCGGAGATGGTGGTCGATCTCCTCTTTGGGACAAACGAGGTGGCCGCATCGTTTCTACCCAAGCAACTGCTTGGTGACTCCGAAGGGGTTTGCAATGAAGGCAGACTGTCTCTTGGCCCTCACTTTCCCCCGTAGTCTGTGCCGTTCTGCCCTTGGTTAGAGTGGCTTCTTCCTGAGTATGCCACGAAGTTCTGATAGTGCATCCCTTTCCTCGTCTCGCGCTTCCTTGTACTGCCACTTCAGGACCCGCAGCTCGGACCAGGAGATCTTGCGGTCCACTGCCTGTTCCCATCTCGTCCATGCGCCCTGCTCTCGCATCCCCACCATCTGGCTAGCACGCAGTTCCTCCACACCAGCTCTCACCACCTCTTGGACCAGTCGGCATCTGTGTTTGCCCAGGGCCTTGTCGTAGCATGTGGTTGGAACGCTACCAAGCTCTATTCAGATTAAATCTCATTAAAATCAGAAAATACAATTGTTAAATCATTAAAATAATGACTTTAATCCGATTAAATCACTCAATCAGATTGAATCAGACTCAATCAGATATATTCTGATTAAATCAGATTAAAATCTGAAAATAAACTAAATCCGATTAAAATCAGATTAAAATCAGATTAAATCACTCAATCAGATTGAATCAGATTAAATTAGACTCAATCGGATATAATCTGATTAAAGCAGATTAAAATCTGAAAATAAACTCATTAAAATAAATGTATCTGATTTTAATTGGATTAAATCAGATTAAATCACTCAATCAGATTAAATCAGGTTAAATCAGATTAAAATCAGGTTAAATCAGATTAAAATCAGGTTAAATCAGATTAAAATAATTTATTAATAATAATAATAATAATTTCTGATTTGAATCTTAGCCTCCATCCTGTCTCCTCTCCCTTGTGTCCTTGTGTCCTCTTCTCTGACACCAACTGTCCTCATGTCCTCTCCTTCACGACTCGACGACATGGCGACAACAGACTTCATTTATTATAAATGATAAATAATAAGATGATGAACTGAAACATCAGTCATGATTCATGGTTTGCCCGTGCTGCTAATGAATTATCTTTAGTTCGGCTACACCTCGACTTGACTTATCGTTTCACTGCTGGAGATTCATGGATCTTTCGCTGAATGAATCCAGCCATTTAATGACGACACATGAGTAACACAGATTAAGATGCAACAGTGTTTTCCCCCTCAAAGATTTTATAGATGGAATAATGGACAAAACAATGTCACACTAAAGAAATTACCTTAATATCGGTAAATGTTATTAATTCTCTGGTTCTGTGTTTTCATGTTTTTATTATTATTATGTTAAAATACATATTGCACAGGGTTTTTTTTAGAAACTGAACTGGATAAAACCTAAATATCTGTGTCTGGATCACCGCCTCAATCAATATAATAAATAATGTGTTCTTTACCGTGTGAGTTATGCTGCTCAGAGAAAATAGTGCATTTATCTAAAATCACAGTGCAATAGATCAACAAAAACAATGAAATAACTTAATGACAATTTGGATTTTGTGTGATATACATCTCTCCACATCATTGAAGGCTTATTTTAGCTTAACAACAGAACGCAATAATCCTTCATTTACATTTTTATTCATTTAAATCTTCTTCAAATAATAATAATAATAATCCCTAATTATTTTGCCTTTTAATGCTTTTTTGAAACTCATTATGCAATTTTAACTCCTCTCGTTTCATAGTTTGAGGATGAAAAATCCTCTTAGATTATAATTTCCTTCTCTTAATTTGAATTTGAAGGCTATAAATAATATTTTTACATACACAATATGAAAAATATATATATATATATATATATATATATATATATATATATATATATATATATATATAGTATAATTGCATTAAGGATGAAGGGATTGACTTGACTCTCTGTTGTTTACCATCAGTACGTGAAAGCATGTTAAAGTTAATGGATAAACTCTGTACAGTAAATGAATGGGTGTGTAATCTGTGTTGATCTTTGTGTGTGTGTGTGTGCGTGCGTGCAGAGAGGAGGGTGAGGATGTTTTATGTGTGAATGTGTTTTGTCTCTCTGTGTCTGTGCTGTTACCATCAGTGCCCGACCATAAATCAGAGGCCCCAGGGCCGATGGGATTGCCCATCTCGTGGCTCCATGTGTAATTACAAAGCTGACATTTAAACAGCAGCAGCCATATTTCACTCGCGCTGGACGCAGAGTGGAGTCTATGGATGGAGTAAAAGTTTTCAACACAAGAGAAGAAAAAAAATGTCAGGAGAGAGAGAGAAAAAAAATCAATAAGACATCGAATGCATTCTAATGCCTTGTTAATGGACCCGCATATTAATTATTCAATGGTGGCCATTTTGTGTGCTCATTAAAGTGGCAGCTGTGAGGAGAAATGTGCAGCATTACTCTGCTCAGGCAGCATTATTACCACAGCAGACACAACATGTAATCTGTGTCTATTTCACTCTGAACTGTCGTTACGTCGCCACGATAAAAGATGTTATCTTTAGTGTTTTTACTGTATGTGTTTTGACTTGAACGCACCATGTGATGAAATCTCTTATCTATTATGGGTGGAGTTATTTCACCTCGATCGTGTGACGTTATTACTTTATTATTATTTGTGTGAAGCTACTTTTGGATAAAAGGACAGTAGTTTACTTTTTCTTTTTACTATGGTACCTCCTCAATGTGGGCGGGGGCGTCATAGCACAGCTGTGCAAAACTGCCGTAAAGTAAAAACACATAAAAAGCAAAACAAACCAACAAGACAATGGGAGTCCAACTCAACCTGTGTTAATTCAATCAATCAATCAATCTTTATTTGTATAGCCCACAGTTTACAAAACATAGCTTGTCTCACGGGACTTCACAGGGTTGGTAACATTCCCTGTCCTTAGACCTTCGACCAGGGTAAGCAGCAGTCCTTTTCAGTCGGTGTACTCGTTATCCAGGTTTTAGGGTGAATTCCAATTTCTTGCTTAACCCTCAATCTTAACCCTCAATCTCAAAAATGTGCGCTCCCGCTAGTGCAAGTGCTGTCCCGATTCTCAGAAAAATTAAGTTGAGGGGCAAGTTTAAGGGCTGTATCGCCCTCAATATTGAGATTTTCCGAAACCACCCATGGGAGCAAGGGCTACCCAGAATGCATTGCGTGTTTTCACATAAGAAAGATGGCGTCGAAAGCAGCGAAGCGAGTGCGATACAAATGAAGTATTTTCTTTGGTTGTGGTATTTGTATGAGTATCATCTTATAACTAACTGACAACCTAATGACTGACAAACGGATCGTAATAAATAATCGTGACCTAAATCAAATGTTGACATCATGAGACCAAGACAACACTTTAAAATTCATCAAGTTATTGAGACATTCAAATGTTTTGTTGTGATATTGCCATCACTGTTGTTAGTTCTTGTTTGACATAAAGAAATGACCATTGCTTCTACTTAAATGCCCTGCTTTCATGGTAGAATATCACTGTAGCATGAACTTTTCAGAGGGAAAGTAAAACTCCATATCCATCCATCATCTACCGCTTTATCCTCCACCAGAGGGTCGCAGGAGGTGCTGTGCACTATCTCAGCTGACATTGGGCAATAGGTTCGCCAGTCCATTGCAGGGCCACATATAGAGGTCAATGGGAGGAAGCCAGAGAACCTGGAGAAAACCCATGCAAACTCCTTGCAGAAAGGCCCTTGTTCCGAAGTTGTTCCAAACGGGGCTCGAACCCAGGTCTTCTTGCTGCAAAGTCAAGAGTGCTAACCACTACACCAACCGTGGGCCCCATGATGCAGCTATTGAAGACTGAATTGTCCTTCTATCCAAAAGTCACTTTCCTTTAGGCTCCTAAGCCTGTCTGTCTGTCTGTCTGTCTGTCTGTGTTGACACTCAGAGTCTTGTGTCAGAGACTAACCCAGGCAGAGTCACCAGCTCTGTGTCATGTCCTAACTCAGTTTCCTTTGAATTCTCTTTATACACCTATAATTTAAAGGAGTAACATAGATCTGTACTGTCTGTATACAGGCAAATATGGCAGAATTGTTTTTTTAATGACTCATCAGTAAAGGAATATCTAACCTAATACTAAACAAGTGTTTAATTAGAATTCACTCCTATAGGTCAAATTACTGCTGGCGTTTATTGGCTTTGGCACAGATTGACATTAGTGGGAACTCAAAACCATTAGCCTTGAGTGCTTGTGGCAAACCTCAGCTAGTACAGCACTGAATATTATATTAATAATTTATTTTATTTAATCAATCGGCTGAATAGAACAATTGAAATATATGAAAAACTCACTCTGTCACTGAGCTCCATGGTTTTGGTGAATACTTTCCAGGATGAACAGTGGCTTTACCTGGGTTAAAAAAAAATCCTGCTTATACCCTCTAGTTTCTGGCTGAATAAACTTTAAAAAAGTGCTTTTTACTATTTCAAATCATTCGATTAGTTGATTTGCCTCTACATTGAAACACGTGCTCTTCAGCTCCTTCAGTGGCTGATTCTGCCAACAACACAAATTATTCTCTCCACATTATTTTTGTCAATTTGAAGATTTGCCTTGAGTGAATAAGTTTGAAGGCTGTTGCTGGCAGACGCCTCGACTCACTGCTCACTGGTTAAGAAATGTATCCGAGGTGGAAGCTTTTGAGACGTGGTGGTGGTGGGGTGGTGGTGTAAAAAAATTAAAATTCCTCTTTGGCCTGCTGTCAACCTGTGTCTGCTGACTGCTAAGAGAAGCTGCTGCGTGACAGGATTCCTAATGATACTGCAGCAGCTATTGCCACAAATTGCTTTGACTTGATTTATTTCTTCTTTTACAACCCCCTCACACACACACACACACACCCATGACGCTTCCTCCCGACTTGCCTTTTGAGCATTCCGTCTCTCCCTCTCACACACACACAGTGCGCACACATGGTGATACCGTGTCCACTCCAGCACCGTGCCACTGGCAGGGAACATCTGTCTGGAGGTCTCGCTGCCACACAGCGTTAGAGTCAGCGTAGGTCACTCAACTCAACTGGACCAGGGTGGAAAAATGCCTGTAGGCAGAGCGGAGAGCGAGTCTCAGAAACGAGGGCGTCCAGGCAGAAACTTGTCCCCAGGTTCATCTTGCTTTGCCTGCCTCATGCAATTTGTATCTTTTTGTGTGTGTGTTTGTGTGTGTGTAGAGACAATGATTTTGTAGGTCAAAGGGCATCAAAAAACATCTAAAGGCAGTTCTATCCCTCTCTCTGTGTGCCTTTTTTTGTCTCTGTGTGTTTGACTTTGTGAATCATGCGCGCGCACGTGTGTGTGTGTGTGTGTGTGTGTGTGTGTTTCTCAGCCACTGTTTGGCCACGCAGCCTCTAATCTCCTTACATTTAGTCTGTTTAAATTGTCCCAGTTCAGTTAAGTTCCTATTTACCTAAGCAAAGTGGAGCCGCTATCGCCGGCAGCAGGCAGTCGCGTGCCAATCACGGAGCAGATAGCTCCTTCATGCAGCGACAGCTCCGATAAGAGGAGAAAGTACTGTTTAATCAAATAGTGCAGGGGATGGGATGGGGGTTTGCAGCACAGGCAGTCTGGGCCCACTTCTATCACTTATTTATTTAACCATTACCACTTATATATATATATATATATATATATATATATATATATATATATATATATGAAGAGCCCTTATGTTCTTTAAAGCAGTTCTCGTTTGCACCTTTTTAATATATCTATAAAGTGTCACAGCTGGAAATGTGTCAACAAAAAACCTCAGCAATAAAATGTGTGCACATGACAAATAAAACTTCTAATAAATACAAAGCCTAAATAATATCAAATATAAAAGTTCCAGTCTTAATAGTTCAGGTATAATTATATATGTTTACAGTCATGGAAATATCTAATTATTTTATTAATTTTGTCATATGAGCTTCAGATTTTACTGACTTAAAGTTTTTATTACACTGGGAAGATTATAAAAAGTCACATGAGGATCATTAATATACAGTAAATATAGGCTTGAGAAATAATGCTGCATGATTAAAAAAATACATTTACATTTTTTATGTTTTTTGTTGCACATTGTTTTTGTACAACAAGCCAATAATATTTAAAATAAATGATAAAAGAAAGTGTAATGGAGTTCAGCAGATGCAGGAGTGTTTTATGAATGTGTATTAAAGTGAGTATCAGAGATACTACAGAGGCATAAATCTCATGTACAGTAAGTAGATTTTAGCTCTTAAAGGTACAGTGTGTACGTTTATCAGGATTTATTGCAGCTGAAAATCCCTCACCTCACCTATGTAGCCTTAAGTTAGCATCAAAACTTTGCAAAAAACCCATTACGCGACTGTTTGTGCCACTGTAAAAACATGGTGATCCAAAATGGCGGCCTTGGTCGAGCTGGCCCATGTGATATACTGTATTTTTTAAAAAAAGGTCATATTTTAATATAATCAGGTGGTTAAAGACTTGTAATGTATTACAAATTATTTTTTATTCTCAATCTATGCAAAAACAAACAAAAAAAATCACCTAAATCTTACACATTGACTGTAAATGTACAAGCTAATATTAGCTTTGTTTTTAATCATGTCTGATAACAATGTTATTTAGCTAAGTTATTCCCAACTATGTTTTGTAGATTTAACCGTGTAACTATTCTTTAGAGAATAGATAGAGATAAGACGAGATCAACGTCTCACATTTTTTCTTGCATCTTTTTGCCATCGCAGCTCTTTTTACACATGGGTCACATGAGATTACAAAGACATAAATAAAATTAATCACACAATACAACTAGACAAATGACCAAGTCGCAGATGAGCGAAACAACGTGTATTTAAGAAAAGTCACAAATATTAAGGGTGGTAATGGCATTTTTTTTTCACCTGCACTGAACCAACTCAAACTTAAACAACTTTAAATGTCAGCCTCTGTCCATCCATCCATCTTTTTCATCCTCCACATGAGGGTCACTGGTGCCAATCCCAGCTGACATAGAGCGAAAGGCGGGTACATACATCCAGGCCCTTGTTACGATCAGTTCACAAGAGAGTTATCACTTCTAAAGTCAACTCTTTGTTTACATTAGGCTGAAGTTTAAAGCGGACCTAGACCGGAAGTTCAAATTAACGCTTTGGTGTGTATCTGTGTCATTACCTTGTTTAAGAAGCCCTGAAGGTTCTAAACAAACAGTTCAGCCACTGCTGAGAACGCTGTGTTTTATTGTAATCTCAGGCTCAGCGAGATCTCTGAAAAAACCCAGTCCGGTTACGTAAACAATGGTTCGCCTGAACAGCAGATCCTCCTGCTCGGGGCACTAGTCCGGGCACATCCGGTTGCGTACATTGAACCACAGAAGAAGAATAACGTCCGTTGTGGAGGTGTTTCACGAGCGACAGTGTCTTCTGACTCTGGGTCTGACTCCGGGTCAAAGTCATAAAAGGGACTGCGGCGGGGAGTCGTGAAGAAGCTATTTTTAAACATTGTTAAAACAATTTTTTGATAATGAGTAGCAGTGCATCCACCGTTCCAGAGGGGGGCGCTGTGCTTCTGAGAGCAGATGTGCTGAATAGTATTGGCCAATCACAAGACTCTTCTGGGGGTGAGAGTTCACTCTGAAATATCGCGACTCAGGAACAGCGTCAGGATTTCAATCGGCTCGTTTACAGCAACTAGGAGGTTTTTGACCATAAAAACAAGTTAATGTCCATAACTAACATATATGTGCAACAGGACCACTCTATGTGAGCTTTAAGTTAAAAAAAGTTGCTCCTAAGAGTCCACTGCTTTTTCTCCCTTTTGTTTCGACAACTGTAACCGTCTTTCTCTCCCTCTCTCTCTCTCATATTCCATATCCATCCATCTTTTTCCATGGCCTTTTCACGAGGTGAGGTATTTATCATCTTTATACCTGGAGCTTTGAGGGCGGCTGCATTGTCCTGATAGATGAGCCGGGCACTGATGTGCAACCACCTCAGGAGACACAAACCAGACAGCTATTTAGTAGCTGAACAAGACACATGGCTTTTCTTTTATTGTTTTCAAACTGCAGGGATTGAGTGTGTGTGTGGAGAGAGTGAGGTTAAAGAAGAAGAAAAAAAAACAACAACAACAAAAGATGATCCGTGGCCGTCCAGAAAAATGCAACAACTGTGCACAAGATGGGCCATTATCCATCTATAGTGTATTATCACAACGTTGTTGACAAATCAATGTCTCTGACAGTGATGACTCTGTGTTACAGCAAACATAAAGCACTCAGACTGTCTCCCTGCCTGTTATGGAGACTGTAGCCAGGGAGCACTCGGGGCAAGGGTACTCATAGCCGGGAGGAGTTTGTGTGTCTGTGTGTGCGTGTGTGTGTATTCTTTGAGCGTATTTGATGTTTTCTTTTATGTATTCGTGTGCTGGCGTTTGTGAATTTAAAGGTGATGATTATAAACGCTTGATCAGCCGATTGAGTATTTAATGAATCATGCACTTTATTGCTGAGGCAAAATTTGAATATGATTTAAAATGTTACCGCTCTCGTCTTTTGTTTTTTTTTTCTACTTTTGCAACAACTGACACCAAAGCTGTAGTTTTTGCCTTTTTTTTTTTAAATATAAACAAATGTCTGTTGGATTCATACATCAGCATGTACACTATGCTGATTAAGCTATTCACAAACTCTCTCTGTGTTTGTCAGCGTGGCAGCGTTTAAATCTCGTGAAATTCCACCGCTGCAAACAGGAAGTGATTTATTTTATTTTCAAGACGGAATAAAACAAAAGCTAAGTTCTAAAAATGAATCCTACTGCTTAAAAAAAAAACAGTATGTCAGGACAAATTCTTCTTGAATCTGCCTGCGCCTCTGCTCTGCAGCTGTATACACACAAACGCTCCCTCAGTCAGGTCTGATAGCGTTACTTTTAGAAACATACATCGATGGAGTGTTGAAAGTAGAAGCTGCAGAGCTGTCTGTGTGTCATGTGATCACTGAAAAAAATACTTTTGCCCTGAGAGGAGAAGGCTGATGATTAATGAGGGTTTGATTGACAGGTGGCCTCAAAGCTCCTTGTGGTAGGCAGATACCACAGGGCAGGTCAGCGGGGGCGAGAGCACTGTGTTATCCAGCCATATATGTGTGCACGTGGTCCTCTCAGTGTTCAGAAAAAGATGCTTTCTCATCTGGAGAATAAGAAGAACAAAAAAAAAACACAACAGTATATGGAGTTCATTCTCCAGAAATTAGCGTTTACGTTGATGATCAGAGAAACGTGTTTTCATCAGATCCCTGTTCAGATGAGAAAACGACTGTGCTCAACAAACTTGTCCTCATTTGTCTTTTCTACGAGCAGGTGACGCACAGTAAGGATTTTAATATGACGTATACATCATTTTATATCAAAACAAGCACTTTACTTTGAAATTCTGTCTAATATTATCATGAATGTATTATTTCTCACCCTGTACTGAACAGTTATTTTTTCCCACTTAGTTTTTCTTTACACCAGCCTCCCCATCTTGACCAGACTAGATACGCATTGCATTGGATTTTGATCAGGGACGCCAGGGTTACGGCACCGGCCCGCCGAGTGTTACGGGGAAAATATTTTTTAAAATGTTTTCCGTAATAAGCTGCTACTTTTTTCACACACTTTGAACCTTTGGCTTGGATGACCAGCGGCGAGAAGTCATTCACTGGGGAGCGAGGAGCGGCTTTTGCTCGGGTCTGCCTTTGGAGCCACGGTGGATCCTGACAGCGTGGGACAGCGTGGAAAAGTGGGTTTCCGGGGCTGGACTGCTGCGTGATCAAGAGAACGGCACACCCACGGATTCGCCTCAGGACGAGGGTGGCACTGGGAGCGGCGGCGAGGGAGAGACTGTGACTGACGGAGTCGTTCTTGGGTTGTTCGGGTCCGGCGCTGAAGAAGACGACTTCAGTGATTTTAGTGTGCGGCTTATATTCAGGTGCGCTAACCCGGAAATGACGGTATATATTTAATTCTCAGTGGAATCCTCAGCTGCAGCTGCGCTGGTAGTGCTGACGGTAGACTAGTCATCTTTTAATTGGCCTAATTATGCATTGACGTGTTTTAATGTTCAAACCTTTAATAAACATAATAAAATTAACAGTTTACACTTGTGTTATTTAATGGAAATGGTGTTTTGTTGCATTTCTGATTTATAAATGTAGGCTACTTGCATGGATAGGAAAATGTTGCGTCTTTAGAGGGTAACTGTCTCAGCTTTAGGCTGTAATTGTAAGGGGACTGTATTTATGTTCCCCGGGTCCTATGTTCCCCGCTTTCACCCAAAAGGACCCGGGGAACATAGGACACTACCCCTTACACTAACCCCAACCCTAACCCTTACTCTACCCTAACCCTACCCTAACCCTAACCCTTTACCCCGGAGCTCCACACCCAGGCTTCCACAAAGTGGAGAACATAGGACCTTTTTTGGGAAAAAACGGGGAACATAGGACCCGGGGAACATGGGTACGACCCCATTGTAAGTATGTATTGTAGGCCTCATTGTGAGGATATTTTGGTGCCAATGCAATTTCTTTTTGATGTGTAGGCCTTCATGAATAATTTCAAATCGCCTACCTATTCATGTGTTTTCAGTCCAAAAGTGTAATCCGGCCCCCTGAGGTCTCACTTGAAAAAAATCTGGCCCCCTGTCCAATTTCACCCTGGCATCTCTGATTTAGATCAACGATTCCCAGTGTGGGCCCCCTAGTGGGGCGCAACGGTCCTGCAAGTGGGCCATGAACGGCGTCAACGTTAACGCACGACGCATTTCCATGACGACTGACCGGAAAAATATGCGCGTGATGTAGTTTTTCGGGCCGCAGTTAGCTGTATTAGCTCCTTTAGCGCACAGGCTACATTGGAACTGAAGCGGTCTGTTCATTAAAGGGAAAGAGCAGCCCTACCAATAACTAAGGTACAAAGTTTAACGTTAGTTTAGAGACTCGTTAACATGACGTCACGTGCGTCTTTTTCCCGTCAGTAGTCAACTGTGTTTTTCATTTGCTGTTTTGTAACAAAGTTTTAAAAATCTGCTGTAAAATACGTGCAATAGATTTTTACGAAATGGTTTGTGTTAAATTACGTGTTATTTTTCTTTTTTCAATCTATTATAACCGGTAATATATACAGCAAATGATGCAGTGTCAGCCGGTCAGTGTACAGGCCTATAACACTTCAGTGTTTGCACTTCATATTCATTTGTTGATTCAAATGTGTAAATAGTTATTTATGTCTATGGATGGAGCGGTGTTTAAAGATAATCAAGTTCAGAAATATAGTGAAGTGGATTTTTAGATTTCAAAGTGGGCCCCGGAACTCTTACGTTAGAGAATGGCTGATTTAGATGATTCGATTGATGAAATAAATGATATTGCAACAATTAATCCGAGAGATTAATTTGTAACATATCAGAAATGTGGCCTCTCTTCCTAAAAAAAAGAGCAGAAATGAAAGCGTTGACCCTGGTGTGCTGATTCAAATCTGAATGCAGCGCAGCGAGTAAATTAGATTAAATAAAAATCAGATTAAACACATTCCCACTGGTCAAAGAACCCAGTTTAAACCCAGGATTAAATGGACTTTTTGGACCAGAAGAATGAGGGATTACTGGAAATAAATTGTAACTATGGTGTCATCCACAGCATTAGAGACAGAAGGAGGAGGAGGAGGAGGAGGACGGGGGGGGAGAGGCAGCTGAAAGGGTTAAAACAGGACAATGACGACGGCTCACGGGTAATAAGACAAGTGTCGACAGCGACAGGAAAAAGACGGAGGCTGCCCGTGTGCCTGTGCCCACCCCCACCTCACACACACACACACACACACACACACCCCTCCCCCGACTGCAGACAAGCATATGTGGGCTGACAACATGACATTGCCAGTGAAGAGAGGGAGGAACAGAGAGAGAGAGAGAGGGGGAAGACCAAGAGTGTTGGTTGCCCTGACATCCCTGACTCTGACAGCTGATGGAGGCAGATTAGGCTCATGCACGCACATAACTGTCACCAGCCCACTACTGTCCATCCCTCCACCCTCCCCAAAAAAAAGTCCCACAGAGACCCTTTCTCATTCTTCACCGTCCCTCAGCTGCTCCTCCTCCTCTTTTTTGCTTTTAACGTACACACACACACACACACACACACACTGAGTTTTTAATTGTTTAAATTAGAGAATTTGCTCTTTATTCTCTGTCAAAAATATGTTTTCTAAAGGTGGTCATTATTCATTTCCCATTAACTTTCCCAACCTTTTTAAACATCTGGGAAAATGTAATATATAACAAACAAAAATATGTACAAAGATGATTTACCACATTCTGCCAGATATAAAACAGTTAAAAAAAAGAACATTCATACATGATTGTGTTGTTGCTAAAGCAATTCTGGATTCAGTTTGTGTGTTTTGTGTTTCATTAATTCCATATCAGAGATAAAAACGAGATTTCAAGCTCATGTTCTTGTTTATTTTAAACATTGCTTATTTTTTCCATATACATAACAACTTTGCAAAATGATAACTGCTCTGTATTTATATAGCACTCTTCTAGTCTTGATGACCATTCAAACTCACTGCTTTACACTGCACTTTTGCCATTCACGCCCATTCACTCACATGCCTTTGTCTGTCGCACCTATTCAAACGCCATTGGGAGCAACGTGGGGTTAAGTGTTTTTGTCCAAGGACACGTCGACATGTAGAGCAGCAGAGGAATCAAAGTAAAAAAAAAACAGTCAAAAATGTCAAATTGAATAGAATATCAATAGTATTCACACACTGACAGCAAATAATGGGTCAACATTTTAAAAAAGCTGACAGAATTAACACATAAACAATATTACAAGTCATAATAAAATAAAAACACCCCAACTTCCTGTTAGTAAAAACATTTTATAATGGACAAATGCTTTTCTCGTCTTGACGACCACTCAAAGCTGCTTCATACTTTCATGCAGCGCATCCTTCACAGCCGCCAGGAGCAACGTATAGGGTTAAGTGCCTTGCTCAACGAGACCTTGGCATGTAGATCAGCCGAGCTGGTAATCGAACCCACAACCGCTCGACCACCATCGCCCGTTAATTATTAATGAATTAATAATCATTTCAAAACGGTTTAGGACAAAGTAACAGAATTCTTGCCTTCAGAGAGACTAAATCAAGAGTCGGTTCAGGAAAAATGTCATTATTTTATTTTGCTTTATTATTTAATATACTCTTATGTGAACACTGTTTTGTTTGATTTTTGTTTCTTTTAGTGTTTTAATGTTAGGTTTCTTCTGCTTGTTCGTCAGCATGTGAGTGTGTCTCTATCAGCACTGAGTGGATGTTGTTGTACATATTTATGTTTTTAGCGATGTGACTGCACTGATGCACTGACGCTGTGTGTGTTTTTACGCTCTTGCTTCTCCAGCTCTGACCTGGTCTCTCGTTGATCATCAACGTCTATAACAACAAGTAAGTTCACACATTACAGTATACACAGCATATATATATATCCATTACCATAATGTGTGTAAGCTGTGTGACTCAGGTGCCTTCACACACACACACACACACACACACACACACACACGTTCTTGTACTTGCTGCATATTGAAGACCGGGTATTGCTGACAAAATGAGGACCAGCATTTCCACTTTGTAAATCAACACAATTACAAATATCTTCACTGGACTCATGAAAGGTTTGAGAGTGACAATACACTGTAAATACACTATAAAATAGACTGTAAATACAGGGTAAATAAACTGAAAAATACACTGTAAATACACTATAAATACATGGTAAATACACTGTGGAAAAAACACTGTAAAATACACAGTAAATACATCTATAAAGAACTACTAACTGCAGTACAATAAAATGTTTGCAGGTGGAGCCCCAGAGCAAAAAGTGTGAGAAACACCAGGGCTGGAAAAACGGGTGCTATACATGCTATACTCTGTTAAAAACAGAGTATAGCATGTTTACAACCTAAGGAAGTTATTTCAACGAAAACAGTGAGGACCGGACAAAATGTCCTCACTTTTGTAAAAAAGACCCTCACTGGTCCTCAGTATGCCGCAAGTAGAAGAACAACACACACACACACACACACACACACACACACACACACACACACACACACACACACACACACACACACCTCCTGTGACTTATAAACACACTTAACTGATGCATTAGCTCTATAGGTGCGCGCACGCACACACACACTGTAACTTCATTGTGTGCATTGTAAATGTCTGTGTCTTATCTCAGAGTGGAAAAATAAGAGTGGGAGAAAAAAAAAACACCACTTTTTCCGCCGTCGTGTCAATTAGAGCCGAGCGATCAATCAATTCAAATTGCAATTTGAAACAATGCAATTAGTGAATTGCAAAGGCTGCAATTTAATTGTTCTGTTTTGATGGTTTTTGCTGTATGTCACTTTAAGACGTCGCCTAATACAGTCGAGGGGATTCGGAATATGAATTTCTTTTTATATTTTAAAGCCATGACAGTGATTTTTGAACTCAAAACAAATCAAAAGTGAGATATTTTTTCGCAATTTCATATTTAGCCTTAGTGACAAAAAAGTACCCATCTCGTGAGGTATTTTAATGTTTTTTGGGGGTGTTTTTTTTTTTTTATCTTGAATCCAGATCCAGATCACCACAAAAATCTAATAAAGTCTTCTTGTAGCAGAAACCACATCCCCCCTTTTATCAAAACGTGTCCTACTTTCTGAGTTCTGCTGCTCACTAACAGACAAACAAACACATCACCTCCTCGGTGGAGGTGATAAAGAAGATGTGTGTGCTCAAAGCTCGTCAGGACCGCTTGTCCTCATGGAGACCAAAAACCTGGTCCTAACGAGACAGAACCTTGTTACTAACAAACTGATTAAGATTTGAATTGTGATTAGTTATAGGTTAAAATAAGGTTAGTGTTAGGGATGCGGCTTTGTGTGGAAGTCAACGCAGTGTCCTCAGAAGAGTAGCTGTATAAACTTCTGTGTGTGTGTGTGTGTGTGTGTGTGTGTGTGTGTGTGTGTGTGTGTGTGTGTGTGTGTGTGTGTGCGTGTGCGCGTGCGCGTGCGCGTGCGTGTGTGCTTGTTTTTGTTTACTGCATTTCTTTCTAAGAAACAAAAAG
Source organism: Microchirus variegatus (assembly GCF_963457635.1). NCBI lineage: Eukaryota > Metazoa > Chordata > Actinopteri > Pleuronectiformes > Soleidae > Microchirus > Microchirus variegatus. The sequence goes on from NC_139807.1 coordinate 26,105,722, forward strand.
CTGACATTTTACTCTCTGACACATAAGTGGTTTGGGGAGAGAAAGTAGGAAAGAGTGTGTGTGTGTGTGTGTGTGTGTGTGTGTGTGTGTGTGTGTGTGTGTGTGTGTGTGTGTGTGTGTGTGTGTGTGTGTGTGTGTGTGTGTGTGTGTGTGTGTGTGTGTGTGTAGTGTAGTGTAGTGTAGTGTAGTGTAGTGTAGTGTAGTGTAGTGTAGTGAGGCAGACGTCCACCCTGGGACAGTATGTCATCGATTGAGCTGCAGGAAGAGGCCTATTATCTCCAGCCATGGTTCAAGCGGGGGAGTCAAGTGTGTCATATGTGTTGGCTCTAATTGGCAACCCACCATGGTGGAGGCTGACTGGGGTGAAGGCAGTGAGAGCTGCACACACACACACACACACACACACACACACACTGCTGCTGATGTTTCATTGTGTTTCACTGTTTTCCAGCACCGGTGAAGAAACGACAGGTTTGTAAATGCGACTTTCAGAGACAGAGACAGAGGTCGATGCCTTTTAATTCACAGCTCATTTATGATAACTGCATTGTGCTGTTTTTACATGTAAACGCACTCAGAATTGCTGCACGGCTCTTTGTGATTGTGTTATTTTGATTAGCACTGTGCGTTCGCGACACTTGTATTGTGAGTTCGTCTCTGTTGTTGTTGTTGTTTCTTTTATTTCTCTCTCTGCTTCCTCAGGGTCGTTAGTTATTTGTTCTATTCTTCAGCAGGTTCTCTTATTATTAGACAAACCCTCAGGTTTCCTGTCTCCTCTCTCTCTTGCTTCCACCAGTTGATCATTTACATGGTCTAATACTGCCCCCTGCAGGAGGTCAAAGTCCCTGCATTTTCTGCAATGCAAATAGCTGATTTTTTTAGAAGAATTTCACATGAGTAGATGAAAAAGGACTGAATTATTGACATTTTTAAAGTTTATATTCTGATTTTTTTGATGAACATAGGTCCATTTTATATGAATTAATAACAAAAAAACAAAACACATTACATCACTGACTCACACTCATGATATATGATAATAATAGATTTATTACAAGGTAAAACATCAAGATGAAGCAGCTACAAAGTGAAGCAAATAAATACATGAAAGCCTCCATATTATATTAGATGTATTTTTCTCAAAAATATAAGACACTATAATGAGATTTACTCCTTTGTATTGTGTCAAAGTCTATCAAACCATAAAGAGGTATTTACTTTTCGTCTAATAACATGGTCAAATGCCCATTATTTTTAAGCTAAATCTCAACCTGTTGACTTTAATGTGTGATTGTGATGTTAATTATGATTTGCACTCTGTCATGGCGATAGAAAAATGACACCGTTGTCATTTATATTGATCCATGTTATAAATAATTGTAGGAAAATGAGGTCTATGTTATTCTGTATCGGAAAAACAATGAAGAGAATAGTATTCACTTGCCATTTCTTGTGTTTTCTCTACCTTAAGGTGTTCATTAATGACATGACGAGATGAACAGTGACCAATAAAGAAGTCGCCTGAAAACATAAAGAACACTTTTGGTTTCATAACCAAATAATAATTCGACTGAATCCTCAACTGATGTCAGAAATACGGTAGTGAGAACAAAGCAGATACAGTTTCTTTTCCCTTCCTCTCAATATCCATCATTAATAGTGTTATTATCAGCCTGGTGAGCCAGACACCTCCCAGGTTTGCTTCCTTATTTTTCCGATCAGTGGGGGCCTCCTGAGCCACCTGTGTGAAGTGACCTGACTCTATCTTCAAGAGTCTTCACTACCTGTTTTTTTATTTATTTTTTTTGTGGCTATTATCACCTCAGTGAGACCCAAGAGGAACAGAGGCCTTTGAAAGTGGTGATCTCATCTCTTCCTGCTCCGCCGTGTCTGACAGTCTCCATTATTTCAGCAGTGGATATGTTCAGCCGAGCAAAGACGCTGCTCGTCATATCTCCTTTCCTGCAGTATTTAATCAACCTGCATATTCATGGATCTCATGTGTCATTCATTATATCCATAAATATGCAGCTTTTTTTCCAAACTACATACAGACATGACTCATAGTTAAAAGCTTAATTTGCTCAAAGGATAAAAGGTGACTTGAATTTCCAAGGTCATGGAGTCTGAAACTCACTCTCATTTGGGCTGTTGTGTGAATGTATCGCAATACATGGTTTTGCAGATACTCTGTATATCGCAATATCCTGATAATACCGTGTCGTGACCTTTAACACCTTTAATCATGAAAGAGCCAGAAAATGTCCTGTAACTGTCAATGCTTTTGCCCATTTTCTTAGACTAACTTTCAATATCTGGCACTTATTGACAAGTTACTGCATGTTAAAATGTATTAACAATTTAGAATGAAGAAAAACAAAAAAAAACACTGTAGGTGTACATGAACACCAGATTTTGGGTGTTACATTTGTTATTTGAACAGTATAAAATATATTTAAAATAGCATTTGTTTGAGATATTGCCAAATTAAAATATAACTAAAATACATTATTTGAATTCTTATTATTTAAATCACAAATAATGCAGTTGTCAATGTAAAGAGTGTAATTTACATAAACAATATAAACAGGCTCTTTTACAACAGGCACTGACAATGACTGCACTTCTCCACCGAGCCACTGTGGGGCGCTCTATACTAATACGTGCTGTGACATCATGAGCACTTTGTGCCAGGTGCAGCAGGTGACGTTCCGCTGTGGTCTATTTTGTTTGCTTAAAGGTAAGAACAGAACATAACCTTATCATATTTTTGTTAAAAATAAGAAAAAATTATTTGTTGTTGCAGTCAGTAACTGTGGACCACTGTGTTTAAGTGTTGGTAAAGCGCTTAAGTGCTCGTCACGTGACCGTGACTGAACAATTATGTGGCAGCTTTTTGTAAGCTAACTAGCTAGCTCACAAGTTAATCTCGGAAAATAGTAGCGAAGACGAGGAAAATGCTCAAATAGTCCACTTACCACCAGCCCATCTACTGGTATTACTAACAGTGGCTAACAATGGCTAGCCCAAAATACATTTGTGTTTTTTTAAGACTTCTCAACTGGAACAAGGTGACGTCACTAAAATAAATATATAAATTGAGTGACGTATATAAAAACTTGAGAAAATCCTGTTCATGTGGTAGGTAAACTTAGCTGAGCTATTGAAACAACAAGTAGGGAAAATAAGCATCTGCACACTCAGTCTTTGCAAAATAATTTTAATGGAACACAAGACTTTCTTTTCCCATTTTGTACCCACAAATACTACTTATACTTCCTCAAATACAATTCTAAACCACAGATTTATGCAAATCTCCGAAAACAAGTTGCATCCGTTAGTGCACACTTTGCTTTGTTCACTTGGAAACACCTTGACCTTGATTACCAGTTAGTCTCACTCATGTTTGCACCTGTGCAAACTTGACACTTCAATCACGTGGTGTGAGTATAAAAGAGGCTACAAGTGACTTTTGACTCTTTTGTAGCAATTTTGTTTCGATGCACAGCTTCTCAGTGTGCTGTTTCTTATGAGAGGCCGTTTGAGAAATAATTCAGTCTTGCGCTCACGTTACATCATACTCTCTCACAAACAGTACTATAGTCACGTACATTAACTTTCATAATCTCTCACAAACAGTACTATCGTCACGTACATTTACTTTCATACTCTCTCACAAACAGTACTATAGTCACGTACATTTACTGTCATACTCTCTCACAAACGGTACTATAGTCATGTACATTTACTATCATATTCTCTCGCAAACAGTACCATAGTCACGTGCATTTACTATCATACTCTCTTTCATGCTTTTATGGATGCAACAACATAATAGGGAATGTATGAGACAATGATATGCAGTGTATGCGAGTATACTACTATGTGTTAGAGAGTTTGATTGAAACAGAGTTTGTTGGCTACAGCAGCTACAGGAGGAGAGGATCTGCTCCAGCCTGATACATACATTCCCTTTCATGTTGTTGCATCCATAAAAGGATGAAAGAGAGTATGATAGTAAATGTACATGACTATAGTACCGTTTGTGAGAGAATATGATAGTAAATGTACGTGACTATAGTACTGTTTGTGAGAGAATATGATAGTAAATGTACATGACTTTAGTTCTGTTTGTGAGAGAGTATGATAGTAAATGTACGTGACTATAGTACTGTTTGTGAGATAGTATGATTGTAAATGTACGTGACTATAGTACTGTTTGTGAGAGAATATGATAGTAAATGTATGTGACTATAGTACAGTTTGTGAGAGTATGATAGTAAATGTACGTGACTATAGTGCTGTTTGTGAGCGAGTATGATAGTAAATGTACGTGACTATAGTACGGTTTGTGAGAGAGTATAGTAGTAAGTGTGCGCGACTATACTAGTGTTTGTGAGAGAGTATGATGTAACGTGAGCGCAAGGCTGAATTATTTCTCGGCCTCTCATAATTTCTCACTGTGCTCACATACATCAGTGATATTATTTGGTTTTATTGACTACTGTGTAAAATATATACACCTGTAGGTGTTTTGAATATGTAACATGAGCAATATTGATGGCTGTGTTTTCAATTCAGTGTTTATTTTAATGCTGTGTTAGACAAAAGGTTTTTTTTAGTGGAAGGAATCAGGTTCAAGATTAACTCTTCTCAGTTTGTGTTCATTGTTTTGAGAAACTGAGCCACACTTTCTGGAAATGAGCTTAAACATTTGGGGGGAAACTGTCGAGGCACTTGACTTAATGAGCCTTAATGCAGAACAGTTGTGGCTGAGCATCTCGAGAGAAATGTAGTTTTTAATCTAGTAGACTGCAAATTAAAAGCACAGTGTCTGTAGAGATGGTGAATAAACACAAATACCACTTTATTAGGGACACTTAATAGTATAAATAAATAAAAGTTTCAGAAGTGTGGTCGTCCGCTGCGGATGATTGCTTCTTCATACCTTGGTTGTAACCAGTAGTTGTTTCAGTGACTGTTGACCTTCTGGTGTTTTGAACCAGAATGTCATTCTCCTGTGACCTTTGGCATCAATGAGGCATTTTCTCAAAGAGAACAGAACAGCTGCTGCAGGTGACGTCTCTAAACGCCCTGTTGTAAACATGGCAATGACTAAATTGTCCATTTTGTAAATGGAAGTTCAGATTCTCATGGGTGGTGGTGGTTACCATTCGGTTTGTCACACAGACTCTATATTGCTTTTAATTTTTGGTCCACTTTACTGAGAACTACATTTCCCTGGTAGTTCTCAGTACAGTGGTTTTTGCATGGGCTGAGTGCATGGGAGTGTTTTCTATACCTTAAAGTTATGTAGAAAATAATGCCAACTTTCCTCTATAGCAGCAAAGATACAAAAGCATTGTCGCTGAGATGAAGTTCATATACAGCATATATACTCCTTTTTTATTAATACATTTTGTTAAACTAAGATGCAACTCTCTCTCTATGTCACCTAGGATTGGCACCAGTGACCCCGACGACCATCATGTGGAGCTTAAAGCTGTAGAAGATGACTGAAGGAGCAGAGCTGGACAGTAACGGAGTACATTGTGAGTACAGTACTTAATTACAGTTTTGAGGGATCTGCACTTGTACTCGATCTGTACTCGAGTATCATTTTTGGGGAGTACTCATGACTTTACTCGTACATTTGAGAGGCAAATATTGTACTCTTTACTCCAATACATTTCTATCTCTAACCGTGAGTACCCGTTACTTCTTCTATATAAAAAAAAACAACAACTCCATGGTCAGATTTAGTTGAGAGACGAAACCATGGACGAAACAATGGATGAAGACGCAGTAGGTCCATCCTGGGATTGTAACACGTGGCCCCACCTCACCAGACTATTTCAATTTTCTGAACAAGTTAATACTAGTGTTCACTTCAAGTATTTGCTTTGTTTACCAAAACAAAACTTCATCACCACCTACAAAAATTAAAGGTGCATTATGTAATAAATCTAAAGCATCTGGCCATAAAATCCTCCTAATATGTCACAGAGACTCAGGAATAATATTAATATAACAAACTGAACTCACCAACAACAACAGTACAGCCAAAATATTTGCATTAAAAAAAATCTTTTGCAGACTGCAAATCATGTTTATGTTTTGAAAATCATTTTTTTGACGTGTGGCGCCACCTACCGCCGTCTACCTATCATTGCAGTCAGTAGAGTCTCAGCTGCCAAGTAACCACGGGTGCCAGTTACGTCTGAGCTATAATGGTGGTGAAAAACGAAACCTAAAAGACCTTGGTATTTTAATTTTTTTTACAGTGTAATTGGAAAGCATGTTTTTTTCCTAAAGATTTTTGTAATTTCAGTTTTACATATATGATCTACTTACATAATACAGTTTGCATGCTTCCTTGTCCTTTTTAACCAGACAAAATGTCAATTATTTTATTTCTAATTGTGTATTTTTAATGTTTTAATTATTTGCTTTCCAAATGGCGCTGTGGAAAAAGCCCACATCTGACAGGGAAGATAGCCAATACTGCAGCGTGGCACCTGGGATGGTGAAACAGTATTGTGCAACAATTGGATAATTTCCTGATTTTCAAAAATTCACTAAAATTATTCCTTAAGAGATTTGCAAATATTTTCAACGGATCCTTGTTCAGGGCAACACCGACTATTATCATGGTACATTTCAAGTCATTCCGAGATACTTTTTGTTTTTGAGAAGAAAGTCAGCTCACTGTCAAAGTGCATCAAGGCAAATGGATCATTTCCTGATTTTCAAAAATTCTTTAAACTGATTCCTTAAGAGGATGGTGCGAAATACAGGGGGGTCTGTGTTTATTAGTATTGTGCAACAAATGGGAGATGGGGGGGCCCCCCCGATTGTTAATGGGTATTTCGCACACTGAGTACTTTTACTTAGGGAGACATCTGACTGTAGTACTTTTACTTGTACTTGAGTAAAATTTAGCAAGGGGTATCTGTACTTTTACTCAAGTAATGAAGCTGTGTACTTTGTCCGCCTCTGTGAGTGAGTAATATGCAACTTAGATATTATCCACTTATCTTATTATTGCAGTCTTGTGTTGGCTCTGTTCTGCCAACAGGGGGCAGCAGAGCTCTGTCTCTGAATCTGTACAAAATAATGTCAAGCCAGACAAGTAATAAAAACAACAATAAGACAAATACAGAGCAGTGACCCACAGAGAGGCATTTGTACCAGTGTTTCCACAGCTGGGACTGGTCGCATTTGTTTGTTAATGCCAAGATGATTTAATTTCCACAGTCTTTGAAGCGACACATTAATCTGTACATGAGATTTCTCAGAGCAGACTGAGACAGGTTCACTCACATTACACCTCTGTCGCTCTCATTGTTGTCTCTTCAGACTTTCTACCTTGTCTTTTTGTTTTTAAACGGTTCAACTTAGTTACAGTTACAGTAGAAACTACCTTTGGACCTTTTTGTGTGTGTAACTCTGATAGGACCATATTAGGACTATAAGTTAGGACCGTAAGTCCTCATATGTGAAATTTCATAATTTTAATGCTCTCGTTAAAGGTCCAGTATGTATCATATAGGGGAATTATGTGGAAGAATTGGAACAACCCATAGGTATGTTTGTATACGTGAATAAAATGGAAATTAATTTTGTTTTCATACTCTTTAAAGCTAGACTTACCTTTCTTGCATTTTTACACTTTTCTTTTGTAATCTTAAATTGCTCCTAATAAGCGTATGGCACTCTAAAACGTAAGATAAACCCACCAGGTTTTGAAACTCATTTAATTCTCATATTATTATGATAAAAGTATGAACTCCATCCCCCTGACCATCCGTAACTCTGATTCACTGCCGTCACTGCCTGAAGAATCATTTCCCACCCCATCTCCCTCTCTCTCTGTATTGTTGTCTTTTTTGTTTTGTGTTTTTTGGGTGTACCTAGAAAAGCGCTATATAAAACCTGTGTTATTATTATTATTATTATTATTATGACCAATTAAAATATTCGGACAGAATAAAATAATTGGCTGAGCTACCTGTCTGTCTTCTGTTGCGCGCCTCGCCAATCGCGCCTCGCTGATCGCTGTCACAGCTTGCGAGTCACGCGCATCTGACAGAGCAGTGTTGCCAACGTGGCGACTTTGTAGCTATTTTTTTTTTATACACTGCAGAAAACTAAACCGGGGAACAACTGCGCCGCGGCCAGGTGCCGATTGAAAACCCAATTCACACCATCAAATGCGTCATTATTACGTTTACATTGTTCTTGTCAATAAAGATGTTATATTTAGGGATGATAAGTCCTCGACCAAAACACAGTGAGTACACTGTGGAAATTGCGTCTGTTATTCCCTTAATAACAGCGCTAAAGCGTCTTCTACACAAAGATTGAGACCACGGAGTGACAACAATGAAAAGTGCGCTCTGCTCTTCAGAGTCTGTCACCATGTTTTACTAAGATCTACTCGGATCACCTGGATTTCATCACGAAGATCATTATTTGTATGTATAGAAACAGGTAGAGACATGATCCAGTCTTTTTTTTCCACTTTTTTATTTCTGTTGATTTATTTTACTTTTAAATGTGTCCATTTCATGGCTTGTTTGAAGATTCACTGGTCAATTACTTTTAACTTAAGTGAAAAAATGTTTTATATTATTTATTTTAATTGTGTGTGCCTTTTTGTAAGACTCTATAGTTGGTGTTCAAGTATTGTTAATAAATGTCTTATAATAACACACAAATAACGATAACAAAACATTTTTTTTACAAAAACACCGTGGGCTGTTGGTGGGCTGCCCGAGAGGCCCCGCCACCGGGCTTAGCAGGTTTTCATGCAAGAAAGGTAAGTATAGCTTTGATAAAATGTTTTTAGCACTTATATATTAATAAGGCCATTGTGTTTCTGCCCAAGCCCAAACAGACAAAGCAGCCAGTGTGTATGATTTGTGTTTTGAAGTAGAAGCTTACTCTGTAAAAGATTAAAAATAATACATATTTTTACTGTAGCGGTGAGCAGAGGAGTCCTCCATTTGCTGCAATCTGCAGTCACACCGTTAGATGTCACTAATTCTTGAATATAGATTGCGGGTTGGTTAAGGTTAAAGTTACAGTTAGGCATTAACCAGTTAAGATAGGGGGTTGAGTTGTAGGTTAGGCTGTCAAATGAATGGAGGAGTGTGTTTTTGTATGTGTGGGTGTGTGTGTGTGTGCAGAAAACATCCGGGTGGCTCCTGCCAACTGCCTCTGCCTAAAGTGACAGAGACAGGTGCTGTAAAATCATCCTTTATTCCGGAACCACACACACATGCAAACACCCACTCAGCATGCACAGTCAGCCTGCCAACACACTCGGTGATTCTCACTGCTCTACTTTCTGCCATGACTTACTGTCTCCACTGTATGATCATAACAGGATCGTTGTCTCATTTTCTAACTGTACACTCATTTGTCCTCACGTTTGGTTTTAATTTGAAACATTTGTGCATGTGGCCTGCAGATAGAGGAGCGTCTGTGGTGAAATAGAAGCCACTGTGGCCCAGTCTTGTTTACTTTCTAAAGCTCCGTGTCGACCGTTGACCTCTGAGTAGACTTGCTGAGAGGCCGTTGATGAGTGTTCAAGTAGCGTGGAGGAGATCTGGACTCCACGCTCTCATCCCATAATTACAAACACATCTTTTGCTCCTCCCTCGAGGACATTTATCCAACAATGCAAACAAGTCCTTCCAACTTTTTCCCCCTCTCAGGCAGACAAACATCCACCTCACTCATACGCGCAGGCATTCCTTACTCGCACTCGATCGCACTCTGTTTTTTAAGTCACATTTCAAGCATCGCAGTCGTGGCGATCTCCGTTTCTGACTTCGCTCATAGATCTTCATCTTCCGCTTTGACAGTGTCCAGAATAGCAGAAGATCAAAGGGCTGTGAATATGTGAGGCCACAGCACAGCACACGCCACGCTGCACAGCGAGGCTTCACATCTGACCTCACAACATCAACGTTGATCTGGATGAGACGGATTTAAGAAGAATAACAATTCCTAAGACCTTTAAGATCCTTTAAAACCTTGACAGAGGTAGTGTTGTCAAGTGGGCTCTGTAAAATACCGGAAATATTTTTTTCTATTTTTAGTAACAAATCTATGGTCCACACAGAGCCACCTGAAACACACCTGTAATTTACTTTTGACAAAAGTTAAATTAACACAACAACACAATATTGTGGGTTAATAGAATATTACCATTACTTAATCAAGATATGATCTATTTCATGCAGGCTGGTGCTATAAGTTTTGATTTTGGCTTGTTTACAGCTGTGGAGCAATAATTGATTAAGCGTTGGCAACTTTTGGGTTGTTTCATCACATACAATCCACAAATTAAGATTAAAGTGTCCTCATACTATCAGTTCTGGTGCCATAATATCTTGAAAATTGATTTAATATTTGATTTTTACTGACAGTAACTGTTACTGACATTTTAACTGCAAATGTTCTGCTTTGTCCAACTTTTGACTCTTGACTTCCTTTTTCCACTCTTGCCATAAAAAGCACCTTTTTCAAAAAGTCTTCAGTAAAGTTTACTGACTCACTCACTTGCAACTGGTGTAGACACTTCTGTCTGCACCACCAACAGCTGCCCTGTCCCACTCTTCATCTTTATCCGTCTCTCTCTCCCTCTTTCATTGGGTTTGTGAGTGACAGCACATGTGCTGGGGGAACATGGGAGGGACGCTGCTGAAATTCTAACCCCTTACCCCCACGACTGTTAGACATACCCCAGCTTTGGACAGGGAGGAGCTGTGAGGGACGGACGCTTGGAGAGGGGAAGCAGGGAGAGAAGAGACTGTGAGAGGATAGAGAGAAGTGGGGAAACAGAGAGAAAGAGAGTGTAAGGTTGAAGAGTTTGGCCCTTTTGCCCCGTGGAGTCACTCAGGAGCTCAGATCTTAGTGGAGGAGCCTCAGATCTCTGGTCCATCTTCTGAGTGCAGGTAGTGAGGATGACAGCAAACATGTTGATGGTGTTTGTGCTGGGTGCTCTGCTTTGTCAGGTAAGAAAAAAATCACTGCCTCTTTATTGTTATTGCTTAAAAAAATAATAAACTTTTTATTTTACATGGTGGAGCAGACTAGCATTGTTGCCTCACAGCAAGAAGGTCAACGTTTGGCCTTGTGTGTGGTGTTTGCATGTTCTCTCCGTGTGTGTACAGGTTCTCTCTGGGTATGTTTACTTTTTCCCACATTCCAAAAACATGCAGTTTGTTAATTAGGTTAATTGGACACTAGTCTTAAAAGAGTGAATGGTTGTTGGTCCCTGTGTGTTTGCCCTGCAATTGACTGGCGATCTGTCAAGGTTTTACATTGCCTTTCACCCCCTTTGTCAGCTGGGCAGCAACGCCCCTGTGACACTCATGTGGAAGATAAAGCGGTAGAAGATGAGTGAGTGACTGAAGGCCCTGGTATGATTGACTCTGGTATACTTGCGCATCAGTGTCCTGTAGTATCAGACTTCACCATCGGGTGGCGGTACAAGTCTGGAAGCTGGGAATAGGACGCATTCCTACCAAAGGAGACAACAATGCTACATCTCCTTCCGGATATGTCTTAGATTTGAGTGGCTCATGAGTTGAAAGGTCCGCCAGGCAGGAGAGTATCCTTGGCAACTACTTCTTCTGTTGTCAAAATGTTTTTTCTGCTTGGTGAAGGATGTTTAATACTCCACCTACTGGTGGGGCGGAGATTTGGTTCGCGCATGCACTGTCCACGCACACCCAACGTGCTCTTTGCAGCATACAATAAAGTTCCTTTGTTTCTCTTCATGAAAGACCAAATTGCAATACTCAACAACAACAACAAAATCACCTTCAGTTACACAGTGCAGCTTTAAGTTTAGCCACTGACTTTGGAAGAACGCATAGTGCAGGTGTGACTGGAATGGAGGTTGAATGTGTTTCTGATTGCTTTGGAATCGAAAGCATTGGATTTTATGAGCTCCTGTGAGTTGTTTTCATGTTTGCGCTGAGCTGTCCTGTGTGATTCCTCCTCTCCGTCCTTTGCTGTGTGGATCTTGGTACAGTCTCTCCTCTATTTTGGTGCGCTCTACACCTCTCCCTTTCCTGCCCCTCCAAAGTGTGATCTTGTTTGGGGAGTGACCTTTCGCTGGCCTGCTGCTCAAATACACAGTTTACAATATTTTTACCTGAGTGATGTCCTCAGGCAAACATCCCCTGATTTTCATCAGCAGAGGCACTAAACACTGGCTCTGCACTCAGAGGTTGTGGCTGATGTAAACATTTGACCCTGGTGGTAAAGGAATGATGAAGTGTTGTGAGGTTGGACACTCCACATGTGTACAGAAGGCTCCGGGCATCATTCGCAGATGCCATTATTTGAGATCTAAAATGGATGGCAGTGTAAACTGACAGATTACCAACAGCACTTCCAACCATCATCAATCTTCCCCTCTGTTTGGAGCCGTAATGCAGCCCAGGTTAGAGGAGTGAGAGTGAAGGAGACTTCTGTGAGGGGAAGTCTTCATGCTCAATGTTTGTGTTTAGTGTGGAAATGGATAAATCTTTGTGCTTCAGAGACGTTATTTTAAAACCTGGGCTACTTTTGTAGATTTGGCAAATTGATTGTGGAGAAAGTCAGGTGAAAATATGCGACGTCTCTTTTGAAAGCGGGAGTGATAAATCACTGACTGAGCTGTGGGGAAAGCCAATTTGTCACAGTGAGGCCCTAAGCCCCATAACGTTACACAACATATTGTATATTTTTGCTCACATACTCCGGGATCTTAGACACATTTTATTTATGTAAAGCGGGGGAACATGATACTGTGAATGATTTGAACTTCAAATGTAGCCCGAGCATGGTGCAGGATCAAAGTCCTCAGCGTTTATAAGCTTTGTAATGAGGCTGATGTATGGAATGATGTCAGAAGGCTCCCAGAAACAAGATTAGGAATAATCAGATTAAGTAAATATCTGGTTGAATAGAAACATTCTCTTTTGTATTCACCAAAAAATATAAATGTTGATGTTAGATGTTTGAATAGTGGTCTACAGGACACAGATCAACATCAAGAAAGTGGATTCTACTGTAAGTGATTTATTTTCTCTCAAGGTTGTAATAATTGTGTTCTTTGTCGTTTCTCTATCTAAGAAAGAGGGAGACAAAACACTTTCTAAACCATTTTCAGAGTAGAATAATTGTGGCATATTCCTTTAAAGACTGAATATGCACCGTAAATGCAGTTTTTTTGACTCTGGAGTCCTTATTTTTCTTCCAATTCTGACTCAAAGATCACATGATAATGCACAAACAAAAGAAATGATGTGTTGCAAACCATACACTAGATACTGTATATACATGTTTAATGCCTTCAGTGCAAGCAAATGCACATATTTGTTTGTATAATGACTGCTAAAGGTAGCAGGTCACGTACAAGGCCACTCAGTTTCAATACAAATCTATTTATTTCTTCCTTGAGCCGTACCCTCTTTTAGTTTTGTAAATATGCTTCGAACAAAACAAGACCAAAAACATATGCTGCTTAGCAAATGTATTATAAATCCTAATAAATAAATGATCGGAATTAAATAAAAACGGAACATAGGCCACTGTCAGTCCAACTCTGAGTCTTTGCTCAGCATCACCTGCTTGCTTTCACTCAGATGTGAACAGTCGGTGTTGGATGAGTTGGTGAGTTGAGTGTGTGTGTGTGTGCCGTGGTGTGGAGTGGGCAGCAGCCACAGCTGTTCCCAGATGCATACGTGATGCCATTTGTCCCGCTCCGTAATCCCCCCTCGTGGAAAGAGGGCCGAGCCACTCCTGGACCATGAAATTGGGTACAAATCAAGCGAGTGTAGCGGCGGGCCAGCTGGCGCGGAGGTCTCACTCATCGGAAACAATCAGTCAGAGGATTTAGAGTCTGAATCTCAGGCTCCTGCTGGGCATAGATACCTGCAAGCTGTTTTACACTGACTAGGGTTTCAAAGGAGGGAGAAATGTCCAGATCGTAAACTCGCTGACTGACCTGTGAAGTTTATTTTTCCTTCTTGTTGTTGTTTAAGCCTCAGGTTCTTTGTCCAGTTGACACGAGTTCATTACCACAGAAGCTCTAACTGCATTTCATATAATCAATATTCTATCACCCTTCCTGTCTTATTCTAATCACTTTCACCAAAGTTCTGTTGATGTTTTGAGTTGTGAATGTTCTATCACTTTCCCTTAACTGTTGACAGTTTCACAGTAAATATAAGAACATAAATGTAAAAATCTTGGATTTGTGGTCTACTGTAGGTCTTTGTTTTAACAGAATGGGTCTGATTTGGTTGTCCTGATAGTAGGTGTGTGTCTCTTTTGTGTCTGTTAAAGGAAATGTGTTCTTGATTATTTTAATCCACCATCACATTGGGTTATCTTTTTTATTTTTTAGTATTATTATATAGGTTGTATAAACTTTATTCTGTATTGCGGTTATATGGATGAATATCTATAGAATACCTATAGTGAATTAAATGTATTTTCTATATATACTGTAAATAAGCTCAAATAGATGTAGTCTGCTGGGAGCAAAACAAACCATTTTTAAGTATTGAGATGTGCTATTTGACCTGTGACAAATGACCTTGTTTGTGAGACGAGAAGTTCACAGACAGCTCTCAATCACACAGGGGGTCTACTTGATTGTTTATTATTTAAATTGAAACATAATTAACATAACATGCATAATATGCGATTGAAGGTGACCTGAAACCATAGACCTTGTGAAGTCTAATGAGAATATACTGATGAGCCATTAGCAGGCGAATCACTTTGAATGGAAGTCCACGAGAAAATGAACTTCTCACTTGATTACACAATAGCTCAGTGTATCCGCGGGGTCTTAAAAAGTCTTAAATCCAATAATTTAAATTTAAGGCCTTAAAATGTCTATAATTCTCCTAAAATCTACTAAAAGGTCTTAAATACAATTTTGAAAGGTCTTAAAAATCTATGAACTTTACTTTTATTTAAAACATGCATAAACTTCAGTCTCGCTTTGAAATGTTTCTATTAACCTAACTACAACACGGAACTAAAGTAGGCCACCTGTGCTGCACGGTGAGAATTTATCCCACACCACTAGCTAGTGTGCTGTCCGCGCCGCGGTGTGTTACAGCTTAGCATAGCAGCGGAGAAAACTTAATGAAAACCCACAGCTAAGCCGAATTGCTTTCATAAGATGGATAAGTGCAAGTTCAATGATTTGTGGCTCTAAATTTCCTTCATGTCTTTTGTACTTTTTTGCCAAATGGGTCTTAAATTGTATTCATTATGGTCTTAAAAAAGTCTTAAAAAGTCTTAAATTTGACTTTTTGAAACCTGCAGAGACCCTGATAGCTATTGTTCTATGGTATCAATCACTAGTGTCAGCTCTTCATAAATGGAACATCATGTCACTTGCAAAACATCACGATCCTCAAGGCTGATTCTTCACATTCGTCAGATCATTATATACATATCATGAGCAGTGAAGCTGTTTATTAAATGAAATATAATTTTCCCTTAGACTTTCGTTGAATGGAGCTCTTTTTACAACTTGCTTACTCCTTCAGCCTTCACTTCAAAGCAAAAGACTACATCAGTCAGTTTCTTATACGTGGTCTATTTAAAACCCTGACGGATGACAGAATGGAATGCTTATTGAAGTTTAATGTCTATAAGTTGGCTGCTTATTTGTCATCAGTCTGGAAGAACTGTCAGAAGGGGATTGTTTGTTTAGTATTATTTGTGATTTATTTTCTTTGGCTTTCTGGTCTGTCTTCTGTTTAAAAATGGATGAAATCACTGATGTGTCTATTAAGCCTAACCTTTGGTCTTCTTTTTATGTTATAACCTTGCTCAGCATTCTTATGCATTAGACATCTGCTCCAAGACTGACACACACACACACACACACACACACACACACACACACACACACACACACACACACACACACACACACACACACACACACACACACACACACACACGTAGTGGCACCATAAATAGAGTTTCCACCGATGCCAGGCAGTCATGACTGAGCAAAGAGCAGGAGTGTGGGAGCAGCACTGCTGTGGTTGAATGTCAGCAACACAAGTGAACAGGGCGACACCTGTGTGACCTCTTACCCTGTGGTTGAAGGGACGGTTAGACAAAACGGTTTAGCCGCATAGTTGCTCCTTGAGATGTTTGCATGGCTGTGCCACTCCTGCATTATTATGGAGGAGACCAGGGTAGGAAAAAAATGTTTTTGGATCATTTCCCGGACAGTTTGAGTAAACATTTCTGTCAGGGTACAGGCAGCATTGTCCAAATTAAATGTAATACTTTTTAAGAACATTTCAATAGCTCTTACAATATGTATATCTTACAATACAAAGCTGCAATATCACACTTAAATTACTGTCTGTCTGGGCAGGAGGGGATCGCTCAAGTGAAAAAAAAAAAAGAATTCTGACCTTTTGGGAAAAAGCAACTGTTCAGTAGAGGTGAATCAGGTCAGGGCTGGACTTGGCTCAAAAAATCAGCCCTGGAATGTTTTACCATGGTGGCCCACTGTCATTGGTGAGACAGTAATAGTTAGATATTAATATGTACTTGAAGCTTGGGGATTTGACTTTGTCTGCCAACGTTGCAAAAAGCTATCTGTCCGTCTGTCTGTCTGTCTGTCTGTCTTTCAGAAAGTCTAAGGAATAAAATGATAGTCATTTACAACGTGGTGAACGATTTTTGTCCCCATAAGGAAGAGAAGCACCCATAATGTGACTGTGCAGATTTAGGTCCCCACAACATAAGGAAGACTTTCCTCCATCTCTCTCCATCTTGTACTACAGTTTATCCATTTTTTCGGTGTTTGGTCTGTTAGTAGTGTCCAGTCGTAGGGAGATTAAGATACAAGCAAAGACAGAGATTTTCACTGCTACATAGTGTAGTGAGCATTCTCTGGATTGGATGTTGCCTTTTGAATGAAATTGAAACGTCACACACATTATTCATAATACCGATGTAGTGTATAAACATCCCCCCCTTACACACACACCACATATACCATTACTTTAGGCTTATAACAACAGAAATGTCCATCAATATGAATGGTTAGTTGCATCTGACAGGCATTAGCACCGCCGTATTAAAATGCACTTAAATCATGGTAGTTTATCAGCAAATGCTCGGACTTACGACTGTAATGACTTCATGAATGCGTGTCCTAGAAGTAGCCTAATGCTTCTGTACCAGTGACAGCTCCATTGGCTTTGGGAACGAATGTTTCAGGATTAATGCATTTTGCAGCAGTGGTAAATGGTTTTAAACAGTCACAAATACATGTCAAATGCAGTTTTAGACTATGTTTCAATTTGTTTTGTTATTTGACAATTTCTTTGCCATAAAGATTCAACAACATACAGTATATCCCAACATTGGACAAGGACTTTGACTTTGGAGTCTTGCTCAAGTAACAATAGCTGTGTCTGTGAGAGCTGTTTCATCCCCAAACAAGCTGTCCATGCTCCTGTGAGGGCTGGGGGTGAAAGGTCAAGCTGTAACAGTATCTGGGAAAAGCCCCTAAAACAGTTGATGATGTTGTGTGGTATCATCACTCAGTTCTGTCAGAAAAGGGACGACGCTTTGGTCTAATTGGCAACGCGACACTTTCACATGTGTTACTTTACACATCCTGGTCTGGTAAAAACATTAAAGCAGTAGAAGATAGTCGGTGACCACACCACTGTCTGGCGTGATGTTTGTTTTGAATCTATAACTCAATTACATATATTTACAACATTTTATGACATGGAATAATGTTCTTGGTTTAAAGGTGCCATATGTAAGAATGTGGTGGCCGAAAACAGTTATTATATTCAAATTCAAAATATCGAGGTCTTTTAGGTTTCGTTTTCTGACGTAACTGGCAACCCGTGGTTGCTCGGCAGCTGAGACTCTACTGACTGCAATGATTGGTAGATGGCGGTAGGTGGCGCCACTTTCACTATACCAGTGTGTGAAGTGTATGTGAGAAAGAGGAGGATGAGAGAGCAAATGATCTTATCTGTTGGTCTATTTACACCATAATGACGTTAATGGTGTTAGTTCAAGAGCTCAATATTTTCTCAGGTGGGACTTTGTATTAAAAGATTGAGAACCACTTTATTGGGTAAAAAATTTAACCTGTTAGGGTTCGAGGGTAGAGCAAGTTGGCTTTCAACTGGAAGGTTATGGGTTCAATTCCTGGCTCCGCTAGTCTACAATAATGATATGTCCTTGGGCGATACACTTAATCCCACATTGCTCCTGACAGCTGTGCTGGCAACATTTGAGCAGGTATGAAAAATGTTTGATAGAGTGTGAAAGTGTGACTGAATGGGTGAAAAAGTGCTATATAAACATATAAATACAGACCGTTTACATACGCTATCAATATTGTGGTTATAATCTGAATACCTTTGCAAAAGATGATTTATTTAATTTTTACTTTTCCAAACAAAATAAGGGCTGGTTCTCCCATTTTTTTCCCCACTTGGTCAAGTGAACCAATCATTATGCTGCTGCTGTTTTGTTTTGTTTTTTCAATTCACCTATCTGTTACCATTTTTTTACAATAATTATTTAATGTTTTCAGGTCTTTTACTTGTACAACTCGAGTTTCATAAAACAGAAACATAGTGAAGAGCAGTGCAGGGCTTTTATTTTCTTTAAAATAAAAGGAAGTGACTTTGTAAATGTTATTATATTTTCTTCAATCCCTACTGCCTCTGTTGTCCTCTGTTTTCTCAGATCCACTGTGTGATGATCAAATAACACATTTATTAGTAAAAACGTGGGTGAAGTGGCCCTTTAACCCTTGTTATTAAACACTGATTCAAGATATACTATTGTTCTTCTATTAGAACATAAAGCTATAGTTTGAATTTTTTTAAAAAAAGCTATAGTTTACTCTGTTTTTCTGAGAGCAGCATAACTCAAAATGAAAATTATCTTTTTGAGCACTTCCTTTAGCCTCTAAATACATTTTTAGATGCAGCTTCTGAAATCTAATTATGACTAATCATATTTTTTGTATAAGAAATGTCTTGTTCTTCTCAACTCAGCAGTTAACATTTAACACGTGTGAAATCAGTCAAACTTTTGTGAATGTGCTAAACAGGTGTCACGCAGTTGTTATTGATTTTGAGGATAAGTAAGCTATGCTGGATCTGTATCTGAGTGTCTGAGACATGGAAGTGGATGAATTCCTGTGGGTGACATACAGTACAGTGCCGGAATGTGAGTGTAAACATCTCTGTGTGGATGTGTGGATGTGTGGATGATGATAGCTACAAAAAAGCTAAATAGGTGGGGGTCAAGCATTATAGAACAGTCTAAGATTAGCTTGCCCTCCGACTCGGCCCCTACAGATGCCCACAATTGTTGCCATTCCTCCCCGCACGGCCCTGCAGTGTGACACAGGATCAGAATATCAGCTCCCACACTCCAGAGACAGGGCAGGGTTTTTACAGGAGCATACACTACCGTTCAAAAGTTTGGGGTCACTTAGAAATGTCCTTATTTTTGAAAGAAAAGCACTTTTTTTTCAATGAATATAACATTAAATGAATCAGAAATGCACTCTGTACATTGTTAATGTGGTGAACGACTATTCTACACACTAAGAAACAAGAAATACTAAGAAAGAATGTACGTGACTGTATAAAAATCATTATTTCTAATCTTGTCAATGTCTTGACTATATTTTCTATTCATTTTGCAACTCTTGATGAATAAAAGTCTGACTTTTAATGGAAAACACAAAAAAGAGATTGTAAAGGTGAACCCAAACGTTTGAACGGTAGTGTATATACCACCAAATATTCACAGATTCATCCACTCATTTGGCTGATTCAGTCTGGATTCACTCAAAACTGAATCTATATTTATTTATGCGTGAGTGAATACTGACGTTTATGTGCATTTTTCCCGTGGATTTGAGCGGTTAAACATGTGTGAAGTATAATGCTGACTCCAGTGTATTCCCACAGAGGAGGAAGGAACCGACGGAAGTGTGTAAACAGTGTATGTGTGAGCGTGGGCTGTTTTTTTTCTCTGGTGTTTATTTGATGCATGTGCATATCCTGTATGTATATCACATACAGGCGCTCACATACACACTGTATGTATCCGTGGAGTTCCACACCCGTAAGGTGACTCCAAACTCCCAGTCAGGTGCAGAACTGAGCACAGGGGACGGAATTTGTGAGCACTCAGTGGAGAATGTGGGTGGGAAAGCGCAGGATCTAAATTCATAGTGGACAGCTGTCGTATGAGTGTGTTTCTCATGCGTGGGTGTAGTTTGTGTGAATGTGGTCCCCCGCAGCAGCGCTTGTGAAGAAATTAACATGAGTGTTTGTGTTTCCTCGACCCTCGAGCTGTATCAAAGGAGGCCGTCACAGACGTGTATTAGCGAGTGAAACCTGAATCTGTGGACCTTCATCACTCCCTCACTCCCGCCCTCAACAATCCCATGGATTCTACATTTACGACACCGCAGCTAACATATTCCATCAGGCAACTGATGCAGCACTGAGGAATTCTCCTCACGTTGTTTGTTAACAGCTGCAAATATCTATAATGACAGAACTGGTGTCATTCCATGAATCTGAATGTCTGATGTGTGATTTATTCCCTCATATCTCCATGTTTGGGTAGAGAAATGCAACATGTGTTCATGTCTGACTAAATACACATTGCTGTGACTGTCTTTTGTGATTTTCATGGTGTGTGGTGTTGCTTTTTTTTTACCCTGCAGGTGTGGAGCTCTGTTGAACCTCCTCGCAACGAGGAAGAGCTGCATCCTCAGGTCCTCTACCCCTGGAGAAACCAAGGCATGGGAGTGGTCAGAGTGAAGAGGGATTGGATCATCCCTCCGATCAGAGTGCTGGAGAACAGCAAGCAGGTTCCTGAAAACCTTGTCCAGGTAAAAGAATGTCAAAGAATGAGAACACTACAAAACTGCCAAGAATTTCCAAATTCACATGAATGGAAAACGGTCAAAAACCCAGCCCACTTTGGAGCCTCACAGTGTCGTCATATTTTAACGTAGAGACGTGGTTGAAAATTTAAACGAGTCACAAGACCTGAGACTTTTTTAGCCTAAATTGAAGTTTTGATACCTATTACAGTTTTTAAAGAATTACAGTTTAAGTTTTAACCTTTTTTTCTCCTGCCCACAACTTCCAACCTACGCAGACCATTTTTACATAAAAATGTTGCTATGGTTGTTGTTTTGTTGTCTGTGTGTTTTAATTTTCATCCGACTTGCATTTGTTCTTAAAATCACCTGAAAGTGCAGAGAGTTCTGACCAAACTTCCCATTCACTTCATGTTAAAAATCAGCTTTCTTTTTAGCAGTTTTTAAGCAGTTTTAAAGGTTGATCCCAAAAAACAACCTACATTTTTAAGTAGTTAATATTTTAAAGGTTAATTTCACAAAAACACTAATTTGTCTAAATACTAAAATAAATATAAAGGTTCACTTTCATTTTAAACTTTTAATCTCGCATCTTGATAAAGTAGTGTTAAAAAAAGTAAGCAGCATCCAAAATCTTTATCCTAGATACATCCTATATCAGTATTATTGATCATATATACACAAGTAGTGCAGTAATGAGTACAAATCAACATTTAAACAGAGCTAATTTTAAATACAACCACACACATAACCATATAAGTTATGTGAGATGTAAATGTAAATGCTGTTACAGATCACCAACAGAATATAAATATGGAAGTGATTCTATGAAGTGATGGATTACCTTACACATGATATGTCAGAAACAGTGAGTGGGGAAAGCATAAAATATGGACTCTCAGGGATTATAAATTCACAATCTTATTTCCTGATGTAAGTAAAAAAGGCCTCTCCGGGTTTGTTTCTGGGTCCCTGACAACATACTCACATCTGGTGTTACGACATATGGTTTTCAATCTTTAGCCCCCACCACCACCACCACCATCCCATGAGGTTCTAACAATCACTTCTCCCTTTTCTCTCCAGATCAAATCAGACAAAATCTTTACAGGTGAGGTGATCTACAAGTTGGAGGGGCAGGGTGTCGACCAGGAGCCCAAGAATCTCTTTGAGATAGACGATAAAACAGGAGTGATCAGGAGCAAGCGGCCACTGGACCGGGAGAAACACAACAGCTTCACAGTGAGAGAGCATTTATCGATGTGACATTTTAAATCACCCCGACACTTGAGCAGTGTTTCATAGCACAATCAAACAGAGGTACTTAACACAAGCCCCTTAAGTGCTCAATAAGATAGTGGCCAGGTTTTGGTCCATGTTGTTTTGTTTTTTTCCTGCTCAAACATATATTCATCTCAGGGGCCAGTACAAACAGCCAGAGGTCAGTTTCCAAGAGCCTTTATGGGCGTCAGGGGAGACACTTCAGGATGTTTCAGACCAGATGACTCGTGATGTAGAGGCAAACATCCTGCACATTTCCCTCTCTGCCATTTCCTGCATATATTGTGAACACGTACGGCAAATAACGCTGTACTTCTCAAATGTACACTACCGTTCAAAAGTTTGGGGTCACTTAGAAAAGGACTATTCTAGCTGCAAACGTCTGGAAAACACACAAAAAAATATAAATTAATTAGTGATATTTGTGGTGTATATATATATATATATATATAGTATGGAAACAATCCTCTCATTTCTCTGTTGCGTGTCTGTGTGTGTAGCTTAAAGCTTTTGCGCTGTCGCCCAGTGGAGAGAGACTGGAGAATCCCACCACCATAGAGATCATGGTGCTGGATCAGAACGACAACAGACCCGCCTTCACCCAGAGCCAATTTGTTGGCAGCGTCGCCGAGTTCTCAGTCCCAGGTAAATGCATGTGTTACATATTCCTCCTTTAGTAGCTTCCACATAGTGGCCTTAAAGGTCCAGTGTCTCATAAACTCGATGAAGAACACTTCTTCATTGTCCAAAATAAATAGGCATAAAAAAGTAATAGTTGTGCAGGGTTTAAGACTAGAAATCAAGGAGGTACAAGTCTATTCAGCCTACTATTTTAGTCATGAGTAGGGATAGACTGCTTATCGGTCAGGCAGATTATCAGTGCTGATATTTGCCATTTTGCCGCTTAACAGACCCATAAGAGATCAATGTATTTATTTAAAATGTCAGTTAACTTTATATGACATGCTGCTGAGCCTGGAAACTCCCTGAACTTTTTGTTAGAATTTTAAAACAAAGTCTATTGTCTAAGATAAAAAAAAACCTCAACATGTTGCAAATCTGAGAAACTGTTTAATAAACATATGCTTAAAGGCTTTTTAAGTTAAGTGTTTGCATTATTATTATTCAAAATTGCAATATTTTCACTGCAAATGAATATCAGCTCCAAATATCGGTTAGCCTCTTTGACGAAAAAAAAAACATATCGGTCTGAGTCATGAGTCATATCGGAGGATCTTCGATCCTCAGAAACACGTGACCTATCACTGATCCTAACAGCTGACCGAAGCTTCTGATTATTTTCAACAGGCACATCAGTGATGTCAGTTTCAGCCGCTGATGCAGACGACCCCATGACAGAAAACGCTGCTCTGAGCTACTCCATCATCAGCCAGGAGAGTATTCCTGCAAACGCCATCACCAAGACTATGTTTGGTATTAACAATGAGACAGGAGCCATATATACACGAGACGTGGGCCTGGACAGAGAGGTAAGCAACAACATGCTGCTTAAAATCTTTTTGGAAATCATCATTGCGTGGGTTCATTATTTTTAATGTCTGTTGTACAATTTTTCAGGTGGTGAAAAGTTTCCGATTAAAACTGCAGGTGGCTGATATGGGCGGCATGGGATTAACAGGTGAAGGTTTAGCCATCATCCACATCACTGATATCAACAACCATGCTCCAGAGTTTCACTCTGCCTTGGTGAGTTTTAAGAAAAATCCAACAATATTAGTTTTCTGTTGTTATTTTAAGGTCTAGTTTGAAAGAACAGTGAAATCTCATGGTGAGACGAGTGTTTGAGCAAAATGTTTGCTCTGGTGGCTGCTGTTGTAGAAACATGGCAGCAGATGATCAAAGCAAGTGATTAATCTGTCCAGTATTTTCTCAATGAATCGAGTCATCATTTGGTCCATAAAGTGTCAGAAAATGCTGAAAAATATTGATTGATTGATTGATCAGTGTTAGTCAAACCTGGAAATTACGCTGTTCTCAAATGTCTTGTTTTTCTCCACAAACCAAAATGATTTAGTTTTAATGATTTCATTGTTATGAAACCAGAAAATATTCACATTAAAGAAGCTGAGAAATCAAAGAAACTGATTTTAATTCTTTAGAAAACACTCAAAGCGAATAATCGATTATCAAAATAGTTGACGATCAATTTTGTTATTGATTAATAATCAATTAATTATCCCTATATAAAAGGTTTACTTTATTGCCGCTTTTTCCACTACATGGTCCCAGCACGACTTGCCTTGGCACGGTGCGGCACGCTTGTGGCTCTGCAACTAACAATTATTTTCGTAATTCATTTGTCAAATTTTCTCGATGAATCGTTTGGTCCATAAAATGTCAGAAAATGGTAAAAATCGTTGATCAGTGTTTGTCAAACCTGGAAATGATGATGTTCTTGAATGTCTTTGTTTTGTCCACAAACCAAAATGATCCAGTTTTAATGATTTCTTTGTTATGTGGATCAAAGAAACAAGGAAAATATTCACATTTAAGAAGCTAAAACAATCAGAAATCTTGTTTTAATTTTTTAATTTAAAAAAGCTTAAAACCGATGAATCGATTATCAAAATAGTTAAATTAAATCAAGATATCTATTTTTTTATTTCTGTGTGTGTAGTACAGTATGACTGCAGTGGAGAACAGGCAGGACTATGAGATCGGCCGCGTGAATGTGAGCGACAGAGACGACCGTGGAACAGGAAACTGGGAGGCCACATACTTCATCTCCAACGACCCTGAGGGAAACTTTGCCATGGCGACAGACGCTGCAACCAACCAGGGCGTCCTGTCAGTGGTGAAGGTACAGTCGGCTGGAAGAGTTGTATCTTATGTCATATCTTTCATTATTCTTATTTTAAATTACTATGGGAACTACAATCAAAAAATGAGGTCACAGTTGAAAATCTGAACTCCTGAATCGTGATTTGGCCATGTTGATGTTTTGCAACTGAACGTTCAGAGGCATCGTCTGCAACCAGGATCCTATCAGAGGATGCCAGCTGTCAGTCACACTGGAATCCACTCATATAAGTCTATTTTATGGGAACATAATTTACAATATTGACATTATGTTCTATTGAAGAGGAACTAAAAAGTGTAGAAAAAAACAACTCTTCAGTAGCAGGTTAGCAACATGAACTTAAAATTATGATATCACAATAAATATATATTCATGATGATTATTTTACACAGAATTTTAAATTAAAATAGTTTTTTTTTTTGATATGGAGGAATATAAACTTCACAGTAATAATAATATAAATCTATTAATGTCAATAATAATTTGTGTAAAATGTGATTAACTGTAATTAAAACCCCAAACAAGCTTTGTTTAACATGAATTGAATCCACTTTATTGAAACAAAAATCGTTTCTGTCGCTCTTGGCAACAGAAATTACGATAATATTATAACTGTTTTATACCTTGCTATCACTACTTGTTACTGGATACAGTAAACGTTATTACAGTTATATATAACTCTGAAATTGAAAAGTACTCCCTATCACGATCTGTCACATGTTGTTGGTTTTCAAATCAAAGTCTTCATTGACACAACTCAACAGCACCATCTAGTGGTTAGATTTTAACCACACGTTTCAGAGAAAAAGATTCTTGCAACATTTGTAAATGTTAGCTTATCCATCAGTGCTCACACGGCACAGATCGGTGCACCCATGGTAAATTACCATGGGAATAATACACAACTCCTTATATGGACTTCCTTGGGGTGTGTGTTCATAGGTCACATATTCAGGCTTTTAAAAATTAGGTTTTTCTTAGACAACAAAGTAATGGAGAAAAGCAGCTGAATTGCTTTTATGTATAAAGGGTTAAAAAAGACTGAAATATTATTTATCATGTATTTATATATTTCCCTTTAATAAACAGGTTTTCTGTCCCCTTTTTTTGCAGCCCCTGGATTTTGAGGGACATAGTAAATACGTCCTGATTCTCACAGTGAGAAACCTCAACGCTCTGAGCAACAAGGCTCCAAACCTCCCGGTGAGCACGGCATCGGTGGTCGTCACCGTGGTCAACGAGAACGAAGCTCCTCATTTCAGGGAGAACCCCGTTCAGATTGTGGTCCCCGAGTCTGTGGCTCCTGGTACGCTGCTGAAGAGCAACATCGCCTTTGACCCTGATGATTCTGACCTGAGGTACAAGGAGGAGGATTTAATAAAAATGTTTATAAACATTTAATTCATGAAATACGAATAATGAAAGAAACATTGTCTTTTACTGTGTGTGCTAGATATGAGATTATCAGAGATCCAGAGAGGTGGCTACACATCGACAGAGATACAGGAGACATTTCAGCCAAGAGAACCTTTAACATGAGATCTCCATATGTTAAAAACCATGTCTACAGTGCTGTCGTGAAGGTTACAGGTCAGGTCATCCAATCATTATTATTATTATTATTATCATTATGTTCCTCAAGCATTTTTAAAAAATGGTAAACTATCACTTAGTTTCTTGACAAATCAACTCATGAGACTGCTTTAAAGGCCCAGTGTTTGACATTTATGGGGATGTATTGGCAGAAATTGAATGTACTGCACATCATTTTAGTTTATATAAGTATATATTTACTTCATTTGGGCTTTGAATATGCATTTTAGAAGAGCCACCATGTTGCATCACCATGTTTTTTACAGTTAATGATGTAACCTATGTGCTATTATCACCATATATTAGATTATTTATCAACCTCTGTCCAAAGCTTTTAGGCTGCTTTCCCCAGTAGTTTGTTAAAGCGTATATACAGAGACCATAAGAATGTGCAATATAGAGTGTCTTCTATCCTCTTTTTCAGCACAACCTATAGGCAATCTGTGATTTTATTACCAACTATAATAAACATAGGTACTAAAATCTTTTAAAATCAGATTGAATATTTAGAAATTTTGATGTATGTCACAATTCCAAATTTGTTTTTATGAACAAAAAGAAAAGAAAAAAGTGTCTCTTTTGTGACTTCTGTGCAATAATTATTTTTTTGTTGTTTTTTAAATATGCAATGTGAAATGAATCATAACTTTGACTCGGCAACACATAAGAAGATGAAAAAACACATTCTGTAAAGCCTGAAAATGTGACCTATAAACACACCCACCCCTCTGGATGTCCATATAAGGAGATGTCAATTATTCCCACGTCAATTTACCAAGTGTAAGCCTGTGGCACAGATCTGTGCTGCATGAGCACTGAGGGTTAAACCTGGAGTGGAACTGTAATTAATGTTGTTGCTAACACCTGTGTCCTAATATGTAGAATACTGCTGCTGTAAACATGTCTACTAGGCCAGGTTTACTCTGTGGTGTGTGAGTCAAACTCATTGGAAACATGTTCATCTACAAGAGCAACATTCAGTCACATCATTCTGCTCAAAATCCCAAAGATTATAGAAGCTGATGGACATAGAATCATCATTTTTTAGCACCAGCAAGGCTAACACCAGAGCTAAAGGTTTACTTTAACATACTAAATGAATGTTGTGCTGTGTAGATGCTGGAGGCGTCTCGACCACAGCGACAGTTGCCGTCACGCTGAAGGAGACCAACGACTTCCCCCCTCAGCTCTTCCCTCTGAGCGGCTCTGTGTGCAGGAACTCAGACCGCGTGAACTCTGGTCTGATTGTGACCGCAGTGGATGAAGATTTACCTCCGCACGCTGCACCCTTTAACTTTGAGATGGCCGACTACGTCTCAGTCAACTGGACTGTTGTTCAGATCAATGGTAAGGATGGAGGATGGAGGAGAGAGTGGAGTGGATTTATTTTGAGTCTTACTTTCTCCTCCCCTGCCTCCCTCAGGTACTCACGCTGTGCTGCGGCCCCTCATAGACCTGCAGGAGGGAGAGTATGTGGTCACAATGCTGGTGTCAGACTCAGGCAGCCCAGCTCTGAGCACTTATGCTCAGGTCAACGTCACCGTGTGCGTCTGCGACTCGTACGGAGACTGCAGGTCTGAGGCTGGGGCAGTCTTAGGCTCCAGTGTGGGAATCAGCTTCATCGCACTCATGATCATCATGGCCAGTGTTGCACTCCTGCTGTGTAAGTCGTTGTATTTTTTAACAAAGATAAAGCACTGAAAACAACATACACACTCTCACAGTCACATACTAGTTAGAGCCTGAGCACGAGGAGCCGAATAATAATAATATTTATTATTCCATGGATTTAGGATCATTTTTGAGGGGGTTAAAGTGCATAAAAACTCTGGAAACTTGGCGAGGTCAGGTGTGGTGAAAATGTGATATTGTCATAGCACTCAGACCAGGGCTCTATAGCACCCCCTAAGGTGAAACGTGGATGGAGCAAGCCAGAATTTTACGAAACTCAACAAGAAGACTTTTTGAATTTTGAATTTTGGCTTCGTCCATTTTGGTGATTTGCACCCTACGTAAATGCTTGTTTATCGTACCGTTTATCGTAAAAAAATAAATAATTATTGTCGGTTTGTACTATTCACATCAAAGGCAAAATGTTACCGATCGTGAATTCAAAGGGAGTGGCCACGGCAACCATCGGAAGTTTGGCTAATTTTGACGTTTGCCGCAAAACAGGAAGTGACCTGTAACTTCGCCATATGTCAACCGATCGCCTGAAAACCTCACACGTGACACAAGAGGCCGACCCAGAACACGTCTATGGACACAACCTTGACCCAACAGGAAGTCAGCCATTTTGAATTTTTGCTTCCATTTTGGTAATTTGCACCCTACGTTAATGCACAAACTCCTCTGAGCATTTTTATTGTACCGTTTATCATTTTCAAAAAAAATTGTCCATTTGTACTAATCACTTCAAAGGCAAAACTTTACCAATAGGTTTCGCAGATTCAAAAGGGGCCATGGCAGATTCAAAAGGCCATGGCAACCATCAGAAGTTTGCCGAATTTTGAAAGTTTGCCACGAAACACAAAGCGACCTGTAATTTCGGCATACGCCTCAAAACCTCACACGTGACACAAGACACAACCTTGACCCTACAGGAAGTTAGCCATTTTTTAATTTAGCCGCCATTTGGCCACGAAACAGGGAGTTAGGCTGCTCACATACAAAACATACCTTGAAAATGTTATTATGCTGACTTTATACCCTGTGATTGATTGATTGATTGATTGATTGATGGCAGTGCTGCTCCTCCTGGCGGTGGCGGTGACCACCTGTGGCAGACGCCACCACATCAAGAACAGAACAGGTCTCCTCATCGGGGAGTCGGAAGACGACATCCGCGACAACGTCATCAACTATGATGAGCAAGGAGGGGGTGAGGAGGACGAGGTGAGGCCACGCAGGTCACATGACTTCCTGATTCTACATACACACAACACCTATGAACTGGCCACTGCTTTACTCTACTGTGAACATTGACACCTGGATCAACACATTACTAGATATACACTTGACAACAGCGGTTTAAGGATTTAGTCAAGTCAGCATTAACTGATTATCACTAAAATCTCCTCTCTCACTCTTAAGAACGCCTTTAACATCGATATGCTGTGGAATCCCCTCGACACGCCCTCCACCCCGGGTTCTTACTGCCCAGTGTCACGCGGTCCTCGAGGTAAGCAGCCGCTCAGGAGAGACGCGCCGCAGAACCTGCCCTCGCCCATTTACCCCAGGAGGCCTCCTGCAGATCCCACTGACATCGAGGACTACATCAACGACGTGAGACGCCTCCGTTAGAAAATCTATATCATATATATTTAAAAAGCCAAAACCATGAAGGGGAGGTTGAAAATCAAAGTCTGTCTGGTACTGATTTGGTAAAAGTGTTTTTGTGTTTTTTCCTATTTATCTATTTTTTGCAATCTTTAAATCAACTACCTTTATCTCATACTTTTATTGCTAAATGTTTTAGACAATCTGTATGCACATTTCATCAAAAAATAAGTAAATTATTTGTTGTTGTCAAACTATCAACAATTAGCAGTCAATAATAATTGTTCCTTATAACTTTCCTCTTTGCTCAGGGCCTTGAAGCAGCAGACAACGATCCTAACGTGCCTCCGTATGACACGGCTCTGATCTATGACTATGAAGGAGAGGGTTCTCTGGCAGGCAGCCTCAGCTCCATCGCCTCCAGCACCTCTGACGGAGACCAGGACTACGACTACCTCAACAACTGGGGACCACGCTTTCAGAAACTAGCCAACATGTACGACCCGCGCTAACATGGACGTGTCATCACGTGTTTCTGGACTCGATTTGAGGAGCACAGAAGAAGAAGAAATGTCACACAAAACCACGGTGATTTAATTTAGCGTGCCGATTTAAATCACGTGGAAGCGACTGGTTTGTTGTGATGTTTTTGAAGATCAGCTCAGGAAAAAAGTAAATGAATAAGAATGTATAAAATAATGTGTTGACGTAATCGGCCACAAGGAGGAGCTGTGCATGTTACGACGTGTGTTGAAATATGTGTCCACGTCTGGTTTTTGTTTATCCTCAGAAATATGAAGAAAAAAAACAGCATTTTAAATGTATTTCTTCTTTTTTTATACAAGTGATTATTTTATAAGATGATTTTGTTTTTCTTTTGATCAAAAATCCTCCATTCCTGCATCTGTTGTCTGTGTTTTGTAAGTCATCTTCTTAACACAGATACAACACAATGTTCTCTAGTCATTTTTTGTTTGGAGGTTCAAAAATGTAATGTTTTTATTATTATTATTATTATTATTATTTGTATTGTTTATTGAATTTTGATTTTTCTGGTGTCTGCAGAATAAATGTAAATCTCCACTTTAGTGTCTATTAGTATTGACTTATGCAGAATTCATACACAAACATACAGTTGTGAATGTCTTTGCAATGAAGCTGATTCCAACGAGACACAACGTTTAATATTTAAATATGTCTTTATTTAAATATTTGTCAACAACATCCTTTGCAACGTCATATTAACAAACAATCACTCACTCTGTGTGCAGTCACATCTGCTGCTCTGCATGACAGCTTTTACAAACTTAAAGGGCCATTTCAAAACGTCACATGTAGGAAAAAAGTTTCCCATTCTTTTGAAAGCAGCTCAGTATGTCCATTATTATCGCTTCTATTTACCAAAGAAATGTACTACAGCATAATTTATTAATACTTTCTTTAGATGTTTTAAATACAATGATACAGACCATAGAGTGTTTATGAGTCACCTGAATGAATGCAAATACAGTAAAGTTGTTTTGACTCTACAGGTGTTGGCGCTGCATTGGACTGGCAACCTGTCCACGGCGTGACTCTCCGCCTTTCACGCTGCGTCAGCTGGGATTGGAAGTTACATTCTCACCAGTGTAATATTGCGAAATCCAATGGCTTTACTTTTTTGTTCAAGGGTCAGTACTGACATTTAGTGGCGACACTGCAGAATTGCAACAAAGAGGACTCCTTCCTCACTCCTCCTTTTCTCAGGGATATCAGAGAACTACTGAGCATTATTTTTTATTATTAAAACCCAGAAAAACACAGAAACTCTGACTGGTTCTGTGTGAGCTGCTCTGATGGCATTTGCCTTAAGGACAAATCAGATGATCTTTTAAAGTGATTTTACATTTGTAAGAACATAATTATGTTCACATCTCTGCTTATAAACCCTCCTAAATGTCACACACTGAAGATTTAGACCAGCTCAGGATTCATCTCCTCCTCGTCCGCTCTGCGTTTGCGAGGAGGCGGCTGTGGTTCGTCTTCTCCTGTGTCTTGTTTGTCCTTCTCGGCCTCCACCCAGCTCTGAGGGACGATCATCTTCTTGGGTCCGTGAGGAGGTGGACCGAGCAGGGCCTCGATGTCGCTGTAGTTCACCACCTCACTTTCCAGCAGGGCATTGGCCAACTACAAAAAAAACAAAAACAAAACAAGTGGGTGTAACTTAACTGTAACTTCACACTAAACCAAAAATAAACCCCAAAGGATCAGAATGTACAAAATGTACAATGAAAACCAGGAACAACTGACCAGTATCAGCTTGTCTCTGTTGTCCATGAGCAGCTTCTCCGTCTGTCTGTAAGCACGAGCTATCAACAACTTAGCCTCCTGAAAGAACGACACATCATCCAAACAACAGTCGGGAAATTATTACAAATAATAAATACTCTTGTTTTAAAGGATTTGACGGCCAAAACTCATTATGTCAACATGCACAGCGTGTGTGCTAATTTAAGCGCAGAGAACTCGTTCCACTTTTAGCACCCACGTGGTCCATCTGTTGCTGCAGGCCTTGGCTGAAAGGACGACGGCCGATGGCCCCTTGTGGCTCCGTGTCGGGGAAGGAGACCTGTCCCACGCTGTCGCACATGCCGTACTGCTTCACCATGGAGTACGCGACACGGGTCACCTTACGCAGGTCGTCCTGAGCTCCTGAGGGGAAACAACAAGAGGAGGGATTCTTCCATCACTGTATTTAACGTCAACGTATATCACACAGTGTTTACTGTATATATACACTACCGTTCAAAAGTGTGTCACCTATACCATTTTTGTTGTATTTTCCATTAAATGTCACACTTTTATTCATCAAAAGAGTTGCAAAATTATTAGAAAATATAGTCAAGACATTGACAAGATGAGAAATAATGATTTTTTCTTTTGTCAAAGAACCAGCAAAACTATTTTCAGGGTTTTCTAATCATCCAATAGCCTTGTAACACGATTAGCATTAGAACACTGGAAATGGGCCTCTATACACCTATGTACATGTAAAAACCACGACGTTTGCAGCTAGAATAGTAATGTGTATAGTAAGTGTATTTCTGATTCATTTAATGTTATATTCATTGAAAAAAAGTGCTTTTCCTTCAAAAATAAAGACATTTCTAAGTGACCGCAAACTTTTGAACGGTAGGTTAAACTTTTCTTTTTAGCTTCAGCCTGAGAAACTGTTAAATAACACCATCTGTTAACGATACCCGTTTCAAATGAGTTTCAAATGTCTTATTTTTAGCATGGATTCATATCTGAGTATCAGTTTGTTTGGTAACCATGTGTGCAGCGATCACAGTGGATATCAGAGCATATCAGAGGATATTAAGAGGATATTAGAGGATATCAGAGAATATCAGAGAATATCAGGTACCTGTTGTGACTTTGTTAAAGGTGATGGCTTCAGACGCTCGTCCTCCCAGAGCCATGCACATACGCTCAAACAGCTGCTCCTTGGTGAACAGGAACTGTTCACGAGGCAGTATCTGGGCAAATCCCAGCGCTGCATTGGTCCGTGGGGCGATCGACACCTGACAAACAGAGACAGGCCACGTAAGCAAATCAGTGAAGGAAAGAAAAAGAAAAACTTTGCTTCTTTTCGTTCAACTACTATCTTAAAGAACTTTCTGTAAGTCCTTAAATTCATACCAGTCTCTTGGTTTGACAGGCATTTTTGTGGCATTTGAAGGTGGACATGGTCCATCTCATGACCATGTGGTGCTTGTGTAGTAAAGCAGTGATGATTTACGAGTCAGATCGCCAACATTTTTACAGAAATTGTAGTCGTCGTGACCTCGTTACAAAGATGCTCTCGAGTTTGTTTTGCTGTAGTTTGGTCAAACGTATAAAAAGCCTGATCTGATCTTCTCATATTTGAGAAACGGTAATTCCAAAATCACAGTTTGGCTCAGCTCAGTACATTCAGATCCTCTGTTCTCAGACCCTTAGTTCAGGTAAACATCTGATATGCTGAATCTGGGTCCATCAAAATGTCATACTTTCTTCCTTGGGACTTAACATCTCTAGAACATTTCATCAAAATCCCTTGGAGGAAGTGGAGAAATGATAACTGACAGACAAGATCTTTACCTTCATGACTGCCTCCGTGTGCTCGAGCAGCCATCCCACAAGAGCATGTCCAGACTCATGGAAGGCGACGACTCTTTGCTCCTCTTTAGACAGGATCTTACTCTTCTTGACACTCCCTGAGGGCGGGCACATCTATGTCAGATGTTTCCTTAGCAGTAATTGAGATGTTGTTGTTTGTGTTTGTGTTTGTTTTTGGCGTTTGTACCTGCTATGACTCTCTCCACTGCGTATTCAAAGTTAAAGGTGTGGATGGACTTGTGTCCCTCTCTGGCAGCGTGCAGAGCTGCTTCGTTACAGATGTTTGCGATGTCTGCGCCTGCAGAGACACCAAAGTGAGTTAGTGACGGAGATTTCGCGACTGTTGTGCTGTGATGAGTGTTGAGATTTATTGATCAGAGATGCAAACAGATGTCATTTTTGTACCACTGAAGCCTGGGGTGAGCTCAGCCAGACGGAGAGAGTAGAAATTAGCCGGCTCGGTCAACTTCAGGATCTTCAGATGCTGCTCGAAGATCTCCTTCCTCTCCTGAGAGACAACAACAACAACTAACACTGAACAAAACTTAACAAAACAACATAGTTATTTATGTATGTATGTATGGATGGATGGATGGATGGATAACCTGCAGTGTGGGCATATCTATGAAGATGTGTCTATCCAGTCTGCCCGGTCTCATCAGAGCATTGTCCAGGATATCTGCTCTGTTGGTGGAAGCGAGCATAATGACGTGGTCCG
The DNA here is from genome assembly GCF_963457635.1 of Microchirus variegatus. Taxonomy (NCBI): domain Eukaryota; kingdom Metazoa; phylum Chordata; class Actinopteri; order Pleuronectiformes; family Soleidae; genus Microchirus; species Microchirus variegatus. The sequence continues at coordinate 26,140,504 of NC_139807.1, forward strand.
TCGTTCCCATGCCTGCAAAAACATAACAATTATTTAGACGTCTCTATCCTCTGTCTGTCTGTCTGTCTGTGACAGCGGCAAAGAGCTCCACTCACCATCCATCTCCACCAGCAGCTGGTTGAGGGTCTGCTCCTCTTCAGTGTTGGAGAAGCCCGACATGTTGGTGGAGCGCTTCTTTCCGACGGCGTCGATCTCGTCGATGTAGACGATGCAGGGCGCGCGTGCCCGAGCTTCTTTGAACAGACTCCTGACCCTCGCAGCACCAAGGCCTGCACAAGAAAAAACACAAAATCACTAAGGTGATTTAGGTTAAGTAGCGGAAACAAAAAATTGGCTGTTGCTCACATTTAACCTTTAATACTTCACACTATATTATTGTCCCAGTGTAACTGTAAATTCAAGTTTTATACACATACAAATATCATATTAATCCTTGACATACCTCCAATCACCTCCACAAACTCAGAGCCAGCCATTGCCAGAAAGGGAACCTGAGCCTCAGTAGCTACGGCTTTAGCGAGCAGCGTCTTCCCACAGCCCGGAGGGCCCAGCAGCAGAGCACCCTTAGGAACCTTGGCTCCCAACTGGATGTAGCGATCTGGACTCTGACAACACATTAATGTGGGTAAGAATGCGACTTTAGTGTTTAAAACTGTACTCTATCTGTATCTGTGTATCTTTGTAATTTTTAACAAATGTCTATCAGCGCTACACATGACTCTCTCTCTGTGTTTCTGGGCATAGCTGAACAACAAAACACTGATTTAGTAAAGCGCGACGACTGTAAACAGGTTGGAGTACGACTGAAAACACAAAGAAACGTCCACAAAAAAATTCACAAGTGATTTCTATTCAAAATAAATCAAAATGTTCAGTTTTATGGCAAAAACACTTCTCGTTTCCTCCTGCCCCTGCTCCACCCACTGCTGTGTACACACAAATGCTCCCTCGGTCAGGTCTGATAGTATTGCTTGACAGTTACGTTAAAAATCGTCTGATTTCTTACCTTGAGGTAGTCGACAAACTCCTTCACTTCAGTTTTGGCCTCATGCAGGCCGGCCACGTCCTTGAAACTCACACCTTTACCTGACTTTCCGTCAACAATGGTGAACTTGGCCATCTTCAGCTGATTCTGTTAGGTTTGTAGAAGCGTGCAATTAATTAATAAATACACACAAAGAGGAACAAAATGTACACACTTCATGTGATGTCACTCACAAAAGCACTGAAGCCGCCTTCTCTGCCGCCCATGCCCGCCAGACGAAAGATATACCAGAGGATCGCCACGCCGATAGCAGCCATTCCCAGAGAGTAGACCGCACTGCAAAGACGACAAATATTATTAAAATGTGTTTCTTTTATTAAATTCAAAGCACAACAAAATCTAAAGCAGGGGTTTGAGGCCAGTCATAAGCACATGGATGGGAACAGACTTGTTCTAAGGTAATACAAATACAACTGTTCATAACTTTCCAAGTTATAATAAATCAATTAATTTAAGACATATGGTTCAATATCAGTTCATAAATTACCCATAAACATACCACACTGGACCTTTAATCCTATGCTGGCACCTCATATACCGATTACTGATGTTTTGACCCTCCTGTGGAGGATAAAACGGTAGAAAATGGATTGATGGATAAAAGATAATTTCCTTACTTTCCAAAGAATCCACTGCGTTTGTAAGACACCGGTATCCTGTCCTTCGTGTGGATATTCAGCTCTTCTTCAGCCACTCGAAGCTTCTCCTCAAACTTGTCAATGTTGGCCACCTGCATTCTGTACATGAGCGCCAGCCTCTGCAAAGCAGGTGAAGTGACAGGAAAATGAGAGGTTACCATTTAAATCTGCTTTGAAACGTTTGCTTTGAAACTTCTTCTTTTTTTCTACTCCTGCTCAACAACGTACAGGTCTTCCAAAGATTACTGCTCCGGGGTGAAGGTAAATTTCGACAATGTCGCTCTCAGGAACAACTTGCACACGCGACACCTCTCCCTTGGCCAACATCTCGTTGACAAAGTCATTCCATGATATGTTGCCACCGCTGGTGTTGATGGCGTTCAGCAGGCTCATGACGAGGGCGATGATGAAGAGGGTTCGCAGACGCTCTCTGTACATCTGGTCCTCCTGCTCACGCCGTTTCTTCTCCTCTGAACAGTGAAGCAAATTACTGAAGTGAAACTAAATAATATCCGAATGAAAAAACTACGTTTTTTTTAAAGTAATTCACTCACCTTCATCTTCCTCTGGAGTTTTTCCCTTTGATTTGTCACTTTTATTTTTCTCTTGCTTTGACTGAGATGTACTGAAGAAGTGTGTTGCCCCTGAAATCAGCAAGTCACTTTGTCATAATACAACACATACGTACACAGACAGCATATTATTGCGGGGTTTTTTCTGATTGCTTACCTAATAGATTTACCAAACCAACAGGATTCCTCAGTAGGTTGCTCCTGATTAATTCTTTACTAATTCCCACCATGCCAGGACTCAGGGGCCTGTGGAGAAGACTCTAAAATGGGAATAACAGCAATGATACCACATGTGTTGTTGTGCTGTGACAAAAACATTAATAAAACAATACAAACAAGATGTAAATACATGTATATAGAACTCTAATTGTCTCTCCAATCTGCATTTTGTGTCTATATACGTGTTCAGTATATTTTAAATGAATAAATACATGTCAAATACAAGACACGTTGGATGGAAGAGAAGTTTAAATGCACTTTGCAGGACTTATCAAGTTTCACTTGTTGCTAAATGGCAAATATCAGCCAGATTTATTGGTCTACCTCAAGTCACAAATACATTAGATTCTTATAAATACAACATTAACAGTTTAGGTACATGGTCTGGTTAAAACAGACAGGTGTGTAGATCACGCCACACAGACTGATGGCACGTGTTGTTATGGTTTTTCTGGATTGTATTCCCAATAAACAGAGAACTGAACATGTAAAAACAAGGGTACTGTTTTCGTGTTAGCTGAATGAATTAGTTTGGCCTCACCTGGATGACATTGTGGGGTTGATTTGTCCGCTGTGATTCTGACAGAAGTGTCTTTCTGACACTGACGCATCTGGACAGCACATTCTTTAAGTTGAGTATCGGTTTGTTTGCCAGTAAATGACCGTTTCGCCTCGACAGCGTCCACAGTAAACGGGTATTGTATTTTCTACACAGGCCAGCGCGGTGCTGTAACAACAAAACTGACATGGTGCCGGTTGTCATTGACAGCAACTGAGCAACTGTAACACCATAGTTATTAATGTTCTTTTCCGCTGAAAATGGTTTGTTTACTTCCTCCGTGTACAGCTAGCTTGCAGTTGTTCGATCGCACAGCTGAACAAAGATAAGAAGCAAAGAGAAGAAGAAGACTAATATATACAAATTTGACCACGGAAAAGGAACAAAAAAAACACAACGAATTCACCCTAAACTAAATATTATCGTAATTGCTTAGTTTTCACGATTGCAAAGACCTGCACGCTGTTGAACGCTGCATTTCTTGTAACATCTCATTGCATTACAAAAACATCTTTGTTTTGAACTTTGAACCGGATGTTGTTGGAGAACCTACCAGCTGCGCAGATGTTTGCGCAGTGTGAGGAGTTTTTAGTGAAATTCTCTAGGCTGTGGTCTGTTTAAAATAGTTATGCTGCAAAACTTGAATCTAGATTTAAAAGATATGTTTTCCTAGTACATAACGCTAAATATTTAAAGCTTACTTTGAGAGTGTGTGGCGCATAATACACCACGTGACGAACTGTCACTGCGCATTCAACACATTTATTAAGTTTCATATCTTTAAAAGTGTATTTAATGAGGTTAAGCTTAATATTTTTTTTTAACTTAACGGCACAAACAAGCACTTTTTTCGACGTAAGCGGATTTGAATTTTTAAAAAAATAGCAGGATTGCATAAGTGTAGTAGATAACACTACAGTAGTAGACCAGCAGGGGGTACTGTTAGATAAGTCGTAGGGTGCCATGGCTTCCGCGAGTGCAGTTTCTTTTTTACATATCATCATTTTGCTGACAGTTGTACATTCCAACTTGTAAAAACGTGACATATTTTGAGGTAATGTATCACAAAACATTCTCTGGGTTTTCATTGCAAACAACCAACTGAATGGGTTAATGTTAATAATGATGTCAAGTCCAGTGACATCAGTGGACAGTCTTTTGAAACTAAGGGCAAACAATTACATATTTAGTCTCTGAACCACCTCTCATGCAAATAATACAGCGGGTAACCTGGTGAACCGCTACGTGTACAGGTTAGTTTGACTGACATATTCAGCTATCCAATGAAAGTATAGGACTTGAACCAATGAGATCCTTCGTTACATCATCTCGCGTTTCGTTTGGACAGTGGATGCTTCGATTGCTTCACCGGCATACTCCGCCTTCGAGCGGAGTTATGCAGCGCGTTAGTCCTGTCCAATGTAAACAAAGACCCCAGCTCCATAAGAACCTACATGTATGGCCAGTCGTGGTCAATGTAATTAAATGATGATTAATATGTGAATTGGCCATTTCATACAGTCAATTTAATATTTTATAAATGTCTTAGTTTGTATACTAATAGTGTGCGTGTGTTCAAAGTTGTGTTGCGATAAATAATTCATGTCTAAATATTTAAGAATAGCCAATAAAGAAACATATTCTAGTATGTTGATATGGTTTGCGGAGTGTAGCGGTGAAACAAACAAGCACACTTAATGTTTGTACTCCATTTCCTTTTCTTGGTCTCCAACCATATAATGGAGTGTGGTCTATTGCGTTTGAAACTGCGAATCACTGTCCGCCACGTTGGAGCCAAGCTTGAGCTTGTCCTCCAGCGGAAACAGACTTCCGTGTGGATCCAAAATGGCGTCAGTATCACTGTGCGCTGAAACGGTATCCGCCCACAACACTAGGGCCAATCAGATCGCCCGTTTTATCCTGAAGCATTTCCGTTCCGTATGTCCACACAACGAAGTCAAAGGCCGATCGAAAACCGCTCGAATGGGTTGGCGGAGAGGATTAAACAGAAACAAAATATCATCGTTAGATGACATACGTCCACTGAAGCAAGCCTAACGTCGTGCATATGGACTTTTTAATGTTCCTAGTTTGCGGTGCAGGTGTAAAGGCTACGCTGTAAACGACTTTTCGTGGATATTTTATTCCTTTTTCTTTTGGACGCCTGTGTGTTGGTCTGTACGGTAGCAACAAGCTAGCGCTAGCCTCGACTCCGCTGAGCTGCCGTTGAGCTGCCATGGTCGTCGCGACTTTATGCGGATGTGTCCGGGCCAGTCTTTACTGAAACCGACGTCAACAAATGGGACCATCCAGCATCGACCGAAGACACCGCGGCATAGACTAACCGTTTCAGTTTCATTTAATTATTTGTGGAAATCAACAGAGGTAAGCCCCACTTCGCTCGCACTTACAAAGCTAACATGGGAACAACAACAAACCGACAATTTCCACCCCCGTGGTTCTCTGTGGTTGTTGGGACACGAGTCATATCACTGTGTACATGTATACTGAGGAGTTGTAAACATGTCGTACGGTGTAAATTGGATTTTAAGTATTTTGATTTTGATCTGGTTATGTAAAGAATTTCGTTGCTGACACCATGTTGCTGGGTTCACTTTGAAAATGCTGAAATAAAGTACTCGGCAGACTATTGCATATTAGAGTTACGTCAACGAATTGTAATTGTTATCGTGAATTTAATCTAGCTCTAGTATATGTGTTGGAACTAATCGAGTATTTATATTTTTACTCTAAACGATACTACTTTGAGTAATCTTGTGTTGCAAACCCTCCTAAATCATGAATGCATGTGTACGTGAGCTACCAGCTTGTGTATTTGGAGGGCTTGTGTTCGATGTAATTTTTCATAGAAATAGAATAGAAATGTGGTTCTTGGGCATACTCTCAGGTTCATCATTATGAGGCATTCTCGATATCTCACGCTCCAATTATCACTGCAGTTCCCAGAGGAGAGCACTAATAACATCCAAATGTTGACCTGTTTTTGACCGTCACAGTGGCGGTAGTTATTTTGCAGGTGGCCTGACATAATACTAGTCCATGTGCTTATCCTGTTAGGTGTACACACCGTCTTAATTTACTGTCATGAAGCACCAGTCTTATCCATCTGCTGGACTATTGCAGCCAAAGGCAAAATGGATGTGCCACGAGTTCAAGTGACTAGATTGCAACAACTTCAATGAGTAAAATACATACATGCTTTTTAGTACCATTTATAAACCTGTGTATGGGAATGCACACACGCTATATGAACTAATCAGTGTGTTGGTATATAGTTGATTAATTGTGAGTTATATGAAAGGATAACTGTCTGATTATTACATAAGCTGGTTCAGTGGAGTATGTGTGTTTTCTGTGGTAAATAACATAAAGGAGAGGCACAGCTTTCTTGGATCGTGGATCTGTTGGCAGAGGGAAACAGGATGTGGATGAGAACCTCTCTACTTTGGTGCAGTACCAATGCTGAGGAAAACACTGCAGTGCCGCTGGTGGTGTTTTCCACCAAGATACAGAGAGTGTTTTAGTTTGTTGGGGCGTTCATGTTGACTATACTGCAGAGGCAGTGATGCATATCTCTGTCTCCCTTGAGGTTGTGTAGGTTCTCTGTGCTACAGTTAAAGCCCCAATTCATATGGTTTCTAATGCTCCATTCTTTTACTCATGGATATCACAATGTTTAGGATGTAAACATAAACACATTTTTTGCTGAATTCTTAGTTTTTGTTGTTGTCTTGTGCAGTACCAGGCACCACTGGTGTGTTTACAAAGTGAGAGTGTGATAACGCATATACTAACTGAAAAATCCTATTTGAATTTAAGTTTCTCTTTCACACCTGAAATAACTGTCATGTCATTATGCTGTTGTTCTGGTCAGTCAAATTCATAATATCACTAATTCTCCCTATGATATTCTATCTATAGTTTTGTAGGACTGCAGTGTAGTGGGCACTTCTATTTTTTGTTTCATCGGTGAGCTATTTACTAGTGCTAAGACTGTCTTAAATCAGAAGTGATGCAATCTCAGTGGCATGTTGCTGCGTTATCATAGAATTATGGCATATCCACCTTTTGCAACAGGAAATTGAGTTTTGCTGGCACCAGAAAGGTCAGTGAGCTGAGACTGTATCTATTTTGTGTATAATTCAAAGGCAAGTAGCATTCTTTCTGCTCTTCTCCACCTGCTGCCTATCTTGGATATCCCAACATGTGTTTTTAATATGTATTTTTTATAATTTGGTTAGCAGCTTATGTTACAACATTCAGATACAACAGAATTAGTACAATATTCATAGACACTGTAATTATGGCCTGCACAGAATCAATCTGATTATCACCATGACCAAGTCCCATTGGAATATTAAAAAAGTTGTTTTTGAGACCCACAACCCAAATAATAGCAGAATTATCAAAACAGAGAAAAGCATGTCAAGGATGACAAATGAGGGAAGATGAAAAAGATGGTGAGCACTGCAGTTGTTGCAAAGTAGTACTTCAGCTTAAAAATCTGACTCTGCATGTTTACTTAAACAGTTTATTCTCACATAGGGCCACAACATTCAAAGTCTGCAGTGGCCTACAACATTTTTGTTACCCTTACAGTTTAATCCCAAATTCACAGTACTACAAGATTCCCAGTCAGATAATCCACTCGCTGATGAGTTTTTGCAAGTTGTTGCTAATTGGCCTTGATTGGTCCAAGCCAATCAGGGACCAGGATGGGGGTGATGGCGGCTGAAACCCAAACAGGAACACAACAGTGGTTTATCAGATGAAGAAGAGAAAGAAGGAAAACCAGAAATACAACACCTAAAAATTCAGGTCATTTTATACAGATTATCATCACAATACAATGTCAGTTAGCTGAAGATGAAGTTTGGCTCCCAATTTAAGAATGTTACCCATCAAATCTGAACTGTTCTGAAACATTTGAACTGCTGTACAGGACAAAAGACGGCTTGTCGTGTAGTGTGTAGAGATGGTCTTTTCCAGCAAAAGTGCTATTTGAGATTCTAAACTCATACGCATGAGAGCTAGTGAAAGGTTTCACAGCATGTTGAGCTTAGAGCAGATAACAAGATGCATATAAAGCCCTGAGTGGATTTCATTGCTTCTGTGGAATCTACAGCGTATTGGTCTTTGTAGGAACAGCTTCAAGAAACCTCTGTTCAGTTTTGAATGTCTGTTGTATCGTTGTTTGTTCATGTGCAGCGTAGGTATAGTGATTATAATGGATGATGGATGTTGAAGATGGAGCTACCGGGCAGGAGGAAAAGGGGAAGACTACAGAGAAGGTTCATTGATGTTGAGGACAGTTGGTGTAACAGAAGAGGACACAAGGGATAGGACAAGATGGAGGCAGATGATCCGATGTGGTGACCCATAAAGGGACAAGCCTAAGAAGACCAAATAGTCACAATAACTGATCAACGTTTTATAATAAAAAAAACAAAATATTGAATATCTGTGCTCATCCCTAGTATTGTGCGATGCACAGCAATCCTTTGACTCGGAAAGTTGAGAAAAACAACAATTTGGTTCAGTGAAAAGAATGGCCCTCCTGTAAGATGTGTTATGTAATGATGAAATGCGTAGGTGGCTGACAGTACATAAACCATTGAGCAATTTCTCCTGTAATTATTATTGAGAAACCTCCTTAAGGTTGAAATGCTAGACGTCGATGGCTTGTACCAAGAGGGAAAGAAGCCTTTAACTGCAACTTCAGCACCCACTATGCCTGCCCTCTCTGTATGCAAGCTCTCCCCTCCCCCTCCTGTGCTGAGAGTGTGGTCCTTTTAGGTAAACAAGCATGGCTACTCCTGTTTCTTGCCCCTCTCTCTGTCTCTGCCTCCCTGTCTCTGTCCCTGACTCGGTTTCTCCCCTCTCTTCTTCTGTGTTCAGTTTTGCTGAATATTTTAAAGCTGCGGTTCACCAGCACAATCCCAGCAGATACTCAAATGGTATATGAAGCCCTTTGAAATACAGCCGAGTCCTATGCCCCCTCTGCTATCCTCAAAGCGAAATGGAACAAAATGGCGGCCCCCAAGTCCTGCTGTTTCCCTCAGGGACTGTTGAGCCTCATTTTGGGTTTCAGGAGGTCCTCATGGTTGACGGCATCTCTAACCCATGTTAGGCTGTGGTTACATGCATGCCTTCCACCACACCACTCATGATAATATTTTCTCTTCCCCCACTTTCTTGCATATCAAAGGGAAATGTTCCCTGTTTCGCCACGCTTGTGCTTCTCCAGAAATGTGCTTTTTACAGACTTGGTTTTTGATCTTTCTGGTAGCAGCTTAAAGAAGAGATATTTTGTGCTATTATTTGTAAGAGATAGTACCTGTATACTGTATAGTATAAAAGTGTGCAGAGAATTTCAAAACTAGTTTCACACTGAAGTAGACTCCTGGGGGTTTGCTATGTCTTGCCTTTTTAAAAAAAGAAAAAAGCCAAGACATAGATGCTAGATTGTGTTGTTGATTCATTTTTCAGAGTTTAAAAATGGCAGACGCATCTGCACTATTCAAGAGAATCAAAGTAGGTAACACTAACTGTTTTCAGACATGAACTTTGAGAAAATTAGGTCAATGCATTCTTTGGAATTGACCATTTGTATGTGAAGAACACAGTGGGTGATGTTCACAACAGCAGGGGCATCAGGTGGGAAGTGACATATTGGCTTAAATATGCAGGACGAATTTCCGTGCTTTGAATTTTTTCCAGCCTTATCCTGCTGTGGATTCACAGTATCACTATCCAGACAATCAACCAGGGAGGTGGCAGCAGATGATCTGCAGAATGTCCGAAGCTACTACTGCGTAATTTTGCGTTCTTGCATCCCAACCCCTCCAGACAATCTCTGGAAAATGTCAGTAGTCCACCATATGTCTGAAACCAGCTACTGTCAGGCAAATGGCCATGTCTTTCTCACTATGTAAATACTGATTTGTCTCGCCTAACATTATTTTTATACCTCTGTATCACAAATAATCCATAGCAAATAGCCTATTTGCAGTTGGTTGCTTCATTTAAAAAAAAGGAACAATAAAATGGCACTAGCAATGTCTTTGCTTGGACTAACTATGAGATGCGCTCTGTCTAAGGGTTTGTGTTGCTTTGCATTCACAGCTAAAAGTCATGTAGTGAGTGATAAATCCCACCCTGGGGGCCATGTTTCCAAAAGTCTCGGTTTCTGCCATTCATCACTGAGTAGACAAGAAAGCATTTGAACACTTTTTTTTCCCTTTGTCACATAAAATGTCAGAGTAGAATAGAAATCGGGCATAAAAATTACAACCAAGTCACTGTTGTGGATGTAAGGCACTCGTCAATCTTAAAATTGGAATTATTTAATTTAAATACATTTCCGTTGCATACAAACGACTCTATTCCTAAGTAGAGCACACAGGAAGTGATGCATTTAATCTCAAGACAGACGGAGGGACAGGAGTTATTGCAGTGTGCAAACATTGCAGTGAGTGAGTGAGATGTCTTCAAACGGTTTGGAGTAGGACTGAAGCGTCCACGAAAGTTTTCAGAAGTTAACTCCTCTTTTAAACAAAACAGTCATTCAGCAGTATGACTGTGTTGCTGCTGTATACAAACAACTGCTCTCTCAGAAAGTATTGCTTTACAGAGCCACGTTTCAGATGAAGGAGGCAGCTTACAAATAACGGTTTATTGTTTATGTTCGCCAAGACTAAGCGGAAGCAGAATAAAGTAAACACAAACTACCAAACGTTGCGCTCTGCAGCTTTTAGGTGGTCAAGAGCTGCGGTTTAAATTGCATGAGCAGGAAGTTGCATGGGATGATGTATTATCCATACATACATGACATTTGAAATGAGGGCTAGTTGACCAGGTCTGGGACCTAATGACCTGGCTAATCTGTGAAATGTGTCCCCCTGGGCTAGGCTGCTGTTGTCCGATCACTCTAAAGTTTATACACCAGGAAAAGGCCATAACAGAGTTGCTTACCTAGATTTCTCTTAGCTTCTCTATTTTTTTGGTTTTAAAGCTGCTTTTAAAACAAAAGCTGCCATCAGTCAGTAAACCCACACCAACACCCATTAACATCTGGCTTTTGTCCACATTAGGAACCTGCAGACCATTTACCTACTGATCACACATCGATTAAGTATTCATTGCCAGCCTAGAAGTTAGTCTTTCTGTCTTTTTCCTCTGGTGACTTGAGTTTAACGTCATGAAAGAGACACTGTCAACATTCAGCACACAACTCTTTCAAACGCAGCAGCAGCGGAACCATTTTTGATTTATGGCTTTATCTGAGCTTGTCGTCATGTCATGCATGAAAAGGTGCAGTCCACAACTGGACTGCCAAAATACATCAGTAGAAGCTCATCTGTAGCATTCGTCCTGGGAGTTGATACCAATTGTATCAATCCCACTTCAGATCTGGCAGTCAGTTCCCCGCTGGACCTGATTGTGTATACTGCACTTGACAAACTGAAGTTGTACCTTGTCCCTTCTAGTATTACAGGTCTTACAGAACTGGAATAATAGTTTTCCTTGAGGATTCAATTTGTTATCCCTGTATTTTCATGAGTGCATTATGAGCTCCTCATCCAATATGACATCTTAACAGATTATTTGAAATGGAGGCTGGATATGATCAATGTGAAAGCAGTTTTGACCAGAGCTGCAACTAACAATTATTTTCATAATCGACTAATTGGTCGATTATTTTCACGATTAATCGTTTGGTCCATAAAATGTCAGAAAATGCTAAAAAATGTTGATCAGTGTTTGTCAAACCTGAAAATGAGGATTCTCGAATGTCTTGTTTTGTCCACAAACCAAAATGATTCAGTTTTAATGATTTCTTTGTTATGTAGAGCAAAGAAACTAGAAACTATTCACATTTAAGAAGCTATAATAATCAGAAATCTTGTTTAAATCATGAAAAAAGCCTCAAACCGATTATCAAAATAGTTGACAATGAATGTACTCATCAATTAATAATCGATTAATTGTTTTAGCTCTAGTTCTGACCTTTTTTGTTTCCGTCACTGCAAACACTGAGCTAGTTTTCATTCTTGTCCATAACGGTCACCCTGATGTCAATAAAACATGGGATAAAGCTGGGATTTATTGCCACATTGAGAAATTACTTCATGCCGACTGCTGGTGCGAGTGTTTACAGACAAACGGCTGTATCAGTTTTCTTTAAGCCGTCATGTACTCAGCCGTCCTCTCCATGTTGGACATAAGCTTTAAGCTGAGACAGGGGGTGACGGTGTTGTGACAAAGTGCCGTGTGGGGGAGGGTAGGGATGGTATGGCCTGGCTGAATCTCAATCACCAAGGCCCTTCAGCGTGGCTGGCCTTTTGATGGGCCAGCTGCAGCCATTCATCCACCCATTTACATTGAAATGCAACAACAGGGGAGGGGGAGGACTGTGGGGAGACAGGCCTCTGCACTTGTGCAAGTGGGATGTGAATGAAAAGCAAAGGCATACCTAAAGACCAAAGAGAGGAGGTCCGTCAGCTGGGGCCCACGCCCCTGCTCTCCAATCCTTACTTTGTTTTTCCCTCTGCATGCTGTGGGGCAGTATAGTTGCCACAAAGGATCTAAGCACCCCTTTGACCAGTACATGCATTTTCAACACTCAGCTCTTTCCTGTCTTTACAGCCAGACTGGTGGCTGTAAAGAGATTGTGATTCATCCCACTGTCTATTTTAGCAGCACTCTAATGTTACACCTGTTGATGGTGATGCTTTTCTTACGTTTCCTTCTTTGTATATTTTGAGGGAAATTACTTTCATGCCAGCGATTTGCAGTTGAAGGCGTCTTTATAAAGTTTTGTAGTGCTTGTGGAATTTAAGTTCTTTTTCCAGGGTCACTGTAAAGGCCACATTATACTTCTCCGACTGCGTATGCGCTATCCGTCTGCGTCACCACGGAGACGCCTCGAGCATTTATACTTCTGCGTCGTGGTGACGGACACTCGCTGCAATTTCCCGCCCGATCAGTAGGGGTCGCTGCGCAAGGTTGTTGTGCTTCTGGCTACAGTGAGCAATGGCGTCCGAGAAAGAAAGAGAGAGAAAGACTGTTGTTGTTGAAAAAGTGGCCGTTTCTCACTTTTCTGTGTCACGGAACGCAGTTTTAAGATAATTTGAGGCGAGAAATTGGCCATTTAGAGTCTAAACATGTGCTGTGTGTGTTAAGATATGACGTATTTATAGTTCGGCAGCGGCGTTATCGGCGGGGATCAGCTCCGCCTCTGTCAGGACGCCCGGAGCGCACTGAGAGCCGGCACAGAGCAGCTTAGCTCGGCCTGTCCTGAGGACCAATCGCAGCTCTTGCCGTCTCCGTTGTCCCTTGACGGAGTGACGGACACTTAAAAAATATTTTGTGCAGACGGAGACTACGCAGAGGCTCTTCGACAGTCTCTGCGTCGACGCAGAGTCTCTACGTAGCCTACGCAGAGCACTTTACGCAGAAGTATAAATTGGGCTTTATGGAGGCCACACTGTGTTGTTGACTGGAAAAAAGAAGGCTGTTCTCATTTAAAGCTTTAGACTCAAAGTGTAGTTCAGACAAATGAGGCCAGTGTGTCATTTTTCTGAGTTCATAGAGCCTTCCAGGATAACTTGGATGTTCTCAGAGGTATGCATGTGACAGTTTTTAAAAGGGGCTCTAGGGAACGTGTCATCTTCACACCAGCAGCAGCATTGCATCACAAATCACGGCCTCCTCATTAATTTCAGACTACTGCATCGGCAACCCAGCAAGTGGGCTGTGGTTAAAAACAGCAACTTTAGACACTATTTGGCCACTCATTATCACCTATTAAAAATACTGCGATTGCTGGTCAAACATGCTCTCATGCTCATAAAGCTTTCTGACTGCTTTTGGCAACATAAAGATCAAATATTGTCACAAACAACTAATAGTGCCAGAGGTGACTGATGTAAATACTACTACTTAAGCACTCAGGCAGTGTGATGCCCGATATCAAAGTGCACTTAATATTATGCAGCAGTTTTTCAGAAAGCTTTGCTTTTTTATGGCAATTTCAAAGGCAAACACTATGAAAACATAGCAGCAGCTCCACAGCAGACAACGTATACCCCCTGCGTGAACAACAGATTGACGCAGCAGAGCAGCGACAAAACTGTCACACACTGCACACACACATCCAGTGGGGCCCAGGTTTTTGACAGAAATGGGTTTAGCAGACGGCTAAAGACGGTTCAGGGGTTTGTGTTCATGTTGTCCACATTAAGAGTTGCTTGTGCTGTGAACTCCATTAAAAAAAAAAACCCAGTTAAATCCCAGGTTTAAACAGGCTTTTCAACAGTGGGGATATGTTTAATCAGCATTTACTCCGGGGTCAAATGACTGCATGCAAGTTTTAATGGCTTTGGCTTCGATTGGTGTTGGTAGGTTGTTGCTAACATGGGTGAACAGGCACATTTTTCCTTTGCTGCATTTACTGCAGTGCACAATCTTCTGGCTGTTAGCATTCACGGATGTAGAAATTGTTACTTTTTAAAACTTGGGACAGTGCTCATTATCATTTATCTAATTAATTTCATCTAAAAAAAATATTTAAATTGAAATCAAAGTGAAAGATGCTCAAAAACTAGGGTTTTGTTTATTTGTTGTTTTTAGCTCACCCACTTTCTTCCTTTACAAATTGCTCTAGCTTTTCAAGCTATAACGTGGTCATTTGGTGGTTTGCTTAGCTGTAGCATGTGACATTCGTGATGAGATGGTAGCGTTTGTCAAATGGGTCAGTTGTTGTCCTGAAAAAGACATTTGTCTTTCAACCACTGGCTGGTTAAAACGAATTCCAAGAATGTCTTCAATGACTAAAATGTCTGCTGGTTGCATGCATGTAGTTTTATTGTTGTGTGGATTTTTCAAGTTAATATAAAGAAATTAATTGATGCATATAAATAAACATTCATATACTGTATGTCATAGTGACAGTGTCTTCAGGTTTTTGAGTATGTAAGTAATAAATGTAGCATTCAATTCTATAATAAGAATCATTACCTTCTTTCATACATATTCTAGACAACTGAGTTATTCCCACAGGGGCTATATGTTTTACAGCAAATGTCTGCAGAAGTTGATCTGGATATTCGTTGGACTTTTTTATGCCAGCTCATCAGTGTAAACTCCACATAATGTCTGCGTCAGCTTGTTTGAGAAGCAGCAGGACAAATGCTGGATTCTCCACCGTGAGAGTCCTGCCTCCTACGTATTAGAGCCAGGTAGCACCCTCTCACCTCTGTCATCCAGAAAATATACTGCACTTGTGAATGTATTTAACCAAGACAATGTCTCAATTTGTCATGTGTGAACACAAACTTCAGTCTTTTCCTGGAGTTCATATCTGAAAACAGCTGTGGACAGGGTGAGAATGAAATGTATTTTTCAGAGTGGGGACATGGTTTGGAATTAGCTAGTGTGTTAAAGCAGAGCAGTCAGGAGGGAGTGGAAAATCACATCGACTTCAGTCAGCCTGCTCAGGGACTTTCCCTTCTGAATATGTGGCAGCTAAGAGCAGCTCTTAAAGCTACAGGCCAGCATGCGTTAGGCCCTGTATCTAGGCTTGTGTGTCTACATCGTGTCCCTGTGCCACTCGGTGTAAGGCAAATTCAGGAGTTTTTTGCTTTGCCCAGAAGGAAAGAAGTCTAAATGAGAAGTTGAAAATAGGAGAAATATAGAAGGCATTTTAAGTTGGCTTGGAGCTACCAATAATCTCTCCAGCATTTCACAATGTTTGTCTGCCAAGGCTTGCAACAGTCACAGATCTGTGATTGGATGACTGGAGTCAACCAGACACTGATCGTTAAAGTTCTTGTGATGCTAGAACCTACTTCCCTATAAATATTCCTTCTTGCTTTTGTGTGTGTAGGGTGTGTGTGTGTGTGTTTGCATGTGTGTTTGTGCCACTCATACTCCCTGCAGTGAAGCTTTTTATAGAAGCCAGCAGCCAGCAGTGTAATCTCTGGCGTCGATGTAGGGCAGCCTTTTATTCTTCCTCATTACTTATGCAAAGCCATTTCTCACCCACAATCACTGCATAGTCTGTTTGAATATACAGTTATCAAAGGAAAAGGTGAACAGTCAAAGGAAATGTGTTTGTGTGCTTTTTAGGACAAATTGTGCATATTTGGTGATTGCTGGTTCATTTCCAGTTGTATTCAGTAGTTCATTCATTCATTCAGTTCAAAATTGCTTTCTGTCATTATATTTTTTTGTGATAATACAGGTTTAGCAATATTTTTTCGGTCATCTTCCACATGGGGAGGAAATGGTTATCAGAGATTTAGCAAACAGTATTTCATTCATGGTCTGTGGTGTCGGAAAACACACCTGGAAGACAGGATGCAAACCGTAGTGTCATAAAACCAGTATAATGAATCACATGACTTCCTGCATGAAAATGCCCCCCTGCTTTGTAGCCAGCTCAAGTCAGATTTAAGAGCCCCACTATTAAATTATTTACATAATGGAAAAACACAGATCCTGTAAGCTTTAAATGTGCACATAGTTTGCCTCCAGCGTTTCATCTCAAACAATGTATGTCAGAGGCTATGATTTTGTTGATACCTCATTACGTTTCCCAAGGTTGTGATCAGTCTGTTTTTGTGGACTGTGTGGCACCAGCGTTCCAATTTTGAAGAGAATTTCTCTTTTTTTTCAGAAGGGTTCTAGATTTAACATCATTTTGTTTAATAATGCAAAACTGTGAATTGATAGACCAGTTATTTTTTAATTTTAGGATTCAATTTAGTAATCTCTTGCCCCCTTGTACCCCAATACCTCTGTCAGAAATCTGAGATCAAATTAATCTTGGGATCAAATTGTTTTTTTGACCATTGGAATTATGTAATTACTCTGCAATGCTTGCTGCTTTTTATTGGTTTCAGCTCAGCTTTGCATTTGTGGGAATGCAAGACCACATTGGACACGCCAATTTCCTCTTTGTCTGCTTCATTTGTTGCAACTTCTATCCATTAACATAATCTATTTTGTCCTACTTTGCATTTTATTAGCACCTAATTGTTAACTTGCCGCTGAGTTTGAATGAGGGACGGAAGTAATAGTAAAAAAAAAAAACTACTGTAATATTGTCACTGGGCTCTTTTGGGTAGTTGTTTTCATCTTCAACTTGTGATATGGTTTGAAAAGATTGTGGAATGTACACTTTAAGTCACTTAAGTCAAGTGCTGCATATCTATTTAATTTCATCACATCACCCTGTGTGATTCTTGGACAAATTATATTATTGTCTACTGAACTCTTTCCATAGGCTGTTATGTTGCTCACTCACACACTTGGCCGAACTCTTTCCCTTGTCCTCTTTTTCTTCACCCCCTGACACCTCTGTTCTTGTCTCTTGTCCACTTTAATTGTTTTTATACTAAACGTAGTTTCTCTCCCCCTAATGGTGTATGTTTTATTTCTTTTCCCTCTTTGCCAAAGTTGAAGTTACAAATGTGATATATGAACATTGGCAATTTGTGACTGAGATAACAAAGAGCTGCAGAAGTTTTCTCTTTATCAGTTGCTCACATTGATACCCAGACACAATCACACGGACAACAGACCCATCTGTACAGTCAGACTTATTGACATGTTTTTGCTCTTTTTTTCACAAAAATTGCCATGTGTATTTGCTTACAGCATGGGGAAGTGTCAGTCTAGCATTCTGGGCATGTGTACTCAATCTATTGTTTTGTTTAGGGCTGAGCGATTTTATTAATCCTGCGATATATATCTATTTTTTATTTTCCCAGAAAGTATCGATTTTTCAGCCACAAGTATCGATACATTAAGTCCCCCCTGTTCCGTCTGGCACCTCCTTGCAGAAGAGTGATTAGGTCAGCCAGCCAATAGTGTCGCTGTAGAGCATTTATAGCAAGTGGCTCATCTTCACCCTCTTCCTGTTTACTCAGTGAGCACGAGGAGATTCGAGAAATAGCATAACATAGGTCCAGCACTTTCGTGCTTAAAATCAGTAGTGTTGGAGCACTTCGGGTTTAAAAAGGAGGAAGTAACGCAGTTTTTCGTGCAGCGGCACCGGAGTCTAGGCACCGTTTACCAGTTCTGTTAGCCGTTATCCTACAGTCGAACTGGAGCGTTCTGTTTAACAAAACGAAAAGAGCAGCGTAAAACTGTGTATGTGTGCCTCTGTTTTTCCACGTTTAGCGTTACTCTAGAGACTCTTTTTAACAATCGGGAGTCACGTAAACATGATGTAACGCGCATATTTATCTGGTCAGTCGTCATGGAAACAAGTCATTTGTTAATGCTGTTCATGGCCCAAAACAAATTTTAAGTTAACTGTTTAAAACCTGTATTTATTGACTGTTCGGGAAAAGCCATGGTATTATGTTTACTTACCTGGTGGCTAGACTGGCTATCTCATATGTTCAGTGTCAAGCTAAAAAAGCAACTGTTCAGAACAGGCCACTTGATGCACTTTTTAACTCGCCATTGACATTTTCTTGTGTAATTGACATTTTTAGTTTTCAGTTCAGTTAATTCAATCCAAGCAAATGGAACACTCACAAGATGTCACCAAAATCACCCTGTATTGTTGGATATCGTCGGATCTTCGGATCGCTGAATATCGTGACATATATCGTATTGTGAGCTGAATATCGTGTATTGTATTGTGAGATTAGTGTATCGCTACATAGGGCTGGGCGATATATCGATATCTAAATTTATGATGATAATATACGTCATTTTGCCCATGTCGGTATGTTCAATAATTTAAAAAAAAAGAAAAGAATAGTGTGTATGTGTATGTAGGCAGGCTACCGGTATGTTCATGTCCCTTGGCTGTGTACAGCGTGTGTAGTCACGTGACTCCACGTCCTCTGTAACGAGAAGGGAAAGAGACTGTGCGGAAAGACGATGCGGCTACGGTAGCAGTTTTGCCAACTTACCGACTTTTTTTTTGTCAAAAGCGACTTGTAATAAATCTGCTGCCACAGTCTAATTTAAAACAATAACAGACCCGCTAAGATCCACATATGTTGCTAATGACGATACACTTCCTGGTTTTTAAATGATGCGTTCATGGCTGCAGGTTTTTACACCTTCAATACACCTACACCTACACTACGACATTCTATAACATACCACGCGAACAAGTATATACGCATATATATATATATATATATATATATATATATATATATATATATCATTATGCAAATTAGGCGATGACGTCATCTAGCGTCTTCAAACTTATCGTCCATTTACTGTTATCGAGGTGAGCTGCTCTATATACGGTGATATTGATTTGAGGCCATATCGCCCAGCCCTATCGCTACAGCCCTAGTTTTGTTCCACTAGTGGCAATTTCCCACCAGGAGATTGCCCTCTGTTGTATGTCATTGTGTTCTTTTTAACACCGTGTTGTACATCTGTGGGATCTGGGGTGACCTCCTTGCCTAACCTCGAGCAAGTTTCCATGGTTACCGAATTCTGAGTTGCAGTGAGTGAATTCAAATTGGAGGTGTGCTTGTTTGTTCACAATGGGTCCACACGGACAACCTTGGAAATAGGCAGTAGGTGAAATCTGTGACACTTGTCATCAGAACTCTCAGAATGAATGGTGTGACCCACGCACCCGTCTTTAAAGGTTTATTAACTTGTTTTTGTGCTTTATGTTGTAACTGCTGTGAAACAATTTGAATTATATATGTGTCTCTGATCTCTGATGCAAAAGCCAGTTTTGGTGGTTGTTGGTTGCTTTATGTCCTCTGAATATGTGGGGGGTCCCGTGGGTCTCTGCCACATCTTCTTTCACATCTTCACAATTTAGAACCCTGCACTACTCTATCTTCCCTCTCCCGTCTGTGACAGTCTCCTCCCCCATATCCACATCTATGCAGTAGCTCTGGTTCCTCAGGAAGCAGTACTCGCAGGAAGCAAAGGGCGTTGAACCTAATTGTTTGCCTTTTTCCTTCTGTGACAAAAATC
Source organism: Microchirus variegatus (assembly GCF_963457635.1). Classification (NCBI taxonomy): domain Eukaryota; kingdom Metazoa; phylum Chordata; class Actinopteri; order Pleuronectiformes; family Soleidae; genus Microchirus; species Microchirus variegatus. The sequence continues at coordinate 26,160,535 of NC_139807.1, forward strand.
ATAGTAAATTATGCTCACACACCAACAGCCTTCACAGTTCTCCATATTTAGTTTAATGCATTTTGTGTAAAGTAATAAATGAGCATTTATATGACATGTGTCATGCAGTCCACATATCAAGATGCATATTTATAGTATTGATGCAGTGTTTCTGCTTTTGCAGATTTTGATGCCTTACAATCTCACTGCTTATTCAAGCAGCAACCTTCAAGAGACTGTAACCTGACTGCATAGAAGTGAAGGCCCTCGTATACTTTAGCGCATATCACATACACATGTATAGTAGGGCTGCCACAAACGATTATTTTGATAGTCTATTTTTTTTGGATTAGTCGACTCATCGGATCATATGTAAATTGAATGTATAACATACAGTTTATCTCACCTGCATGCAGCTGCTTTAGCTTTCCGGTTGAAGTGATTAAGGTGTATGTTAACTAAAATGAAGACAATTAAGATGCTTGTTCTTTAAACCTTTAATGAAATATGCTTGTTGCAACAAACATAAAATGCAAACAGCTGAGTAAACAGATGAGGCACTGTTATGATGTTACTTAAAACACATTAAATATGTGTGCTAAGGCTAATGAACCAAATGTTGTTGCCGCCGGGTAGCCATGATACCTGAGAGCCCGTCTGGTATAACTTCCGGTTGACATTACGGCTGACCAAGATTACCACTACTGCGCATGTGTGTCAAGGACAAGAGAGGCGGACAGAGAGGCAGACGCGGCAGTTGAAGGTGCCGCAGCAGTTTTGAGAGAGAAAACAAGGTAAAAAAAAACGATGTGTCGGCTATTAAATTAGTTGTCGACGATTTTAATAGTCGACATAATCGTGATTAGTCGACTAACCGTGGCAGCCCTAGTGTCTAGATCCTGTAGTATCCTTCATCAACAGTCAGGGTGGCAGCAGGTCCATTGGTCGTCAGTTTGGGGCTCGGGTGACTATTCTTGGTGACCACTTCTGTTGCCGACCAAGCAGGGCTTATACTACGCACTTTGCGGCATGCACACAGTGCGCTCGGAAGTATACCAGGTAGAGCTGGGACAACTAGTTGACATAGTCGACTTCAAAAATTCATCGACATTAATATTTTGCGTCAATGCGTCACAATGCGGTTGTTTGCAGACTATGCAAATTTACTTTGGCGTACCACAGCATTACAACAGTTGTGCATGAGCATTTGAAACGAAAAAACCCTGGAGGGCTGTTTATCAAGCAGTCGCAGTCAAGATAAACACTACGTTAGACAGTTGTTTTCTCGATTAATCTGTCGATTATTTTCTCGATTTGGTCCATAAAGAAAATGTTAAAAACCGTTGATCAGTGTTTGTCAGACCTGGAAATTACAATGTTCTTGAATGTCTTGTTTTGTCCACAAACCAAATGATTCAGTTCTTTGTTATGTGGAGCAAAGAAACCAGAAAATGTTCATATTTAGGAAACAAAAACAATCAGAAATCTAGTTTTAATCACGAAAAAGGCTTCAAATCGAATAATCAACTTTCAAAATAGTTGAAGATTAATTTAGTTAACGATTAATTATTGATTAATTGTTTCAGCTCTAATACCAGGGCCTTGATTGAGCTTCTTCTTAGGTGTGTAAGGCAACAAGAGGCTGATTATCATTCAACAGCAATGTTTTTATGTACAAATGTCAGGATAGAGCAGAAACTGAGAGTGGGGAAAAAAGCAAGCTCTTTATTGTTTTCAGTTTAATTACTTTATTGACTTATGGATCAGGTGGGTCTAAACAGTTAATTTGTTACACTTCAAACACTCCATCTTCTAATATGTTGTCCTGTGTCATAACGTTATGACCACTTCTCTGACAGCAGTGTTAGCCAGAGTAGCCCTGTATGTATCAATTGGAGTCCTGTATGTCTCTGCCCTGGTGTGAATATACTGTAGCTGCAGTCATACCTCCAGATAAGAGGGTGGAGTTCTCACGTGCTTCTCTCATGTAAGGGATCAAAGCTCCTCTGCCCTCATGTGATTTGTTTGTCCCCTCCCAAGAGTGTGAGAAAAAAATAACATGCACTGCACTCACGTTGTGTGGGTGTGTGTGAGTGTATGTTTGTGGAAATTATAGTAGCTCCAGTAAACACCGATGACCTCACATAGTTTTCTGACTTGGTATGTTTACATGCAGAGGCAACTTATTTTAAGGGGCTGTGTTGTCTTACCATATACATGCATGACCACTCACTGCTGTAGTCATGTTCCCACTGTGTTTGGTGCTGTGCAGTATTTTTCACACTGCTTTAATTCATGCACGCCCACCCAGTGCTTTCTATAAGCACCAGCTGTCTGCCAAACGGACCACTACTTGTTGCAGACCAGCTGGCTACTGTAATTCTTCAAAGTGACCAGGGGGCTTGTATTAATCTCTACTGCAGAAGACAACAGACCCAAATTTGAGACAAGTGTATTGTAGAGAAAGGACAGCTAATTTTTGTTTGTGAGAAAATCCAGCAACAGAGGGAAGAAGGTGGTTAACACGAGGAGGGACTGATACTTGTGTTCTGTATTTTTCCTTTTACATGAACAGTATTTTGATGTTGGGAATATTACGTTCACTGAGCTCTTTTGCTGCAGACAAGTATTTGTTGTAATTCCAGATGCAAATCATGTTTCAAAAGCCAAATGATATGTAATGGATCCTCCTGCCCGATGTCAGCTCCAGCTCTGCCAGTGACCCTCAGGTGTGAGTGAATGATTGTTTGTCTCGGTATGTTGGCCCTGTGATGGATCAGTGACCTGTCCACGGTGTAACCCACTGACACTACCGTTCAAAAGTTTGGGGTCACTTAGAAATGTCCTTATTTTTGAAGGAAAATCCCTTTTTTCAATGGATATGACATCAAATGAATCAAAAATACACTCTATACATTGTTAATGTGGTAAATAACTATTTTAGCTACAGATATAGATGATGTTGGGTTTTTTTTTTTTATACAAATCATTATTTCTAATTAATCAATGTCTTGACTATATTTCCTATTAATTTTTCAACTCTTTTAATGAATAAAAGTGTGACTTTTAATTTAAAACACAAAAATAATTGTATAGGTGACCCCAAACTTTTGAACGGTAGTGTATGTCAGCTGGCTTTGGCTCAAGCTCTCCCTGCAAACCTCAAGAAGATAAAGCATTTGACGAATGAACATTTTCTGCAGTAATATACAGTACATGATCAACTACATTTATTGTAAGATGGAATAGTGGCATTAAAATATGAGGCTACCAGATATGGGCTTTCTCAACAAACAACTCATGCATGACCCTCCTAGTTGGTTGATTTTTACTCACTGGCTTCATATGCTTGTGAAAAGCCATGCCTCCTCTGGTTTGAGAGAGCTTTCCAATGAGGATGAAATGAGAAATGTCACAAAGGAACTCTGGAGTGCATGTGGCGCAGGCCTGTCAAAAAGGAGAGGATAGACTTTGCCATTCAGGGCCAGTGAAGTGCAAGGAAGGTCTGAAATAGCTCTTTGTCAAGATAATCATGGCAACATGCACGATGTGTTTGCACAAGCAAGCACATGCAACATACTGGGTTTGTTGTACCAGGACATTTTTTGCCCAATTATTTACTAACCCACGAGCCTGCATGTCAGCTATGTGAGGTAAACACGACCGATGTGCATCTCCCTATATCAGACTGACACGATGAATTCATGCTGTGTGATGATTTAACTGATCACTCATTGAGAATCTAGTTTTACTTGCATATATGGAATTGGAGAAGAAGCTTTATATTCAGATACAGCGTTTAGCCTGTGTGGTCACAATGTGTGTCAGTGGGAGATATTTATTAAATGCCTACTTTTTAACTGGCAGAGAAATGTGTGGGCGTACGGATGGCCACAGGCTTTCAGAACCAACAGTGTCGACTTGTTCTGTGGTGTCGGAGCATGTGCGGGTGTTTATGTCGATAATGTACCATGTGCTGCTACTCCTCCATTTCCAATATTCATAGAGCTCTGTCTTTCACTGCAACCATGGCAACAGAAAATGACAAATGGCAGAGCTGTGGAACTCACTGAGCGTGTGCGTGCGTCCTTGCGTGTGTGTGAGGCTGAATGGCAGAGCAAGCTTTCTTCAACGAAAATCAAACCACAGTGCCAGTCAATAGGCTAAATGAATTGCACATGCTAGGTTTTGTCTTGGCTTTTTGGCTTATATTTGGGAAATAAGCAACAGAGGCCACACTGACACACCCCAGTCCTTATCTTAATATATGTTGTCATGATTTTGGATGAGCACTGTGTAGTGTCTTTTTATCTTATTATTGTATGTACCAGGTTTTTTAAGCTCCAGTTTGTAACTTAAATATACATGAATATCCGTTACATTAATCCAGTGGCAAATGACTTCACAAAAGAGTTCTACACGGACAGTATGGTGATGTTAAATCTTTTTTAACCTTACCTACATATGAATTGTTTCAGGAGAGGATGCATGTAGAGACCTTCTGAGAAAGGGAAGTTAACTGAAACTGGGCAACATTGGAAGAGGTTTGTTTTCTTTTGTTATTTGTAAGGCGTTTTTGAAAAATGTAAGAGTTGTAATTAGTGGAACAGGAAACGCATGGTTCATCCTAACATTAGAGACGGTTCACTCATTAACATTAGTTACGTAACACATCCAAAGCCACATTCCTTGCTCGACCCGCTCTGCCTTCATATGATTTGTCTATGCAGCAGTCTATATCATCCAGGTTGTACTTGGTTCTAAAGCATATCATCATATCGTACGTTTAAAAAGAGCAGGAGAACATCTTATTGAAAGGATGTTATCCAACAATAGCAGTAGGTGGTTAATAAGCTTGCTGTCTGGCTTAAATTAAACTTGGCTGTTTGGATTGGCCGCTTCTGCCAGTATTTGTCAAATATAATTCTTGAACACAGCGTTTGTAACGTCACTGTACAAACCTGAGTGTTTCTGCAGTGTCAACAAGTCCAACACAGTGGGACGTCTTAGCCTTTCATGTCATGTCACATCAGGGAGTGATTCTGTATTTGACTGAATGGAGAAGCACATGGTTTGTGCGACATGAGTCGAGACTGCAGCTGTGTTTTATATAAGCGGAGTAGCGAGTCAAATGTGTGGCAGGGTGCACCTGGCTGTCGGTGTTTTTTTTTTTCGAGTGCCTATATCTACACTGGAAAATGGCGGCACACATAGATGCAGCAGCTCCTTATTCTTAGCGTAGCCTTTATCCACTAGTTTGCTTGTGTATTGCCATGAACCTCACAAGCCGTTACAAGAAACATTCCTGTGTTTGTTAAATAAATCTATTTTGTTGAGTTATATTAAGGATTATACTTTGTTGACAATTGTTTAATTAGTTTAAAGCTTGTTGTTGATGAGGCCTAATATTAATTTACTCAATTATATTGGCATGGAGCAGCTCTGAACATTATTATTGGTGTTTGAACAAGCACCACATTGTTATTGTTCTACATTTTTATTCCAGCTACATCAGCCAAAATAGCCTACAGTATAGAGTTACATTATGGTAATGTTTGAATTCAGGCTTTCCTTTGTTGTAGCCAACCTGAATATACATTAAACTGCGCAGACTGTGTATTGGGAACAAATGCAGGTTTCAGGTGGAGGCCAGCATTTGGGGAAAAAAGACATCTTTTGAATTCAAAGGTTTTTCCCAGTCCAGAGAGATTGTTACCTTGACAACAGCAGAAGATTCGTAGCAAGGGGGACTGAGCAAGTGAGAGAGTGAGCTGAGCTTGCTGTGGCATGGCTGTGCTGAACAAACAAGGGCTGTTGCAAACTATGTCACGAGCAGTGCTGCTGTTACCGCCGTCTCATTGCAGCCCTTATTCCTCTACTCACTCCTCTTTACTTCAGTACCAGGCTTTTATTTAACTGTTATGTTGTTCACTTGTTATCTACTCATCCCAGCCTTCTTTATTATTCATTTTCAACCGGCTAGTTTCATCTTGCCCCTCCTCACCCCCTCTCTCTCTGCATTTGCTTTTTGATTACCTGTCATCGCATCTTCTATGCAGATACTATCTCACACTGGTGTGTTTGGTTTTTGGCTAAACTGATTTGAATATGGTGGATTGTGTGCTGGTTGCATATGCTGAAGATTTGCAGGACCAGTGTGCTCCCTGTATAAGACAAGCTTTATCAATAATGTAAATGCTTTTGAAGAGGAGATGTTGTGGTGTGCATCTTTTTGTCTCTCCTCCCACTGGCGCACCCCCCCCCCCCCCCCCCAGCTGTCTCCCCATACTCTTCAGTGTCAGGTTTTCCCTCCAGTATTTGTGCATGGAAGAGCAGGGGACTGAATCTAATTAGTGAAGATATTACAATAAGCCCTGATACCGGATGCTCCGACATACTGCAGGCCAAATCCAGGCTGCTATATTAAGCTGCTGTTGCTTCCTATTGTTCGTCTGGTTTAGGGCTACAGCTTAATATAGGGGTTTATCATCAACATCATTGATGAGTCACAGCCAAGCTCCAGATATTGTAGGCAAGGTATTGTCTGTGTTTCATGCAAACTGTGTTGCATAATGATTGTTGTGCTTTTTAAGCTGAGGTAGAACCAGACCTGGACTGATGTCCGTGTAAAAGTTAGAGCTAGCATGACATGACACAACACCAGCGTCATTGTGTTATCTGAAACTTCACTGACTCTAGCATTAATACAGGATCTCTTTTTAAACTGCTTAAGCAAATATGGATGTGCATGTGATGCAAAATGACTCTTAGAACAAGTAAAAGAACATTTGACAATGACCTGAGTAGAGCTTATATCTGCATGGCCAGTATCAAACTGACATCTGTTAGCATGGTGATAAAAGCTCATCAGTCATTGTTGTTCTCTGTCCTCTTCTCTAGGATTTTCTGGAAGTTTAAACTTTGCTTAAATTTAGTTTTATGTTGAGGAACATGTACATAGAACTTGTACATAGAACTTGTTGTCAGCTGTAGTAGCTTTGGTTTCTCCTGTAAGTCTTCTGCGGTGCGGTTAGCTGCTTTGCTAACTTGCCGACTTTGTGGCTAAATCCGGTTACTTTCTGACTCCTCCTAGCGACTTTGTCAAAAGTGACTTGTGACAAATCTCCCGACTTTTGGTGTAATTGGAGACTTTTGTGGTGTTTGGAAACTCTCACGTGAAAGCACATATCGCTCTCAACAAGCAGCAGGTGCTGCCCGAGCCCTTAAACTTATCGTTCATTTATCGTTATCCAGGGTTTCCCCCAGTGTATTATAAGCCTGGCGTCATTAATACGGTTATATTGTTCTTGTCGATAAATATGTTATATTTAGGGATGCACCGATAATTCGGCAGTCGAAACATAGCGAGTGTTAGCCTGTTGAGCGCTATTAGTGGTCTTATTCTTCGGTATACCGGCTTCTTCAATTAGTTCTGGTTATCATTAGCCGGGGGAGTTGGAAATGAGGTGCATTTGCAGCTCAAACAAACCAACTAGAGTCTATCCGACTCTGGTACGACTGACAGTATACGAGCAGCAGTAGATCGACTCCCAATTGCATTATCTGGGTATGTTAGCAGTGTTTCTCAAAGGGTTAAAGTCAACTCTGAATCCAACCTTAAAATAATTGATTTATTTATTATTAAAATAATTGCAATTTACTTTTTTGTTTTATTGCCATTGATAGGACAGCCAACAGCATAACTTGACGCTAATGTAATATTTCATAGGTCTGTCATCAGGCTACATTTTTCACTTTCTCACACCTATCAACACCACATGTTAGTTCTATCTGTGCCAACATTTCTAATGTGCCTTGCATACCGTGTCCTATATATGAACTCCACGGAATTCAGCAAGCCTATAAATTTTGTTCAAGATCATTTACTGTGCTGCAAACACTGCAGTGTGAGGGTGAATGATGTAGATGTCTCTGCATGACGTAAGCGATTCCTGTAACACCCTTTATGAAATAAGACGGTGGTTAGAGGTGTTGTTGTGGCTCGCCTTTCAGCTGCCTGTGATCTGTTTGCTGATAAAACAGACAGACATAGGACTAACTGAAGAGGTGTTCTGTAGCCCCAGGATTTGCAGCAGCAGTAATTCTTCCTCGTTTTCTATAAGCTTCCAGTAGAAATGGAACTTTATCCTTTTATGAGGTGCCAAATTACACAGATTTGGACAGCAATTCTTGTTAGGACTTGGCATTGACCATTCATATTGGCAACCTAACCAAAACCATATCTTTACCGCATCTAACTGCAAACCAATAATTCAGGAATGAGTCTTCAAAACCAGGATTGGGTCCCAATAAAGTCAATGTTTATACCAGAGAATGGCAAACAAACAAATATCATGTCACCAGTGGTCATGTACAAGGAGCCAACAGTCTTCATTCAATAGTTTTTGCCAATAAGGAGGTTAGTGGTTGTTACTGGTCTGCAGGTTTGTTTGTGTTGACTAAATGTTCCTTCAGTATTTAACTTGTCTCATATTTGGTACCTCACCATATAAGTTTAATGCCATACTTGCCACCATTGAGCATTTACTGCAACAGTTAGCACTAAAAGAAACAGCACTGTTGGCTTAAATTGTCATTATAAAACTGAGCACATGGTGTAATGAAGAAAGAAAACTGACAGCATCCAATTATTTATTGCACCACTATAAGCCAAGCTTTCTCTGTTGTTTTCTGTGCCATCGAGTTGTTTTGGGGGAAAATAATGATCACGGTTAATTTGATTGATATTGAAATCACGATTAATAAACACGATTATTCATTGATTATTCATCGTGATTGATGATTCAGCAGCTGTGAGGTTCGCTTGCAGTAGTTTCAATGCAGGTTTGTTTACAAGGGAGTAGCATGCAGTGAGAAGTCGGGAGGCTGGGAGGAGAGTAGACGCGGCCGCTATGTAGCGGAAACTGGCACCGGTATATCTCTAGATCGTAATCCACGGTATTACCTTCGCTTAGAATTTTTGAGTCGTGAGTTGAGTGTATCGTCACACCCTAATTGATTGAGTCTGAGCACAGAGCACCTTCAAGTACACATTTATTGAATTTATTACAGTTTGGATTTCTTTTAGCTCAAGAGTCACTGTTGATGATGGTGTGCTGTCCAAAACATGGTTGTTTGAGCATATTAAAAAGTTATTTAAACAAATACAGTACCGTAAAATACCGTAAAGGCCACATTATACTTCTCCGACTGCGTATGCTTTATCCGTCTGCGTCACCACGGAGACGCCTCGAGCATTTATACTTCTGCGTCATGGTGACGGACACTCGCTGCAATTTCCCGCCCGATCAGTAGGGGTCGCTGCGCAAGGTTGTTGTGCTTCTGGCTACAGTGAGCAATGGCGTCCGAGAAAGAAAGGGAGAGAAAGACTGTTGTTGTTGAAACAGTGGCCGTTTCTCACTTTTCTGTGTGACGGAACGCAGTTTTAAGTTAATTTGAGGCGAGAAATTGGCCATTTAGGGTCTAAACATGTGCTGTGTGTGTATAGATATGACGTATTTATAGTTCGGCAGCGGCGTTATCGGCGGGGATCAGCTCCGCCTCTGTCAGGACGCCCGGAGCGCACTGAGAGCCGGCACAGAGCAGCTTCGCTCGGCCTGTCCTGAGGACCAATCGCAGCTCTTGCCGTCTCCGTTGTCCCTTGACGGAGTGACGGACACTTAAAAAATATTTCGTGCAGACGGAGACGACGCAGAGGCTCTTCGACAGTCTCTGCGTCGACGCAGAGTCTCTACGTAGCCTACGCAGAGCACTTTACGCAGAAGTATAAATTGGGCTTAATAAGAGTACCGTTAAATCCTCGGATTGATAAACGGTATTGAATAAAAAAAAAGAAAAAAGTTTCATTAAACTCTAAATGGTACCCATCTGTAGATGTCAGAAAACAAAACAGCACCTGGATGTCTTGAGCACAGAGTGAGGGCACACTGCTCCGCTGTGTGATATTATTGGGCCTTTGTTTTGGTAACTGCTCCAGCTGTTGCATTAGATGACCCATTGGAAAAGCTAAACTCTGGATACAAATGTGCTGCTTTGAAATGGTGTTGTTTACCAAGGTTATTAGATGTCCTCTCGCTGCAGTTATAAGTTAGAGTTCCGTTCGAACACAGCAATAGACACAACAAGCCACTCTGTGCTAGCAGAAAGTAGTTCAAAGTGCCCGACATATCTGTTTCTGTGGTGTGATTTACTGATGTGTGTGAGCAGTCAATACTGCGTTTGTTTTGGTAATACATGCTGGTGCTAAGTTTAGCATTTTCCACTGTTTTAAATAAACAAAATCAACAGGCAAGAGCCTCTGGTTTGCTTCAGCTAAATGTTTGCCTGAACTCAAGTGAAGAGATTTCATATTCTGTTGGTATCAATAGCAGCCAATTATTCTTGTTGAACTTCACTGTTAAAACCAACATTGGTTTCACCTGCTCTCTCGGCTTGTGGCTTGTTCGTTATACTCACCCTCACTTCCTTCTCTGTCGCTGACAAACTGTTCTGTTCCTCATGAATGCACAGTATGGTTAAAAAAAACTTGAATACATTGATAAGCTGAGGCACCTTTTTGGTAACAAGGACATGTCCAGTTAACTTGCAGGTGAATTGAATATGCAGAGATGTTGCCATGGCGATGCAGATCTAGAAATGTGTAATTATGTGCGACTGCTCAATGTTTAGCTGCACCTCCACAGTATGGAGGAGGGCTTCTCCGATTAATTGTTTTATACCTAGTTTGACCTTTAACCTCTGATGCTTTTATCTGCTCAACCGTAATCATCCTGTGCTATGTGCTAAAATTACATTGCGTACATAAATTATATTTTGTAAACAGCTTTTTGCTGTTTGCCGCAGCAGTTTTTCTTGTATATGTGGTGTTATTGTTTTCTTATTCTGTAAGTGTAGCTTAGCTAAGTTAATTAGGAAATTAGGAAAGCAATTGTTACTATTCTGTAGACTCTGTCTTTGCCACCTAGTGTGCTACTACCACTTCAGTCCTGTAAATATATTAGCTGGAGATTTACCAAATTATAAATAACCACATTCTTACGGAAACATAGGGGATTGATTAAGCTGGAGATCAACGACTTTTGTATCACAAAAGTTGCATACGTTTTTGTCAATAGCGTCAAAGGCAGAGTAAGTGGATAGTGACTCCACTTTTGTGTTTTGGTGTATACTTGAAAAATTACAGAAACAGTTAAGGCCACATTATACATCTCCGACTGCGTAATGCGTTACTCAACTGCGTAACCACGGAGACCCCTTGAGCCTTCATACTTCTCTGTTGTGACAGATACGCGCTGCAATTTCCCGCCCGATCAGTAGGGGTCGCTACACAAAGTTGTTGTGCTTTTGGCTACAGTGAGCAATGGCGTCCAAGAGAGAAAGGCTTTTGTTGTTGAAACAGTGGCCGTTTATCACTTTTCTGTGTCACGGAACGCAGTTTGAAGATAATTTGATCCGAGAAATTAGCCATTTAGAGTCTAAACATGTGCTGTGTGTATTAAGATATGACGTATTTATAGTTTTGCAGCGACATTGTCAGCGGTGATCAGCTCCGCCTCTGTGGACGCTTGGTGCGCACTTTGGCCGGCACAGAGCAGCAATAGCTCGGCCTGTCCTGAGGACCAAGCGCAGCCCATGCCGTCTCTGTTGTCCCTTGACGGAGTGACGGACACTTAAAAAATATTTTGTGCTGTTTCGGAGACGACGCAGAGGCTCTGCGACAGGCTTTCTGTCGACGCAGAGGGCTCTGCGTAACCTACATGGAGCACTTTACACAGGAGTATAAATTGGGCTTTAGCATTGGAAGGGGGGGGCGGTGTCTTAAGGGATAAACTGTGGTCAATGAAGTTAATCCAACGATCACCTTCAGATTTTTTTCGATTAGTTGAAGAGTAGGTTAGGTACAAGTTCAGATTCAAGGTTTTCTTTGATGCCCAAGCCAAATTTCAGCCAGCCTTTGCTGATGTGCCTTTATTTAATTGAGCTATAAGAAGCCTTTGCAACTAAATATTGTGATCTGTTTTCATACTCTAAGCAGCCCAGTTCCTCTGAAATATTATGACCGTTCTGTCTTGCCTAACTGTTATTTTCCACCACTAATTAATGGTATATTATATAAAGTATAAGGTCTTTGGTTTAGGCACATTTTACAGTGTACAGCTCTCAGTGGAAACGGTGGAATTCTATATTGGTGATCTTTTGGAAAGGAAGTGTCCTGTGTCCTGGCTGGGATATTACATTCTATCAGTGCTGTGATTCCTGCTTGGAAAGCCCCTTAAATTCCTGTTCAGAACAAACACAAATACAAATCTAACATTCATGCTTCCTAATACTTAGGCCTTTGCAGTGAGGTCTGGCCTTAATCCTGTCCTGTATTTCCACCTGCCACCCGTCTGTACTGTCAGCTTTAGTGCTCTTCCCTGTTAAACCCTCTATACAGGCCCAACACAATAGTATATCATGTAGCAGAGATATCGGATAACTCTTAACAAATGTTGGACGCGTATATGTTAATGTAGATTGCTGGGTAACATTCCCAGGGATTTGTCGAAACAATTTTTTGTTTTTTCCTGGGGGTTTTAGCCGTGACAGCTAGTTGCTAGCAACTGCTCGGTTTTCAGTCCCCTCGTGAAGCTTTAAAACCAAATGGGACAAATGTGGGTTCAGACTGGGGAGGTGGTGGGGTGGTCCAATAATCACTGGAATGTTACCAGTTTAGCCTGACAATGGACCTCTGTTAAATACCCTCTCGTGCTCCGCCTCCTAAATCCTGATAAATCCTTGTCGTAGTTGGGACGGGACTGGGGGGAAGGGCCAGTCAGCCAGGCACGCTAGGAGCATTAGCTGGCTTCGGACGCTGGGCTGTGGCTGGATATGTTAAATTGTGTATGTATTGTAGACAACCTGGTTCAACCCTAATTTTGTGGTTAACAGTGCGCAAAAAAAGTGCACAGTCATTCAGAAATCTTTATCTTTCTGTATGTCCTTTAATGGCTGCTTGTCCGATACACTAGAAAATTAACCAGGGAACTGCGGTGTCAACTGTGAAGCCTCACTCGGTGCTATCACACTGCTGTGATGTGTTTTGGATGAATGAAGGGCTGGGTGGATTGCTGAGCTTTTAAATTATACCAATATATTTTCCCACATTTATAACAACGCTATAAAGTCATGCTTATGTCTATTTTAAACTACTTTTGCTGTGATGCTAAATTGCAGTAACTTTAAGTTAAAGTGCTTACATAGTAGACCATGGCTGTCATACCTGTAGCCTATATATTTTTTCTTAATAACTAACAGTTTAATTTCTTTACTCAATGTCTCTCAATCTTTACCACAGAACGCAGACAGTTGATATTTTTGCGTGCATTCATCCATTGCAAGAACAACTTTACATTGACTGTGTGACTGTTGGGGATTATCAGTTGGTAAATCTCTCTGTCAGAATTCAGCTTTTGAATATTGGCACATCGATAATCCCTCTATACCTTTCTCCATTTAGCAGGGAAGGTGTGGGCTCAGTACATGCAGCTCAGGACAAGACAAACTAGGTACAAAGCAAAGTTAAAGACAAGGTTTTGAGGGGAAAACAAAGGTGACCAAATGCTTCACTACATGTCGGCTCCTTAGGCTTTTCTCTGTGGAGAATGAATCCTGGGAGGAGAAACATGACGCTCTTCATCCATCCTAGTATATCTAGCATTAGTGAATGTGAAACTGTTTGTGCTGTCCCAGTAATTAATGCTTGGTTTTGTTTTCATCTTGTTTTTCAGGATTCTGCAGCAGGTGTTTTCTAGTTGGATTTTAGCCCACTGACATTCTCCTCCCACAGCCATGGAATCGGTATGTAGATCAATTAAATCTTCATTACTCTGAACCTCTGTCTTATTAAGCCAAATTGAAATGTACGCTTGTTTTGACTTTCCTTCTACACGTTAGAGGTGGCATCACAATACACGTTATGCTGTATCTTGTGTGTATGCTGGTGTGGTGATGCTTGTTTTGCAGTTTGAGAGCGTTGAATAGATCCATCAAGTTTCTACTTGTATTTGTCTTTATGCTCATCTCAACCATGTGGCACTTGAAGACATCCTTTTCATATCATCGTCTTTGAATTACATCACAATAACATGTACATGGCTTTAGACCATCAGTCAACCTATGTTGTATGATAGAGGGATACTAAAGCTTGTGGTGTGATGATGTGTGGACTTTTGACTTGCTAGGATCTTTTCATGTTGTGAGGCAAGCACAAACTTTACACAGCAGCACTGTTTGGCATGGATTTTTCTTCTTCCTCTGTGTTAATCCATTTGGATTACAGTGTGAGATGAACCAAACATTGTGTTCTGATGGAATTGCACAGATATGCTTCCTATTACATCCCTAAATAAAAACACAATGAAATGGCTTTGATCTTGGGAGGCAACAAGAAGACAGTGACAGTTCCTGCTATGAGATCCCCAGCTACACAGGATTTTCCACAAATTATCCTGCCATTATCCTAGAGAATCAGTTGGTCATTAGTTTGTACTTTTATATGAATTGATTAGCGATCTCTTTTAAGAAGTGAAAATGATCTAACATAGATCACTTAAAAACAATGTCATCGTTTTTGCCTTAACATGTTTTAAAAGACACCCATCTGTTCGTGGGTGTTCTTCTACACATGTGTGGTCACATGCTGCAGACCTTACCCCTTATTGTCAGTCATGCAAGAGATTTTGTGTGCAGCGGTTGCTTGTACCAACAAGCAAGTGCAGCAGCACTGAGGTCTATCCACTGGAATGCATGTATTAAGAACAGGGCTTAGTGCATGCCTAACCTCTGCTTTCCTGTCCCTTTGTCAGAGGCTGTGTCTGTGCATTTGCACTTGCGTGTTAGAGACTGTGAAAACGAGGTCACAGCTTCTGTAGTGCAGAACTAGCATCCATCACTCTGTCTCTGTCCCAGTCAAACAACCACATCCTACACGGCTAAACATTTGTTTCCAATCATGTTATAGATAAGAATAATTTCTTAACTCTTAAATTGATTGAACTATGTTGTCGTGAATTGTGGCCTCAGGTTCATCAAGATTTGTGCTCAGAATTTTGTGGGCCACCTAAAGAAAACGATGTACTAGAGCAACGTTATAATAATTAGATCACATTAGCATCAGTAGTCGTTCAGTTCGACTGTAAGTTACTGTACTTGAAGCCAGTGTGCTCGCAGGCTGTGCTCTTGTTGTCTGTATGCCCAGAATGTGCAGAACAACCCTCCTTATTTAAATTTTATAAGAAAGATTAGAAGAAATGGTGTATTTATTTGTTGTTTGAGTGCATATCGAGGACCACCAACACGGTATTAAACGCTGCATGTTTATGTTTGCCTCAAGTGTGACATAGAGTCATCTCTAGTAGACAGGAAGTCATCAGAATGTGTTCCCATCGAGAAATGTTCCATCTGGGAGCTGTAAAACCAATGGATGTGTTATTAAAAAATCAACAGCCTGGTGATCAGTGTTTACTGCCTGTAGCCTTGACCAGCATTTGCCACGTTGGAGCTAAGGCTGCAGTCCGACTTAAACAGGCAGTTGTACAACGTGCCTCGTCTGAGTATACACGCAGAGGAGAAAATCGACTTATTGGCTGTGTACGTCTGACTCCGCCTCTGTCTGTGACCGTTTTTTGCTCTATAAAACGCGCATTGAATCTGTTTCATGTTGACCTTTAGGTCACAGAAAAAGAAAAATGGCGACTGGCAAGATGGACCATGCTGTGGTTCTGTCTTGGGGCTCTCGGCTGCAGTGCGCAGCAGCGAGGACAACATGCAAGCTTCAGCTCTCTCCTCTCTCTGCAGATATATAGTGTCCACCACTTCTGTGGAAGGGCAAGTAAATGAATAAAAGAGAACCACACTCGATCCCAGTCAAGCTTACAGACTTGTGTTTCTATCACGTAAAATCATTAAATGAAGCTGTTAGCATTTACAAATGGCTACTGGATGATAAAGAACATGAAATGTTGGTTTCATCCCACTCTACTGACTGCTGTATGTCATTAATGGGGAGTGGTGACGATTGAGCGATTTACACGTCATAAATTTGTTCAAACTTTAATGAACGAACGAGCACAACTTGGTGGTTGCTGTGGTGTCCGAAGAAAGACGCCACTGCCATGTGCGTATATGTTCTGCTATATGTACGTCTGGTACAAAGACTATGAATTGCATTATCCGTGTACGTTAGTTGGACTAAGACTCGAGTTTAATCGGACTTGCGTGTTATGACATTAAGAAAGCCAAATTATTGTGATGGTCTGAAATTGGACTTTTAACATGCGCTGACTGACTCTCTCTAACCCCACCTTCCACTGCACAATTTCATCTCGCTCCCTTTGCTTCTGACTCTCTTACTTACTCTCCTCCCACCTATCTCTCTAGTGTCTGTGTGTCTGTAGCAGTGCACCAGCAAGAGCTGCTGTTGTTTACCTCTCTGAGCTGCCTATATCTGCTTACTGGCAGTGGAAACCAAGGAAACTGATCACAAAGCTCATTGTGGTGCTGGGAGTGAAATACATGCTGTGTGTATTTGAGCCTATGGGGATAGACACACACACACACACACACACACACACACACACACACACACACACACACACACACAACCCCTGTGCCACTCTCCTCCTCCCTCTTCTCATGTGATGCCAGTCACATGGTTTCCAGGCAAGCAGCTCAGTAAATCTGACTTTTATTTTTAACTGCTTTAAATCCTCCACCTGGTCTCCATGGTTAGAACTGACTGAGGTGTCTGGTGATTAGGCGTTGCCACTGTTTTCCCAACACTATGCTGTTTAAATTCAAAGATCAATTTCAATTTGTTCAATAAAGTCCTTACCGTGTATATTATACAGCTTATCAATTAACGGTTGTTAACCGTACAAGACTAATGTGACAACTATGTTAACTAGAGCTGCACTAACAATTCCTTTCGTGGTGGATTAATCTGTCAATTATTTTCTCGATTAATCGTTTGGTCCATAAAATGTCAGTGGCCCAATCAGTGTCAAACCAATATGAAATCTTGTTTTAATCATGAAAAAAGCTTCAAACCGATTAATCAGTTACCAAAACAGTTTGATATTTTATATTAGTTTGACGATTAATTTAGTAATCGATTAATTGTTTCAGCTCCAATGTTAACAATATATCGTTTTTACAAGCTGCTGTGTAATTCAGCAGTTTAACTGAAGCTGTAGATCCAGGCCTTTTGTCAGCAAAGACTGCTTTTTACTTGCCTGTTAAAAACACTGTGGTATGAGCAGCTAAAATGTGTTGAATGTGACTGTGAAGAAAGTTAGTATTGCAGACCATGTCTCATCTTTATGCTGTAGCCAGCTCTAAGCAGCACTGATACCATTCTTACAGGGAGGTGTCTGTGTTCGATTTGTTACAGATGAAAAAGCTAAAATTCTTGTTATCACACCTTCTCCACTGGTTCCCTCATAGCTGCCCTTTTATCCCCTCCCCTTTCTCTAAAGCGGGGCTTGTTTCTCAGTGCGGATTAGTGTGTGCTGCAGCTATGAAACAGGGAAGTGGGCCTTGCTAGTGGCATTACATAACTCACCCCCACTAGTGCAGCTCGGTCTGGCCCGGCTGGAGAGACGACTATAGAGGCTTTGTTTTCCCAACCTTCCCTTCTTCCTCCCCTCTGCTGCTCCTCCTCTTCCCCCTTAAGCAAGCTGCATACTGATGCTGTATAGAAGGAGTCTGTTTGCAGGGAACAGGCGAGGTACTGTGGCATGGGGTGCAGAGAAATACGCTAATAGCAAGCTGAATGGTAAGGAGCTCACATCTTTGGGCAAAGGAATTTGAGGACTGCCATGGGTCATATAGTTTCAGGGAAATGGGAAGCAAGGGAATGCTGTGTGATGCTTTACTCTCTGCCCAGGGGTTCCTCATCAGCATGTCCTGTCTTTTATACCCAAGGTTAGAGTTATTTTCAGGAGTGTTAGAGCACTGGGCCAAATTTCTCATTGTTGACAGGTTATTAGGTGGTTTGTAGTGCAAATGCATTCACACATGCACATGTGCACTGTTTTTCTCACCTGGCAGTCTGCCACTGCCGGGTGGGAGTGGGCAAGCCAATGTGCTCTGTGTAATGGAGGTTCAGACCAGTTAGCACTCCGACTGAGTCGAAGTGAGTTGTGGGTACGAGAGCGAAAAAGATAAATAGCAGTGCACAGTGGCAGCTTTATGTTCAACAATCTAGCTGCTTTGCTTGTTCTGTACTCTGCATTTGTCCGTCCATGGAATTTTGTTGATAAGACAAATAACAAATGTCTGCATTAGTGATGTCACAGTAGCGGTGTTTCCAACTCACACTCACCACTACATGACATTAGAAAAAAAATGATTGTATTAGTTCAATAAAAAACAGACTAACATGTTTGATAGAAATTTTACTATATTGAGTCTCTCGAAGTAGGATTAACACACCCAGGTAATGCAAGTGCTAGTTAAGCTACTGCTGTCAATCTGAAGCTGTCCTGGGTGCAGTTCCCACACCTGGCTTATACCTATAATAATAGAAGGAGCTGTTGCATGGAAGAGTAAGACAACAGTGACAACAACAATTCAAGCCAGTGCATTTTTTGTACTGATGGAAGAGACAGAATTTATGCCCCATCAGCTTAAAGAATAGGATATTTTAAGTTAAGGAATGACACTCGACATGCTGACATCCAGCAGCATGCTAAACAGGAAACCACCTAATTCTAACCAGCTGAATGGGGTGTTTCACCCCCTAGCGGAACAGAGGCAGACACACTTTTTTCAATAAATCAATTTCTCTAGTAGTGCTTGACTGCTTGTCCAACTGAACGGCATAGTGACTGTCTTTCTAAATTAAATAAGAGCTTTTCTTTTTTATTTATGACACTTAAGGATTTTGGTTATGTTAAGGAGTATGTGCGTATTAAGGTCACAAAAAAGCTAGCAGTCATTGTAAATCCTATTGGCAGCATTCCCAAGCAAAACAAATAGTCTGTATATTTTAATACTGTAAACATTAAATTTACATGCAGCCTCCTCCTGCTATCTACATATGAATACAAATGGTATGGTTTCACAAATGTGCACAAAAATAGTAGTGGATATATTCATCTGTATTTGCTCCGTGAGCACAGGATGTCGGCTTGCTTTCATTAAGATTTTTTTTTTTCCCTGCTGTTGCTGGGAGGTCATGGTTTCTTCCCAGGCTTAGTTTTCCACAAACTTAAGTACATGGTAATGCACACATGTTCAAACAGGATTTCTACCTGATTGTTAGACTGATTTAGACTCGCTGCTAGTTTATAATGTTGGTGGTCTCTGAATTGCAGCAAATTCTTGTTCCATCAGCGTCTTGAACCCTGTATTTTGAAGAAGTAGCCTGTTCCAGTCTCAGTCCCTGCTGAGTCATAGCCGCTCCCTCCTTTCTTTTATTTATTTATTTGTATTTTTTTTATTTTTTTGTGGCTCACCCATGTGATTTAATGTATCTTTAAAGAGCCTGTACCTGGTACTCCAGCTTTTAAGACACTTGTATCATGATCTGTATGTATAAGGGTTTCATCCAAATGTCATTGTAAAAATTGAGACAGTCGAGGACTGTGTCTCTCTAGTTTGCATGCATAGTATCTTGGCGTCATCTTGGTGCATTTGGAGATGGGCTTGAGTGTGCTTTCAGTGCGTCAGCCATGAGCCAAGTTCCCATCAAAGTGTAGCTGCTGCACCAAAGACTGTGTTTAGATGTGATGGCTAATTTTAGAGCTGCTAGGCCCTGGTCCAAGGTGGGAGAGGATAAGATAACAGTCAAGTAGCCCTCCCTCTATACACAGTTTGGTTTTGATTGTCCATTCAATAACCCTCATCCAGCTGCATCCATCACTCCTTATTCAGTCTTTGTAGATGTCGTGCACAAACAAAATGTCGGGTGTTGTGTGTCGTGTGTAAAGATGCAAACCTCACCCATGTTTACGATCTCCCGATGGGTTTCAGGTCTTTCATGCAAGTGAGGACACATACTAGTTTACTAGAATAAATGTTAGATTTGTACCATGACATTAACAGTGCACGGAGTTCTTTGTCTCAGAACTTCAACTCAACAGTTAAACTAAAAGGGACATATATGGGCATGTTACATTATATGTCTCCATATCAAGAGAGCTCTGCTCTGGATTACCAGGTAGTTTGAATTGCTAAATTTAACCCCGATTTTGGATGCGTCCAGTTTCTACAGGCCTCGCTCTAATCTTGTGCTTTATCAAATGGCAGTGCTAGTCGTCTTAATTTTTTTTAGGAAGGATGAGTGCAAAGAGCAGCTTCGCTCCCTTCTCCATATAGTTTCCTAGTCGTTCTGGTAGCGGTAGCATACACTTTTTATTTGTTTATGTCAGGAAGACATAAACAAAAAGACATCGGAGTTCAGAAAATTTTACCTTGGATGTTTGTGGATACGTTATACCTTTTAATTATTTATTTTCTCAGAGATCTGAATTCTACTACTATATTCAGACATTCCCTGCCTCCAAACAATGACGATTTTCATATAACTTGAATAACAGTTGAACACTTGTTGCCTCATCTGCCGCTTCACTCTGGTGAAGCTAGCAGCTAAGCTAACAGGTGAGTAGGTTGAATTGTTCCCTTGCTCTTCTTCCACTTGCTCAGGATGGTGGTTCAGTCTGCGTCCTCCATTGTCAAGAGAAACTTATGGTTAAGAAGTTAACCCCGGCTCTGAGAACAACATAACATCACTCTAAGCTCTCTTTGCCCGCTGTTGACCCGTGGTGGTCTGTGGGGCTTCTAGACTCTAGATTTTTTGTTTAGGTTTGAGTTTTAAAAGCCAAATTTTGGGCAAAAAGTGATAGCCTTACTTTCTCAAGTTCTCTTCAGATCCCATCAAACCCCGAACACAACAGACCATGTGGCAAAGCTGTCCCTGTCTGGCCCCACTCCCCTGTCCCTCTCACAGCCACAGAGCAGTGACCTTGGTTTCAAGTAGCTTTTCTCTGTTAGAAAGCCAACACCTCTCCCGGGATGGGCTGACCTTGTTGTCTGACACACTGCAAGTCTGCACGCCCCTTTCTGTCTTATTCTTTTATTTTGTCACATACATCTCAACATCAGCAGTTTAAATAACTCTTTCATTGTTAACTTTGCCATTGCAAATCTAGTATTTTATATGGTAAAGTACTAGATGTTGCTGTACAACTGAGGTTTCAGGAGGCTCGGACCTCTCCCTAACCAGGTGCTCCTTCATCAGACAACCATCTTTCTTCTCAGTACAACATACTCTTTTATGAAGGTGTTTGCAGTGGGGCATATTGTCTCCTCCCTTTATGCTCTTTCCGTTGGCTCCCTGCAGCTGTCCAGCTGTGCAATGCATGGATATGTTAAGGCATGTAGAGTGTATATCCATTTCATCAAAGGCTCATATCTGAAAGTTTTTATATGTGGATAATTTTCTCCTTTTTTTGCTACGGACTTTCTGTAACCTCCTTCCTTTATTTTTTTATTGTCAGAGATATGGGTTAAACACGTGGGGACCGGGTTTTTGTAGTTGCAGGAAGTGGTAGAGAAGGCACATTGTAAGTATATGATGTTCACCGCATATGTTCTGCCAGTGTGGTTATAGTCAAGCATATCCTTCAGTTATTGCACCTGTTTCATAATGTTGCAAACAAGTTGGTGTATATCATACACAAAGTCATTATCAGGGCAAGTATATTATATTCAGAGAGGAGATACCCGATCTTTGAGTTAACCCATGCTACTTATTAAAATACAACAACAACAGGGCTATGCTGTGTTTCCATCATGGTACGGTTTGGTTTAGTACAGTTTGGAATAGTAAAGCCCTGGGTCAGGCTTGTTTTTGATAGATAACAGTACCTGTACTTGGTAGGCAGGGTGTGGGTTATGCCCGAAGGCCATGTAGCATGACATTGTGCCGGTGCAACAACAACATGCAACGCGTCACAACAGACAACAATGGAGAACATCCAGCAGCTCTTTTTTTCTACTCAGTTTGTGGCTGTTTGTCTCATAAAGACGTCAAGCTTTGTATGAGAATAGACTGCAGGCCTTGAATTCATGGGATATTTACACCGATCAGGGCCACACAGTTGGTGTAGTGGTTAATCCTTTGGAGCAAGAAGACCTGGGTTCGAGCCCCGGTTGGAACAAGGGTCTTACTGCATGAGTTTGCATGTTATCACCCATGTGTGCATGGGTTTTCTCTGGGTTCTCCGGATTCCTCCCACAGTTCAAAAACATGCCGATGTGGGGATTAGGTGAATTGGTCACTCTAAATTGATCATAGGTGTGAGAGTGTGAGTGAATGGTTGTTTGTCTCTATATGTGTGGCCCTGTAATGGACTGGCAAACTGTCCAGGGTGTACCCCACCTATTGCCCTATGTCAGCTGAGATAGACACAGCACACCCGAGACCCTCCGGTGGAGGATAAAGCAGTTGATGGGTGGATGGATGGATGGATTTACACAGATAACAAAGTAGGAATATCACCCAATTTGCTGACTCAAGGGTGGAGCTACCCTGACCGTACCTTACTATTTTACTCTGGTTCCCTATGTGAAGGGAACCGAACAAAAAAAACTTTTATTTTGGTACATGTCAGCTTCTGAAACTGAGATGTCAGATGTGTTTCTTCATTGTCGTCATCAAGACTGTTACCACAACGGTGTCGACGGTTTTACGAATTTGTACAGTAAGAAAATAAAATACTCTAACAGCCTTAGTTGGAACAAAGAAGGCGTTACACAAGCCACACTGTTAGTTGACTATTCTACGCAGGTTTGGCAGAATACCTGAGCCTGTAGAACAGCTTGCAACTGCACTGTTCACTCAAACACAACACAAGGCAAACATTTACATTACATGTCAAATTCAGAGAAAGAAGATTGCTATTTTGGCCTTGAGGCTTCTGAGTTGGTGTACATGTTTGTGTGATACCTCAGGCTAAAACAGTACATACACACAACTAACTTATCACTTAGCAAAATCTATTCGAAATGTCCTAATTGGTCCTCAGCTGGCCAAATCTTCCTGTTTCTGTTTGGTGTTTGTGTTATCTTGAAGTAATATTTTTTAAAAAAAAAGCATATTTTGACAATATACAAATCTGAACCACATCCTGAACCCAATATGAGATCGTAAAGTATTTCCACAGTGAAAAATTACTCCTTTTGGTCAAAGTTTGCTGTAGTATACTTCAGAGAAATGCTGAAGACATTCTCAGATGTTGTCTTAAATGTATTGGCCAGGTATTTGGCTCAGGTCAGTAGCATCTCATTGAAGGCATCTGGAAAACCTTCTCCTTCTTATATAATAAATGCAATGCAAAAATACTCAAACTTGAGAATTGTGGTTTGGTTGTGTGCAGTTCTGTGTATGTGCTTACGTGCTGTGTAAAAGTTGGGCTGGAGCCAACAGCCAGCCAGGAGGACAGACGAGGAAGCAGATGGATGTGTTTGGACTTAACCCTTCCCACGCCACTTCATCTTCGTGGCCCTCCTTCTCCAACCTGCTGCAGATTAGAGTGAAGGAAGCAGTGTTTGTGTCTGTGTGCTTTTGTGATGGTGGACAGAGAAAGCGGGCAGACAGACACAGACCAGAGGGAGGTAGAATGTCTTTGCCTGCTCAGACCTTTCATTAAGATCCTGTGTGTGCTAAACTATGCTGACATATGGCTTTTGCTACTGTGTAGAAAATGCACTGGCCTGCTGCTGCTGTCCCTCTGTAACTATTTTCCCCCCTGGAACACGCTGCTGTCTGCTCTCGCAGACAAACCAGCACTTTGCTTGTTTGTCTCTGGAATGTCTTTCTTTTTTTATGTGATACAGAGCCACCACACCCTTTGAGATTCACTGGGCTGTCTGTCGACTGTTTTAGCCACCCATCTGTCAGCGACAGAGGTTTCACCTGCAAATGTATAATGGCTTTTCGTTCCATGGTAATAACGTTTTCTGAAAGTTTGATTATGACAATGCTGCTCATTCCATTTTGTGGCCTGGTCAGTAATCTGTCTGCAAGCATGCTCCAAATTTGTCACAGTGATTCCCCCAAACAGGTACGTTGTCTTTCTCAAAAAATATGAGGGTTTTCTAATCATCCAACAGCCTTCTAACGTGATTAGCAAACACAATGTACCATTAGAACACTGGAAATGGGCCTCTATACACCTCTACATGTACACATTCCATTAAAAACCAGATGTTTGCAGCTAGAATAGTCGTTTACCACATTAACAATGTATAGAGTGTATTTCTGATTCATTTAATGTTATATTCATTGAAAAAAAGTGTTTTTCCTTCAAAAATAAGGACATTTCCTATACCCCAAACTTTTGAACGGTAGTGTATTTAACAGTGAACTCGACTCACTTCTGGCGACATTTTACTTTCTCGATTGATGTACATCTCGTTGTCCATCTGTCCCATTTTGACCTGGTTGGCTCCAGTTGTCAACATTTTTGCAGACCCACACAATCTGCTTTATTTCCACACATGAAGTCACATAACCTTTTCTTCTTATCAACAATGTCCTCAGCTTGGGAGGATAACGCGGGTTCACTTTCATGTCCACTATCACTTCTCTTCCTCTCAGCCCCACATGCTCTCTTTTCCAACTTCAACTTCACCTCCCACAAAAAAAATATGCTCACCAGACAGTCCCATTTCACTGTCACACATTTGGTGAAGGGACATAGAGCTCCAATGTTATTGGAAATCAGCAGTTGTAGAATAAAGTTTTCTGGAAGACACCCTCCATCCAACAAATGGATGGTTTGGACAGTTAAATGGAAAACCCTGAGGGAAGATCAATACCAACTCTGCCTGTTGATGAGGAGGGAAGCTCGCTGTGTGAAAGACATGCACGGCATGTTTTATAGAGCAGACTTGCTCTCAGGATATCAAAAAAATGGCCATCATCTTTATTCCCATTTTCCCTGGGTTATGGTGGCTGCATTGATTAGATCACATTTTGTGTCTTTTAGTTTTTAAAGGTTGGAAGAAATGCTGAATTTTCACAGATTGCTCTGCTCTCCACCTCTTTTAGGCAGTGGAATTATGTAATCTATTATGTGGTAAAAATGGCTTTAGTTCCTCTTCCCATTCCTTCCTAACACCCCCCACCCCATCACCTTTTGTTGTCCACCAACTTTAAGTGAGAGCTTAATGTGGCATGGGGGTGGGTGGAAGGACAGCCATCTGAGGCCCTTGCTGGACTCTACTGCCTTAGCCTTATTGTTCACAGTGGTGTAGATAACCATAACAGAAGGAGACCAGGAGAGCCACAGTCAAGTAAAGAAAGGGGTAAAAGGGCCAGAGGGGCATCCTTTGTTTAAAAAAAAGTGAGTCTGTAGAGTGGGTGTTTTATGGCTATAGGAAGGGGGATGGTGATGCAGTTTTTCAAGGAGCTGACCTCTGTTCTAAAAGACATTTTAGGATTTTTGCAAGTAAGCTAGTTCGCCATACTTCTGTGGCATCCTTGACACCAGGCAATTAAAATGGGTGTTCTGTGATCAGATTGCAATTGGATAGCGCCTGACCACATGTAAGTGCATGGTGTAAACGCAGCCGATGACGGGTTGTTATCCAATCAGACATAGTACTTCAGGAGGTGGCCGGAGACGCATTGTGACCAGATTTAACAGAGGTGTAAATGCGATGTCTGCGTTGCATCTCTGCTTCACCCGCAAGAGCACGGCTGACTTGAAAGCGGCTTTTATAGGTTTTCTGCTTGTTGAAGACGATGTGAAGTCACGCTGCTGAATGGACAGAATCACACAACAGGTGTGACTGTGATCGGATGGCAATCGGATCTTGATGTGGACACCGGAGATGTATGTTAATACGAGGTTGTAAATGCATCTGGTGATAAGCAATTTGATCACAGAAAGTGCATTCTAATGCCAGGTGGAAAGGGGGCCTGTGTCTGTCTCTTATCAGCACCATAGGCCTCAGGAAATACTGTGTTCTGTTGGTCTTACATGGTAGTTGTCAGAGATGTCGGTTTGTGCTTCATGCTTTTGCCTCTTTGTGACCTCTGGCCAAAACCTACTGCTACTGCTTTAACAGTCTCACAAGTCTGTTGACCTGGTGAATATCATTCAAATGTTCCTGTGTAACTTTATTGTAAAGGTTTCCAGTAACAAATGTGAATGTGTGTCATTATTTCTCATCATAGAAGATCGAGATTTGGCTGTAGTACTTCATTGTTAACACAAATGTCCTCACATGGGACACTAGAAACCAGTAGATGACCTTCCTAGGACTTAAGAATCAGGCATTTGTATGTGTGACAGATGTCCAGGAGTTTGAGTTTTTTTTCTCCTTGTATTGATGACTTCAATCTCCCATGTTGTGCAGTATTTCCCATTTCTGACACGATGTTATCCTTTCACTTTGCCCACACATTGTAAACTGAATGCCTTGAGACACAAGTGTGTGTGCGTGCGTCTGCTACTGGATTTTTATTATAGCTTATTCTATATGTTTTCCAAACTTGTTATCCTTCCTTGCTAAAAATGTACTGTCTTTAAAAATAGAATGATAAACACAGCTTTGTCCTAGAGCATATATGCTGCAAATTACCACACACCTACAGTAGTTATTGAAACTGGATTGTGTGATTTTTTTTCAGACTGGAAACAGTGGAACATTGTGGTTGTATTCTGTGGCCATATTAATACAACTGGAAAAGCTCTTATTTGTTTTTATGTGACAATTTGATTTTGCAGTGTGGGAGCATAAGAAAGAAAATTAAAACATTTCCAGTGTTATCCTTTAGTTTTGATGTTAAATCCAGAAACATAAATGCAATCATCTGTATTGTATGACTGGCTTTGTTCGCCAACAGTTGGGTTAAGTTGGGGGTGAGAATCTTTTGTTTAGTACACCGTAAGCACCATAAAATACTTTTTTTCCATCATGTTTGAAGAGCTTAGTTTTCCTATTCACATTCACAATTCAAAACTGGCAATTTGAGCTGTAACTGCTCCAGAGATTATTTTTGAAAAGCACCATGATGGGTGGGAAAACATTGATTTTGGCCTGAACTTGGAGAAAGAGATGCCTTTTCAGACTTAGCAGGCTTAATGTGGATATTGCTTTAACTGGCAGTCTCAGGCATCAGCCTCGCATAGTATGATGTATCAGCTAAATATAACGATGGTCTCTCGCTCTCTGTTCTTCTTCTCTCTGCATTTGTTTCTTTCCTGTTTAATGCCTGGCACAATGTCCCATTTGACACATCTGTATAGACAGATGTGATAACGGCTACTCCTGAACACAATGCTATTACTAAAGCGAGTATATATTGTTTGTTGTTTCCCTGTTTTAGTTTAGTTCACACTACAAGTCTTTCACTCAGAGTTTTGATGAATTGTAGCATTACTCTTGTTTCTATTGAGTGGAGTGGTTTAGTTTGGTACAGTGTGGTGCATATTTTTTGTGTTTATAAAGAGCACTCTACCACTAAGAAGAAGAAATAGGACACGTTGTGTTGTTGTTGTCTGTTGTGTCACATCCAATGCGGTTGTTTGTTGTCATCTAGAGCTGAAACAAGTAATCGATTACTAAATTAATCGTCAACTATTTTGATAATGGCTTCATCGGTTTGCAGCTTTTTTCATGATTAAAGCAAGATTTCTGATTGTTTTAGCTTCTGAAATATGAATATTTTCTTTCGTCCTCGACGTGACTACACACGGCGACTCCACGCCCTCTGTAACTAGAAGGGAAGGAGATGGTGAGGAAAGACGAAGCGGCTACCGCCGCGGGTGCCGTAGCAGTTTTATTTCTAAATCTGATGACTTTCCGACTCCTCCTAACAACTTTTTTTGTCAAAAGCGACTTGTGACAAATCTCCCGACTGTTGGTGTTATTGGAGACTTATGTGGTGTTTGGAAACTCTCACGTGAAAGCACGTATCCCTCTCAACAAGCAGCGGGTGCTGCCGGGATCCCCGCTAGAGCTTAGATCGGGCCCCAAAAATCAAGCCCCGACCCCACAGCAGGAGCTTGTTGTACCTGCTAATTTACAACGATAACAGAGCCGCTGAGATCCGCATATGTTGCTAGTGACGATACGCTTCCTGGTTTTTAAATGATGCGTTCATGGCCGCAGGTTTTTACAATTTCACACAATACCACATGCTATAACATACCACGCAAACACGAAGAGGGAGAAAAAACACAAATGCTTGATCAAGGGCTCAGGCAGTCAGTCTTTGCAGTCAGAGCAGAGAGCGGTGTAAATGTTTCTTTACTCAGTCTCACACAAAATATATCACTGCCTTTGATACATATCAGACATAAAACGCACACATATATATAGATATATATATATCTATATCTATATAGATATAGATATATATGTATGTGTATATATATATATGTTTGATGTATATATGTCTGATACGTGTCAGTACTGATATCTGTGTGTCACGGTGCTCATGCTTATATCAGCGTCTTCGAACTTATCGTTTGTTTATCGTTATCAAGGTGAGCTGCTCAATATATTGTGATATTGATTTGAGGCCATATCGCCCAGCCCTAGGTTACAGCTCTATCGTCATCACACCGATACATCATCACTCATTACATAAGTAATGATATTGTGTACAGTCAAAACGCAAGTCTAACCCAGGGATTTACCATTCTAAACCATACCATACCGTGCTGTACCAAACCGAACCGTACCATGATGAAAACACAGCTTTAATCAACTCATGAGATTTAGTTGTCAGTCGCCATTTGTGAAATAGTCAACTGACCCCTCCCATCACTACTAAGACCCTGATCTCATTTCCCGCACACTGGAAATGTAATCTGATATGACTCAAGCCACCCGCCAACCAATCAGAGACAGGGCACAGGGTGACGGTGGCTAAGACCCGAACAACAACAATACAGCAGTGGTTAAATTAGTGGGAGAAGCCTTAAGAGGAATACAACATTAAAACAAGAGATGACAGTGTCAGCACCTTTACAGCATACACCTAAGTTCAGCAGTCAACCTGTAGACATGAAACCAAGCCAAATTAAGCCTGGTTTCACCACTCAGTACACACTTCACAAGTGTATTTTGGTCCATAGCTGAAACCTGAACAGGAAAATAATAACCAGTTATCAGAGAGAAGGCGAAAGCTCTGTCTGTTAAACGTCAAGTAGTGTGAACTTGACTAAATACACAAACAATCACTGTGTACATACATTTTGTCAAGGCCTAGTCCTCTGCCACAGATTCCACGTCTTTGTATTATTATTATTATTATTACTTTTATTTTTTCATGGCCAGAAGGAAGAGTGACTCATTCTCATCCGCCCTCACATGTAGAGAGCTGTGTGCTTGTGAGGAGCAAGTGGCTTGTTTGTGTGACAGTGATGTGTGGTGACTGTAATATCTATTATCTGTCCTGCATTTTTGTTCCGCTTCTCCTGGTCACACCACAAACCTGAAAAGTCACCCACTGAACATGTTGTGGGTTGTATTGTATTTTTTGTCTTTTGTCTGTCCGAAACACCAGTGTTGTTTGGATTGGATTAATAATAACCAAGTCAGCTGGACACATATTGAACTTGTATTTAAGCTGTCAGTAGTACAGCTTTGGTGCATTATCGGCCCTTTCAATAACTGGCATGACTCTAATCTAACTCACTGTAGCATAGCAGCAATGAGACAGTACAGCTATGTAAAGACTGAACAGTAGATTGCTACAATGTAGATTTGTTTGTGTCTGTGTTAGATTGTACCATAGTTAATCATCAACAATCCTTAAAATTGTGGTGTCATCTTTGGTGCCGAGTATCTTTGCTTTGATTTTTGTGG
This sequence comes from Microchirus variegatus, assembly GCF_963457635.1. Taxonomy (NCBI): domain Eukaryota; kingdom Metazoa; phylum Chordata; class Actinopteri; order Pleuronectiformes; family Soleidae; genus Microchirus; species Microchirus variegatus. The sequence goes on from NC_139807.1 coordinate 26,190,409, forward strand.
TCTGCAGCACTTGCTTTGTAACGGTCTTAATAAGAAGCATGTGAAAAGCCCTTTGAAAGAGGCAGAACATGGTTCCAAAATATTTTGGCACTGGTGACCTCATTGAAGTGATTGTCAGTAGATTTTGTTTGTCAGTCTGTCAGTAATGGTTTTGTGTGAGAAACCTACTGTATTCTTGTGAATCTTATCTTAAAGGCATTGGTGTCCACAAAGACTGGAAACCTAACTTTCAAAGTCTAGATTCCACACCAGTTTGTGTCTGTTACTGGAGTGGAAAACGGGTAAAACATGTCAGCTTGGCTGAAGGCAACAATGCAAAAACCTGTCATACACTTGTTTGTATAGTTTTTGTTTGGACAGTCTAATCAGTGAGGGATGTAGGTGTTTGATGACTTGGAAACAGTTGTTTTACCCAATGAAGTAGTACATTTAATCTCTCACCCACTGCTTAGTGCTATTCAAATCTTATTGTGAAATTGTTCAAAATTGTGGTTTTCAAACCTATTCAATTCTCATCTCATCTTTTTACCACTTATTTACTGTTATTTTAAAGCGGACATAGAGTGGTCCTGTTGCACATATATGTTAGTTATGGAGGTCTACTTACATACATTAACTTGATTTTATGGTCAAAACCTCCTAGTTGCTGTAAACGAGCCGATTAAAATCCTCTTTTCTGACGCTGTTCCTGAGTCGTGATATTTCAGAGTGAACTCTGACCACAGGAGACAGAGTCTTGTGATTGGCCAATACTATTCAGCACATCCGCTCTCAGAAGCACAGCTCTCCCCTCTGGAACGGTGGATGCACTGTTCCTCATTATCAAAACATTGTTTAAAAATTGCTTTGTCACGACTCCCCGCCGCAGTCCCTTTTATGACTTTGACCCGGAGTCAGACCCAGAGTCAGAAGACACTGTCGCTCGTGAAACACCTCCACAACGGACGTTATTCTTCTTCTGCGGTTCAATGTACTGTTTGTTTAGAACCTTCAGGGCTTTGTAAACAAGGTAATGACGCAGATACACACTAAAAAACAGCGTTAATTTGAACTTCTGGTATAGGTCCGCTTTTACAAATACTTTATTTTGATAAAGTAAAGGAAAGCACTCAGAGTGCCAACCTCTTGCCAAGGCCGCTTCATTTCCCACATTGTCAAACACTCCCCCTTGTATGTGTGAGGTTATCAATATTTATTTAAAGGGGACCAACAAACCAGCTCATTTCTTTCATGGACCATAACATCACATCCCTAGAATATGTCATCCAAATCAGTCTTTTCCTTTTTGAGTTATTTCATGAATTATTTACCAGTTGCAGGGCTGACCAGTGATGTCATTGTTTGCAGGTTGAGTAATGTTAAAGGGCAAATTCATTGATTTAACTCAGCTGATGTCTGTGTGACGTAAATGTGGTCACGGCCACATGCACCAGGTTAGGGGCACTGTACTGGAATAGAATAGAATGTGGGATCAGGTTAGCATGCGGGGCATGCCAGACAAATGCAGATCCTCGTTTTAGTATGATTAGAACCATGAGCATGTACGTGTGACTGGACCGTGCTCATAGCACAAGGATGCTGATAGTATAGAGATGCCTCAAGCTCTTGCAGACCGCTTTGCTGTCTAGACAAAGCGTTTAACATTTCACCTCTCAACATCAGCCATATGCTCCAGCATGATAAGAACACTGTATGTGATTGGTATCGACACTGGTACTTGGCTTTAGAAATGCACCAGCCAGATGTGACCAATCTCTAGTGAATTCTTTTAAATCCTAGCAAGCACTGGTATCACATTGATGCCAATTAATGTCACTACCATTTAAGGAAAAATAAAATAACATTATTGTGAAATCTTCATTTTCAGATTTGTCATCTTTAATGCATGAGCAGCTTCCTTATATTATTACTTGTGCTCCATTGTGGTTAATGGCACTGGTTTTGTACCACTAAATTCAGGTTTACTTCAAAATGAAAGCATGTTAAGCACATTTTTTGTCTTTATATTTAAATGTTTGATTTATTAAAGGAAGAGAAAGCATTAAGTAGAATTTCCTCTGCTCATATTCAGTCAAATCTTCACAGTGGGGTTTTTCATCTATCGCAGTTTATATCAGGAAATTCTATCCCGTATTTTCCATATTTATCTCCATGTGACCCACAATTTCAGTTTATGATTACATGCCATTCTGCTTTTGATATGGAAATTACATTTTGAAGTATGGATTGCGTGAAATCTGCTATTCTGTGAAGACAGAAATGTAGTAGATGTTGCTATGGGTGATGCTAAAACTGTCACTCTGATGTTAGCTGAATGCCAGAATCAGAGCCTTAAATTATTCTGCTTATTCCTGTAGCATACAGAAGAGTGAGGTTAGAGATTTATCCACTTGCAGAAGTAAACAAGTGATTTGACAAACAGGGAAATGAATTAAATGATAAAGACAGAATTTCCACTGTGTTTTTGTAATGGAAAATTTCACACTGGTCCTGTTTGGCACTAGTGGGACGTTTCCTTTGAGCTTTTGCTGTGGTGTTTTTCTCAAGCTTATCTTCGCTGCCCCTCCCTTTTAGTTGTGTGTGTATAGTGTGATGTCGAGCACCAGACCCTGAATGGACTAAAATAAAAAAAAAATAAAAAAGTTTGATAGTCCCATGTTTAGCCTTGAGCGGAGTGAAGTAACACATTGCATCAGCAACATGGCTGCCTCTGCACAATTAAATATATTTTAATATTAAATATAAAGTGGCAGCGCTGCAAGTCAGCTTAGCGCAGGTTAGTATGTGCTTGTGTATTTCCTCCCACAAAATGAGGTTCGTCGAGTTCAGCCAAGGTGTAGGTGTCAGACAGTTATACCTGTCCATTGTTTCCCATTCAGACCAGATAAGCTCCAGTTTCATTGTTGAGCTCCATTAATGTTTTTTTTTGTTCTTTTTTTTTTCTGCTGAAACGTTGGCGACCACAAACTCGGTTGACCTGTGCCCCAGTTGGCAGTGTATTGTCCAACTTTCCAGTGCAGTGGCTCACGTAGCCAAACCAGGCGAGTTACAGGGAAAGAAGGTTCTTGCATAGCAGTGGAATAAAGCACAGCACCTGTCACAGAAGCCTGAGGGGAACAGGAAGGACAGTGCTATACCGGCTATGCACTCTCTGTATCCTTCTCCCTCTCTGTGTTTTGTTTATAACCTTGCTACTCAGGCTACATCTTTCCAATACAAATGTGATCTGTTCGTTCTGGTATAATGGGATGTAGCCTTGGTCAGTAGAAATGCACAAAGCTTTTGACTGTACTGGAAGTGTTGACAGGTTTTTTTTTTCATCTTGTTGATTGACACTAGCTATCATTTTGAAAACAAAAGAGCTACATGAGAAAAGTGAAGACACTTTTTTGGAAAAAAGAACGATACTTCATATCAGGAGTTCTTGTCACGGTTTTTTTTATAACTGGTAATAAAATAGCAAAACTTTCTGCAGGCTCTCACTTTTTGTGACTATTTTAGGGACAGCAGGACAAGAATTCATCACAAGAAACGTGCCTATCTTTGAATTTTAATTGCAGTTGAATTTGTTTCTATGCCTGGGCCACACTGAAAGCTGATGTCCATGATGGCTGCATTTCTGAAATGCTGTGCCTCTTGCACCTCTTTTGATGATATAATTTCTAATTTTATAGAATTTGGTTTTCTTATTGTCATGTTAACACTTTAGTGCTAGTCTTAGTTGGACTAACATACCTGGCTATTGGATTCATAGTCCGATTACTCCACACCTAGTCTGCCTGCTGTCGATTTTGGCATTATGCACATGTACCAAAATTTCCACCCCCAGTCGTTGACCCCAAAGTAAGCAAAGTATAAACTACATTACTGTTGCCGGAAATCATACAACGTCCTTTCTTCAGACAACACACCAACCACAAGAGCCATGCATCTACGGAGGCGGAGTCAGACATACACCGTCAATAAATTGATTTTCTCCTGTCTGATTGTTCCATTAAAATGTACTGTCAAATGAAGGTAAAAGATGGCCACATCGTGCGTCAACTGAACTCTGCCACGTTTGGCATTGACTGGAGGTTATAAAAAGAAGGTTCAAGTGGATCAGTTCTTTGCCCATACTCATAGTTTGAGTCTGTGAGGTTGTGAATGCAATGTGTGTAGGTGAATGGGAGAGTTGGGGTTGGATCTGTATGTGACTGGGAATGAGATGAGGCGGATCTGCCTCTCAATAGTTCTGTCGAGAGGGTTAATATACACAAATACACACGGTGCACCAAGGAAAGCCTGCACTGAGTGCTGGCTAGATAATCTGATGAATCTCCCTCACAGCATGTGTACACCCACCTGTTGGAACAGCCTCTTGTTGCCTCTTCAATCACTACCGCATTACTGGCGGGGTAAACTAATGTGTATTCATGGATAAGTATGCAAGAGTGGCTCAAAGAATGCAAAGCCACTTAACCTTTGAAAGATGACTGATTATGGCATGGTGGGTAAAGGACAATATAGTTAACAGATGTGTGCATTGCTGATTAAGCTTGGTAGTTTGGGAGATTAGTGACTTTTCAATCAAACGTGTGCCATACATGAGCTGCTTTCCTGAGAATCTCATATGCAGATCGACTATATGCCAGGGCAGGAATAAAAAGGCATGTGTGGTTGAACGAGAAATTCCAGTGTTTGTAAAACCGACAAACCTTTGCTACAGTACTGCTTGTGCAATTCTAGCACGACAAGTAAACCTCCGAGGAACGGCCTTCTTACTGCCACTTCCCTGGAATGCTACTGAGCCTGCAGGATTTACACTGGTAGATAGGGTTTTACACCAGCAGCATAAATCAACCATCGTGGTAGCTGGTAAGGATGGCTGACAGCTGTTGAGTTCAGGGTATGTTTGCTGACCAGCTGCTTTATATCCATGTCAGTGTGGATGGTTGTGCTGTTTGTTTAAGGGAACTCAGGACAGCTGCCTGGGCTGGTTGTCGAGCTCAAGGAAGGACAGGCACTGCAGACAATCTTTCTGTGCAACCAGCTAATGTCAGATTACACGTTTTCAGAACGTTTTGTGGCACGCGTACGTAGCATATCCCATATCCCATGTGATCCTGATGAGACGGGGACAATTGGATGAAGAGAACCATGAATAGAGTAATCAGATGATACTGTAAAAACCCTCTAGCTGCTTAACATGTTAGCTTGTTTTTGAAACCATGCCACACCTTAAGTTTTTCGCAGCAGACCTATCAGCAGCAAGAGTGTTGAAGAGACTGAGGCTGTGATGTAGACAACAAAAATAAAGCAATGGGTAGAATAATTAATTAGTGCTGATGATGCTACTGAGTGAGGCCGATTTGATACAGCAAATGAGATGAAGCCGGTGTGTCCTTCTCTGTGGTTTCTGAAGCTTCTCGTTTCTCTCTAGACAAGAAGTCCGTGGTCTCCTGCACTTCCCCTCTACCACTCAGTGGCTTTCACACACACTGCAGAAACGTGCGCTTGAATAAATTGTCACACACTCACAGATTATCTTCCCAGGATGTTATTTTGTGCAGAGAGGATGTTTGAAATGCCAGTCACAGACATGGTGCACCCTCCCCCATCCTCTCTCCCACACAGTCTTTTATAATGTACCGTTGAGCAGCAGTGGAAGAGTGCAGTGTAGTATTGCAGAGCTCTGCAGGGGCTTATTTTTGTGTGTGTGTTTTTCCCAGTGCATGAGCGTGGGGGCACACATTGTGACAGTGTGGCGTAACGAGGCAACACGTGAGCCGTTCTTGCAGTGAGACTTTTTGGAGAGCCTGATTTACAGCACAGCTATTCTCCTGTGTTTTTCTTCATTAGTATGTCCCCCCTTTATGTACCTTCAGACCCTTTCTAGTAATGTCTCTCCAGCTCTCGCAATGTTTTCCTTTTGAAAAAAACCATCCAACAACCTACTAGCTATAACAGGGAGAGATGAACCTTCTGAGGCAGGCAGACAGGGAGGGAGGAAGATTGAGCTCAGCCAAGACATTGACAGGAGTAGAGAGACCCAGCCACGGATGTGAGCAGCTAAATATAGAGCGCATCTCTGGAGCGGTGATGATGTCACAGGCCGAAGAGGCGAGGAAAACAAGGGAAAATGAAGCCGTGCAAGACTTAAACCAGCAGTCTCTCTTGTTGTCTCGTTATTTCACATTAAAACATACACAATTTAGTTGTTAGTTGTATATCGTATGATATATGATATACGATATAATGTATTGGAGTTATAATGTTTTTGCTATGCTTTTGTTGGAAAGTGTATTATAGGTTGTACTTGGAACTGAGCTTGTGATACCAATCATTTTCAAAGATGTGTTGAATAATGATTCAAAGATGTGTTGAATAATGATTAGTATTTTGTATCATCTTTGATGTCTTTTTTTGTAGTGGAAACACAAAAGAAGGAGCTTTCTGTGTGTGTGTGCATATAGAGTATTGTGTGATAGTCCCACACACGCCCGCCTCATCCTTCAAATCAAGGAGGCTACCTTTTGTTGCACACCACTAATATGTAATCCTGTCAGAACTCTAGCGAGTGAAAACAGGAAATGTGAGAGCATGTGTAATGGGTTGCAGCAGTATGAGGAAATGTGGAAGAGTGTTTGCTGTGCTGCAGCAAGATCTATGTGGATATTCTCATATTTAAGCCTCCTTGTCCTTCTGTAGCATAATAAGTTGTCCATCTTTTGGGTTTTTTGTTAAGCTCTTCCCTTTGCTTTGTTGTGTGATGCAGCTTCTCACGCATGGAAAGGGTTTTCTTACTGTAGTTACAAAGTTCAGGCCAAAGCGAGTTTTACACTTCACACAGAAAACACAGCCGCTAGAGAGCCTGAAGCATCTCATTTGCATTTCTGGCTTTATTTCTGCAAAGAGTCTGCGTCACCAACGGACTTGTAACATGTCTGTTTACTGTCTCGTTGGTCTTTAATTGGTACGGAGGAATCAACGCCATTGTTGCCGTGGCTACAGTGGCATTTACTGCTAATCGGGAAGCCTCTGCTTAAGGGGTCTGACAGTTCCGATGCACTCTTTACATGATTGACCAATCATAAAAGAGTGGGCCAGCTGACCAATCAGAGCAGACTGGGAGTAATGGGAGAAGAGCCAAAAACAAAAATGGAGCCTTTATACAGAGGATGAAAAGAGGGACTGCAGCAGCGTACAGTATGAGACCAATATTGCAGTTTAGAGCATGCAGGTAATCCAACACAGCCTTTTTATCAGTCTTTACTTTTGCCGGGTCAGGCCCAGTGAGGCTTTTATTACAATGCGGCAGCTGCAGCACAAAGCCACGACCTATTTCTATTGATCACTAAGCCTGATGGATTCTTAAGTACAGAAGGTTAGCTGGTGTGGTTGAAGCTGTCCTCCTGTATATCATCTACATTGACTTTACCTGCTTGTGTTAATAAAGTCGAATGCCTTTTAGAAAACCACTGCAGTAAGTCTCACCAACACCATGCGATAAGAGAAAGCACTGGCCACCAAAAGGTAAATTTTTCAAAGAGCTTTGAAAGGATCTCGGGACTAAATGACGTTTGGTTGAGCTGAGCAACAGTGAACTGGACTCTGCTCCGAACCTTTTGTGTTGGTAAACATTACAGCTGTAAAAGTGTAAGGTTGTCCCTCTTTATGACCCGTCTTTAAACCAAGGAGTGCTGGCCTCACAATGCTGTCCTTTCTCTCCACCTCTCTCTCTCTCTCTCTTGTTAGTCCTGTTTTTCAGCACATTATACGAGTTGGTGCCTTTCACCTAGCAACATGCTGTACTGCTGCAGTTGTCTCAGTCAAAATATCAGCGTTATCTATTTGTTAACTGTAATTGTCACTCACAATAGACACAATGGCAATAAAGAGTTCTGCTTCATTCAAAATGAACGTGTCGCTATTCTCCTTGACTTGGGTATAAAGGATTTATCACTTTTATTATGGAAAAATAGGTATTCACCCACACGAACCATTTCTGTTTTCCAGTCATTCTAGATTTGGCTTCAGGGAAGCATAAGCCCTATATTATTGTGCGCGTGTGGGTGTGTATGAGCCTGCACATGTCCCTCATGTGATCTGATGTAGTGTGGCTTTTTGTGTAGGTTGCTAGGCAAAGGGCTTTATAATTCTCAGTCATAATCTTTGATTTTAGCTCCGAGAGACTGACACAAACGAGTGGAGGAGGAAGCGAGAATGAGCGAGTGTTTCGGAGTGCACGGCAGAGGCATGAGAGAAATATGGTCATGGATTTAACATGGTCGCAGTGAATTAATGGAAGCTTTTGTAATTCTCGTGATTTCAATTACTTCTGTGTGAGAAATGGTTTTCCTGTTTTCTACTTGGAATTACGTGTGTTTGCTGACATTTCAATTTGCACTTGCATTTAATTGTATATCTGACATGTTTTTCAGAATCAGAACAGATTAGATTGCATAGGAAGTTGGCTTAATGTGTCCTAATCTCCAATAAGACATGTAGAACAGTAAAACAACCTTTTCACATGCAGTATCAGTTTACTTCTGGTCACTTTTCCCACAAGTCCACAAAGTGCCTGTTCTCGGCCTTAATCGTCTTAGCATTATTCTGCCGTGTTTACAGTGGTGTCGCTTGTACCTTAACACTCCATGTGTTTAAACCATTACGTTCAGACCACAGTCAATACCTCGTGGTATTCAAATGCACTCTCTTATCCCTCACAATCACACTGTGTCACTGCTACACTAAATGTAACACAAGTGCCCTGCAAAAAACAACATTGTCAAACTAGAACCAGAGAAGCAGGAAGAGGAGAATGGAAGCAGGCAAAACATGAACATGAACATCAAATTCATGAGGCAAGTCTGCGAGAGGAAGGATGGAGGAGAGCAGCTGAGTGACGGCACTAAGCCACAGTGTGTTGACTGATGAGCTAGCTAGCACCTTAGCTGGAATGAAAAGCCTTTGTGCGCTTAGTAGGATTGCTGGCAGTGCTCCAGCAGCTCTGGCTAGTGTAGGATTAGGCTTGGACAATCAAGACTGCAGGTTCAAAACAAGGGGGCAGGAACACCAGGGTCATTCTCCTTGCTAGGATACCATCTGCCCTGCTCGCCTGCCTGCCGCAGTCAGGGGGAGGGGAAACAGAAAGTGTGAGAGAGAGAGAGAGAGAGACAGAGAGAGAGAGAGAGAGAGGATAGAGAAAATGGGGGAAGGGCAGACCAGAGCTCTAGAGGCATCAACAATGTTGAGGCAGAGCAAGTAGGCAGCCTTTTATGCAGCTCAGCTTTGCTCTGCTCACTTCAGCATGCAGTGCTCTGTTTGCATATGCACGTATGGAAACCCTAAATATATGCCCCGTGCTCCAGCATCAAATATTAGAACATCTCTGTTTGCTGGAGACCCCTAAAGCCCATGTCACTTTTGTGCTCCTTATTTTTCCCTCACTCTCAGACACAACATTTCCTGCAGGGCCCATGACACAAGCACGTTTTCCCTCTCTCTCTCTCCTTCTGTTCTCACACACACAGGAAGGCGGGGACAGGGGTGGCGTCATATTGGTCCAGTACCCCCTGCCCCGCCCTTATATTTATGCAGAATGGAATTGTCCAGGAACACTATGCTGAGCTCAGCCTGCACACACCATTGTGTGTGGGGGGGTGTGTGGCTTTTAGCCTCTGTATGAACTTGAATATTGTGGTCGGCACCTGCACAGTTTTGCTCTCAACACATATTATTGCTGTTGTTATTATTATTATTTTTGTTGCTCTTTTGCTTAGCGTGTGATTCGGAGGTTCCACAAGTAAGACAAGAGTTGATAGAAATGTTTTATACTTTAAACTGACTTGAAATATAATATGGAGATGGTGTGACAGAGGGCAAAGGACGGGGTTGAGGCGGAGGCACAATGGGACAGCCCGACTCAATAAAAGCTAAAGTTGTGGGTGGTGGCTGGAGGATAAAAGAGGAGAGGGGATGGGGCACAGCTGATGTAATGTGTAACAGTATCCATGCTCCTTGTAAATGCCTGTGTGCACCTTTCAAATGTGTGTGTGCGTGTGTGCATGCATCAGTACTAAGGGCCAGCCTGCTGGCTCTCATCAATAATTCACCAGTCCTTTTAGTGCATTTCTCCTCCTCCCCCTTACATCCCCTTCTCTCCCCCCCCCCCCCCCAGCCGCCTCCTCTTTCCTCCCTTGTTGCCCTAACCTCATCTCGCTTGAGTCGCCTTTGCCCATTTCCAAACACCTCCCGTAAACACACACACACACACACACACAAACACACCACACCCTTCATTTTACTCCCCATTCTCTTGTTACCATATGTCCACGCAGATCAGTGTCCACGACTATTCCCTCCCCACTCTACATTGTAACATGTCTGCCTTTTATATTGTATTTCTGTGTTATCTGGTGTTTGGTGGAGGAGGCAAAATGGAGACATGATTCCAGTTTTTTTGTGTGTCTGTGTGTGAGAGAGAACTGGTGGATGAAAGTGTGCTCAGAGTGATGACGTAGTCGGTTGTTTTGGTAGCAGCCATCCTCTTGTGGATGGCAGTCTTACAGCTCTTTGGCAGAGCTCCCATGGCCACATTTAGTGGTGATACAGCACAAAATTGAAAGAAACGGAAAGGGCAGTGAGTTCTGCCACTCTGTTTATTGCCCAATTGTCAGTATTTCTTCACAAACTCCATTTATTTATTTGAATGCATTAGTGGCAATGTTCTTAAAAGCTAAGTACTTGTTGTGAAACAAAATATGCTCGTATTATGAATTCACTTCCACTGTGATTTTTAGATCGGCATGTGCCATGGCCTTGGTTCGGTGTTCATCTTTTCACATAGCACTGCTTTAATTTGACTTTTATTCTGGTCAATAAAAAAAAGTAAGGTGTCTCATCACAGTACTCAGCCTGATCTGAAAGCTATTTCAACTGCAGATAATGTATCACAGAGTTTGGTGTTTTGTTCTCACATTTGTCTATTTTCAGAATAAGAGCTTTTTCTGTTTGCATCACCGCTTCTCCTTGTTCTCCTTTGCTTTCCCCTCAGTGCTTCTCCCTGAAGTCGCTGCTACTCCTCTGTTCTCCCCAACAGCTCAGGCCCACACATAGTGTGAAAACTTCTCCATTGTACTGGGGAAATGTGTGGTGGAGACAAAAGAGGGAGGCAGAGCTGGGTTCAGTGGCAGAGGTAATTAGGAAACCAGATCCACGGCTTTACTTCAAACGCAGCTGGATCCATTTGCTGTACAGTATTGATCGGTCAGGAATGTTGCTGGTCCCCCTTTTGTAATGGAGTCAATTCAAGCTGAGATATCATGAAAACACTGTGCCCATGTCGCGTACATTTAAATCCTGTTTTATCTATGTAGCTTGACCACAACTAATCGTAGAGGCATGATGTCTTGTGGAGCTAGGTTTCTGATAAAAGCTATCTCCAATAAAATATATCTAACCAGGGAAGAATGAGTGGAAGGTGCAACTTGATGGCATAAAGTCCTTCATTAGCCGCTGTCATGTGGTTATGTTTTGTTGTTGCTGCATCTATTATTGTAGTAATATTTGACTCTTGCACTAAGTTGGGAAATGTTGTGGTTTCCTCATCGGTCCACTCATTCCTACTCTCCTCCGCCGCTTCTGTTATTTTTTTAGTGCAGCGAAATAAGGAAGCTGCGATGTTGTCTAAATGTGTCTGTATAAATATCATCCTTTATCTGCTTATTATCTCGTTTAGATGTGTTTTAATATTCTACACTGACTGAATTAAAACCCACCTTGTGATTGTCCAGATCTGCGTTGCATTAAAGGTGCATTTTCTGAAAATGTATGGCTGGCCTCACGGTGCGTGAGGAGTGCAGGGATCAAAAAGAGGCAACAACAACAGTGACAGCCATTGTATTATTTAACTCATTTCCTGTTCGCTCATTTTCTTTTCCATCCTAATGTTATCTACCCCCCTCTTGCTTCCCCTTTTCCCTTCCCTCTCTCCCACAGAGAAGGCACATGCAGAGCCAAGTAAACACTTTGATATGCAGAAGGAATCTCCCCCCCCTCTTTAGCGCTCACTCTCTCCCCACAGCCTATGTAGGTCATCATGACTCACTCCTTTATGCTTCAAAAGCTGGATCCCTGCTCAGTTGCTCTATCTTGAGCCCTCTCACGTTCGTTCGTTGTGTAAGAGAAGTGTTTGACAGTGTGCAGGGAGCGGGATTACAGACAACCATTTTGTGATTGAAATTGGGTTTCTGCCTAACTGGCACTTCAGATTATTACCGTTAATTATTTTGTTTCTTACTTGTTTTGCTAGCGGTGGACATGGCTTTCACCTGCATGACTCTGTTTTTTTAAATTATTTGCAATAATAATTTGTATTTTTGCTGCCAGACTTCTTGACAATGTAGGACTTTAGTGTATTCTTCTGTGTCTTCCTTGTTTTTAAGCCCGAACCCATTGCGTGACCATGTTAGCAATCTAAGTGGGTCAAATCCAGGCCAGTGCACACTGCACATCTGTTGGTAGGCTTTGCTTTAACTAGTCCTCCAGCCTGCTACATGATGACTGAATGTGTCACATCCTTATGAGAGGTTGTGTCGCCAAGTTATCGTGTGGAGGGAAGCCCCCTTTTTTTTTTCTTTGGTCCTTCCACACATGGTGAATTATCTGCATATGAATGCTGCCTTCTGCTTCTTAGCCCTGACGAATCCGGTGAACACCACAGGCTTTTTGACGTGTGTGTTTGTGTATACATCTGCCCTGTCCAAGAAGGATCAGTTTTTTCATATGACATTTGGATTTGAAGTTGGCCATTAAGATGAAACTATAGGTGAATACGGATATAGTGAACCTGCCTCGGGCTACAGGCTGTCAGAGGCGTTTTCTAGTGAAAGACCGGCTTTGAGAAGCAGCTCACTTCTATTCTGACCCAGATCCCCAAAAGGCCTTAGTGTGTCACATGTGTATCCTTTTGTCTTCCTCTCTCCAGGGCTGCTTTCATATTGGCCAGACCTTAGATGGATACAAAAGAGTGCACAGGGGCGTTTTTTGATGAGTCACTCAACCGAACAAAAACAGGAGGCGGGGTGAAGCGAAAACACAATGCCAAGCAACGCCAAACCCCCCTCCAGTGCTCCAACCCAATATTACATCACGTACAGAGTGGACTGACAGTTAAGAGTCCGTCTACTTGTCCTTGTTGTGGTCAACAAACACACGCTCCATTGTGCATTAACATGACATGCTGAAAGCAAATTTGAAATGCCAGGCAAACACAAGTTAGGGAGAAGTGGAGCAGGGATTTGCATCTGTGTGCAAGATGAGGAGGAGGGGGGGTTGGGTCCACCAAGTCAAAATGGAAGCTTTGTGAAGGAAACTTGAGTATGCTAAGTTTGAGGGCTTTACATTCACACACCTGTATCATCTGTCCCTTTCCCCTTGCCTCTGTGCACCCCTTGTCCTCTGAACCCTCCTTGAAACCACTCTTATGCAGAGACCAGAAACTTAGTTAAACATCTGTTAGTGGATGCTGTCCAGGGAAAGACTGATGTTTGTGCAATCCTGCATGCGGTTCCGCTTTGCCTTTCTGTGTAATACTTCTACCAACATATTTTTATAACCTGGTCAACTACTTTTATTCTCCGTCAATCTGTGTATTTTCCACTGGTGTAATTTTAGTTGTAGTTGGTCTCCCTGGCATTGGTTAATGGTGCTGTTGGTGTGCCAGCAGTGTAAACTTTCCAGATTTAGCCAGAAGGCACCATTATGACATGCATTTCTATTCTGCAGCTTTCTCTTTCTGTCTCTCCTGCGCATCTTCAAAGCAACTTTTCCATAAGAGAGTGGGCGTTTGCATTGGGCCATCAACAGGAAATTCCAGCCTGAGAGAGTGGGGGTAGGGGATGGCTGAGAGAGAAGTGAGAAGATCGAGAGTGTGTTTGGCAGCGTTTTAAGAGCACCCAAAGGTCTCAGACTAGTTTGGGCTGCGTGAGAGCTCCGTCTGGTCGGTCCAATAGGAAACAAAAACAGTCAGCTTTTTTTTGTATACTAAATTTGAATTGGCTCTCCTCAGAGCCTCATTCTGTGTGGCAAGTGTGCTTTCATTACTGTTTTTAAATCCAACTATTTTCTTTACTCAGGTCACCATATTCTTTTTTCCTCTATAATTATTTCTTCATCATACTTGATTTATTGTCCTCAAACCATTGACAGTCGTTGCTGAGATGTAGTGGTAGCAGTGGTAGCTGCTCTGAGTTACTAGCATGAACCTGAAGTCTGCTCACGAACTGACAGAATGCAACCAAGCTGGGATTTTGTTATTATATTATTTCACAACACTCATCAATTATACAGAATGCACTGCGGTATCAGTTCATACATTGTGAAAATAAAGAAAGTACAGACCTATACATTGTCAGTTATACTTCTCCAACTGCGTAATGCGTTATCCGACTGCGTAACCACGGAGACCCCTCGAGCCTTCATACTTCTGCGTCGTGGACGGATACACTTTGCAATTTCCCGCCCGATCAGTAGGGGTCGCTGCGCAAGGTTGTTGTGCTTTTGGCTACAGTGCGCAATGGCATCCGAGAGAGAAAGACTGTTGTTGTTAATACAGTGGCTGTTTCTCACTTTTCTGTGTCACGGAACGCAGTTTTAAGATAATTTGAGGCGAGAAATTGGCCATTTAGAAACTCTAAACATGTGGTTTGTGTATTAAGATATGACGTATTTATAGTTTGGCAGCGACGTTGTCAGTGGTGATCAGCTCCACCTCTGTGGACGCGCGGTGCGCACTGTGAGCCGGCACAGAGCAGCTTCGCTCAGCCTGTCCTGAGGACCAATCGCAGCCCTTGCCGTCTCTGTTGTCCCTTGTCGGAGTGATGGACACTTAAAAAATATTTTGTGCAGTTGGAGACGACGCAGAGGCTTTGCGACAGGCTCTGCGTCGACGTAGAGGACTCTGCGTAACCTACGCAGAACTAATAGCTTCTGTGTAAATCAAAGTCGTTATAATGGTAGGAGTATAATATTTTTTATCACTTTTTGATTCATTCAAGAAAAAGTGTCCCTTTGGAGTAATATTGGAAATTGAAAGTTTGATACATTGAGATGCGTAGAAAATTGTTTCATACTTTCATTATTGTTGTCGTAATTGAATTGTTCTTTTGTTGAAAAGTTGTTTGTGTGTGTGTCACAAGTGGCTCTGTGAAATGATGAACTGTCATTGAAATAGCTCGAGCAGGAAACTGTTGTTCTGCTGTTTACTAATCACACATGATTCTCGCCTTTTCTGCTTTCTAATTTTAAAACATCTTTTTCTAATTCCCTGTCTTTTCTCACATGAAAAAAAACAAAACAATGTACTACCTCTGCGGTAGGGCTGCACTGGGGTTCAGGGGTTAAACTTTAAATTGGCTAAATTGCATACATATGTTGATAGTTGTTGTCTGCCTGGAAGGTTGTGCGTGCGTGTGCGTGTGTGTCAAAAGCACATCTGTGTGCAGGTTCACATGCTGAGAAGTGATACCTTGTGAGCACCAGAAGGATAATTCCCTCAAGGAAGTACCTCTTTTAGTTGTTGCAGTTTGAAGATAGAAATACACATTCACACATCCAGTCCAGACACTCATATATACTGATTTTCTAGAACTGCATAAAAACAAGTTGCTTTGTGCTGCTTGGCTTAGATCTTTATCTGCCTATTAGATGGGAGCTTTAGTTACCCAGTGAAAATCTGTTGATCAAGATGCTGTTATATAGTTATGTTGCTTGATTTAGTTCAATGTGGGGGAGGGGGGTAGTATATATGGTCTCCACTTGCACAACCAACAGTAAATTCATCTCTGGAGATGAAATTTATTTTCTTTCTTTTTTCTTGTTTATGCCTGGACCACATTGGATGATGTTTGCTTTTTGGTGGCCATGTTATCAGATTTAAAACAGCTTCACTGCTCATTTAAGTCTTGCATCGGAGTTGCTTCTTACACGGGTGCAATGGTGGTCTTCTATGAAGTCAGGGGGCTGATCTATGGTTGCCGAATGTTGCAAGAAGTTTACAGCAAAATAGACAGTGAAGAAGATCTTCCACCACAGTTACATTGCCTATATCTGTTGGAAAATATCTCAAAAAGTAAATACACACAACCCTTCCTGTACTCTCTTCCAAGTATGAGCACTGCAGGGTCATACATTGCATGGCTTTACACCTTTTTCACCTATACATTTTTTGTGATTTCCATGAAAAGTCACACTTTTATTCATCAAAGAGTTGCAAAATGAATAGAAAATATAATCAAGACATTGACAAGATGAGAAATAATGATTTTTATTCAAAATAATAATTTTGCCCTTTCGTCAAAGAACCAACAAAACTGTTTTCAGCTGTGCTAAAATCATTGCACAAGGGTTTTCTAATCATCCAATAGCCTTCTAACGCCATCAGCAAACACAATGTACCATTAGAACACTGGGTGGGCCTCTATACACCTATGTACATATTCCATTAAAAACCAGACATTTGCAGCTAGAATAGTCGTTAACCACATTAACAATGTATAGGGTGTATTTCTGATTCATTTAATGTTATATTCATTGAAAAAAAGTGTTTTTCCTTAAGAAATAAGGACATTTCTAAGTGACCCCAAACATTTGAACGGTAGTGTTTACCCTACAGTCAATTTTGTTTGTTTTTAGGCCTTTTAGCTCTGCTACAAGCTCACAACTGACACAATACACTTGCTGTGATCATTCAAAAACAACTGTATGACCTTTCTTTAATTGGAGAGGGAGATATACCGGAAATGTATCTTTATCGATAATCAATGTCATTTTGTCCATGTCGATATATTCGATAACTTAAAAAAAAGAAAATAAAAGTCATTTTTGGCTGTGTGTGTATATAAATTGGAGCGTGTGTAGTCGCGTGAATCCACGCCCTCTGTAACAAGAAGGGAAAGAGACGGTGAGGATAGACGAAGCGGCAACCGCGGCGGGTGCTGTAGCAGTTTTGCCAACTTGCCAACTTTGTCGCAGAATCTGGTGACTTTCTGACTCCTTCTAGCGACTTTTTTTTGTCAAAAGCCACTTGTGACAAATCTCCCGACTTTTTTTGTTGTTACACACAAGACGACGTGTTATAACATACCACGCGAGCACGACGAGGGAGAAAAAACACAAATGCTTGATCAAGGGCTCAGGCGAGGTGAGCTGCTCAATATATCGTGATATTGATTTGAGGCCATATCGCCCAGCCCTAAGTTCAGGTGTGTTGGATTTCTCAGTGCTTGTGAATGAACGTAGTCGTATACCATAGGTGTCCCGTGGCCTCATTGATGACCATTCAAGGTATTCTCAACGGCACTTGCTCTAACCACTAATAGGAGCCTCTATGTCCTATTTGATGAGTGTATTGATTCTTCTATTGTGAGTGAGTGTGGCCTGCCGCAGACCTTACCTGGTCAGCTTGTTTGTTTGTTCGCCCACCTGTGTATTTTTTTGTGTTTCTCCTGCATCATATTCATGTTTTGCATAGGCAAACTAAATACACTATTGCATGTATGATATGTATGCATGTTGACATGTATTGTGTGAGACCTTTTCTGTCATTGACCTTGTCGGGACCAGTAGATCTTATGTGGACCAAAGCCTGGGCCTAATAAAGGCTGAACTACATTACTGTGGAACTAGATTAGATTAAGATTAGAGTTGAGCCGGTATTGTGTGATGAGATTAAATTAATGGTTGGACATTAGCTATTTATGGTATAGGTTAGTGATAATGTGTTGGTTTTCCCAATGAATGGAAGTCATTACTGTATCCCACTAAAGGCCACATTATACTTCTCCGACTGCGTAATGCGTTATCCGACTGCGTAACCACGGAGACCCCTCAAGCCTTCATACTTCTGCGTCGTGGTGACGGATACGCGCTGTAATTTCCCGCCCGACCAGTAGGGGTCGCTGCGCAAGGTTGTTGTGCTTTTGGCTACAGTGTACAAAATAAAAGTCAAACAAAAACAATAGTGAATGGATTTGACCTGCAATTTTCTAATTCCTAAGGTCGAAAGACTACAGAACAACTGAAAAAAAAAGTAATTAAATTCTAATTAAGTGTTCAATTCAATTCTAATGAGGTATAATGTATATTAATGTTGTCATCACATCAGAAACATCTCAGTAATTTGATGCAGAAAAACATTGCACCCAAGGATTTCTGCTACACTTGCGTGAATATAGTTTTGTAGCTTTATGAGCGTCTGCTAAGGATTGTGATTAGGACTGGATTCACAAAATTAATTTTCCACTTTATATTTACCTTCATTTGAAGCATGCAATATTGATTCATAAAATTCTGTTAATCGGTTTTAAAAATGCCATTTGCGGTTTCCTTTGTACACATCTTGCACGACTTTGGCAGATATGCAGGACTTGACCATGATCGTCACTTGTGACTGCAGAGCTAACAGTTGAATCTGCAGATGTGTTTGTTGCTTTGCCTTATATGGTGTAAAATAGGGGTGTTGTGATTCTCCAAATACTTGGAGAATCTCCAAATTAACTTTGGTTAAATTTTCCATTTTAAGTTCACTTTTTTTCTTTATTTTTTTCTTTTTTCCTCCCTCTATTTAAGTGCAGGTGGGTCTGGCATTTTTAGATTTATCATTGGTTTTATGTAAAATTTTTATTCCCATTTCAATTGTCTATATGGTGTCATGAGTGATATAATGTCCATCATCATCATCACCACACTAAGGCCTTTTCATCAAGCAGGAGGGGGTTTGATTTTGGTAGATGTGTCACCCAAACCAGCAGTTGCCATGGTTACTATTTTTGGCAGCAGCTTCGAGTTAGCGGGAGGAGGTACCGTGTAGTTGTGCTACAATGGCTACAACCACAACACTGTGATGGGGGCGTGGTTGAATCCTCAATTCAAACTTTTGTTTTAAAAGGTCAAGATTGTGACATTGTTTCAATCAATATTTGAATTACAATCGAGATCGTGACACCCCTATTGTAGAAACAGAAACTGTTTAGATGCGGTGGTGTAGCGATTGTCAGTTTATTTTGTTTGTATGCTCCATTGTCCCCACAAAACAACTCTTTGCTAATCACTGATGAGCAAAGAGGCCATTGATGCAGGCCAAGCTCTGCTCACAACACTATCTTCCTCAAACTGATGCACTTCCAGTCTGTACATTTTGATCTTGAGAGTGTTTTTAAGGTTCAGGTTTGAATTATTACCTACCACGTTGAGGGGTGGCAATATATATCGTTTGCGATAGTATTGTTATTTGTGTTTAAACGATGTGCAAATGTGAAAGAATGATACTTTTTTTTTCTAACTCAGACAATTAAAATCAAGTAAATATATGATATCATCAAAATCAAAAAATATTGAGATATTAATATATAAATATATAATAATATTTGAATGCTGCACCAAGTTGGATATATCCAAACTTCATAGTTTAGTGCAGTTTGTAGTCAAAATCTCTGTAGTATGTACACAGTTGTCCTAATGTGCATATTCGTATTAGAAATATGCCCATGCTCTCACCACTGCCTCAGTCTGGCATCCCTGCCCCCTCTTTAAGCAGGCACCGCCCCAGCCCTCAGCTGGCTGTGCTCTGCAGTAGCAGGCCTTTCATCCCTCCATCCGGCCCTGCCCAGTGATTTATAATTCATCTGGGATTCTGCCTTCCTCCACCCCTCTGCACCAGGACAGCATTAACATTCTGTTTGGTCCCCTGCTACTCCATATCCACGTGTGTGTCTGTCAGTGTGGGTGGGTGTGTGTGGATGAGAGTGAGAGGAATGATTCCGAGGCCCAGCCAGTGAGGCTCCATTCGGAGTGGTTGCTACTGTATTTGTGTTTAGTCTGTTCTGGCCCCGCCTGTGTTCCTCTGTCATTGTAGGCATCACGTTGCTTGTCTTTCCGTCTTGTCTGCTTCTTGTCTGTTTGGTTTGTTCTCCTGGCTTCATAATTTAGCCATCTTCTGGCCCATGTGTAATAACAGGTGATGGAATGTTGAGGAGAAACGCTTTGATGAGGCTACATATTTAAAAATCTGATACAAATTCAAACCTCTTATATGATCTAATTTCTAAATGACAACAACTGAGGAGCAAGTGCTCCTAATGCAGTGTTTACCAACAAGTACCTGTGACTTTAACGCTTATTGGTGGGTGGGCCTGAAGCCCAATTTATACTTCTGCGTAAAGTGCTCTGCGTAGGTTACGCAGAGACTCTGCGTCAATGCAGAGCCTGTCGAAGAGCCTCTGCGTCGTCTCCAACTGCACGAAATATTTTTTAAGTGTCCGTCACTCCGTCAAGGGACAACGGAGACAGCAAGAGCTGCGATTGGTCCTCAGGACAGGCCGAGCTAAGCTGCTCTGTGCCGGCTCACAGTGAGCACCGAGCGTCTACAGACGCGGAGCTGATCCCCGCCGATAACGCCGCTGCCAAACTATAAATACGGTATATCTTAACACACATAGCACATGTTTAGACTCTAAATGGCCAATTTCTCGCCTCAAATCATCTTAAAACTGCGTTCCGTCACACAGAAAAGTGAGAAACGGCTACTGTTTCAACAACAACAGTCTTTCTCTCTCTCTTTCTTTCTCGGACGCCATTGCTCACTGTAGCGTGAAGCAGAACAACCTCGCGCAGCGACCCCTACTGATCGGGTGGGAAATTGCAGCGCGTGTCCGTCACCACGACGCAGAAGTATAAAGGCTCGAGGCCTCTCCGTGGTGACGCAGACGGATAGCGCATACGCAGTCGGAGAACGATAATGTGGCCTTGACTCTTGGTGTTGGGGACCGCTAATGGAAGTTAACTTCATAACAATAATTGCTATTGTTGCTAAACTTTATAAAAAGTGATCTCCGCTATTGTTGTGTGTGCGCTGTCCAGGAAGGTCTTGTCAAAGTTTCAGTTTGGATGGTGTAGTGTTTGAGCTAACTGCATAAACATGATATGATGTGATTGGTTGGTCCTCCTACTGCATTTCTTTACCCCTACCATACAAACCCACTCCTCAGTCCAGGCAATGCTTGAGTCATCATGGTCTGTTTTTAGGTGTGTTAGTCTGTATGCAGATGAGCTGAAAATCTGGATTCCTTTGGACTCCACAAAGATGCTGTACTGTCTTGTAAGCTTAGACCCCAGTGTGAGGAAAGACAGATTATAATGTTCTCTTGTGGCACTTTCCCATTATACAGGTCTAGCACTGCTCGACTTGACTCTACTTGTTGTTGTTTTTTGCTTTTCCATTAGGGATAATACCTGATACCTGGTGCTTATTTTGGTACCTGCTCTGGCGGGGTTCAAGTGAGCTTAGCAGATACTAAAATGTGACTTCAGCAGACTGCCGGGCACTGACTGGCGTAGAGTTTTATCCCTGGAATAGTCATGATACTAGTGTATAGACGTCATGACAGTTAAGTGCAGCAAACCTATGATAACTCTGTCCACATTGAGGAGGTATCATAGTAATGGAAAACGACGTGCCTTATACCAAAACTGAGTAGAGTAGAGTAGTGCTAGAATCGTATCATGGAAAAGTGCTAATAGTAGCTAGGATTGTAACAGATGCATCATATAGCTAGGTATCGGTCCTGCTGCATGACACTAGTGTGGTTTATAAGCACAGCATTTATTATTATAATAATTATAATAATAATGCATTGTATTTATTAGTGCCTTTCAAAAATGCCTTGCACTTTACAGTCACAATTGCATCACAGCATACAGTCCATTTTAAAGTGGATACTTTTTAGATGTGGGCTACAATTCTATTCTACATCTGTGTGTGTGTAGAGAGAGCGAGACATTATGATGCTCATCTGTGAAAAGGTCACATCCACCCTCTGTGCCTCTTCTCCTGCTTTGCTGATCTCTCGCTCTCTCTGTCGTTCATTATCCATCCCGGCTTTCTCGCTCTCCCTCTGCTCTGCATTTATTTTTACTTCCTCACGTAATCCTTAATTAATGTAGATTCAGTCATCGTGCCTCACGTTCTACGTCCATGCGCACCCTCTTGAACGCATACACGCTCATTCATGTTCTCTGAAGTAGAGACTCTGAGCACACACACATTCAGTCATTTATATTCTCTGTCAGTCTCTTGCAGGAGCATAATGACCTCGGCTCTCACAGAGACATCTTAACATCCCGCACATTTTTACAATTATAGGCACATGGCGTGACCTCAGTGAGCTAAAGCACATACCGTATATAACCATAATGCCATAAGTTGATGAAGAACAGGAAATCCTTATGCGCGGCCTCCCGCTTTAGTTCTGCTTAATGGTTTGAAATCTATTTTGAAATCTATTTCAGAACAAAGAATGTTTTTAAATAAAGCACCAAATTGAGTAAGATATTTAGTTTATGACAGTGCAGTCAGTTTATTTTCCACACCTCTGTTACTTTGAGTCAGAAGACATTGCTTAATATTTTAACCACACTAGTGAAAAGAGAAAAAAAGGGCAAGTAATTGACCTTTATTCCTCATCGTTTAAGTAGTTGAATGGAGATCACCAGTGGGAAATGAAATGTTCACATGGATGAAATGGTGGTGTTTCAAAGATGTTTCCTCCCTCCGTCTTTAATTGACGTCATCAGTGTACGTGAACCTGTATAGTTTTATTTCTCTTTTAGATGTGGTGTTGACCTGTAAAGTTTGGGGCTCTGTTGGTTTATAGTAGTACACTATTGCAACATTTTCCAGACTCCTACTACACTAGATTTTATTTTTTATGTTTTTTCCACAGACATATTTATTTTTTGATGGCTATCCAGACGTGAAGAGGATTTTGATAAATAACATTTGAAAAGAAGCAGAATTCAGACTCAAGCTTTGACATCCTGTCTCAGATCTGATCACACAAGTAGCCAGTATTCATCTGTTTGAAAGATGGCATTGACATGAGGGCTGTCACAATAGCCTCAAAAATTAAACGCAGCAATGGCTAATATTCAGACTGGTTCAGACAACAACAAAGGCAACTGGTTTGGCCTGGCTAATTGTGCAATTTTTCGACGTCTGTGGCCAACAATCCATTGAGCAAACAGGTTAATCATAGCTCACACCCCCTGTTAGCAACACCCTTGCTAACGCAGTGCATTTCCACACGTAATCACACCGCACATGTTCTTAATCCGCACTAAGTCACTGCAAGGGGAATTCCAGCCCTAATCATTATGTATATTGGATGTGTCTCATGTGACCGTTTGTGATTGGATCTCACTTCCCCCGCTCTGTATGCAAATCCACACAGTCATTATATTATGTTGTTTTTAGCCAGATTCACGATGCAGATGTGTCTGTTGTTATCTGTGGGGTTGTTTGCATCACTGGGCATTGCTGCAAGAGAGACTAGAGAGAGAGAGAGAGATGGAAGAGCTGGGAGGCACTAGGGAATCGATGCACAACTTGCATATGGAAGAAGATTTGAATCATTTGAAGAAAATGTATGCAGCAATCAGTGTAAATATAGTGGCAGTAAATCAGCCCAGGAGTCTTGCGATGCATGACAATTGACTGTGATACTTCAGTGGGTCAGAGATCTTCACCTATTTAGGTGGTCTTTAATGTATCCCAGGTTTACATTTGACTTTACACGTGCAAAACCAATGTGGCAGTGTTGAGGGTTAATGTTTCAAAGGCTGGAGAAGGAAAGACGACGCAGCATTGATTACTGTAAATTATGCTGGCACCTACTGGCTCTCACACAACTATTCCTGTCCTCGGATCTAAATGAAATGAGTTGCTCTGTGTGGGTGTGCCTTGATGCCTCAACACCTATAGCAAATATTCATTTAAAATGCCTGTTTACAGAAATATGAGCAGCAAAACAATCTATTGTTTTTCCTAAAGGATTCAGGTAATGAAAATATATATATATACATGTATATATTAGGGATGCAACGGTACAGTGTCTCCACGGTTCGGTATGTATCACGGTTTTGGGGCCATGGTATCAGTACGGTTTCGATATCTTAATATAAAACTACTCAGACTAGCAAAGGCAATATTGCATTGTAAAAATAATTAAAAGTACAGTACTATAACCAAACCACAAACTTTATTTTAACAATAGTGCACTATCGGATCAAATGAAACAGCAAACATGAAACCACACAAATTAAAAATAAAGTTTAGTGCTATCCAACAATAATAAACACAATTTCAACCTCATAGAAACTACAACTACAGATACACCATGCTGCTCCAAGTGAAAGAGTGTGCATGTATATATATATGTATGTATTTATATATATATATATGTATATATATATATATATATGTATGTATATATATATATGTATATATATATATGTATATACATATATATGTATATATATATATATGTATGTATATATATATATGTATATATATATATATGTATATACATATATATATATATATATATATATATATATACGTATATACATATATATGTATATACGTATATGTGTATATACATATATATATGTGTATATATATGTGTATATATATGTGTATATATATATATATATATATGTGTGTATATATATATATATGTGTGTATATATATATATATATATATACATATATGTGTATATATATATATATGTGTGTATATATATATATATACGTGTTCATCATTGTATGAGCAGCAGAGATCAGATTTTGCCGCACACTTCGAGAGTCTATGAATAACAAGGCAGTTGTTTACCTCTCAGAGAAGTTGGAGGTGCGCAGCCTGTCGCTGGCGGCTCTTCATCTAACAGCCCACTGTGGCAGCTCCACCTTGTTCCATTACTCACTGTGATATTTCAAACAGATCTGCAGATATTAAAAAATGCCAAAATGAATGTTTTGCCGATGCATTTTTGATGATGAACACAGCATTTCACATGACCTCCTGTGTTTTGCCACTTCAATGTTAGCAACATGGGGTCACAACAAAGGTTTTGTTTGCATTAGCATTGACTTAATATAGCCTTTTTTTCAGGAATAAAAATATTAATATTAAAAATACTATGCAATACAATCACCATCATGTTACCTCATTCAATGATATCTCCCAGATAAGTAGTAGCTTGCCATATTACTGCTTCACATTTGCATCTACACATCACAGACTTGGCTTGTGTCAAACACTCAACTCTAGTCCTCAAAGTAAGTGTTAAGATACAAAGACACATTTTCAAAATAAATTGCTGTTATTTCATTGGATGTTGTGATTATCATCCTAATCAGCTTGGGTGCATTCCCTGTAAATGGAAAGGTGGGTCTTCATCGGACAAGTTATCTGGAGAACTGGAGCAGATAATGTGGCTTCAGCTCATGTTTGAATGGTCCTTTCTGGAGTTGTTTTTTTATAGCAGTAGTCGTAGGTTTGATGTCTCACACTGATTATTTTACTACACGGTACGATGACTAGAAAACAGCATTAATACAATCACTTGTGTTTTAGTGTTTTTATGAAACGGAACAAACAATTGTGCACTATAGAAAGGACATTTGTCAGCACAAAGGTGTGTGTGAAACACCTCTGTTTGGTCCCATGCTGATCCCATGAAGCGATTGAGTCTTCTTTTGCTTGATGTTGATATGTAGAGGCACTCTTCTATCAATTGGTTCCCTCTCTTCGTTCACAACTCTTTCACAGGGTCCTCTGATAGGCCTGCATCTGTCTCATCTTGGAGTTGCTAGGCAACAGGCTTTCTGTGCATGCATGCATGTGTGCGTACGTGCGCTGACACGTTGCTGTGGCAATGTCAGGCTTTTGCCACAGAGAGGGAGAGAGTTAAGAGAAAGGCAGATGAGAGAGGAGTACTCGGGGAGGAGAGGGGAAAGAAATGAGCATGAGTCAGAGCATTGATGAAGCTGAGGGATTGGAGAGGGACGAGCCAAAAAAGCACTAGATTGTGTATGCGTGTGCCTCCACACATTCAATATATAATATATATATATATTGTGTGTGTGTTTGTGCGTGCAGGCCTGCAACTGTCTTAGTGAGGTCACTGGCAAAGACGGTATGATTTACCAGACTGGCTGGCAGGCAGGCAGTCGGCACTGAGCTCTTATTGGATGGAACACAGAGGTATAAAGGAGAGTGAACGTGCTCAGAATAGGAAATCAGAGCAAGTGATTGGATTCCTCCCCACATCTCACTCCTCTCTTCTTGCTGTCTGGCTCTCTCTCTACTCCTAGAGCCTCATGGATAATAGAACCACTCCCACTTACTCGTATTTCAAATGTATTTTGTCATTTCCAGATGCCCTTGTTTGTCACTTGCTGCTCATATCGATACTAAACGATGAAGACTGTGATAAAGAAGGACAATAAATGTAATATTTAGACCAAATACTGGTTAATGTGAATCATAAACTTTGACTTTTCTGAGTTCAAACTAAAACTTGTGTATTTGGCAAAATGAACCAAAATGTTTGAAACAAAACATGAATGAGATCTGTGTGAATACTCAAGGGAAAAAGCGAAGATAATCTCTGTTCTTTGATCGAGTGCAATGCACTCAGTAACTCAGCTCTTTCTTACTCCCTTTTGTGAGCACACACTCTTCTCCTCTAGCATAATGCAGCTTTCCTTCGGGATCGTGTGTATGTGTTAGCACATGTTTGTGTGTGTTCATGAATCGCTCTCCTATTTCTCTACACAGGTTTATAATGAAGTGAATGGGCCCAGGTCAGGGACTGAGCAGGGAAGCTGGGCTCTGGTTGCCAGGATACAGCAGCCTGAGCCTGGCTGGTTTATTTGCACACCAAACAGGCTAGTTAGCTGCTGCTGCTGCTGCTGCTGCTGCTGCCGCTCTTCTGTAGACCATTCTCCTGCATGACATGTCAACCAATTGCCTCTGGCACTACAGCGTAAACAATGCACACAATGGTTCTTGTACAATGTTGATATTAACAAGCTCCTTTGCAATACATACATACATCTTTTTACTTAAATCTTTACATCGCTTCATTAGCTTGTTTGGTGGTGATAACGAGTTTGGTAAGGTACGACTGAAAATTGATTTTGCTTTATTACATGTGACATAGATGTACACTACCGTTCAAAAGTTTGGCGTCACCTATACAATTTTTCAATTAAAATTCACACTTTTATTGATCAAAAGAGTTGCAAAATGAATAGAAAACATAGTCAAGACATTGAGAAGATTAGAAATAATGATTTTTATTCAAAATAATAATTTTGCTTTCGCCAAAGAACCAGCAAAACTGTTTTCAGCTGTGCTAACATCATTGCACAAGGGTTTTCAAGAGTTTTCTAATCATACAATAGCCTTCTAACATGATTAGCAATCACAATGTACCATTAGAACACTGGAAATGGGCCTCTATACACCTATGTACATATTCCATTAAAAATCAATAATTTGCTTTTCCTTCAAAAATAAGGACATTTCTAACTGACCCTAAACTTTTGAACAGTAGTGTATATTCTATATGGGAGCAATGGTTCATAGTGAGGGACAACACTGAAAACATGGTCCAGTCATCATTTACCAAATATCAAATTGATAGCCTCACAGGAGGTTTGAGGCAAAGTTGGGTAATCCAGAGACACGTACTTGAGTCGTGCTCAAGATTACAGTAAATCGTAATGTTTCACCTGCTGTCGCCTTGGGGGGGGGGAAACAATGTGCTCTGGTTTTCATTGCAGCTCAGTGTAAGAGCATTAACTGTCCTCTGCTCTCTGTTTCACTGTGTGTGTGTGTGTCAGCTTCTCAATCCTCTCAACACACAAGCATAAAGCCAAAATGAGCAGAGGAGAGACAGGTTGTCAACTCCTACGTTACATTAAGGCTGCACTCACACGTTCTCTTTGTTTTGGCATTTGACTGTGGGCATACCGGATGCTTGGAGGCGCCTAGCGGAAGTTAGCTTCAAAGTGTTTGTCATCGTCGACATGCTGGAGTTGGTAGTGTTGCTTACGTAATGGTGACATGATGTCTGCCACGTCCGCTGTTGATGGGAGCACTCTGTCTGACAAAAACACCAGCAACGAGAGAGCGCGGCCTTGTCTGTGAGCTCCATTTAGTTTTGTGAGCCTAAACACATAAATTGTGATTTGTTTGACCAGCACTTGGGCTGCAGGTCTTCAGAGGGAATGAGCAGTGTTAGCATATGTCACCCCCATCTCATACATCCATACATCCCTCAGTGAAGAAGTAAAGTCACATTTCATCTAAAAGCCAGCAAAAAAAGCCAGCATTGTAAAACCACACTCAAAACACAAATGACAAGTGCATTATACTATGTCAGTACTTGGTCTGTGTTTTATTTAAAGCTTTTGAGAGACCAGGTTTACATACACATCAAAATAAGGCCATAGTCCTGCTGACTAGCAGTCGGACAACTTGTCGAGTCTAAATTATTGGCCGTGTACGTCTGACTCTGACGTCTCTGTAGTTGGCACTGTATCTGTCTTTAAACCAGTGCGTATTGAATCAGTTTCCTGTTGACCTTTTACGTTACAGTAAAATAAAGATGGATCGTACTGAGGTTCTGTAAGTTTCATACCAGCTGAAGAAGCATAAATCCCAACTCTTCGTCAGTCCAGAAGTGGTTATTCTGTGTAGCTTTTGCTCTCATTGACACCATCATGTTGTTTGTTCTTTTCTGGCAACAGCTCTGCAGTTTATACATCGTCTCCTTCTACTGAGTCAAAGACTGTTGGGGAACTTTTGGTGCATGCACAAAACGCCAAGTCTGACTAAGTGTGCAGGATAATCAGACTATGAATAGCTCAATTTTTAGTTGGACTAATGTGTTTGCATGACATTAAGAAAACCAAGTTATTGTCTTATTCTGTCTAAAATCAGACGGACTGTGTACAGACCCTGACAAATCTGCTGCAAAATGAGATGCGTTGAGTATTCAATAAATCATTGAAAGCAGTTTTTAAATATTCTCAATACAAATGTCTTGTGACCAATTATTTTGATTCTCTCACAGGTTGATGTAGAAATGTGCAGGTGCATTGTTGGCTGTGAACTTTTAGGGAAGAGATAACTTGATGTCAAAATAATGTTGACTATGTTGCTGTAGCATGATTACAACAGGACACAAAAACGTGATTAACATCTTTGGCATGAAGACACTTCATGACCTGTAGAACATCTGCTCCTCCATTTATGCCATCCGGCATCCGTTAACCAACTAAAAAGATATCAGTTGTCTGACAGTCAGGCAGCGTGCTCCTGATTTGTGCCTGATTGTGCAATAGTGTGGTTTGTGCACACACACCAGCACAGACAGACGGAGAGCAACATGCCCATCCCTGTATGCAGCTGCTGTGTTGTTCAGCTGTCAGTGTGGAACATTTGAGGTGTGTTTTGTGTGTACACTGTACAGTGAGAGTCATGAGTAAGGAGTGGCCTGGCGTGTAAGCAAACAACTGCTTTTCATCTCTGCACCTGTACCTTCACTGAGTTTCAGCTGTGCGTGTGTAAACATTGTTGTTTTCCCATCACTGTGTTTATTTATTCACCGTATAACATTTAATCATGAGTGAGTGTTCTAGCAGACAAGTTGGTATGGTAAAAAAAAGGTCTAAGGGCCTTCCAGACATTTCTTTTTTCATAATTAAATGGTCAGTGCTCACCTTGTCTAACAGTTTCACTAGTTGTTGGAACTGGGAGAGATTGGTTAGGTAATTTAGGTTTTAGCTTTTCAAATTACTGTTCATTTTGAGTGCTGACGTCAGCCCTAATGTTAGATATTTTTCAAATTAAGCAAACTTGTGCTATGGTGTGCGTGTGCGCGTTCACGCATCTCTGAGTGTCTCAGTATGCTGCAATATGCTCAAGTGTTGGCCTTTGTCTGACCGCAGAGGGAGTGGCTCAGAGGATAGAGAGGGTGCTACAGGAGGATGGACAGAGACTGTAACAGTGAACATGGAGGGAGGGAAAGGTGTGTGTGCAAGCTAGTGTGGGTCATTCATATCGTATCTCACCCCTGACTACCCTGCTTCACCTCCGAGATTATACCTTCAACTATATTTGGGTAAATCCCCACAACCACCACTTCCATCTATGGTGTATAGAAATACACCACACTTTGCATTTTAGATGCCTTAGGGTCTTCATTTTGGTTCTTTTAGTTCTTCTTTCAGTTGTTCTTTCATCTGCAAATTATATCTCCGATAATCTTAATGTTGTATAGATCATTTTTATAATCCTGCCATATGTGCATCAAGTTCCTTTGTAAGACCTCCAATTACAGTTTTATTACTTACCAGTGGTTGCTAAGAGCCGGATGTTTACATATAGAATGTTTTCTTCTATTGCTAATCATGACCTACACCCGTGTGATCTGCCACATGAACTTAGAAATATAACGCTCTGAAGGACTCATGATCATATGCATTGCTGCTTGTCCACATCACAACATGTATATTCGGTTGAATCTTAACTTTGAATGTGCAAAATTGTTGCAACTCTCACAGATTTATGTACATACAAATGCACATATGGAATTAATCAAGTGTTTAGTGGGCAACAACACTTCACTGAGTGAAGCGCACACTGTTAGCAGATGTTGTGTATCTTTTAATTGGGATGGAATTACAAAGGAAATGAGGCCTGTGGTTTTGAACAGTGTTTCCTCTCCATGAGTGTACTCTGTGCGACTGCTAGCTAACAAACGTTCAAACGTTTCCTGTGCTTCACATGTCAGCGAAAAAAGCTCAGTTGCTATAACTGCCCATCATAGTAGTCCCAGAATAGTGCTGAGAGATTATTGTTCTAGAAGCCCAGCTGACCTAGTTTGATGCTTGTCTGTGTGCGGCTGTGCGTATGTGAATTATGCTGCAAGGTTTGTTTATTTCTGAGAGTGGTTGACCTTCCCTTCCACTGTGCTTGGTGTGGTGAGTAGTGGGAGTTTAGGGGATGTTGAAATGAGTTCCTGGCAGTCGTAGCAAAGGGAGAGTAACACTGAGCCATAGGAGAGAGGAAGGGGCTGTGTCTCCCTCTCTGTCTCCATTTACCAATAAAAAGGGGAGCAGTACATTCTCTGCAGTTGTGCCTCTCCGGTTGGTTGACTGGCTGGCTGGCTGGCTGGTGTTCTTGACTGACTTGACTGGAGGGATATAAATAGCAGACTTTGAGTAGGATAACTGTGTAGGGGGAAAGAAGGGGGGTGGGGGGCAGGGTAATGTAAGTGGCCCTAAAGAAGATAGGAGTGCCAGTGTATCACAGTAGAAGAAAAAAAATAAAAACAATGCAGCCATTGTCTCATCTGTTCACAAGGATGATTATACTTGGAGGCACTCAGAAGAGAAAGTGCATTATGAAAACTGGTGGATGGAATGTATGATTAATTCATGGCCCTGTGGAGCCGAAGGCTTCACTTCATGAAATAAGGGAATAGGTAGTGATGCACATCATGTTGTTTTGTACATGCACCAAAAAGCAAATAGTCAAAGAACACATTAATGATTGCAGCTGTCTGTTTTCTATTTTCATAATAAAACAAACTTCATCACTCATTACTAAGGAGATTTCAACTTGTCACTGTAATAGTTTTGCTATAAATCCACAATAGAAGGGAATTGTATTACATTAACCTAGTGTTTTTTGTCCAGTCACTCCAAACTTCCAGTATATCATTGCTTTACCTTGAGCAAATTTAGCCAGACCTTGCTTACTCTAGTTCCAGCCTGGAAAATAGATGATTTTCCCGCCACAGCTTCAACCCAGTGTGTTGCCCTCCCTCTCGGCTGTGTTTCCTGAAGAGCAAGGGTGTAATGGTTGAAAATAGAGTGCTTGATGTGCCACTAATGGCTGCATTGTCTGGCAGCGTGTAAATGTGTTTTCAAAGAAACATAGTGGCCAGGTGCTAACCCCCACCCCTTTTTCTTTTCTTTCTCTTTGTTCCAGACGGTTGATGACGATGCAATGGCAGCGTGAATGAAGCTTGGCGTGGGGAGAGCTGAACGATGCCCAAAGGTGGGGGTTCTAAAACCCCCCAGCTGGACCACTTCCCACTCAACACCGACATGGTGGAAAAGCAGGGTGGGAAGAAGGTAAGACTGAAACCATCAAACACACACACGTAGTGTTTTGTTTTTAACCTTGATATCTGATACTAAACCACTTAGAATTTACAAACAGGACAAAAAGTTGCCTGAAATAAAGAAGACATTTGGTCTTTAACTTGATGCATGTCGTACAACTGAAACTATCTGTCTGTCCAAGTGTCTTCAAACATGATACTGGAATGTCCAGCAGTTTCAGTAAAGCTGTTCTGCTGCTGATCCTTTTGTGTGACTCTTCTGTGGCAGAGGAAGGCATTTGCACATTGGTACAAAATGATTCATGCAATCCTACAAAAGACGTATGCTATTATTAACAAGTGGTAAGGACAGAGAACAATGGCACACTCACAAACCTATTGCCAAACAGAGCTCATTATAAAAGGAATTACATTTTAAACCTGAATCCCTCTTAGGCTTGTTGATTACAACTATCAGCTGTTAGCTGATACACTACTCCTCAAAAGTTTGGGGTCACTTAGAAATGTCCTTATTTTTGAAGGAAAAGCACTTTTTTCAATGACTATGACATTAAATGAATCAGAAATACACTCTATACATTGTTAATGTGGTCAACGACTGTTCTAGCCTGTTTCTACACATCTACACACATATTGATATTATTGATAATAAACTGTTAATATTCTTCAAATTCTCACAAACATTATGTCTTGGTTTCCTCTGCCATGATTATAAGCAGCTACTGACCTGTCGAGACATACTCACTGTTGGAATGTTATGAAAAGAAGGTTCTCCTAAAGTGTGAGGCGCAGCTTGATGATGTCATAGTGTTGAGCCACAGGCAGCAGCGTCAAGAGGCAAAGAGGACGTGCAGTTTATGCAGGCATGGATTTACAGCCCTCTGCAAAGGATTGCATCAGACTCTGGCATGGAGGGAGGGAGGGAGGGAGGGAGGGAGGGAATGAAGAGCACAGGGGTGGGTGGAAAACAGAGTGAGAAGAACACAGCAGGCATTGCTAGGAGACCACCAAACAGGGTGTCTTATGAAGGCAGAATTGAGGAAAGTCTCAATGTCAGAGCTTTCTTTAAAAAGCTTATCTTTAAATTTGGGTCCAGAGATTGTTTTTAATGCAATGGGTATTTAGTTCTGTATTTACTGCCGGGTGTTTGTTCTTCTTCACTTCCTTATGTCTCGTTTCCCTCGTGAGAGGAACTGCAGCTTTGACACACGCTTCTGTGTGAAATGTGGGTCCTCTTGTAGATGAGCAGAGATACAGACAGCGAGCGAGAAATCAGCCGGCTGTAGCTGACACTGTTTGTCTCTACTGTACCATGACATCATAGTCCTATGACTGGGGCTGGGCAGGGGGAGGAGTTCCAAGAATCCACACATAATAGGAAACCTGCCTGGAGGAGAGAAAGCGATGAGTCGGAGACAGACTGAGAAACTGAAAGAAATTACACTACATCACAAATTCACCACATCCGACATGAGATCTTAATCCCTCTGTTCATAAATAATAATAATGATCAAAGACATCTAAACCCTCCACCAAAATACTTTGCGTTGTTTGCACACTTTGTTTATGTGACCATTTCTTTACAATTGTGCAAGGTGACAAATATGTGAGTGTTTTCCAGCTGACTGAATCCACAGCTGGTGGAAACTCCCTGAGAGCTTAATCCTGTAATGTTTACTTCCTGTAGAGTGTCACCTAATTTGTGAAAACACAGTCACCAGCTGAAAAATAAGGCACTTTTTAAAATGTGTCTTTAAAAAAAAAAAAAAAAAAAAAAAGCAATTGAAAGAACACGTGAAAAAATGTACATGTGCCTGCCAGTGTGAACTGGAGGTTGATTATCTACACTGTAGTTGGCCACTGACTTGAAGAATATGTCTGAGGAACTCTCTTTCAAAACTAAAGTCTATGGTGCAGCTGTAGCTCAAGTGAAAGGAGCTTTACTCAAGCATTTTTGCACTCAAATTTATCTCCGTAAATTAGTTTTCGTTTCAGATCTCAATGTTGTAAAGCTCCTACTCCAGGATAAGCAAGTCCCCATCTCTGCCATACCCCAGCACAACAAAGAAACCAGTTGCACAAACACAACTATTTACATCTGTTGGTTGCACATATACAGTTGGGCTTGTGATTGTTTCCAGCAGCTGTAGACCACAAAGCTAAGTCGGCGTCAGCGTAGCCCCCTTCTCCTCGTGCCAGGAATGTAGTAGGAAACTCCTTCTTTTTTTTTTTACTTCACAAAAAAATATAATTGAGGTAGGGCCGAAAAAATGGCAATCAATAAAAGTCTGCAAGATCCATGGCTAGCTTAAATGTGTGCAAGTCTTATGGTCTGAATATTTTGTGTTTATGCTCATACTCATGCTCTGTTCTGTTTCCTTTACAGGATAAAGTGTTGTCAAACAAGACACCCAAATTGGATCGCAGTGATGGCGTCAAGGAGATGAAAGAAAAGGCCCCTAAAAGGAAGCTGCCCTTTACTACTGGAGCTAATGGAGACCAGAAAGATTCTGACTCAGGTAAGGAGGGTGTTTGCATGTATTCACTCATGCTTTGACATCTCTACCTTCACATGTGAGTGTAAACTGGGAATCAAAAAGTAAATTGGGTCGTAGTATCACATTCTTTGGAGTAGGCAGGAAGTAGCTCTGTGATGGGGGTGGGGCCTTAAAGTGAAAGGCTCTCAGCTCTCGCTTCAAGTCATTTTTGTGTCTATGGCAGACCATAGGGGGTTTGTTCCTGCAGTCACAGACGGAAAAAGAGAGTACCACCTCACAAAGCATGATCCAGTTAAGTGGGGATTTGTATGATGTACAAGTCTGACCAGGTCTGAATTTGGTAAGGCTCCAGCTTTGTGTTCTCTTAAATTAGAGAGAGAAGGACTACTGCTCATGCTTGTTTGACTTAGGGCTTTAAGGGTTCAGGATTTAGTTTGTTGAAAATGGTCCAACTCAGAGACTTTGGTAACAGCCTTCATCATCAGCAACTGAGTTGCTACATTGGTTCATATTCAGCCTCTACACAGGAGTGGAGAGCTGAAAGTTGTCTTTACGTATGTTGCAACAGATCACTGTTATTGTTCAGGGTCACCTAAGATCGTAAGATTGTGCATGTATTTTGTAGACGTTGTGCTTTGTGTGTGTGTAATTACTGCTTAGCACAAGTGAGTTGAAAGAGGTGAAATGTTTGATTGATTGAAGTGTTCACTTGCTTTCTTTCTTGCTTTTCTGTGTGATGTGATGTCATTGCTTATTACTGCTTAAACCTGCATCATGTAGAGGACTGAATGTATACTGTTTCTTACCCCACAACTGGTTTAATATCATTAAGCTGTTGGTTTTATCAGGCTGCTTCTTGTAGACCCCTCCCCCCCTACACACACACACACAGAAAGGGCAGGTGTGAACTCTTATCTCAAAACAATAGCGAGACTTTCTGTTAGTATGCTAATAGCTTGGTCTGCTATTGGATTGGGCAAGGTCTCTTTCAGCCCTCGACTCTCAACTGTTGCGTCATGATAGTTTGTGTTGACAATCTGCGGAAGCCTGAAAGTTTTCACGGTTTGTGCCATTATGTAATTCACAATGTTAATTCGGTCACAGTGCTAGTATTTGTCTGTCATTGTAGTGATTTAAGTCATTTTTAGGTCATCTAGTAGGCAAAATTCTTGGAAATCATTCTTGGTGCAATAACCGCTTGCAGTTAGCATTTTTTATATTTACATTATTTTCGAAGGAAAAGCAAATTTTTCTATGAATATAACATTACATGAATCAGAAATACACTATACATCGTTAATGTGGTAAACAACTATTGAAGCTGCAAACGTCAGTTTTTTTTTGTTTTTTTTAATGGAATGTGTACATAGGTGAATAGAGGCGCATTTCCAGTGTTCTAATAGTACATTGTGTTTTCTAATAGCGTTAGAAGGCTATTGGATGATTTTAAAACCCTTGTGCGTATATTAGCACCCTTGTGAGTATATTAGCACAGCTGAAAACAGTTTTGCTAGTTCTTTGACAGACCAGAGATTAAGTGTTTTATTTTTTATTTTTTAATAAGCTGGGTTTCTCTTAAATTGGACCTAGAACCGGAAGTTCCAATTAACGCTATTTGTTTGGTGTGTATCTGCGCCATTACCTCATTTATGAAGTCCTGAAGGTTAGAAACAAACCGTTCAGCCACTGCTGAGAATGTTGTGTTGTAATCTCGGGCTCAGCGGGATCTCTGAAAAAACCCGGCCTGGTTACGTAAACAGCGGTTCTCCTGAACAGTGGATCCTCCTGGTCCGGGCACTAGTCCGAGCACATCTGGTTGCGTACATTGAACCACAGAAGAAGAACGTCCGTTGTGGAGGTGTTTCACTTGCAAAAGTGCCCTATGACTCTGGGTCAAAGTCGTAAAGGGACTGCGGCAGGAAGTCGTGACAAAGCTATTTTTAAACAATGTTTTGATAATAAGTAACAGTGCATCCACCATTCCAGAGGGGGGAGCTGCGCTTCTGAGAGCTGGTGTAATGATTACGTCACTTCCAGGTATTGGCCAATCACAAGACCGTTGGGAAAGCTCTACGTTTGCTGGCCAATCACAACACAGTCTGTCTTCTGGGGGTGAGATTTCAGTCTGAAACATTGTGGCTGACGAGAGCTTCAGTGAGGACAGATGTATATTTGCTTGTTTCCAGCAATTAGGAAGTTTTGACCATATAAACAAGTTAATGTATGTAAGTAAACCTCCATAACTCACATATATGTGCCATAGGACCACTCTATGGGAGCTTTAACGTGTTTTAAATGTGTGATAGCGCCATAACTACAAAACTAGGAGGAAAATGTGAAAATACAGTATATCACAAAAGTGAGTACACCCCTCACATTTTTATGTGTTTTTATTATATCTTTTCATGGGGCAACACTGAAGAAAAAACACTTTTCTACAATGTTCAGTAGTCTGTGTACAGTGTTCTATAACAGTGACAATTTGCTGTCCATTCAAAGTAACTCAACACACAGCCATTAATGTCTAAACTGCTAGAAACACAAGTGAGTACACCCCTAAGTGAAAATGTCCAAATTGGGCCCAAAGTGTCAATATTTGGTGTGGCCACCATTGTTTTCCAGCACTGTCTTAACCCTCTTGGGCATGGAGTTCACCAGAGCTGCACAGGATGCCTCTGGAATCCTCTTCCTCTCCTCCATGATGACATCACTAAGCTGGTGGATGTTAGAGACCTTGCGATGCCCCAAAGATTCTGTAAAAGGTTTAAGTCTGGAGACATGCTCGGCCAGTCCATCACCTTTAACCCTCATCTTCTTTAGCAAGGCAGTGGTCATCGTGGAGGTGTGCTTGGGGTCGCTATCATGCTGGAATACTGCCCTGCGGCACAGTTTCCGAAGAGAGAGGATCATGCTCTGCTTGAGTATTTAACAGTACATGTTAGTAGGGCTGGGCAATATGGCTTAAAAATAAAATCCCAGATTTATTTATTAAAAAAATCGATTTTCGATTTAAATCAATTTTATTTTTAAACTACCAAAGACAAAATATTTATTCATATGATGTACTATGGGTAAATGCATGACGTTTTACACACACACAACTATTTAAATACGTAGCAAAGACTCTGATATACAGTAGCATACAGTTTGAAGCGTGCAGTCACTTGTTCCACGTCTGCCACCGCAAACTTCCAAGGAACTAGTATCAGTGACGATTGTCGATCGTTTTGTCGACAAAATCGTTGAGGGAAAATGGCTAATTGGGCCCAACTTGGACATTTTCACTTAGGGGTGTACTCACCTTTGTTGCCAGCAGTTTAGATGACGGTGTGTTGAGTTATTTTGAATGGACAGCAAATGTTCACTATATATACAAGCTGTACACAGACTACTTAACATTGTAGCAAAGTGTAATTTATTCAGTGTTGTCCCATGAAAAGATATAATAAAAAATGTATAAAAATGTGAGAGGTGTACTCACTTTTGTGATATACTGTATGAAGGCATGCTTTATATTAATTCACCTCAGGCATATTCCCTAATGTGTAGCTTGTGATTCCTATCTAATCAGTTTGTCTTATATTGCTTCAGTACCCTTTATAAAATGCATCAACTGTGTTTGTAGGTGCATTGAAATCTGTTCCTGGAAATTACCGAGTAATATCAAAGCATGGTCTGCTCTAACCTGTGCGTTGGTTGATTTGTATCCATTTCAAATCTATTGCATTATTTCTGTAATGACGTGACATATTTGCCGTGATGCTACTCTGTGTGTTTATGCGCGAACTATCGCAAGTTATTACAGGGACTGATGCCTCAAGAAACCCTAGATCGTTAAAGATGAAGGTCAATGAAGTCCCTCAAAACGTCCATGATTATGATAAATAGTCTGTGTTTACAGAGTGCTTTTATTGTCTTGTTGACCACTCAAAGCTGCTTTACACAACAGTTTTTCCAACTCACACCCATGTATCCATCCTTATCCATCCTTCCAAAGACTCACCAAGCCTCCCTTGACCTTCTCATTAGGGAGCGCTGGACAGCAGCATTTTTTCTGTCCTCGGGTCATCCTCCGTCTGTACTTCTCATGAACCATTATCAACTTAGGTCAGAAATCAGTTGTTCTATACAACTCTGTGTGGCAGCATATATTGAAATTATACAGGCTGGTGCTGTGATCGGCTGTAATGGCATTTAAAATGAGCAATTACACAAGTGGTAAATGAAAGCCTTTTGTGCTTTTACCCAGCATCAGACTTACTTTGTTCTTTCCACAGCGGGAAACATTTCAAATAAAAATGTCACTCGGTGTGAACATGCCCACTTATATAGAAGTTTAAATGATTCTAGAAGATTTGATGGTACATGGTCCTCAGTGAAGTGGTCTTTTTGTTTATCCTTTTTTTTTTTATTTATCTCGGATATTTATTCCAACTGCAGGCTTCCCTTTCCCATTGTGTCAGTTTTGTCACGGGAGAGATGGTCAGGTTTTGTCAATTTGAAGTAGGGTGTGAGCTAATAGGCAAATCTTTGTGTGTTATAAGCTTTCTGTCTCCATGACTCAGTCTGGACAAAAGCAGAAAACAGAAGCTCATATACTCACTATCTAACAAAAGCAACATGTTCCACATGTGCCAGCTGGACAGAGAGGACAGACAGAGCTTTGTACAGCGCTCTATATTCATTACATACATTTAGGAGTCTCTCTTGCTCAATACAAAGCATTGACAAAACATCCTGTTGGCCACTTCCTGCTTCTTCTCCCTTAACTTCCTGTTTATGTGACTTGTAAGAGCCCCAAAACGGAACTCTTTTATTTCTAATGCACTTTGGTCAGATCTACCTGGTTGATCTGGTTAGAGCGGTTCTTCTTGTACTTGGCTAACTGAACAAGACAGTCTTTTTGTTTTGGCACACAGTAACACTGAATGATTGTTTGCATGCCGTATCTAAATCTAACAGCTATTGCTTGACATTTATGTTTGATGTGGTCCCCTCCCATGGTCCATGTAGACAGTCTATTCATGGGTTGACTCTCCCTCGCTCGCTTGCGTTCCTTTTTTTATTATCCTTTCCTCTTATCTTGTTAGTCAAGTTTCATGCAGTGAGGAGAGTAAGGTTACAGCCCTGTCTGTAAGCTGAGCAATATCATTTTACTGAGACACACAAAGGCCCTGTTCTCTAAATAGACAACCAACAGAGATCCATGCTATGGGAGCTGACACAACTGTTAGTACATCGGTGTAATTCAGTAAGTCATACATGAAGTGTTTTTACACAACTTTGATGAATAACGGGCAGTTATATTTCCCAAATCTTTTCTTTAAAGCCAAAAAAATGACTTGATGAAAGCGAAATCCTATCCTTTAATTTACGAGAATGTGGAACAGTAACATTGGATAATATTAGGGCTGGGCGACTATTCAGTAACAAGATGTATTGCATTATAATAGTCTTCGATATCAATATGATAAAGGTTCAGTATTTATGATATATGCAAACGCACTTTCACGTAAAAGCTATGAAATGTTTTGATTCAGTAAATTGGTTTATTCAACTTTAACTTTTATCATAATTATTGATATTGACTGATATTTAGTGGGATAACATTTTCAGCCATATTGTCCAGCCCTAGTTGTTAGGTTAATTACTCACTGGTCAAGCTTGAATGTCTGAATGTTAGTGTTGTTCCAAGATTCTTACACGACTGTTCAAAAGTTTGGTGACTTAGAAATGTCTTTATTTTTGAATGACTATTCTAGCTCCAAACGTCTGGTTTTTAATGGAATATGTACATAGGTGTATAGAGGCCCATTTCCAGTGTTCTAATGGTACATTGTGTTTGCTAATCACGTTAGAAGGTTATTGGATGATTAGAAAACCCTCGAAAACCCTTGTGCAATGATGTTAGCACAGCTGAAAACAGTTTTGCTGGTTCTTTGACGAAAGAGCAAAATTATTATTTTGAATAAAAATCATTATTTCCAATATTTTCAATGTCTTGATTATATTTTCTATTCATTTTGCAACTATTTTGATGAATAAAAGTGTGACTTTTGATGGAAATCACAATAAAATTGTTAAGGTGACCCAAACTTTTGAACAGTAGTGTATATATTATAAACACCCATCACTATTTTATGCTATTTGGAATTACATCCATGTCAGAGATTGACTGATGATGAGTCTCATATGGGTGACTATGGCCTTGTGTGGTTTAGTCGCAGCCCTGTGCTTGGGTTCATCAGGGTAAGAACGTCTTCCTGCTTTGCAGTGTTGTAAATACCGCATGGAAAGGCAAGCATAGCACTTTTTTTGTTCTGCTGCTCAGAAAACATGTTTGGACTGCTTCTGTGGTTCC
Source organism: Microchirus variegatus (assembly GCF_963457635.1). Lineage (NCBI taxonomy): Eukaryota > Metazoa > Chordata > Actinopteri > Pleuronectiformes > Soleidae > Microchirus > Microchirus variegatus. The sequence goes on from NC_139807.1 coordinate 26,231,293, forward strand.
TGCTGTTTAAGTCTTAGAGCAGGAGGAATGTGTCTAAATGGCAAATGCTTTGGAGAACATGAGAGTGTATCAAAGAGGGGTGTGGGGGGGGGGGGTGCACATTAACTCTAAGTGTTCACAGATGTTAGTGAAAGTTCATCAGCTCTGCACTCGTGACTGAAAAAATATTTTCCTGGAAATCTTTGGGCCACCGGAACTGTGAGCCTCCTTGTTCCCTCCTGAATTTATTTAATTGTGTTTTTGTGGCCTTGAGCGAGATTTGGAATGAGAAATCTTCTCACAGGAATCACATGCAGACCTAGGTTTCTTAATCTGTACATGCACTTTTGGATTTGTTTTAGTTGCAGGAGTCTGTAGTGTTGATGGTGTTTTCTTGTTCTCCCTTACTGATGAAGTGTTAGTATCCTGCGTAGCTTTACCCTTCATAAGGGTCATCAACTGGTATGTTGCTATTGAAAATAATTGCTGGGTGTGTCTTTGTGGAGCAGCTGCTTTTGTCCAGTAGCACCATGTCTCCAGTAAGCCTGGCAGACAGGCATGAGTTGACCTTGGCAAGGCCACTTTGAATTGAAACATACACCAGATATGTCATAATAACCGTATTTCTGCCAAGTCACACCCTCTTTCCTCTCCTCTCGATTTGCACTGATTGGCTTGAAAACTGACAGACATAAACATACAGCCTGTGGCCCCTCCCACTGGCAGCTGGGTAATAACTCTAAAGTCAAAGCCTCCTACCTCCAAACTCCTCACATACTTGATTGCATATGTCGTATACGAGTAAGTTTGTGCTGAAATTATTATTATTAAGTGCAAATATGTTTTTGTAGTCACACACACTACCGTTCAAAAGTGTGTGGTCACTTAGAAATGTCTTTATTTTGGAGGGAAAAGCAATTTTTTTCAATGACGATAACATGAGATGAATCAGAAATGCACTCTATACATTGTGTGGTAAATGAATACTCTAGTTGCAAACGTCAGGTTTTTAATGGAATTTTGATGAATACAAGTATGAAAAAGATATCGTACGGGTGACCCCAAACTATTTGTGCTGAAATAATCATAATAATAATTAGTGGAAATGTGTTTTTGTAGTCACACATAGAGAGTGGTCCATGCAACATTATATATGCCACTTATCCTTTAAGGGTCAGAGGGGACTGATGATGACCAGTTTATCAGTGGATTGACATATAGAGACAAACAACCATTCACACTGCCAAGCAATTTTCACCAATGAATATTTACACAGTGATAATGTGTCTCTTGTGGCTTCAACACTAATAACAGACCTATTACTTCTCCCTTTCATAAGGTTCTGCAAATTAGATTTGTTTGTGTAGGTGTCGACGTGTTAATATTAACTTCTGTCTCGTCACTGTTGTTGCAGAGAAACCAGGTCCAGAACGGAAGCGCATTAAAAAGGAGCCCACCAACACTCGGAAGGCGGGCTTGCCGTTTGGGATGGGGATGCCAGGGATCCGGGCCGGGTACCCCCTCTCTGAACGGCAGCAGGTGGCCTTGCTCATGCAAATGACAGCTGAGGAGTCCGTCAACAGTCCAGGTGCATGTTTATCATGGAAGCCACGTTTTCTGTGGGCGGGTGGCCGACGAGGAAAGAGCTTTATGTGTAGACTGTGTACGTGTAGGTCTTCAGGTGATGAATGAAGGCAGGCTTAAGGGTGGAGAGGAGGTGGGGCTGTTTGTTTTTGTTTATTTTTTGGAAAATTAGCATGTTGTTGGCTGCTATTTTGCCCATTTTAGTGTAGCTTAGTTTAATAAGTGATATACACATGAATTCACATTAAATACAGTTGCTATGTTACACTATGCTGTCAGTGAAAGGCTGTTTGTATTTTTTGCAACTGTAGTTGTCACATTGTTTTCATTAGCCATAGTGGAATTACTCTTTTCCCAAATACGGCATGAGACTGTCAAGGAAGTGAAACTAACCTAATCTGGTTGGTATTGCATTAGTCTGGAACTAATGGTGCAATCTCATCATCTGAACCAAATCACAGCACACCCCTAGAACATAACACGCTTGCAAGCTTTTTTGTCTTTATTTGTTATGCTGTATTGTATATTTATGCCTTTCAACATCAAGATCCAGATCTGCTGTTTATGTACAGCCTCCTAAATCAATTCATGTGCTGGATACCTTAAAAAAAGTATTACTGTTTTGTTATTGTGCATTTTAGTCTCACTGTTGACATTTAAGATAGAAGGTTAGTAGGTTTGTGAGAACCAGTACAAGTAAGACACTTAATTCCTTTGTTGCATGACTGTTGGCATGGATATCCTGTAAATAACATGAGTGTGTTTCAGTCAATATCATTTGGGGCAATAGCTATGCAAACTCAATTATGTAAATGTGATTTATATTAGACTTGGGTTTAATCTTGTAAATGTGATGAAATGCTGAAGTATGACCAACCCCCTTTTATGGTGACTGGTAGAGCAAGATTGCCTCCCTGTGGCTGTAAGCTGTTAAACCCAACATACAAATATGTTCTTGTGTTGACGTTAAATATCTATCTCCCACCAACAGATACAACACCAAAGCATCAGTCACAGTCCAGTATGGGTCAGAAGGGAACACCAAACTCTGCATCTAAAACCAAAGACAAAGTAAATAAACGAAATGAGAGAGGAGAGACTCGGCTGCACAGAGCAGCGATCCGTGGAGAGGTACGCCGCATCAAGGAGCTCATCAGCGAGGGAGCCGATGTGAATGTAAAAGACTTTGCAGGTGAGTTTTACTCTTGTTTGACGCAACATATATTCATTCATTCATGATATATTGTGTGCAGATTTCTCACAGTGTTTCTAATGTTTTCTAGGCTGGACTGCATTGCATGAAGCGTGCAATAGGGGTTACTATGATGTGGCCAAGCAGCTGCTGGCAGCCGGGGCAGAGGTCAACACCAAGGGTCTGGATGATGACACCCCTTTACACGATGCATCCAATAATGGGCATTTCAAGGTATGTTGGCATGTTAAAGGCATGTTAACGGTATTAACAACGTGGCGCGATTCCATGACGACTGGCCGGAAAAAAAGACGCACGTGACGTCATGTTTACGTGACTCCCGATTGTTAAAATGAGTTTCTAAAGCAAGGCTAAACTTTAAAATCAGAGGCACACATGCGCAGTACACAGGTATGCTGGTTGTTTGTAGTGCTGCACTTTTCCTTTAACTCATTAAGGCCTAAAACGCCTGGAAAAACTGCCTCTAAAACCTGAGGTTCAATGCCTACTAAATGATTGATTTCTCAGCCTCTGTAACAGATAGGAACACAATTCAAAAAGTATTTGAGAGCTTACACCTGTGACTCCTCAAAATCCCTGCCTTCAAAAATATCTGTCAAGGCTGTCAAAGTCTTCCATATTTGTTCGAAGAAATTACAAAACAAGGCCGCAAGGCATTCTTATATCCCCCAAAAATTGACGTATCCACTTTACCGGCGTCAATGGTAGAATAAAGTCGCCACGCTCCCGGCTCTTATGGTAAAAACGCGGCAATACTTTCCCTGCTTCAATGGGTTAATAAACAGACCGCTCCAGTTCCACTGTAGTGCGCTAATGGAGATAACGCAGCTAATGGAGCTAATTGGTAAGCAACGCGTAGAAAACATCACGACACGCATCTTTTTCTGGCCAGTTGTCATGGAATCGCGCCACATGGTTAATGCCGTTAACATGGCCAGCACTACTCTTTATATTAAAAAAAATTAATCTGGGGTTATTTTATATCGATACTGAAAGTAGAAAATGAGAATCACAATTCTTATGTGAATCGATTTTGGGCACACCCCTACTGAACATGGAAAAGTTAATGGTAGTTTTCATAGCTCATGCTTAACTGTGTAGTTTCCTATAAACTGTAAATTCTACACCACTAAATCATCTATTATTACGCTTGTGGTGCAGTTTGTATTCATTACATATTCTCTTTGACTAATTTCAGGTGGTTAAGCTGCTCTTACGGTATGGAGGGGACCCATGTCAAAGCAACAGGAGAGGTGAAACACCACTGAAGGTTGCCAACTCTCCAACGATGTTAAATCTGTTGCTGGGGAAAGGCACTTACACTTCAAGTGAAGAAAGTTCATCAGGTGTGTAAATATTGATCATTTGATATTCACGTAGACACGGCTGGGGCAGCAAGAGTTAAAAATCACATGTATTGATTTTGCCTCTTTTTTCAATTTACACAGAATCTTCAGAGGAAGAAGATGCTCCCTCATTTGCACCGTCCAGCTCTGTCGATGGCAATAACACAGACTCAGAGTTTGAGAAAGGCCTGAAATTGAAAGGGAAACCCATAGAGCCTCCTAAATCTGCTGTCACGCCGGTCAAAGATGAATACGAATTTGACGAGGACGACGAGGAGGAGCGCGTCCCCCCTGTGGACGACAAACACCTTTTGAAAAAGGATTTCCGTAAGGACCAGGTCACCAAGCCCGCCGCCGCCGCTGCCGCTGCCGCCAACAGCTTCATCGCCATACCCAAGATGGAGGTCAAAACTTATTCCAAAAGCAACTCGCTCACACCAAAGAAAACTGTCAGGCGGATCATCTCTGACAGTAACAGTTCAGACGAGGATGACAGGACATTGTGTTTCACGCCAGCACCAACACCACGGCAACAAGCCCAGCAAACAAATACCAAGGCTAGAGACTCTGGCAGCATGAGCTCTAAACAACAGAAAGACAAGAATAAAGTCAAAAAGAAGCGGAAGAAGGAGAGCAAAAACAATGCCAGTAAAGAAGTCCGGTTTGGTAAAATCAATGACAAATTTTGTACATCTGATTCAGACTGTGGGGATATGGAGAGTGAGGATGACAAGGGCTCAAATAGTATGAAGGACTCTTCTGCAGCGAGCCTGAAAGACTCCTCTGGCTTTAACGCATCCTCCTCCTCTTCCCATGGTAACTCGAACTCTCAGAAACAAGCTCAGTCATTAGCGGAACAGCATCCAAAGCAGTGGAGGACAGATGGATGGAAGACGGTGTCATCTCCGACTACATGGTCAGACGTCAGTTCTCTCTCGGATTCAGTCAGAACGAGACTGTCCAGTGAGTCCGACTACTCCTCTGCTGATTCCAGCATCGAGTCGATAAAACAAGTGAAGAGGAAAGCACAGGAGAGCAAAAAGAAGAACAACATTGTGCACAGTAATGCTGTAGACAAGAAAAATTCTGAGCTCTTTAAAAACTCCAGTGTGGACAGCGCTGTGTCCAAAACTGATGTCGACGGCAAAGTGCTGAAAAAGCACAAAGTGAAGCATAAGCACAAAAATAAAGAAAAGGACAAGGCTCCGAGCCTAGTGCTTAATCAGGACATGAACGAGAAATTTGTCAAAAGTTATTCCTTTGATTTTGATGATTCAAGACAGAAGTCCCTAATCGTTGACTCGGAATCACCAGCTGAGAGCAAAGTCAAGCTATCCAAACACGATAAAGACCATTCAAAAAAGGAGGACAGGATATTGAAGAGTAAGTCAGAAGAGAAGGAATGGTCGTCTGGTAAAGATCAGCATAGAACAACAAAGGAAGAGAAAAATAAGAAAACAAAGGACTCCACTAAGGATAAAACAAACAAGGAGGAGAGGGAGAAGCCTGCAAAATCTGAAAAGGAAAGAAATCTTAAAGAGAAAGAGAAGCCCAAGGAGGATAAACAAAAAGCTCACAAAGAGGAGAAGAAGAAAAAGTCCAAAGAGAAGTCCTCCTCAAAGGCAGACAGGAAAAGTGAGCAGAAAGAGGAGAAACATCTAAAGGTGGACAAAGAGAAAAACACCAAGGAGGAGAAAGAAAAAAGTAAAAAAGACAAGGCACAGAAAGAAGACGCTGACTATGAGAGTTATGACGTCAACAACCGTTTCCTCAATCTGGAGGACACAAAGCTCAGTGCCTCGGATGACCACCATGACAGATGGGGCTCTGAGATGTCGTCTGACTCCTCCCTCTATGAAGATAGTTGGGATGCTCCCATTAAAGAGTACAAGGAATACAAAGCCAACAACTCCGTTAAACTGATTGTTGAGACTGTTAAAGAAGAGACGCGACGAAAAGAGAACAAAGTCAAGGACAAGAAATCGGATCACAGTGAGAAAAGATCGGAGAAAGAGGCCACTTCGAGAAAGAAAGACAAAGACTCCTCAGAAAAGACGAATGAAAAGAAAAAAGACTGGTCAGAAAAACAAAAACTAAACTCAAGTCACTCAGTTGAAAAAGAAAAGAAGCGGAAGGAGTTGACTGACACAGTCAAAGACAAAAAAGACAAGGATTCTCTGGACAGCAGTCGAGACCGCAAAGACTCGCATGAGTCCTTAAAAGACAGAAAGGAAATCAAAATCAAACAGGAATCTACGAGAGATGAGTACGGCAACGATGCTTTCTTCAAAGACATCGATGCCAGCAAGTCCTCTGATATCAGAGAAAGAAACCACTCTGGAAAGGAGAAAGAGAAGAAAGGTGAGGGATCAGAGAAGAGGGAAAAGACAAAAGCAGACAAGCATAAAGACAAAACAAAAGACAGGGGAGTTGATCAGGAGAAGGAGAAGAGCGAGAAAAGCTCCACAGAAAAACTGGCTAAGGACACGGACCGGGGTACCAAAGACAAGAAGGAGGGTGTCAAAGACAAACATAAAGAGTCTCATGGCAAAGACAAAGATCGAAAGATGTCTTCGGAACTGACCAAGGATAAGAAAGAAAAGTGCTCCCAGGACAAACATGCAGACAGGGAGAAAGACTTCTTGGAGGTAAAGAAAGAGGAAAGAAAACCTGAGAAAATCCGGGAGAAAACATGGTACAAGATAGCCGACATATTCACTGATGAAAGTGACGACGATGACGACAGCTACAATAGTGGTGTTCTCGTGTCTGACTCTGTTCGAAAAGACTCAACACCTGATCAGGACGAGCTGGATCACTTCCCTTCTGAAAAAAGTCGAAAATCTTCCTTAGAGGCTAAACATAACACAGAAAAGGCAAAAGACAAAGAACACAAAGAAAAGAAGAAGGAAAAGGCCACATTTGACACAGGTAAAGAGAGGAAAGGCTCCCTAGAGAAACACAACAAAGACAAGAAGGACTGCGGAGATGCAAAACACAAGGAACGAAAAGACAGGATGTCGGTGGATTCAAACCAAGACAAGAAAAACAAGCAGAAACTGCTGGACAAAAGGGACACCAGTGAGGAGAAGACAAAAAGTAAATATAAAGACAAGCTGGACCATTCTAAAGAAAGAAAACCCTCAAAGGGCAGTGGTGAGAATGAAAAGTCCCTTTTGGAAAAATTGGAAGAGGAAGCTATGAACGACTACAAGGACGACTCCAATGACAAGAATAGTGAAATCTCTTCAGATAGTTTCACTGACAGAGGTCACGAGCCAGTCCTCACCAGTAGTTACTATGAGTCCATCAGTCTGACTGACGTGTCCGAGGACAGGAGAGACTCTTTGTCCATATCTACACCCCAGGACAAGTTCAGAGAGAAGGAAAGGCACCGACATTCGTCTTCATCCTCGTCTAAGAAAAGCCACGACAAGGATAAAGAAAAGGTCAAGAAAGACAAAGGAGATAAACGCGACAAGACGGAGGAGATCAGAGAGTCCTACAGCCGCCGAGAGAGCCTACCTTTTGAGAAAGAGCCCATGCCCCTAGAAGCTGACCCTTACACATTTCCATATGGAGGTAAGGGAGATGGAGAAGATGACTTTGAGAAAACACTGGAATTTGAAAAAGAAATGTCCAAAAAGGACAAAGACAAAGGAACTGGTGTCATCAGTGACAGAATGAAGGACAAAAAGAAAAAGGAGAAATATAAGGAAAAAATCAAGGAGGAGAAGAATAAGTACCTTGATGGTTTTGGCTCATTAAAACACTCCAAAGAGGATGTAAAATCAGGATTGAAAGACAGCCCGCAGATCACCGTTCTGAAAGACAGGTCAAAAGAAGACAGTCCTAAATTTGAGGTGAAGAAAGAGAGAAATCGTGACACATTGGACAAAGATAACCGAATGGATCAGATTAAATCTAAGACTAAGGATGAAAATGAGAAGCTCTCTCAGTCCAAAGACATAAGTCGGAAAGATAATCGCCCACGTGAGAAACTGCTTGTGGATGACGATTATCAAATGACGAGTTTTGGTCAGATGTTGAGTCTAAAAGACCAGGAGATTGAAGAGAAACACAAGAGACACAAAGAAAGGATGAAGCAGATGGAGAAACTGAGACCCAAGTCAGGGGACCCAAAACTTAAAGACAAAACCAAGTCCACAGACGAAGTCAGAAAGAATCGAAGTGAGCTGTCTTCAAAGAAATCCAACAGTCTTGAATCTGGACTTAAAGAGAAGAAGCTGAAGGATGTAGGTCTCCCTGCCCAAATGATGTCCCCAGGCAGGAAGTTCCAGCCTCCAGACAGTCAAAATTCAAAAGACTGGCTTGGTAGCCAACAAATGAAGGAGCATCTCCCTGCCTCTCCGAGGCCAGATCAGAACAGACCAACTGGTATTCCCACACCAACATCTGTCATCTCCTGTCCCAGTTTTGAAGAAGTAATGCAGACTCCTCGGACCCCATCTTGCAGTGCAGAGGATTACCCCGATATTATGTTGGATGGGTTGGACTGTCAGAACTCATCAGCTATGACGATGTCAATGAATGCTTGTTCCCCGTCCTTCTTTGAAAGGTAAGTAATTATACAACACATTGAGGGTCGCTGTTGCCATTATTTCATTGTACTGTGTTGAATGAGGCATGGTTTCTAATGCTTTCTTTTTTCTGTTTTCCACTCAGTAGGTACTCTAATTCCCAGAGCTTCCAGGAAGGCACCTGCCCTACCCCTGCGAAGAACCTCCAGCTGCCGCTTGTCAGTCGTTCTGCATCCTCAGATGTCCGCCGGCCCCTGGAGGACGAGTTCAAGGCTGAAGCTGACAAATTCCTTCGACAGCAAACTGATCCAGAGGTGGACTTTGATCCGTCATCTTCCCAAACTCTTGAGGACAAATCGGCGACAATAGATAGGCTAGAATGCCTGTCGACTCACTACTTTTCTCCGATGGGTTTGTTGTCCCCCCGGCGGGAGCCAGCACACCCAACACCGGACGTGGCAGCACCAGCTCTTACTGGCCCTGAGGTCAATGAGCACCTTCCTGAAAGTGTATACAGTTACTTGCCCAAACCCTCCACTCCAGTTCACAGGCCAGACCCTCAGGAGCCCTGCTTTGACATTGCTGCACCGCCAACGCCAGCTCCTGCAGCCTTGCCACCACTGGACATCGATGACATCTCGGAGCCTCATCATAGTGAACCTAACCTGATCCTGTCAGATCTTCCTTCTGTCACAGAAGAGCAAGAACAGGAAGACGAGGACGAAGAAGAGGAGGAGGAAGATGAAGAAGAAGAAGAAGAAGAAGAAGAAGAATGTGATCTGGATGATAGAGATGATGGAGAGCATTGTGCAGTTGAGGAGCCTGAGCAAACAAGGGACCCATGTCCATTCTCCCCTCAGTTTGAGGACCCCCTGAGAAAGAGCTGGCCTGCTGAGTCTCCAGAGAGGCACGAGTCAGAGGTCCACGAGCTCTCCCCAACCCCAACTGGACCTAACCAAGGAGAGGACTGCTATGAGCACAGCATAGGCTGGAACCCTGATATGGACCTCAAATCACCCCACCGGAATTACGGGGAAATAGAAGCTGCCGTCTCTAAAATCACCAGTCCTTATTCACATTCAGACAATGATATGCAGCACTTGTCTGGACACCCTTCTGTCACTCCACCGTATGCTACCTGGAACAGGTGGTCCAAAGAGGACCCAGAAGACTTTGATGAGCAAAAGGAGGCTGTGGCTGACATCCCCTCCTCTCCGGAGAGGCAGGACACAACTATGGATGGGGAACCCAACTATTTGAACACCTCCTCCTCCTCTAACAGGCTGGAGTCATTCTTTCAGGAATGCAACAAACCTAGTATAGAGGAGAGTCACCAGATTGACACAGAACCAACATGTGTAGAAGAACCAGACGACAGACAGGACCCACACAGTTTCAGTGATACCACTGATGGTCACATGGTTCCACCTGTTGGCCCAGAGCCTGTGGTGCCCTGGGCAGACCCGTTCTCGGCGGATGCCGATGAACTGGATGACCTGGGACCATTTTCTTTGCCGGACTTACCACTTCCAGACAAGTCAGAAGAAGCCGAGCCTCGAGACCCCGAACCAGTGGAGCACAACAAAATTGTGTCGAGCCACATCAGACACAGTATAACAGAGAGAGAAGACCCAGACATCATGGAGGTTGACCTTCCAAGCCTAGATAAGACACCATGCGCTGCTGCAGACCTGAGTTTGGAAGAGCCCACTGGACAAGATTTAGTTGTACCGTCACCGCACGCAAACTTCCAGCAAGACTTGGATGTTGAACCTCAGAGTGTCCCAGTCAACAGTGCTCTGTCTCTTATTCAACAACAGGAGAGGCAAGAACCTTATGGAGGACCCGATGAGTTGGAGTCCAATATATTGTATTCCTCTGTGAAATCAGATGCCGGTCAGCAGCATCACATACAGATCCACTCCTTCACTGAGTCACTGCAGTTACCCCTAGATTCAGTGTCTGCTGTCAAGTCAGAGGTGAGACAGGAGGAGATGCCTGAGCCTGCAGCAGAGCCTGTGTCGTGCAGTCCTCTTCCTCAGCCCCCAGTGGCAGTCAGCCTTCGTAGCACGGTGGAGCTACCAGACATTCAGGAGACCACATCCAAGCTAACCCCAGTAACCCTGAACACTGTATCCACCATTATAGATATCCCTAAGAAGGTAGATGAAATCCCTCAAAGAATAACCCGCAATCGCGCCAAGAACAATCCCCCTACTGTTGTTGTCGTCCCTTCTACCTCCAGCATAATAACCTCATCTGCCACTGCCTCCCCTGTTACGACCAGTCCAACAGCAAGCATCACCCTGATCCCTACGAGAACCCCAACACCCACGTCGGGCTCTTCCTTCTCAACTCTGAAGAAGGACAAAGAATCTGTGCTTCACGTCTCCTCCACTGCAACAAACACAGTCTCTGCAGTTTCTGTACCTGCTTCTGTGACGGCGTCTGCAACAGTGGTTCTCAGTAGGACGACGAAAGGACGCCCTCTCCAAGTGGACGATGACGAGAGTCAGACGCAACACCCACGGAAGAGAAAATTTGCCCGTTCTGCTGGGCAGCACGTCCAGGTCCAGCTGGTGAACACGGCGATGCAGCAGACGAGAGAAATGATTCAGCAGACTTTGGCCGTGGTAGTAAACGCCATCAAGCTGGACGATATTGAGCCCTACCACAGTGACCGCTCGAACCCTTACTTTGAGTACCTGCAGATCAGGAAGAAGATTGAGGAAAAGAGAAAGATTTTGTGTTACATCACCCCACAGGCCCCTCAGTGCTACGCTGAGTATGTGACCTACACTGGCTCGTACCTGCTGGATGGAAAGCCCCTCAGCAAACTTCACATCCCTGTGGTACGTTACCGCGTCTAAACCTTTTACTCAGCTTGGTCATATTTGTGTTAAGGGTGTCTCTTTTTCCCTGACATAATATATTGATTAGTGCTTGACAACAGTTTTAAATTCAAATATATATATATTTTCTCATCAGATTGCACCACCTCCTTCGCTGTCAGAACCCCTGAAGGAGCTTTTCAGACAACAGGAGGCAGTAAGAGGGAAGCTCAGGTTGCAGCACAGCATAGAACGGGTAAGAAATACAGTCAAGTTATTGTTCTTATTTATTTCCTGTGCCAGTTTTCAGCTCAAACACATGCACTAAACACTACGATGAAAGACCAAAGACTGTTTTGTATAGAAATTGCAGGTGTGCATTTTCTCCCCTAAAGGACATTTTAATACAATACGGTGACATATTATGCAAAATCTACTTTTTAATCGTCTTATTATCATCATATTTTGGGCTCTGGAGGCCCTATGATTAGGCAAAGTGTGAAAAAAGATGACTCCTGTCATGTTTTTGTGGTCCGCCTCAGTCTAAGTACAGGAGATAAAACACACAATGTTGACTTCTGAGCATGTCACAGACATGTTCTTTAGGACACCAGGGAACTGGGTTCACTTGGAGAAATAGGCTATAATATGTCTACTTTAAAATATCAAGGTCAATACAGCGGTCAGTGTATGAATGCATCTGATTCTGATTTCTATATTTGCTGATCTAAACTCATTTCAACTTTTTTTTTTTTTTATTAATAATCCTCTTTTTCTGTTTGCTCGCTGTTTACAGGAGAAGCTGATTGTTTCCTGTGAGCAGGAGGTTCTGAGGGTCCACTGCAGGGCAGCCAGAACAATAGCCAATCAGGCTGTTCCATTCAGTGCCTGCACCATGCTGTTGGACTCTGAGGTGTACAACATGCCATCAGAGAGCCAGGTAAGAGTCTAATATAGAGCTGCAACTAACCATTTTTTTTTGTAATCGATTAATCCGTCCATTATTTTTTCGCTGAATCATTTGGTTCATAAAATGTTTAAAAAAAAAATGTTAATCAGTTTGTCAAACCAGGAAATGATGAGCTTGTCAAATGTCTTGTTTTATCCACAAACCAAAAGGATTCAGGTTTTAATGATTTCTTTGTTATGTGGAGCAAAGAAACAAAGAAAATCTAAACATTTAAGAAGCTAAAACAATCACAAATCTTGTTTTAACAGATTTAACAGATTGATGAATTATCAAAATAGTTCACGATTAATTTATTCATCAATTAATTGTTTCAGCTCTAGTCTAATATTACTGATTTTAATTGAAGAGGCAACACACTCCATGACTTAGTCTGTGTTCTAACTTCACATGTGTTGGCAGGGTGATGAGAACAAATCTGTGAGAGACCGCTTCAACGCTCGTCAGTTCATTTCTTGGATTCAGGATGTGGACGATAAATATGACCGCATGAAGGTATGAATGTGCATTTTCCCAATGATTTAATTGTTATCAACATGCTAATGTGAAGCCTTCAGTGAAAGAAATCTGTCGTATATTTCTGCAGACATGTTTGCTGATGCGGCAGCAGCACGAGGCGGCCGCGCTCAATGCGGTGCAGAGGATGGAGTGGCAGCTGAAGGTCCAGGAGCTGGACCCGGCGGGGCACAAGTCCCTCTGTGTCAACGAGGTGCCGTCCTTCTACGTGCCAATGGTCGACGTCAACGACGACTTTGTCCTTCTGCCTGCGTGACACACCCGTGCTCGCAGATGGAGCGCAAACTTTTGTCTGAATCAGTTCTTCTCAAAGAGACTTCGTTCGACCGAGCGAAACGGAAAGGGCTAGCAAGATTTACAGAGGACTTTAGATAAGAAATAATTATATTCTATAGAAAAAGTAAAGATGAAAAACTTGCTCTCAATTCCCCTTCCCACAGAGAAGGAAACTTGTTTTTACTGGCGGAGAAAAAAAAAAAAAGAAAATACACAACTTGCACTTTCATCCTCAAAAGTTTTTAACACTTTTGTTTGATCAGAGTTTTGAGAAGCAGATGCAGTTTTTTTTGCTTCGCGTCTCTGACGTCAGGACGCAAAACTCCTCAGCGCTCAGATCTGGTGACGCCGGCGGACGGAGATGTATTTTCTGCATTCTTTTTGCTCCCGCTTCAATAGATGACCCAGCAACACCACCACCACCACCACCACCACCGGGAGGAGGTGTCTGAATCCTGAGGGAGGACTGAGGCAAAGCACCCCGTTGATCCAGTTCTCTGCTGAACTAGATTGAGTCGTGGCGGATCTTCTGTGTGTATCCAAGCCTGGACAGCCAGCCGCCGCTGTCATCGTCGTCGGTGTGGCTGGGGGTCTCTAAGAGAGTACAACCCAGAGGAAGCTGTTTGAATTCACTGCAGCAGAGCCTGCAGCAGAGTTGGGATACAGCAGCGACGTTAGCGATGTGTGAGTGAGTGCACATCAGGTGTCCAGTGTCTGAGGAGGGGGAGGAGACTGACACTGCAGCCTCTCAGCCTGGAGAGGACAGGGCATGGTTCGCTGAGGACAGACCGGAGTGTTCCTCGGCCACCGCCGCGCTCCCTCCCACACAAACATGTCAGACCGCCATGGACTGCAAAATAAAAACCACCACAGGAACAACCAGAAAGAAACAAACACAACGAATGTTGAGACTCGTAAAAAAAAAGAGACTTTGGAGAAAATAGCGGTTTAGCAGGAGAGAAATATTGTTTTTGTCTATTTCTTTACTTGGGCATTTCATTGTTTCTGAGGAAGTGACTTGAAACACTACAGAGCCAATATTAGTTTAATGGGAAAAAAAACAAACAAAAGAAAACCAGACAAAAAAAAAAGTTGTATTCCGTAAATGATGTACAGTTTTTATATTCGTTAACCAATGTATTCTTGCTGCCTTCTAGATAATTTATTTTGCCACACATTACTGCACAGTTGTAAATAACCTATGTACTGTAATATCACTCAGTTAAGTGTAAAGAAAAAAAAAACATAAAAGAAATAAAAATTATCTTTTTATGTACAGTTCACTTTTGGGCAGCACTTTCCCCCCCCCTCCCTCCCTCCCCCCGTCATATCCATGGGCCAAAATGTGTACACGGTTCTGTCAGTATTTGAACGACTCCAGTACGCAGTTGTTATGATCCCATCTCTGGATCCACGTCACCACAAATACAGCTGACAGAGAAAAGCCGCCCCCCACAAGGCCCCCCGACACCACACACACACACACACACAGTCCCTCGGATGTAGCAGAATAACTGTTAAGGATTTATTTAAAGAATAGACAGAGGATTATTATTATTATTATTATTATTCATTACTTTACTACACAATTATATCAATTTTCGAACCAAGAAAATGCCTTTTTCAGTGGAGAAAAAAAGAAGAAGTAATGACTCATTGTTGGGCAAAGCCACATAGATATACAGTATATTGGTGGGAATGAAAGTTGGATGTCATTTACAAGCAATGCCGTCGTATTCATGTAGTAATGGGTTCATTTTTTGACGACTTGTTTTTTTCTTTACAACAAAAATAGCACTGAAATCATTTTCTCTGTAACCATGGAGACACAGGTCTTTTCAGCATTTCACGACACGTCCTCTGCTCTCGCGCTCGTCTCCGCGTCTTCTTCGCGTTAAACAGACTGAAGCGTTGTCTGAAGCTTTCATTCCATTCTGACTTTCACAGTTCTGTCTGTTTTGCCTCTTGGTGGTGCTGTTCCATGTTTTACTCACTGGATGGCGCTATGGTTCAGAACAACTGAAGAAGAACCTTTCTTCTTGCTTTGCATGAGACCTGTGGCCTTTCACATGAATGGGTGTTTTTAAACGTTGATTACGACCCCTTAGAGTTTGGTTTCGTCCGTTGAGTTGATTTTTTTTTTTTTTTTTAAATGCGTCAAATAAGCCATCAGATTTTTATCAGTGCTTAATTTACATTAAAGAACTTTGTGGGGTTTTTTTTAAAAGAATAAATAGGTTACTTCCTCATGTTGTTCAGTTGTGTGTTGGGGGGGGACAGACAGTAACAGGACTTTTTTTTCTCCGAATTAACCAAAAAGACGACACAAACAGAAAGAGCTTAACACTGAATAGATCATATTTTCTTTCTTTTATTTTTTAAATCAGAATCCTGAGGTGGACGTGTTGGTTTGTGGTGATCTGTGTTGATTCTAAATTGTTCGTGGGTCCTTGTTTTTGAAGAGCTTTTGTTTTCTTGGACCTAGGTTGTGTGTGTGAGCTGCTCATGTATCCTGATGGCAATAGTATCGGAAATTTTTTTTTTTTTATTAGTTATTATTTAAGTTATTCACACACTGTCAGTCGGCAAAGTGGTGGTTATGGTCTGTCTAGTCCTGTGCAGACAAGGTGGCTTGATGCTTGGATATACACACATATATATATATATTATTATTATTTTTATTTTCTATGACAGTTACACACACACAAACATACTGGTTCGTATACATACACGCACATATTTGGATTTACATCAGATTTAATTTGTTTGGGTTTTTTTTTTTTGTTGTTTTTTAAAGAAACCTCTTGGTCATGATTTTTATTTTGTTATCTGGTTTCTTATAGTTTTTTGTGGGGGGGGGGGGGTGGCTTATGGATGTCTTTTGTGTGTGTGTGTGTGTGTGTGTGTTTTAGCTCAGTGTGTGTTTTTTTTATTATTATGATGATGATTATTTCCTTCCTAATAGAAGCATAAGCACCAGTGGCATGTCAATCATATGGCTTACACAGCAGAATGTATACCGTTATCTATGCCCTGAAAGACGACAACACCACCACCATCACCCTCTCACTATTGTTTACAAGTCATCGAGTGTGCGTCCCATGCGTCACCTTTTATTAACGGTTTAAGCCCCCCCCCCCCCCCCTTTGTTTCTTCAGTCATTTATTTGAACCACAACAAAGGCTTGAAATAGTGACGTGCTGTTCCTTGTTCGTTCCCTTCTGCGCTCAGCAAAGCTCATAAAGTCGT
Source organism: Microchirus variegatus (assembly GCF_963457635.1). Taxonomy (NCBI): domain Eukaryota; kingdom Metazoa; phylum Chordata; class Actinopteri; order Pleuronectiformes; family Soleidae; genus Microchirus; species Microchirus variegatus. Next base: position 26,247,795 of record NC_139807.1, read on the forward strand.
CCCTTTGTGAATATTCAGCTTAATCAAAAGAGTGATTTCTGGTTTAATTGAATCCAAACACACACACACACACACACACAGATCAGTCCTCAGATGCACAGTAGAGCACTTGGCCGCGGTGATACAGATGCTAGCCTGACACCACCTCAGTCAGCAACATATTACCTCTACTCTCCTTACATTCACTCAATGTCTCTTTGTTTTTTTTTATGGACATAAATATACATAATTGCTATTTTTTTCATGATGTAGAATCACGATTTCAAGCCTTTTATTTCTCTCTAGTTTTCTTTTGTTTGTTTTATTTTTTATTTTTTTAAATTCAAACCCAGACTGTAGCTGTTTCTTTGTTCCTTCTTTTCTTTTTTTTTCTTCTTTTTTTAGAATGAAAATGACTAATAAAAAGCATGGAGAACTACTCTTTAAATGGTGAGAAATAACCTATTTATTATCCTTTATTGTTTTTTTTTTGTTTTAATTGTTTTTTCCTCTGACACCTGTGGTATGTTTTGAGTTGAAGTTGTGGTCTCCGCTGTGTAAATTTTCCTCCTTGTAATGCGTGAAAGAGACATACTTGTACATAGCTCTGTAAATAAAAAACAAACCTCCCAGGACGTTTTGCACCCTCCTCTTTGTACTAGTCTGAAAAATTGCGTAGAATGTGGGGTTCTAACAGCGACGAGCTGCGTGCGCTCGCTGCCGGTGATAATGATGTAACAATGTAACATTTTTTTTTTATCTGTACAATGTAGTTTATTTGTGTACATATTGTTGGAGCAGCTACGGGGGTTCGGGGCGGGGGGGGGGGGGGGGTTGTTGATGCTATCGTCAGTGCTGTAACAGAAATCCAGTACTTTCACCTCTAGCTGTTGTTGATTTTCCTGCAAAAAAAAAAAAAAATCATTAAAAAAAAACATGAAAACATGAAAAATGAGGATGGATGGTGGAAAAAAAAAAAAGACTAAAACTGAAAAGAAAAAATTCTAAATTGTTATTTTCTACAGTTGCATGTACAGAGAGCGCGAGAACTGCTGTTGTTCCTCAGAGATTATGTTCGTTAATAAAACTTTGAAATATTACCCCCTGCTGCCTCCTGCTTCTGTGTTCTTGTGTCGCCGTTTTCACGATGTCGTGATGGAGAATCCTACATTCCCAATAGCACATCTGATCAGAAAGAGTGTTAGACCATTACCATTGTCCTTTAACCTGGTCTGTGCTGGCTGCATGTGAACGCTTATGGATGAAAACTGTTGTGTAAAGCAGTGTTTTTCAACCAGTGTGCCGTGAGAGATCGTCAGGTGTGCCGTGGGAAATTATCAAATTTCACCTAATTTGGTCTAAAAACATCTTTTGAAAAAAAAAATGTAATAATAAATATTCAAGACACTGATAAGAATGACTAAATTGTTAATATAGGCTACAGAGTATCATTTAAAAAAAAAATTTGTTTGGTGGTGTGATTTTTTTCAATGAAGAAAATGTACCTTGGCTCAAAAAAGGTTGAAAGACACTGGTGTAAAGACGAGAGGAGTGTTATAGAAATACAGAGCATTTAACAACTCTTCTTCCTCTGATTTTATTTGGTAGTAGTGAGTGAGTAACAAACACAGTCATGCTTTGGTGTAAAAGTTGCTAGAAATATACACTACTGTTCAAAAGTTTGGGGTCACTTAGAAATGTCCTTATTTTTGAAGGAAAAGCACTTTATTTCAATATAACATAACAATGAATATAATGAATATAACATTAAATGAATCATATATACACTCTAAACTTTGTTAATTTTGGTAAACAACTATTCTAGCTGCAAACGTCTGGTTTTTAATGGAATATGTACATAGGTGTATAGAGGTCCATTTCAAGTGTTCTAATGGTACATTGTGTTTGCTAATGGCGTTAGAAGGCTATTGGATGATTAGAAAACCCTTGTGCAATGATTTTAGCACAGCTGAAAACAGTTTTGCTGGTTCTTTGACCAAAGGGCAAATCCTTATTTCTAATCTTGTCGTCTTGTTTTCTATTCACTGTGCAACTCTTTTGATGAATAAGTGTGTGGCTTTTTAATGGAAAACACAACAAAAATTGTATAGGTGACCCCAAACTTGTAAATGGTAGTGTACACGACAACGTAAAGTACAGATACGTTAAGTACAATAATGAACAACACAGCACTGAAGTCCATGAACCCTTTAGTGAAGCACGTTCAAGTGTGTGTTCCTTAGAAAAGACACTGAGGCTGCACATACATGTACTCCTGTGTGCAAATGGAGAAGTTTACATTAGGAACAAAATCAGACGTAAAAATCTAAATTAAATTAAATTAAGGAAAATATCCGCTGTGCAGCCCCATAATTAGCCGGAAGAAGAAGAGGAAAGATATCTATAATTAGCTCATGTCAGAAAAGAACAGGAAGAACCAACACATAAACGCTTCAAACTAATCCATTTTGCTCTCGAACCCAGTGAAGTCCTCCTGTCATCGTTTATGATTTAGCCCCAAAACTATTTATGGCTTCAAACACTCGGTCACAAGGTAGAAGCAGCTGTTTGTTTGCTGTGAGTCACAGAGTCACTGAGTGAGTGAGTGAGTGAGTGAGTGAGTGAGTGCAGTGTCATTTTCCCTGTGCAGCATGTGACGCTTAAACACTCTGTGAAAGTGAAAGTTACTTTAAGATTTGAATCATCGCTCATCATGTATTAATTATTTATGTCTCCTTCACCTGTATTATGGTGAGTCAGTGTGAAAATAATATGGACGTGTTCAGATACGAGTCATGTTATTATGGGTCAGTGAATCTTTAATGGGGATGACACATACAGTTCCACATTCATCCATGAAAACGATCATGGTTCATTTTAATAAAATAATTGATTATTCTGTTGAATATTATGTTAATCCATCGTTACGTTGTCCTCAGTGATTTTTTTTTTAATCTTATAGGGAGGCCTTGACTGAGAATGAATGAATTAATAAATAAATAACTTTTAAACTATTTAAATAATATATATAGATTAAAAAAAATGTTTTTATTACTTTTTTGGGGGTCTGTTTTCTGGCAAAAAAAAATGTTGGGTTTTGTTTTTACGAGATTTTTTCCCCAGGTTTGTTTTCACTGAAAAAAAAGACAGATAAGCTTCTGTGTTTCTGTCTCATTCACTCGGAAGAACAACCCCCCCCCCCCACAAACAAAAAAAATCTCGTTAAAACAGACTTGAAAAAGAGTTAATGTAATGCAATACAGTTCCGTAGTTAAGAATCTACAAATAACCACTTTATTGGCACCTTAAATACACACTTATATGTTGCTGTTTCTTTTCTAGCCCAGTCTGAGTGAGGCCCAACTGCAGTCCCTCGAAGGGCCACCAGAGGGCCACCTCTCACACTTTGACAAGCACTGATGTTGCTGGTGTCCTCTCTGTTTGTTGTATGAAACGTTGACGTTTTTTTGTGTAAACATAATGTTCTTTTGGTGCTTTTTTTGTTTATAATGTTTGAACTACAAAAAAAAAAAAAATATATATATATATTTTTATATATATTATATATATTATAACTGAGAATGTCCTTATGTTGAATATGTACATGTATATAAATGATCTTATATTAACCATCTTATTTGATTATCTCATCAGCCCAAGTCATTCTGATCCTCCTTCCTTCCTTCCCTCCCTCCCTCCCTCCCTCCTCGCGTGCTTCACCTGCCGCTGTGGACAGTCCTGTCCTCAGTGTCCTCAGTGTCTCGGTGACGGAGTCATGGCGGCGGACACGGATGACAGTGAGGCTCCTCTTCACGTGGACTACGAGGCGAAGGTTCTCCCTCACAGCGGCGGTTACGGACGCTATAACCGGCTCGTCGTCTTGTTCAGCTGGTTCCCAAACTTCGCGGTGACTCTGAATCTGCTCAGCGACGTTTTCTTCACTCACATACCGGAGTCGTACCACTGTAAGCCCGACCCGGAGCTGCTGCCCTCCGCCTTCCTCCTCAGCAACTTCTCCGCACAGGGATACTTGAACGTGGCCATCCCGTGGGTGAACGGCTCCGGGCTGAGCCACTGTGAACTCTTCAAATACCCGGCCAACACCTCCGACTTCACCGGTAAGGTTGCCAGGGCGAGGGTGTCCTGCACCCGAGGCTGGGACTACGTTCACTCTGCGGGGCTTCACACCAACTTTGTCACGGAGGTAAAGTAGCAGCGGTTACATTAACTCACGCATTATTTTCACAATTATTTTCACAATCGATTAATCTGTCGACCGATTTATTCGATTATAATCGTTTGGTCAAACATGGAAATGATGATGTTCTCGAATGTTTTTGTCCACAAACCAAAATTCAAAAGATTGGAGCAAAGAAATGAAGAGAATATTCACATTTAAGAAGCTAAAACAATCAGAAATCCTATTTTAGTAATGATTAAAGCTTCAAATCGATTCATGATCAAAAGAGTTGACGATTAATTTAGTAATCGTTGTTTCAGCTCTAGTTAATTCAGCTTGATTTCGTTATCGGGATTAGAGCTCCAACTAACGATTATTTTCGTAATCGATTAATCTGTCGATTGTTTTCTCGATGAATCGGTTGGTTCATAAAATGTTAAAAAAAACATTGATCAGTGTTTGTCAAACCCGGAAATGACGATTTTCTCCAATGTCTTGTTTTGTCCACAAACCAAAATGATTCAGTTTTAATGATTTCTTTGTTATGTGGAGCAAAGAAACAAAGAAAATATTCACATTTAAGAAGCTAAAACAATCAGAAATCTTGTTTTAATCATGAAAAAAGATTCAAACCGATTAATCGATTATCAAAATAGTTGGCGATCCATTTAGTAATCAATTCATCGATTAATCGTTTCAGCTCTAATCGGGATAATTGTGAATGTAGAAAGTATTCATATGATATTCATAACATTAGTACAAAGTACTAGTGATTTATTTTTAAGTGTCACCAGGGGGAGCCTGTCTACTCTCGAGTAATAATAATTATTAATTATTTATTTTAATTACTTGTTTTTCACTTTAAAGTGTGTCTAAAGTGTATTTCTCTGACGTATGTTTTGATTAAGTACTTTTGTAATGTTTGCAGCGTGTTTTTGTCACTGACATATTATGCCGCGTTCCATTAACATTGGAACTCGGAACTTCGAGTGACGTTTGAGGTAAGGGCGAAATTTCCCGCTGTCGGGACGCCGCTGTCACGACATCTTTAGACACACCGCCCGGAAATCTGCGGCGCTTACAACTTTCCTCTTCACTTGCTCGACTGTACGATCGTAGCCGGCCTCCCGCATCCGATGTTGCATTTTTTACGTCAGCCGTCTTGTTCCTGGATGACTCCATCTTCTTCTGGATCTCGTCCTCCGACCAGATTCTGATCAGGCTCTTGGTTTCGGAGGTGTTCCGTGTACAGAGTCCAGCGCCCTCCTTCACCTCCGCCATTTTTTTTTGGAACAAAAGTCCCGCGGTATATGGTAATTAGCGCGCGCTATATGCTAATCGCCTAAATCCGAGATTATTATTAACAGACGCAAAGTAAGTATCCTAAGTATTAATGGATGTTGCATACTTTTGTTTAGAACTGTAATTTGTACAAGACAAGTCGTTAACATCTTTTCAGCCATGACTTCATCCACAGTTTTTTCTGCGTTTCTCAGCACAAAACACCACACAACAGCTATTAACTGACGATACCAACAGTCCGCCTCCATGTTTGTTTATATTCTGAAATGTCGTTAAATCGCGCAAGTTTGCGTGAGATCTCAAATCCATGGAATCTCCTCCCTGAAAGACTTTGGCAGACATTAGTCATAGTTTTTTGTAACATACCAACATTTTGTTGTCTAAATGTTTGGTTGTTGGTTCTTCTTTACCAACGAAAACTGCTTTTCTCGACAGTAAAACAAATGTTTTGGGCGTTCTCCACGATGGTGGTACTGTGTTAGTGTTATCCGTGAAAGAGAAGCTGGTTTCTCTTTGCAGGGAGCGTGTGTGGTGTGTCGACGAAGGTTGTTCACATCAGTCAGTCAATATTTGCTCGGGTTAAACTGTTCAAACTATGCTGCCTGTTTTTCACTCTCACTTATCAGGAATAGTTCTGCCCCTAGGGCCATAACTGACTGTGTGTGTGTGTGTGTGGATACCAACATACACTGACCATTGTCCTCGTTCTGAAACAGACGTTATTCAGATTATGGCATGAGTTGCAATAGTCGCATTCAAATCGCGTGAACGCGGGTGTCATCGTTTCAGCTCAAAGGGTGAATTCCAATTTCTTGCTTAACCCTCAATCTTAACCCTCAATCTCAAAAATGTGCGCTCCCTCTAGTGCAAGTGCTGTCCCGATTCTCAGAAAAATTAAGTTGAGGGGCAAGTTTAAGGGCTGTATCGCCCTCAATATTGAGATTTTCCGAGACCACCCTTGGGAGCAAGGGCTACCCAGAATGCATTGCGTGTTTTCACATAACAAAGATAGCGCCGAAAGCAGCAAAACGAGTACGCTACAAATGAAGTATTTTCTTTGTTAATAGAGATATAAAAATTATGAAAAAAACATTGTATTATCTTAGTTTAGGCCCATATTATGGATTACTGACGTCATTGTTGCGTAACATTTATTTTCATTTTACGATCTTTTGTCAATAGCCGGCCGGTGCGGACAAGCGATCGTTTGCTATGGTTTACTTTTCAATAAGCCGTGGTGTGTGGTAACTGTCAGCTGAATATGTCGTTGGTTGTGGTATTTGTATGAGTATCATCTTATAACTAACTGACAAGCTAATAACTTGACTGACAAACAGATCGTAGTAAATAATCGTGACGTAAATGTGTTCTTCTTCTTCTTTTTTGGAGTTGACAGACTGGATGCAGCTTTGGCGTTATTCTGCCCCCCACAGTCTGAAGACGTATCTGCATTTAAGGGGTGTCCCATTTCTAAGTGACAAAATTACCCTCAACACTTGGTTTTGAGGGCCAGTTAAGATTAAGGGTTGAGCTTGAGGGTTAAGATAGGAATTGGAATTGGCCCTAAATGTCTGTAATCGGGAACAACTCCTGGTCAAATGACTCGGCAATTAATGGAAACTTAAGACCCGGATGAACATGCTCATTTCTTCTTCATTTCCTGCTGTTAGCTCAGCCATTAGTGCTGAATGTTGGACGAGGCTTGATCTAATCAGCTGTACTCTGGAGGGGCCCCTGTCAGCTTCAGATGCCCCTGTGTTGTACTCCATTGCAACACCCATTACTTCCATTGCTTTGGAAACTCCATTCGTTAACATCATAATGTGATGAATGAGTAGTGTCTTATTCAGTCTTACTCGCGTTAGAACTTTTCCATTACACAGTTCTAGCATGGCTCAGCTCAGCTCGACTCAACTCTATTGTCGGCCACTGATTGGTCAGAGAGAGTCGTCACTGGAAGAGTCTTGAACGTGGCGTCCAGCACAAGAATCAAACCGAACAGCGCTGGACTGTAGATCAAGTTAAAAAGACTATCTGGAAAACGTGCATTCATCTGCAACATTTAGCATAGGAAATGTCTAAATATCCTCTGTTAAATATCTTAATATTTAACAGAGGAGTCTGGTGTATTTAGTGACATCAGTGCTGAAAGCCAGCGATCATGAGCCGAATCACAATCCATTCCATGAACTGATTCTAATGATCCTGAGAGAGAGTTTATTTAAGATGAATAATAATTGTTGAAGTGATTGGACACAATTGATAAAAGGTAGTGTTTCCATGAGCCTGTTTTTATGCCCATTCTCTCTTTTCGCATTGAAAGAGTTAGGGTCAGGGTTAGGGGAAGAACTGGTGTTTATCGAGTAAAGAATGCATTTCCATCATTTTCAAACAGTGTATGTGAGAAGGAAGGTGTCCAGGTAAAGTCACTCCAATAACAGTGATGCTGTTAATTTAGGTCATCAAGTTGCAACATGTTGTCTTTTTTGTTTTGTTTATGTCCGTGATGACCTGGATTTTTATCTCTGTGAGCTACATTCCAATGTTCACTTAAACTGTAGTTTATCTTTGAAATATAAACAAATGTCACAGGAGTAACCTCTTCTTCACAGTTGCCCGTCATGAAACCATATCTAACTTTAACAAACACAGACATGCTGCATACCCACAGAAAGGTCAGAAACTCAGCTAAAAGCTCATATAAACCATTCTTATGTTCACGAAACACCTACGGATCAAACCGGCAAGAGCGAAAAAAAACGTTACAGTGCACACATTGAAAAGCGGCACCGGAGCGTCAGCGTGATTATGTAAACAAAAAAAGGTCGGCTGCGATTCCAGCGGTAATCTTTTTAGATCTGTAGTGACATATAAATAAAATTAAATGGGTTTTTAATAATTTGGTACCTAAGATATCTCAAATGGCACAGATGGTGCCAAGCTGTGCCAAAAGAGAGAACGCTCAGACATCTCTTTACTAAAACCTCTGTAATTTCACTCTGCTTCATTTCAGCAGCATCAGACTTTGCACAGCTCGTGTCCACATGTTGTTACATGACCTCCATGTGTTTTTAAGCTCCTACTGCATATTTTAAAGGTGATATTTGCTTTAAAATGCAATATTTTTTTAGGCGAGAGAAAAAAATCCTTCAGTTATGCTGCGTTCCATGTACATTTACTCTGACACAGTGGCATCTACAGTGAAACTTATCTCACAAGTGTTATCTTCATTTTGATACCAAGATAATCCACATAGAGCTTGTAACTGCAGAGATTTACTCTATTTAGTTTAGTCATGTCATTGTCGAGCAGGGACTCCAAAAAGAGGGTAAGGGAAGAAGTAGTTAAATCTTTAATATTAAGATTAGGGGAATTGTTGTCTCCATATGTTTTTAATATGTTTAATAATATGTTTTTATTAAATGAAGGAAAAACTTGGACAGAAGTTGCCTGGCCAAAGACGAGAGCGTTTACAGCAGGATAATGGCAGAGAGCTATTATTAATATTAATATTAATATTAATATCTCTACTTCATTGAAAAAAGTGATTTTCCCTCAAAAATAAGTACATTTCTATGTGACCCCAAAATTGTGAACGGTAGTGTAACTTTGATTTTTAAAGTATAGTTGCAGAAGAAAAACATAAAGCTAAACTATTAACATCTAGTTAAAAGTTGCATTTTTGTACATACAACCAATATGCAACTTTTGGAAAACAATGATGTCATAGCCCCACCTCTGTCATTGTCTTTGTCTTTCTTAAATCCTTGTCTGAATTTATCTTTATAAAAGGAAAAGCCCACAGGCTTTTGTTTCTCGAAGCGATTTTGCTTTTACGGAAAACTTAACTTAAGAACAAAAAGGAAAAAGGCAGTATTGGGAAAGTTCTCTTTTCATGTCAATAAGGTCTTATGCTACTCAAGAACACAGGTTTAGTATTTGCTAACACATGTCGAACACATCAGAGTATTTTCTGCACTCTGAACCACAGTGTGGGTTGATCAGCAGGACAAAGTCATTATGGGTAATTGTTCCTCAGATTAATATCTGTTTACTAAATACAGCAGGAGGTGGAGGAGGAGGAGGAGGAGGAGACCCTGCTCTGCCTCATTTTCCCTCATGACAAACTGTTGCTGGAAATCTAAAGGCTTCCATGTTCCTTCCTGAGTAAACATATCCGTCTTTCGCCGCTTCCTCTGTCCATGACGTCACTCACAGGGACAAAGGAAGAACTCGATGAAAAGGGAAACTTGAATAATCAACGACATCAGAGGTCATCAACTCCCAGACGTTATTTCTACTGATTATTGCAAATGTTCAAACTGAAGCTGCTGTTGTTGCTGAGTTTTGACCAGGAAAAAATTCCTAATTCAACAAAGGTTAATATAATATACACAAGGGTCAAAATGATAAACTCCTCTAGTGTACAGTCCTGTTTTATCAACATCTTTATCTCTGTATCTGTTTGTTGTACTGATGTTACTCAGGATCTGCTTGTGGCTGATCCTCCTCCTTTTTAACGTGTTGTTGTGTCGTGTTTTATTTTTGCTGCACATCCGCAATCTTGATAAATGGCTGTTTTTTACAAAGGCTTGAAAAGAAATTTTGTGATTTTCTGTTATTTAATCCACCCCACATAGTCTTAATGCCAGAGGAAGGCAGTGACTGGTGCCTCGCGGCTGCACAGTCACTGTTCACAGACAGGCTCTACTTCATTCTAATGTAATAACTGTCAGCAGACATTTTAACTTGGTTAGAAAAGGGGACGTGATCTACATTCCTGCTTCGCCCACAGAAATCTATCTGTGGTCCGATGTTTAGACCTTCTCTGAACATCTGTCCTCAGAGATCCGGTCACAAGTCGGACTGTTCACACCTGGAGTGAATATGTCTCCTGTGACCCTGTTTAAACACGTTAGTCCGACTAAAATTGAGCTAGACTTAGTCTGGATAATGTGATTCATAGTGATTACTCCTGCATGTATACGCTAAGTCGGACTGGAGTCGGACTGGAGTCGGACTGGAATCGGACTGGAGTCGGGCTGGGCCTCCTGCACTAATATTTCCTAGTATTTCCTAGTCTCCATGCTGTGTTGTCAAATCATATTTAAATGCAGCGTTTTCATGATTATTTTGTTATTTTTTTGGAGGAACACATTGGTTTAAGTTAATTTTATAATAACTAGGGCAGTGCCCGTAGGAAGTATGTATCCCTATAGTGGGAGCTGAAGAAAATTTTTTGTGAGCTGTTTTGTGACGTGGCTGACAGCGGGACTGTATCTATGTTCCCCGGGTCCTATGTTCCCCGCTTTGTATGTGACCGGGGAACATAGGACCCTTTCTCTAAAAAAGGGTCCTATGTTCCCCGCTGTTCCCTTTACCCTGGAGCTCCACACCCAGACTTCCACAAAGTGGGGAACATAGGACCCTTTTTTAGAGAAAGGGTCCTATGTTCCCCGCTGTTCACCCAAAGGGTCCTATGTTCCCCGCTTTGTATGAGACCGGGGAACATAGGACCCTTTCTCTAAAAAAGGGTTCTATGTTCCCCGATGTGCCCTTTACCCGGGAGCTCCACACCCATACTTCCACAAAGTGGGGAACATGGGACCCTTTTTTAAAAAAAAGGTCCGATGCTCACCGATCGGGGAACATAGGTATGGCCCCCTGACGGCTAGCTATGCTAATGCTAATCGAAAATGAAACCATTTGCGTTGTGCCTAATGAGGTTGCACAGTGTTTGTATTATGTTAGCCCTACGCTAATGCTAATTGTAGCCTCACTAGCTTACCTTTGGGAACAGATTTGCCAAGTTAGCGGCAAAGTAGTAGCATGCTAATGCAAAATAAACATGCGCTTGGTTATTGGTGAATGGACACCGACTTCCATTCCTTCCTGATGATGAGCCGCTGCCTGCCTGGTGTAGCGTGATGAATCAGTGAAAATTAAAATTCCTCAAAAAAAATTGAAAATCAAGGATGCACACCATCGGGCCATGCTCAACCCATATCCAAAGTCTTAGGGCCGATCAGCGAGATATGCCTGTCACAGACAGACACACGGACGCAACTTGCTTTATAGATAGAAGATAGATATTAATATAATTTTTTTTTCTCCTTCCTGTGCAGTGGAACCTGGTTTGCAGCGACTACTGGAAAATCCCTTTGCAGCACATCTGTTTTATGATGGGATGGATTCTGGGATACATCCTCCTTGGTACATTGTGCGACTGGTAAGTAAAGAATCTTTTCTCTATAATTTCAGAGAAGACGGCACGTGTCGTGACGTATGGACGCCGTGTGTTTTCAGGCTGGGCCGTCGGCTCGGGTTCCTCCTGTCCATCAGTCTGTCCAGTGTGTTGGGCGTCGCCGTGTGTTTGTCCGACAGCGCTGTGGTGTTCCTGCTGCTGCGTCTCTCTCAGGGCGCCATGCTCGCCGGAGTGTTTTTGTCCTCGTACATCATCCGTGAGTATCCTGCAAACACACATTTCGTGGTTTGGAAATGGAAGCAGTTTCTTTCTCAGGCTAGCTTTACACGACAACGATCTGAACACAAACCGCAAAAGTGCCGTTGCGTTCCCACTTTTTATTTCGCGCTTAGACGAGCGTCTTTGGGTGGAAATCTGCATGCACACGGTGACGCAAAAGTGTGTGAAATTTGATGTAGTATGCCTGCCAGGTGGCTAGGTGGCACTGTGAAGCACTGTCATACAACAACACCAGGAGCTCATGCATGCGCTGAAACGTCCTCCTACTTCTCTCTAGTAGCGCTGAGTAGCCCACAGTTAGTCCGCCCACAGTCGAAAACCACAACATTAAATCGCCGTAATTGCTGAAATGACTCCTGGATAGGTATCAGAGCAGCTAAGGCAACTTGAATGTCGGACAGACGGATCTAATCCGACATGTTTGTTGTAGTTTGCCTGTACTGCACATGGATCTGACGTCAATGTGTACAGGGGGATAGCCAGCGTGATGACGCTGAAGTTGGCACCACATTCGCCCCCAGCTCTCTTTAGTGAACCTGAGGCGAATGTGGTACCAACTTCAGCGTCGTGCCAGCGTGAGCAGCTGAGAAAACACTCTAGCGTTTTCAACCCTTTAGACGGGAACGCGACAGCAGAGCGCTTTTAAGATTTCCACTCTGGAGGGTGGGTTCATTTTTTTGCGTTTTTGCGCCCCCAAAACGCAGTCGCCGTCTAAACGAAAGGCACATCTGATAAAATATTTTGTCGGTTTCACCCGGGAGCGTTGCCGTGTAAAGCCAGCCTCAGTTTGTTTGTTAACCCTTTTATGACCATCGTGATAATCAGGCTAGATTTATTTCGATTTTATGGCTGTAGAATTGTCCAAAAATGTCCAATGAGTGAGTTCTGCTGCTTTTTCCAAGACAACTTCCACTTTCCATAAGTGCTGGGCACGTTAATGGCATAAACGTTAACGCACATTAAGGCATGGCACATTTCCATGACGACTGACCGGAAAAAGACCCTTTAAAAACAGAGGCACACATGCACAGTACACAGGTACGGCGGTTATTTGTAGTGCTGCTTTTCTTTAATAAACAGGCCGCTCCTGTTCCACTGTAGGCGCGCTAACGACGCTGAAGGAGCTAACGCAGCTAATGGAGCTAACTGGTAAACAGCATCTTTTCCGGTCAGTCATCTTGGAAATGCGTTTAAGTGGACGCTGTTACTACTTTCGTTATCTGGCAGTTATTCAACTGTTTAGGAATTACGGTTGGGTGTGTACATGAAGGTTATCAATGACTGCTCATCCAGCACCAGGACTTTTTTTTTTAGACTTTAACTGAGATAAAACAACATAACATTCAGATTGTGTTTTAAATATTGATTCTAAATGACGGACACATGACGGCCTCTCTTTACCTAATCTGCTCCTCCTGATTGATGCTATCAGACAAAGATAAGAGAAATCCCAGTGTGTGCTTACAGAAGCAAGTTAGAAATCCACGCTTATCTTTTGACCTTATCTCGTCTTTACTCCAGCAGACATGAACAAATACATTCAGACTTTTGTTAAATGTAGAAGAAGAAGTGAATAAATGCTTCATTAATTTACCACTGAGAGCTGAATCTATTGGCCTTAACGTCAATGTCAACATTATTAATCCCACTTTTTAAGATTTTTATGAAGAAACAAGGTATTATTCATAATGTTGTCTGTAATCTCTTGCCATCTTTTCCTCGTGTGACCTTTCTTCTGTGTTTTTATTATAACATCATAACAATGTGCCTTCGTTATTCAAAAAAATGAAAAGAAAATGAAATGAAAATCCTTAGATCATATACACGAGTCTGACAAATGGCTAGTTTAATTATATTGAGGTTTGTTTTAGCATTTTAGATACATTTTAATTCATCTTTTCTGCTAAAGATGACACTTTAATTGTATAGTCTTCTGGTTTGCTAGTTGAAGCTGACCAGGAAGTAAGAGCATATGGATTAGCCATCAGGGAGCGACAAAATGCAGTAAGTCTATTTAAATGTCATTCTATGGTAAAATGCTGACATGATTAATCGTCTCAATATATAGGAAGTTGTGTTTCATTTTTGTTATAGAAAATAATTAATGCTGGGCACGTTAACGGCGGTTAACAGCATCAACACTGACGCACATTAACACATGACGTGTTTCCATGACGACTGACCAGAGAAAAACGCACGTTACGTCATGTTTACGTGGCATGGCACGGGAGCTCCGTAGCTCCGTTAGCTGCGTTAGCTCCTTTAGCGTTGTTACAGTCGAAATAGAGTGGTCTGTTTATTAAACGAAACTAGCAGCGCTACAAATAACCAGCGTACCTGTGTGCTGCGTATATGTGCCTCTGTTTTTAAAGGTTAGCGTTACTTAAGAGACTCATTTTAACAATCTGGAGTCACGTAAACATGACGTCACATGCGTCTTTTTCCGGTCAGTCGTCGTGGAAACGTGTCATGCGTTAACGTGCGTTAACGTTGGCGCCGTTAACGTGCCCAGCACTAAAGATAATAGATGATAAAATATGGCAACATATGAGTGGACACCAGTGTGATTCACCAGTGCTGTCGTCCAATAGGAGTCTGAGCGGTTGCCACTTGAGTTTATCTTCCTTTAAAACTCTAAAAACTCTAAACTACCACAACAGCATCACTGTGTGAGACTGCTTTAGTATTTTTAACCTTAAATCAATGACAACACTGAGTTGAGCTGATTGTCAGGCACAGAAACCACATCCTCTCTCCCCTGAGAGACATCATTTTAATCATATTGAAGCAGGAGGAAAGAGTCGGGGGTCCCAACACCATGAGGCATTAGCTTTTTCCTCAGCACAACAGGAAATACTGTAGTGATTAGAGTGAATTGTTAGACATTCAGTTCAAAACTAATGGTGTTTTGACCTCTTTGGTCACATTGCTGTGTAGAATGAGGTCAATAGTTGAACTCTGGTTCAATGAGATAGGAGGGAGATGGAAGTAGAACGATCTGTGTGAATGTTGAAAAACAGCTGAAAACACCCGAATTAAAATAAAATATAATATTTATTTGAAATCATAATCTTTTTTATTTCAATAATTTTAAATTTTCAATACGACAATATTATTATTATTTCTTCACAGGAAGTGAGGTGTCTTTACCAAAGAAGAAAATACTTTTAAAAGAGAAGCCAGGGGAAGGAAACTATTAATGACAACAACAGCATTTAATCCAAAATGCATGTGAATAACAGCATTTCCGCTCATTAGAAAATGTATTTGTATTCTATTATTGTGTATTTTTGTAGGTGTTTATGTGCAGATATGTGGTAAAATACTGGCGAAATGGAAAGTCATGTTGCCATGGCATGTGTGTGTTTGTTACTGTGTGTTTGTGGGGGGGGGTTCAGCTGATGACTGTGTGTGTGGTGCTGAGCTGTGATTGACAGCAGACAGCTGCCTGGGGGGGGGGGGGTGTTGTTCCTCTCTCTCTCTGTGACGTCTTCTGTCTTCAACTAAAATGCTGCCCAGGAGTTTTCAAATAAAAATGGACCCAGCAGGCTCCAAAATGACAAATATCTTGATCTGAATCTATTCATTTTCAAACAAAAACAGAGACTGGCAAGACTCACAGGTTCATTTTCCATGACTTCGTAGTAGCTCCTCAACGCAGGCGGTGTCATCGTAGCACGGCTGCATGAAATTGTAGTGACGTCGATTTATACGCGACATGAACTAATGATATTAATAAAGTGACTTTTTAAACCGATTTACAGTTCGACATTTCTGTGTCGGACGTCGCGCTCATGACTCTTCCCGTGTCCGGCAGTCTGTCAACGTCACGCGTAGAATCGGCTCAGATCGATTGGAACGCCACAGCAGATACTAAAAAAACTACCAGGTACTATCGCTAATGGAAAAGCAAAAAATAAAAAATAAACGTGCAGAGTCGCACCATTGCTGGAACTGGGTGGTGGAAAAGCGGCAATAGTCTCAAATTGTGATACTCGTACCAGCGTCCTCTCGTGGTACTTGGAGGAAAACCACAAATCTTTGCTCTTCTTCTCTTGTCCTTTAATCGTACTTTCTGAAACTAAGCAAACATCTTCTACTCTTTAGACCAGCACACACTGGGGCTGAATGGTTATGTTTGAGTACAGACGCAGGTAGCTCCTGATAATAGAGCTTAAACTCTCATTTGTTCAAAGTGGACGTCGTCTTACCATAAAGAAACAGTTTATTAAATAGCCACCAGGGGGCAACAACATTTTATATATATATATATATATATATATATATATTTTTGAAAATAAAGAAGTTTAAATGGAAGTCTTTGGAATTTTAACATGACTTTCAACTTTAACATTTTCCTAATGAGTTAATGGTCTTGGTCACTAGTTTGAAATCATCTTCAATAGGAGATGATGTCCATCTTCGTCTTCTTCTTCTAATAATAATTTCCAGCAGGCTCAGCACTAACAGGTGTACAGTTCTTCTCACCCTATCTTCTTCACCTCACCCCAGAGGTTGCGCTAGACTTTTTTGTTGTCTGTCATTTTGACTGACAGGGTCATAAAATTCCTGTCATAAGCTATTTTTACCGGTCACTTTAATGTATTTAATTTAAATTATAATAAATATCCAATTGCATTTAATTTGCTGTCGCTTCACCCTCTTCTCATCATTCTTCAGTGACCTTCCAGTGTCAGTTTTGTAAACGATGGTTCCCATTGAGAGGAAAATGGACGATAAAGCATGGCACATATGAGTGGACACCAGTGTGACGCCTTGTTGGAGTGTCTGTGAATTGGTTTCAAACTTTCTTTCTTGGTGCCACTTAAATCTACAAATCTGAAGGCTATTAAACAGTCCATGGCCTGCAGGTCATATTTGTCTGAAAATGCTGTTTTTAAATGTAAATGTCTTTGTGTAGACGTTGGTCGATGATCAGCAGATGTCTCAGACTGGTACGGGGTCTTCTTGGTGTTTCCCTATCAACTGTGTTATATAGTTTTTTCTAGAACGTGATGTCTAAAAAAGGAATGTAATTACATGAACATTGTTAAAATAGTGTACATTCCTGTGAGGGAGGAGGTGATACTAGGTAATAGAGTTACAGTGGTGCCGTCTGAAACTTGCTCTTAATATACGAACATACTCCCACATTCCTGTGAGGTCAGGGTTGCACTGGCTCTTCATTTTTCTACAGATTGGACCGAAGTGGAGCTGACAGAAATGTTCCCGTCAATGATGTGAGGTCCTGTCAGCGTCTGCTCCTCCACAGAGAGACGAGAAAACAATAGCAGGACTGAAGTGAAGCAGGAAGCAAAGCTGCTCATTTTCCTTGTCCCCCTCCCAGTCGACAGGGAGGATGTGGAAACAGAATCTGAGCTGTTGGTGGGGCAGGAGGTCAAAGTTCAGGAGAAGCTCTTTACGTCAGTGGCGTGCCTGAGGTTATCTTTGAGCTGGTTGAGTTGTGTTTTTGAAGTCTCTCTTTGATTTAACCCAGAAAATTGACTTGGACAGTGGGTGATTTGGTTTTCCTGTGTTACATAATAACCAAGTGTTTGCATGAGGGTCCAGCTGCAGACGCATCAGGACCTCAAGTCTTTAAAGCTCACATAGAGTGGTCTTGTTGCACATTATGTTAGTGAGGGAGGTCTACTTACATACATTAACTTGTTTTTATGGTCAAAAATCTCCTAGTTGCTGTAAACGAGCTGATTGAAATCCTCTTTTCTGACGCTGTTCCTGAGTTGCGATATTTGAAACTCTCACCCCCAGAGAACAGAGTCTTATGATTGGCCAATACTATTCAGCACATCCGCTCTCAGAAGCGCAGCTCCCCCTTCTGGAACGGTGGATGCACTGCTCCTCATTATCAAAACATTGTTTTAACAATGTTTAAAAATAGCTTCTTCACGACTCCCCGCCGCAGTCCCTTTTATGACTTTGACCCGGAGTCAGAAGACACTGTCGCTCGTGAAACACCTCCACAACGGACGTTATTCTTCTTCTGCGGTTCAATGTACGCAACCGGATGTGCCCCGACCAGGATGATCTGCTGTTCAGGGGAACCGGTGTTTACATAACCGGACCGGGTTTTTTCAGAGATCTCTCTAAGCCCGAGATTACAATAAAACACAGCGTTCTCAGCAGTGGCTGAAATGTTTGTTTAGAACCTTCAGGGCTTCTTAAACAAGGTAATGACGCAGATACACACTAAAAAACAGCGTTAATTTGAACTTCTGGTCTAGGTCCGCTTTAAAAGTAGGGTTCCTGTGTATATATATATGTGTAAATATATATATATGTATATATATATATATATATATATATATATATATATATATATATGTATATATATGTATATGTATATGTATATGTATATATACATATATATATATATATATGTATATGTATATGTATATATACATGTGTATATATATATATGTATATGTATATGTATATATACATATATATATATATATATATATATGTATATGTATATGTATATATATGTATATGTATATGTATATGTATATGTATATGTATATGTATATATATATATATATATATGTATATGTATATGTATATAAACATATATATATATATATGTATATGTATATATACATATATATATATATATGTATATGTATATATACATGTATATATATACGTATATATATACATATATATATATATACAAATATATATATATATATATATATATATATATATGTATATGTATGTATATATATACAAATATATATATATATATATATATATGTATATGTATGTATATATATACAAATATATATATATATATATATGTATATGTATGTATATATATACAAATATATATATATATATATGTATATGTATGTATATATATACAAATATATATATATGTATATGTATATGTATATGTATATGTATATATATATGTACAGCCTGTCACACCGTACACCAGTGTGACAGGCTGTACGGTGAATGAGCCTGGTTGCATTTAACTGTGAAACTTTAATCTGTGAAAAAGAGTTTGTCGAGGCAACTAGAAGACTGTGTCCATTTTATGTTCAGTCTTTATTCAGACCATTTTTCTTTGATAATGCTGTTTTCAAATGAAAATGTTGTAATGTTCAAGTACTTTATACTCAAAATACAAGTAACGTGGTAAATAATTTTACTATAACTAAAAGTAAAAATCCAGTGAAGTTACACAGAGCAAAGATTTTGCCGTCTTATTTAGTAACTAGAGCTAAATCACTTGAATGATTTAAATATCTAACCTACACTAAGTGTGATGTCTATTTGATTTTCAGTTATATAAAATAAAAGTGTAATATTTACTATAACGTGGTGGAGCATTTTTACATGACAACATCTAAATTTTACACACTGTACTCATATACGTTGAGAAATTTAAAGTTAGACATTTTACAACATGTATATATTAATTGTTTTTTAATAAGTAACATTTAAATACACAATATATTGCTGACCTTTCAAATTGTGATTATACTTGAACCGATTATCAATCGATTACTAAATTAATCGTCAACTATTTTGATAATCGATTAATCGGCTTGAAGCTTTTTTCATGATTAAAATTGTTTCATTGTTTTAGCTTCTTAAATGTGAATATAGTTTCTTTGCTCCACAACAAAGAAATCATTAAAACTGAATCATTTTGGTTTGTGGACAAAACAAGACATTCAACAACATCGTCATTTCCAGGTTTGACAAACACTGATCAACGTTTTTTAACATTTTCTGACATTTTATGGACCAAACGATTAATCGTGAAAATAATCGACAGATTAATCGATTACGAAAAAAATGGTTAGTTGCAGCTCTAATTGTACTCACTGTTATCTTTGTCGTCCTCTCTCAGGGTTGGAGCTGTGTGATCCTCCCCACCGACTCATGGTCGCCATGATCAGCGCCTTCTTCGCCGTGTTCGCAGAGCTGCTGTTGCCGGGGATCGCCGTTCTGTGCCGTGATTGGCCCGTCCTCCAGGCCGTGGTCACGTTGCCTCTGCTCCTGCTGCTTTCTTACTGGTGGTGAGTCACCGTCCTAAAGATACACCGTCACTAACATTGTCACGCGTGTGTGTGTTGTTTGCTGAAGTGTCAGGTGCTTGTTATTGTGACCTCACATCGAACTGACATTTTATACAGCCACACCTGAATTCATGTGTAAACACAGTTATGAAGACAATGCTAATTCCAAGATCTCTGACTCAGGAAAACAAAATTACAAAGACTGACTTTGTCCAAGATCCTTAAAACAAACATTTGTCCAGATTAGAGCTGAAACTGACGATTGTTTTCGTAATCTCGATTAATCGTTTGGGCCATAAAATGTCATAAAATGTTAAAAACCGTTGATCAGTGTTTGTCAAACCTTCTCAAATGTCTTGTTTTGTCCACAAACCAAAAATAATTCAGTTTTAATGATTTCTTTGTTATGTGGAGCAAAGAAACAAGGAACATATTCACATTTAAGAAGCTAAAACAATCAGAAATCTTGTTTTAATCATGAAAAAAGCTTCAAACCGATTAATCGATTATCAAAATAGTTGACAATTAATTTAGTAATCAATTAATAATCAATATATCAACTGTCACTGATCCAGATCTGTGTATGGATCACCACCAAAATCAACTCTTCCTTGCAAGTAATGAAAAAAAGCCATTTGAATTTAGCCTATTTTACTACATGAGGGACACGAGCAGAGCTGCATCCAAACCCAGCTGATATAGGGTTAAAGGTGGAGGTCAAACCCTGGACAGGTGGCCACTCCATCACAGGACAAACAGAGCTCTTTTTCAGGATGTGTATGAATGAATGAACTCTTCTTTCCCTCAGTTGTGGCTCAGTGTTTCCTGAGTCTCCTCGCTGGCTGCTCGCCACAGCTCAGATCCCTCAGGCCAAGCAAAGCGTCCAGGAATTCTCCACCAGGAACGGAGTCTGTCGGCGAGATGAGATTTACCCTGGAGAGACTCTGCTGTCAGGTACTCGCACATGAACCTGCTCATTACAACCTGTACCAGTAGAGAATCCATGCTATTTGTGCTTACATGATCAAAATATGACTTTGATATTTATCTGTTTTAATCTAAATCAGAGCTTCTTAAACGTATAAGGTAAGCATTGTGATTACCATTTTGGCCATAACTAAGAATCTATATGATATGTTATATCATAAATATGTGAATAATTAATCATGAGGTGTCATATTTTTATTCTACATGTTTATGTTCTGATGAACTTGCAATACCTCCATTGTCCACTAGTGGTC
The DNA here is from genome assembly GCF_963457635.1 of Microchirus variegatus. Classification (NCBI taxonomy): domain Eukaryota; kingdom Metazoa; phylum Chordata; class Actinopteri; order Pleuronectiformes; family Soleidae; genus Microchirus; species Microchirus variegatus. The sequence continues at coordinate 26,269,035 of NC_139807.1, forward strand.
TCAGGCCCAAACTTTTGGGATTAGATCTGAATCATAAAGAGCAGGTTTAGCAGGTTAAAAAGACATAAATGTGGTACGATGGATATAAACTCGGGGATTGACTTTTTTCAGAGATGGATTCGGCGTACGGAGAAGACTGTCGACCGAGTTATCACTCAGTCTTGGAGCTGCGTCAGACTCGTGTGATCTGGAAGAACTGCCTCATCCTCAGCTTCACTCTGTGAGTGAATTCACCTGAAAGATTACGTGCAGTTTAAGGCAACGGAACTTTACCAACGCATGTTTTTCTTGGTCGTTTTTGTCTTTCGTCCATAAGAAGATCCCCAGAATGACTATAAAAGCTGTAGTAAACAAAGCTTTATTCAATTGATCCGTTAACCCTGGAGCTCTCAGTTGCACGGTCTCATGAAAATCTTGGTCAGAATCTGTCATATTAACCATCACATATATGTATATACATATGTGTGTTTATGTATATATTTGTATATACATATGTGTATTGATATATTTTTATGTTAACGAACATAAATAAAAATTGACCAAACACAAAAGGAAGACGAGCGGTGGGACGATGACATCATCATTTTCCCAGAGTAGCATCGTGTTCGTGTACAAGAAAATGCAAGGGTGGCATTTTTCCAAAAATAGTGTTTTGGTTTTCCCATAATCACCGTTTTCCTGTGGATAAAATATGATAATTAAAAAACACAAACTTCAGCATATTCTCCTGTGTACGGCCCCTAGAGAATGATTAACACACACAATCTTCAAACGCTGTCACTGTGTTTCTCTGGTTTCACACATGATAATAATAATAGCTTTATTTATACAGCACCTTTAAAAACAGCAGTTTACAAAGTGCTTTTACATACAAATACACACTTACAGTATAAATACAGTATAACAGTATAAGTACAATACATATTAGACGGCATCACATAAAGATCAGTCTATAAAAATAGGTTTTGAGAAGTGATGTAAAAGAAAACACAGATTCTTCACTGATAAAAGTCTCTCACTCTCCATTTGTGCCTCTCGTGTGCAGGTTCATAGGAACAGGTATCCAGTACTGTTTCACCAGAAACCTCCGCAGCTTCTCCACAAACTTCTACTTCAGTTACTTCCTCAGAGCGATCACCGGAGCTCTGGCCTGTGTCTTCATCTGTCTGACGGTCGATCGCTTCGGGCGCCGCGGGATTCTCCTGCTCTCTGCCATCGTCACCGGACTGTCGTCGCTGGTGCTGCTGGCCCTCACTCAGTGTAAACCACAGCCACTGTATCTATAGAACATATTTACTTAGAAAGCACAACAACAGCTGAATCAAAGTGCTGTACATCAGAGATAAGTAAATAAAACAAACGTGTGACCTTATAGACCTAAGAACAAACAATAGAACAATAAAGATACTTTAGAAAATATAAAATATCTGTCTAAATCTGTGTTAGTGAGCCGAGGTGTGGCATATCAAGATGCCGTTTAGACAGCATGAGGTGTGCTTCAGGCTGGCCACAGATGAATGGTTTGAGTCTTTGTTCTTCATGTGTTGTCAGATCTGCGTGGAGGTCTGGTCCTGGTTCTCTCTGTCGTGGGTCTGCTCTCGTCTCAGGCCGTCGCAGTGCTCAGTGTGTTCTTCGCCTGTGAGGTGATGCCAACTGTGGTTCGGTGAGTTCATTACTGCGGAAACTCTGGCGTTATATTAGTGGATGTGTCTTCTTTTTATTTATCAATTAATTTAATGGAATATAATGGAATATAAAGATATTCTATTAAAACTGATTTACATTGTCCAAGGTACTAGGTAGGTAAGTTGTTACACAGATAATGAATTAGTTACTCTAGTTAATCTTGTTCTAAAAATCCATTAAAAAGACCAAGTGAATGAGTTTTTTTTTTTTAGAATTAAACCTGAAAAGAAGCCTGTGCCACTAAAGCTATTTAAAGCTATTTTGTCCCATTAATTTGATATTTTTATGTGTTTTGGTTAATTTTTATTAGACAAAGATTATATAAAGACAAAATAACAAAACCGAAAAGAGTGTACGTTGAACGTAAATCTTATTTACACCTGGCCGTACCTGACACAATCTTGTATTTTTTTTTTTTTACAAAAATATGGTTATGGCAACAAAAATAACAACAAATAGCGTTGTCATTATCAGTTTTAACATATTTTCATGAACTAAAATTGTTTATAGTACAGTATATTGCAAGGTTAAATAGTTTTTCATGCAGTTGTATGCATACACAATACTTGAAGTATTGTTTTTAGTGGCTCTGTGTGTTTGTTTGTTTGTTTGTTGTGTTTCCACACTTGCACTTGCACTTGCCACTTTGACCAGCAGAGGGCAATGAGTGAATTGTTTGAGCCGATTTCGTGTCCTGCATGTTTTAACATCTCTGCTGAGGTGGAAAAAGTACTAAAATATTGTACTCAACTAAAAGTACCAATACTTTGATGAAATATTACTCAAGTAGAAGTAAAAGTAGACATCTGAAAATGTACTCAAGTAGAAGTAAAAAGTACTTCATTTGAAATGTACTTTAAGTAAAAGTTACTTAGTTACTTTGCGTGGGGTGTGAGGGTAGTAGAAATATGACAGAAATCCAAAACTATTTTGGAGCTCACGTGCCCGGCGCAACACAGGATATTACGTCTGTGCCTTTTCTCCAACCTTCATACAACCTTTTTATTGGAGAACGTTCTCTAAAGGTTCCCAGAATGTTCCCCTAAAGTTCCTTTTTCACAGCTGGTGATAATCACATCATCATCACTCGTCTGTTTCTGGTGTATATTTCCCCCCTGTAGGTCTTCATTGTGCTGAATTTTTATTTTTACTCAGTAACGGATAGGATTTATAAAGTAACTAAGTACAATACTTGAGTCAATACGTACTCAAGTAAAATACAAATTCCTGATTTTAAATTGTACTTAAAAAATACAAAATACACAAACAAAAAGTATTCAATACAGTAACTTGAGTGTACTTGATGTATTTGGTTACTTTCCAACTCTGCATCTCTGGTTGTACAAATATGAATGTTCCTCTGAGATTATACTGACTGTCCCTCATTTTAAACCACCTCTGAATAACAATGAGCACAATGTTTTCCTGTTTGTTCTGTGTCGTGTGGTTAGAAAGCACCATGTTGAGCATGAATATAAAGTATTATCAAATCATTTTACTTGTTGACAGTTGTTCTCTCTCTGTGCGTCAGTGGTGGATGCCTCGGCTTGGTGATGGCGGCGGGTTGCGTTGGCATGGCCGCTTCCTCGCTGATGGAGCTCCAGAACAACAGCGGCTATTTCCTCCACCACGTCATCTTTGCCTCCTTCGCCGTCCTCTCCGTCCTCTCCATCATGCTCCTGCCAGAGAGTAAACGAAAGCCGCTCCCGGACTCTCTGAAGCAGGGCGAGAACCAGCGGCGCCCGCCTCTCTTCCTGTCACGGCCTGACAGGGTCAACCTGCCTCTGCTGTGCACGCGCCCTCCTCTGTCAGCGTACAACCCCGACAACTACTCACGCTTAGTTTCTGCCACGAGGAAGATGTTGACTAAAGAGACTTTGCCTTACAGGATCTCTGTGCCGGCTCTTTCGCCTCTGCTGTCAGGCAGTGAAACACAGGAGCAGGAGGACGAGACTCAGGATGGATATGTTCGCAGAACGTCGAACTCCAATTATCCTTCTTCAGTCTTTTAGAAAAACTCTGTAACTCTGACAGTTCACCGTAATCTTAATTCAGTTACAGTCTCATAACTCTGCTTGAGTGAACTTTAGAGCCGAGGCTCCAAGTCTGTCAGTCTTCAGGATTATTATTATTATATTTTACACTTGAAACTGTAACCGTGCAGTGTTTTTTTTCTCATGTGGATTCTTTATTGTTGTTTTTTTTTTTTATCATCCAAAGCTTTGTGAAGGCTTGGAAATCCCCTTTGAGTCGTGACGTTGCATGTTGTGTCATGTTTTGTGGAGATTTATGGTTACAAAACAACAAAACTCTGACTGGGGCCATTGGCCATCCCCCCACTGGTGTCCATTCACGCAAAGCCATGCTTTGTCATCCATTTTCCTCTGAAATCATTTATTGGCACCGTGTTCTGTTGGGGAAGAGCGGAAACTGGTGAGTAAAACCGTTAATTCCTCAGGAAAATGTTATAAATACAGGGTATCCGCGGGGTCTTAAAAAGTCTTAAATCCAATCATTTGAATTTAAGGCCTTAAAATGTCTTAAATTCTCCTAAAATCTCATAAAAGGTCTTAAATACAATTTTGAAAGGTCTTGAAAATCTATCAACGTTACTTTTATTTAAAACATTTATCCAGCACCACTAGCTAGTGTGCTGTGCGCGCGCCGCGGTGTGTTACAGCTTAGCATAGCAGCGGAGAAAACTTAACGAAAGCCCACAGCTAAGCCGAATTGCAAGTTCAATGATTTGTGGCTCCAATTTTCCTTCATTTCTTTTGTCCTTTTTTGCCAGTATGGATTTGAAATGGGTCTTAAATTGTATTCATTATGGTCTTAAAAAAGTCTTAATAAGTCTGCAGAGACCCTGTAAATAGTGCTGGGCACATTAACTGCATTAACTGTCCAGAAAAAGACATGTGACGCCATGGCACCGTTTAGCCGTTAGCTCCGCTAGCTGTGTTAGCTCCTTTAGCGCCGTTAGCACTGAATGTTGGGGTTGTTTTATCACAGTTAAACTCTAAAAAAAAAGAAGCAAAAGTTCTGGTGCTGGATGAGCAGACGTTAACCTTCATACAACCAGCTTCTCAGTACCGTAATTCCTAAACGGTTGAATTACTGCCAGATATCGAAAGGAGTGCTGGGCACTTTAACGGTGTCAACGTTAACAACGCACGTTAACACGTTTCCATGACGTCTGACCGGAGACACGCATTATGAGGTCATGTTTACGTGCCGCGGCACCGGAGTCCAGGCACCGTTTACCAGTTAGCCGTTAGCTACTCTACAGTGGAACTGGAGTGGTCTGTTTATTAAAGGAAAAGAGCAGCGCTACAAATCACCAGCGTACCTGTGTACTGCGTATGTGCGCCTCTGTTTTTAAAATTTAGCGCTACTTTAGAGACTCATTTTAACAACCGGGAGTCACGTAAAACATGACTTCACGTGCGTCTTTTTCCGGTCAGTCATTATGGAAAAGTGTCATGCGTTAACGTGTGTTAGCTTTGCCGCCGTTAACCGCCGTTATGAATCACGTAAGAAGTAGAAGCTCATTAGATTCAGACTTATATTCAAATGGAGTTATGAAAAGGAAAAATTAGCTTCTACTTCTCAGTTAATTTATAACGTCTTTTCCGGGGGAGTTAATGGTCTTAGTCTACTACTTCTTCAATATCCCGTCATGTCAATTTTGTCGATTATGTTTCCATCATGGACACCAGTGTGTGAGTCTGGCCTGTGAACTTCCTGTTTCCAAACCTCAAAATGGCGCCCGTCAAAATGTGAATCTCAAGTCTTCAAAACGGGAGTTCAGTGCTTGGTTTTTGTTTGGTTTATTGTGGTTGAAAATGGCCACACTGCTTGTTTGGACGGTTTCAAACCAAATTCTTTTTTTAACGCTGGTTTCTGCTGCTGCTGCTGGTGGTCGATCATGTGAGCAGCAGCCCTGTGTCCGTTTATTAGTAACTCGTGCACTTTTCATTACGTCTGTTCCATCCCAGTGCTGAGAGGAACCCGCTGTCACTCCGTGTTTCAGAGAGTCTCGAGATAGATTATTCATTAGTGGGTGAAACCGCTCGCTGTTGTTGACAAGAAATATCCAGGCTGTTCATCTGAATATGTCACTTACATTTACATTATATGGATTCTGTGTGTTGATGATAAACCACAGAGGAAACCAACTGTTGTTTACTAAGGTGTTATTATTTCTCCAAATAATAAGAGAAGCATCATGCAGACGAAAGGTCCCAGCCAATGACCTCACGGCTGGGACCTTGTGGATTTACCAACACATTTTATTATTTATTTTTTTTTTTTAAAGCAAGAAAAAAAAGAAAGACACTTTTATTACTTTAGAATTTAACAGAATCAGTGAAGGATGAGCGGTGGATATTTTCACCTCAAACATCTGAGCCTTTTCATTGTGTGAATGAGAGGAACTGCATCATCTGTGTGTTCAAGGTTGTCTTTTGTGTGTGTGTTTTTTACCTTTGTTCATATTTTCTTTCTAACCTGCATTGTTTTAAACACTAGATGGAGCTCTTCCCCTTGGGATATGGAACACTTTGGCGTCTCTGTTTATTCACAGTACACTTGTGTGACAATGTTAAAAAACACGGTGACTCAAACCCGTATCGAGCTCAACTTGACTGATTATTTCTATTCCACTGACTTTATTATTATTATTATTATATTATTGTCTAAACTTTGTTACTAACCAGTGTTCAATTAAAGTTAGACACGAATCAATCTGTTCAATGTAAATCTAGGCTCTGGCTTATGAAGCTGCCACTGTGACGAGAAGCTGAAGCATCAGCGTGAGCAGCAGGGCCAGTGTGCTGAGGGAGTGGACGCGTCCAGAGTTGTTCTCATCCACATTGTAGCCGTAGCTCGTCCTGCATGGGTTCTCCTCCACCTCCTCATATGGAATAGGAACATCATTTGGAGTCTTGTTACTCAGACTGTCACGGACCTGAAGCACAGGGAGAAGAAGACTGTCAGCTGAAAGGCAGGTTCCCTGAAGGTTCCTTCTAAGTTCTCCTGTGGTTGACACTGAAAGTTTTTGGTTGCACATTTGGCTCCTAGAACGTTACTTTGTCACAACCTTCATACAACATTTAGAGAACGTTCTGTAAAGGTTACCAGAACATTCCTGTAACCACTTTTGTCACAACCTTCATACAACCATTAGAGAACGTTCCCCTAATGTTACTTTTCTACAACCTCTGTAGAGTGTTCTCTAAAGGTTCCCAGAACGTTCCCGTAACCAGTTTTGTCACAACCTTCATACAACCTTTAGAGAACGTTCCCTGAACGTTACTTTTATACAACCTTCATACAACCTTTGGAGAATGTTCTGTAAGGGTTCTCAGAACGCTCCTCGAACATTACTTTTATACAACCTTCATACAACCTTTAGAGAATGTTCTCTAAATTCTAACTCCTAACTTCTCCTTAGAGAACGTTCTCTAAATTTTGTACAATGGTTGTGACAAAAATGATTACGGGAACTTTACAAAAAATTCTCTCAAGGGGACTGTTCTGTGAACCTTTTAGAGAATGTTCTGTAAAGGTTCTCAGAACATTCCCCCGAACGCTACTTTTATACAACATTCATACAACCTTTAGAGAACGTTCTCTTAAGGTTCACAGAACAGTCCCCTAGAGAGAATTTAGATAATTTTTTGTAAAGGTTCCTGTAATCATCAATCATTTTTGTCACAACCATTGTACAACCTTTAGAGAACGTTCTCTAAGGAGAAGTGAGGAGTTAGAATTGAGTGACGGTAGCTCAAACTATCTGATGTAGTCATAAAATTAGATAATTATTCATTATGATTATTATTGTTATTTTACGATGTGTGCCACCTTTCCCGCATGACATTCCTTCACCATAGACTTGGCTGTGGCCAAGAATGTTATTGCGATTAAGAAGTTTCAAATCAGTCAATATCTGCAATTATCATAATAAAATGTCACATAATTGGTCCTGTGTGAAAGTTGAAGAAAACGGCTTTTCTTAAAAAAATTCCACAAATCTGAGGCAAATCTAGTCTATGTTCATATGTCTTACAATACTCATTGTCCTCAGTATTTTATTTGACGGTGTGTTGTAAATTTGCAATATTTAACCACTTTTTCTGCCGTCTACACAGCTACAAATGGCAGCAGGAAACTGTTCTTATCAGGCATTTTTTCTACAAACTCCATCATCTGATCTTAATGTGTAGAACTAAAGATAAAGACGCAAAGATATTTTTTGTAAATGTGAGGACGCAGTTTTGCTGATCCTCACATCTTTAAACGGGTTTTTAAAGACGAACATGGAGTTTGTTTTAGATTTAGGTTAGAATTGCTGGGATGAAACGTCCCAAGTGTACGAATGTGTGAATGTCTGTTCTTTACCTTCTCAGCCTCATCCAGAACCCGGAGAAGATTATTTCCCAGAGCAGCTTTGACCTCCACATCAGTCCATCCTCTTCTCAGCAGCTCAGCCACGAGGTTGGGCACCTTGGACACGTCCTCCAAACCCTCTGGTAATCTGGTAAACACACGGGAAAAAAGATTTCACTTTCTACATTTAGGTAAATAAATGTTTTTTATTATTTCACTTTTCTAGTCTTGATGACCACTCAAAGTGCAGCACATTTTCCTATCACTCATCTTTCATACCCATTCACAGCAGTCAGGGGGAACGTAGGCTTAAGTGTCTTGCCCAAGGACACATCGGCATGCAGACTAGGTTGCAGCAATCAAATGCACAAACCTTCAAGTTGAAAGACAACTGAGCTCCTGTCGCCTCACGTGAAGTCTCAAATGATATTAATCTATAAAGCTGTATCCCCTTGTCTGAACATTTAAGCTCTAGTGCAACAGAAACTTTATATTCCTTTGTTTCTATGATACTTTGCTAAGTCATGTGTTGCATATCTGCATGGTGCAGGAACAGCAGCAGCAGCGGTGTATTTTTTTTTATTTTTATTTTGTAATTTATTTTTTATTGACGTTCAGAGTCAGATATTCACATCCAATATAACATACAGTACAACTTACATCTGTCGTCTGCTCTAAATGTACAAATAATACTTTTTGTTTATGTCTATAAAAAGAAAACAAACAACAACAATATAACTATGTACAGGTAGGGAGAGATTCTTTTTTGTATTGCACAGTCATTGGTTTGTGAAAGTAAAATCAGGCCTATGGGGTGTGACATATTTGACCCAGTTCTCCCAGTCCGAAGTAAATTTCTCCAATTTGTGGTTAACAAATGCAGTTATCCTCTCCATTTTATAAATGTCCATTGTAATGTCCATCCATAAATTTAAAGTTGGGCTAGCGGTGTATTTTCAATGTTGGAAAAATGGGGTTCACGAAAAGCCGAAATCATCATTGTGTTTAAAATACGACTAAATGTCCAGGGTTATTTTCAGCAGTAGAACTTTTTTATGGCTGCGTCTCTAACTGTATGCAGCTGTCTTTCTTGAGTAGCTGTTGTGTAGCTGCTGTGCTTGTTGGACTGTCGAAGGCTGCTGTACCGACAAACATCTGCATTGTGCGGCAATGTGATTTTAATGTGGCATTTCTTCATTTTTTAAAAGACAAAAACAAAAAAAAAGCGAGGACAAAAACAAAGTTCTTCATAACCACAGCTTATCCAATTTAGTTCTGAAATGTGCATGTTGGTTTCAGATGTTGCTCAGACTTTTCAATAAGCAGCTACAACAATGAAATCCTTTCAAACTAACGTGTTGGCACTGCTTATACTCGCCTGGTAACTCCGTCATAATCGCCACCAAATCCGATGATCTCAGCCCCAGCCACTTTCTTTATGTGGTCAAAGTGATCTACAGTGACAGCAGTAAACAGAGATTAAAGTGTATGTGTGTGTGTGGGGGGGGGGGTTCAGTTATAACTGTTAATTTTCAACCATATCTTCAATAACTGTCATGATAGTAACGGTAATTTACCAGCGACGTCTGACACATTTGCAGTGTGGCTGCAGGTCACATAGTCGTTGTAGAAGTTCACCATGACGATCCCCTTTTTTTCTTTCTGGAGAGACGGAGGGAGAAATGTTAAGGGTTTGGTGAAGTGCTCGATGTCCTTGAAAACGCTTGTGTTTCCAGTGTTTTTACAAAGTGCTTAAAAACCCTTGAACCATAGTAAATTTTTAGATATTTGAATGACCAGTTTGTTCATTAGATGAAAACACCTGATCATGACTGTTTTAAATCAATATTTTGGTTGCTCAGAGCACGGTTAGTATGACGTTTTGATAAAAGAGTAAAATAATCATTATCTTGCAATTACGCAACGGTTTGTGCCATTGGAAAAATTCCGATATGGTTTCTGAAAGCTGAGAAATTGCAAGTCAAATGCCAACATTATTTCACCCGCGCTGTCGAAGGAAACTGGCAAATCAGCATTTTTGTCACCAGAGAGGAGAGAGTTGGAAAAACGCCTTAGTTTCCTTTTTTTATCACACAAAATCTGGTGTTTCTTAATTATTTAAACTGTTGCACTATGCACTATTTTAACATGCAGTAAATTGTAAATAACTGCCAGATGACTGAAAGTTATTCTCGGAAAAAATAACTCCAGGGACATTTTACGGCTTAACGTTTATGTTTATGGTTAAAATAACCAAAAAAAAAAAAAAGTCCAGAAGGACATATTGAGGCTTAGGTGTTAAAGCTCACATAGAGTGGTCATTGCACATATATGTTAGTTATGGAGGTCTACATACATTAACTTGTTTTTATGGTCAAAAACCTCCTAGTTGCTGTAAACGAGCTGATAGAAATCCTCTTTTCTGACGCTGTTTCCCAGCCGCGAGATTTGAGACTCAAATCTCTCAACCCGGAAGTGACATATCAGCACACCCACTCTCAGAAGCGCAGCTCCCCCCTCTGGAACGGTGGATGCACTGCTCCTCATTATCAAAACATTGTTTTAACAATGTTTAAAAATAGCTTCTTCACGACTCCTCCCCGCAGTCCCTTTTATGACTTTGACCCGGAGTCAGACCCAGAGTCAGAAGACACGGTCGCTCGTGAAACACCTCCACAACCGCATTATTCTTCTTCTGCGGTTCAATGTACACAACCAGATGTGCCCGGAGCAGGAGGATCTGCTGTTCCGGAGAACCGGTGTTTACGTAACCGGACCCGGTTTTTTCAGAGATCTCACTGAGCCCAAGATTACAATTAAACACAGCATTCTCAGCAGTGGCTGAACTGTTTGTTTTGAACCTTCAGGGCTTCTTAAACAAGGTAATGATGCAGATACACACTAAAAAACAGCTTTAATAGGAACTTCCGGTCTAGCTCCGCTGTAAATGGTTTAACAAAGTTCTAAAGTGGTGGAAAAGTACTTGAATTTGACTCTGAATGTTGCTCAGAGAAAGTGAAGAATGAGACGCTGCTCTGTTGGTGTGACTGAGGGACAAAGACAGGATACAAGGGTATTGACCTCTACCTTCTTATCTGTTGGCAGGCTCCCGGTTGGACTTTTTTTTTTATCTTGTTTATTTTACATTGCTGCACAATAACCTGATTTTATTGCCCTGAACTGGGAAGCTGTCATCATTATTCAACGCACAAGGTGAAGCAAGTCGCCGATTTACAACCGCTTTTAAGCCTTTGGTGTCATAAAGACCAAAGTTTTATCATGTTATGTAAGGTATAGCTGAGATAATATGCAGGAAACAAAAGTGTCCAGTACCAGTGGTCAGTAACATTCGGTGATCCAGCCCAGGGTAACTTCTCAATCCGTAGTTCTCAGGCGTCTAATAATCTTGTTAATAACCATTTGAATCAGGTGTTTTGGACCAGAGGGCAACATCGAAAACACGCGGGGCCACGGGTCCCCAGGAACATTGTTGAGAAACCCTGATCCAGCCTACTGTTCTTTACGTAGAGATTTGAGTTATTCCTATTTATTCATAACGAGATTTCAATGGGAATCTATCCTTTTTTTAATGTTCCTACATGATTTGACATTGATAATCTGTAGTTCATTTCTCAGAAAACACAATGTGCGTTTACATGCACACTAAAAAACGGATTATTATCGGGTTTTTGTAGTTATCTGGTTATTCAAGTGCTCATGTAAACGGAATAAACTGATTTCATTATCAGTTTATATAACCTGTTTAACACACCTAGGTTTCTTAGAGACATGTATACACCTTAAACGCTTTATTTTCAGTTACTCTATTATTGCCAGTAATCGTTTTTTTTAGTGCGCATGTAAACACACTCAATGTTTTTCTACATCGAAGACTAACCTTTCACTTATGTCTCCTTAAAAATAACAGTACAGAGTTCAAGCACTAATTTCTCATTTTAAAATTCAAAGATAATTCATGATTTCACACATACAAAAAAAAAAAAATATATATTAGAGCATTGGTTCTCAAAGTGCGGCCCGGGGCCAATGGCGGCCCACAGAAACATTTCTGGCGGCCCGCAATGAATTACAGTTGATAGTTTTAATCCATGAGCTACTAAGCTTGTTAAATGTTTATTGGACATTACTGGATACAGACCAATAAGTGTAAACAAAAATACTGGGTATTTACCTGGTTTCTATATGGTGAATTTTAGTGTATTATTGGGTTATAAGCTGCTAATAAGCAGGTAGCTACAGCCCCCAATTACTAGCTATTTACCCAGTAAATATATGGTAACAGAAATGTGTTACTTGGTATTAACCTGTAATTAGAAGGTAAGAACAATGGCCAAAATACTGGGTAATTACCCAGTAAATTATAAAGCTTTATTATATTAATGCTTAAATTACATTATATTAACGCTTATATTACTTAACGCTAAACTGTAGAACTGCAAAGTGGTAATTAAAATGATTACAAATGAGATTTCTTTCTGTTTTTTTTTTTTCCTTTTCTTTTTCCTTTGGCGGCTTTCAGTCCAATGTTGGGTTCCTAAATTGGCCCTCAGGTATCAAAACTTTGAGAACCCCTGCCTTAGACTCTTGAAAACTGAAGATAGGAGTGACACGTAACTCTTGAGAATGTTGAAATTAATAATCACCAACTCACAACTCTCATGAGGACGTCATCGGGGACGTTCCTCTTATGTGGACAGACACTGTAGGCGGATGAGTGGCTGAAGATGACCGGAGCCTTGGACATGTCCAGCACCTGGTTCATGACTGCAACTGTCACATGCGCCAGGTCGATCAGCATCCCCAGGCGGTTCATTTCCTCGACGAGTTGCTGTCGCATGAAAAGATCATGAAAGATCAACACCAGGATGGACACAATGGATGGAGTACTATTATTTGACTGCTCAATCATATTTGTACTTGCAATGTGTATCCACATGTTAAAGTAGTAGTGTTTCTAAGTGGCTTTAGTCTGTGACGCAACTGTGGAAATGTTGCCAAACGCGGCTCATAGACAGACCTTGCCAAATGGAGACAGGCCATTGTGTTGCGATGGCTCTGATCCTGTGTCAACAAGCCAGTTATCCGCCCTGACGAGAAAAAGGGAAGTGACAAGAAATCAACAACAAAACACTGATAGTAATGTAAAAGTGAACAGTGGAGGGAACTCTAAGGTGTCACATTTCTACCTTGGGATTTCCATTGGGTAGCTCACCTGCAGGAAACCCCCACACTCTCCACAACACAAGTGTAACTGAACGTGACACTGAGACACTTCATGGGTGTAACTGAGCCAAACTGACCGTTGGTTTGATGGTGAATAATGACCAAAGACCTCTGAAACATCATAGATGTTTATGTTTATTTTTATATATTATACAGTGGAGGAAATAAGTATTTGATCCCTCACTGATTTTGTAAGATCATCCACTAACAAAGAAATGAAGGGTTTATATTTTAAATGGTGGTTTTATTTTAACAGGGAGAGACAGAATATCAAAAAGAAAATCCAGAAAATCACATAAAACCAAAGATTTAAATTATTTTGCAGTATTTGACCACCAAAACATGACTGAGTACTTGGTGGAGAAACCCTTGTTGGTAAGTACAGAGGTCAGACGTTTCTTGTAGTTCATCACCAGGTTTTTACACATCTCAGGAGGAATTTTGGACCACTCCTCTTTGCAGATCCTCTCCATCGTGGGCAAGACCAAATAACTTTCTAAGGACACCTCCATGTTGACCAAGGGCCAATTCCAATTCCTTGCTTAACCCTCAATCTTAACCCTCAATCTCAAAAATGTGCGCTCCCTCTAGTGCAAGTGCTGTCCCGATTCTCAGAAAAATTAAATTGAGGGGCAAGTTTAAGGGCTGTATCGCCCTCAATATTGAGATTTCCCGAGACCACCCTTGGGAGCAAGGGCTACCCAGAATGCATTGCGTGTTTTCACATAAGAAAGATGGCGTCGAAAGCAGGGAAGCGAGTGCGATTCAAATTAAGTATTTTCTTTGTTAATAGAGATATAAAAATGATGAAAACCACTGTATTATCTTAGTTTAGGCCCATATTATGGATTACTGACGTCATTGTTGCGTAACATTTATTTTTATTTTACCATCTTTTGTCAATACCCGGCCGGTGCGGACAAGCGATCGTTTGCTATGGTTTACTTTTCAATAAGCCGTGGTGTGTGGTAACTGTCAGCTGAATATGTCCGTGGTTGTGGTATTTGTATGAGTATCATCTTATAACTAACTGACAACCTAATAACTTGACTGACAAACGGATCGTAATAAATAATCGTGACGTAAATGTGTTCTTCTTCTTCTTCTTTTTTGGAGTTGACAGACTGGACGCAGCTTTCGCGTTATTCTGCCCCCTACAGTCTGAAGACGTATCTGCATTTAAGGGGTGTCCCATTTCTAAGTGACAAAATAACACTCAACACTTGGTTTTGAGGGCCAGTTAAGATTAAGGGTTGAGCTTGAGGGTTAAGATTGAGGGTTAAGATAGGAATTGAAATTCACCCTAAAACTTGTCCTAATGCAGCAGAACCTCATTTACTGAGGAACTAAGTTTAGGACTTAGACTGGAATTGTGTGGTTCAGGTCAATGTTAGGGTTAGGCGTTATCTGGTTACGGTTAAGGTTAGAGATAACACTTCCTGCCTGTGTGCTCCTATGTGTGTGTTTTTTATATAGATCTTACCATGGCGTGTTGCAGGAGTGCGTAAGGGTGAGGTATCGAACCCCCAGATGGTACATGGTGCGCAGGGTGCCCAGGCTGCTGTCTACGGAGTGACCCCCCTCCACCCCAATCAGGCTGGCTGTCTTATTCCTGCTGAAGGCGTTCCTGATGTCTGTGTAGTGCACACATGGGATGACAGGTGATTGAGAGGCAAGTATCTGAAGAAACTGAAGTCTCATCTGACGTTACATCCGAACGTCTCACCTTGACTACTGACGGCAAACTCGAAGAATTGCGGGTATTCGTGGCAGATCCTGTGAACCACATCGATCTGCTCCAGTGTTTGTCTCACTGCGTCTTTGTACTGAGTGTCACAGGGAACATAGGCCGACCAGAACTGAGAGAGGAACGAAGGAGGGTGGATGAGTTGAGTTCGTCGACAACGTGTTCTCTCACTGAGTTTCACAAAGCAGCAATGATATTTTACACATTTATATCCTCAGTATATGTAAGCTGGTTTTACAAGATTTTTTTTCAGCTCTGTTTTTATGAGATCTTTTTTTTTTTTACAAGGTCTGTTTTGTTTGGGGGGGGGGGGGGGGGGTCTGTTTTGACGAGTTTTTTTTCCAAGATCTGTTTTTACGAGATTTTTTGGGGGCTCTTTTTTTACGAAATATTTTTTTTCAAGATCTGTTCTATGATATATGTTTTTTTTGGGGGGGGGGTCTGTTTTTACGAGATTTTTTGGGGGGTCTGTTTTGACAATAATCGTACGTCATTATATCACTTATCATCCTTTCTTTTTTTTAACAGATTTGCTCAGTGAAATTACCACCATTAAAGCGGACCTAGACCGGAAGTTCAAATTAACACTGTTTTTTAGTGTGTATCTGCGTCATTACCTTGTTTAAGAAGCCTGGAAGTTTCTAAACAAACAGTTCAGCCACTGCTGAGAATGCTGTGTTTTATTGTAATCTCGGGCTCAGCGAGATCTTTGAAAAAACCCGGTCCGGTTACGTAAACACCGGTTCTCCTGAACAGCAGATCGTCCTGCTCCGGGCACTAGTCCGGGCACATCCGGTTGCGTACATCCGGTTGCGAGGTGTTTCACGAGCGACAGTGTCTTCTGACTCTGGGTCTGACTCCGGGTCAAAGTCATAAAAGGGACTGCGGCGGGGAGTCTTGAAGAAGCTATTTTTAAACATTGTTAAAACAATGTTTTGATAATGAGTAGCAGTGCATCCATCGTTCCAGAGGGGGGAGCTGCACTTCTGAGAGCTGGTGTGCTGAATAGTATTGGCCAATCACAAGACTCTGTCTTCTGGGGGTGAGAGTTCACTCTGAAACATCTCGACTCAGAAACACCGTCAGAAAAGAGGATTTCAATCGGCTCGTTTACAGCAACTAGGAGGTTTTTGACCATAAAAACAAGTTAATGTATGTAAGTAGACCTCCATAACTAACATATATGTGCAACAGGACCACTCTATGAGCTTTAATTTATCCCACACAGATTCATGTTAATGCTTTTTCAAGAAAGCTTCTGCAATAGCATCTGTCAAGATAAGATCCAGTGCCCAGAAGTTAATGTATCATTTGACCTTGAAAGGATAGTTCCCCTTTAATCATTAACTTCCCAGTCCATCTGTTCCATACCTGTGCTCCCAGTCGTCCATCCTTGATCTTAGGGATGTTGGTGTGTGTTGAGTTCAGGGTTTTAAGATCCACTTTGTTGAGCTGATTGTTGAATTGCTTTCGAAGTTGCCAAGGCAAGTCGTTGTGACTGAAAGATCAGAGAGTAAAGGTCTCACAGAGTAACAAAGCTTCCATGACTCAAAGAGGGAGTTTGATATAATAGTTTTTATTGTTTGGCCTGTTTTTTGACATTGAGACAAAAACTCAAACAAATGTTATTTTAAATATGTTTCGTACTGTTCAAATTTCAAATTCAACACAAAATGTACAACTACAGTGTTTTTTTCTCAATAAAACCAGATATTGAAAGCTATCCTAGATAGCTTTCTAGGTCAGAGGACATTTTTATTGTTAAAATAAGCAAAATAAAAGTTCGGAGACTTTGAGACTCAGGTGTTGAAGGGTTAAAAATGTCAAACCATTCCTCATGGATGATTATTAACAGTATCCACAGCAGATGTATTTTATTTCAGTTTATTTTATGTATTCCTGTAGAAATAACTTTATAATGTATTTTTCTTCTGACATGCATTTTGTATCAGTTTGACTTCTTTTTTTTATTACATTATTCTTTATATTATGGACAATAATGTCTGATTTTGAGTTAATTGCTTCTTGTGTTTTCTGGTTAATTAAAACGATGACCTTTGTTGATCCTGTTTGAGCTGTGAACAGTTACAAACACTGGAAGATCATCACAGCAGGTTCCCAAAATTCAGAATGCATTGTGTTTAATATAATTGCCCCACTTTCTATTTACCTCATAAACACAATAATATATGATCAATTAGTGTATTATTGTAATTATGTTACAATCACCTTAGACTCATGTTGAATTTCTTCTAATAGCTATTATTTTTTTAAATTGTAAAATGTATTTATTATGATGGAACATCATGTTTTCGAGATGACCCTGTTTTACAGACAAAGGCTCTCATGGGGAAAAAAGTGCTGTTGATATTTCCAGAGCGACATGCGTACTCTTACATGAATTTGTTTGCTACTTCCTGTTTTATTACTGCTTTTTATAAAGAATATTTATTAGATTTTTCAAAAGGTGACAACATAAAAAAGTGTGCCTATAATACTGGGTAACATACAGTCAATGCATGTATTGAGTTGGCCTTGAGACTGAGGCGTAGACATTCAGACAATGAATGATGACTAATGTTGAATTTCTTTTCACCTGAGATAATAAAAACTGCTTATGATTTTTTTTTATCGTAAAATGTCTTTTTAGACAAAGACATCTGGTGTTTACTTGTTTCCCTGTAACTCTCCCTGTTTTTATGTGTTGTGTTTTGTGGAAAAAGCGCTGCTCATAAACTCTCTGAGCTCTTTGAAGCTGCACATGCCAGACAGTGCTGAGCAGGAGCAAACACAACAACACAACAACACAACAACACAACAACACAACATCACAATCTCAAGGTTTGAAAGAAAACACAATACAAACGTTCAGCACCGGATCAGTGTGAGAAAGAGAGCTCATGTTATAACTAGTGCTGTTGTGCTGCAGATACCACAGTTAAAAGTATCACACGAATGCACATTTCCATCGCACACTATACACACATTTCTTCCACTTACCCATCAATGAGCGGAGTCTCGGACATGAGCTTCAGAGCTCTGGTCATGTGTGGATCCTCAGCAGAAGTGAAGACACAGGAGCTGATCCACGCTGCAAAATGTACAGCCAAGAAAACCCTGTAGAGCATTTTTAAATGCTTTTCTTTTTCTCTGTGACCCCTAAACTACACTTGTTAGGGTTAGATTTGATTACACAGTTTCTTCTCAACGTCTGCAAAACCCACAAGTGAGCAGAGTTCTCTCTGCTTAAGCAGTTTTTAAGTGTTTGTTTTTGTCTGCGTGCTGATTCTGTCTCTAATCGTCTGTGCTTTTTTCCCCACTTCCTTTAAGTGAACTCTCAGCATGTTACTCCTCCTCGGGTCTGTTTTTCTTTACAGCATCAGTGCTCATAAAACCAACAGAGTAGCTCCAACATCCTTGAAATCTCCACAGTAGTTAACTAATAAATGCTGGTTAATGTATAATGTCAAATATATGAAAAGCGTGTGCTTTTCTAAAGTTCACTTTATTACCACAGAGTTTGCTGTCCACACGACCATGAACTTAACTTTTACATGAAGCAGATATTTTGTTCTGTAAATTCTCAGTTTGAGTATTACAGTACGGTGTACAATGTCTGCCTGTTTGTCTGCCAGGTTATTAAACACGCAACTGTTTGTGCTTGACAGGCTTCACCACGTCGTGCATAAGAACATGTCAATTATTCACACGGCTTTTGCCATTTGTTAAAACGTTAACCACATGGCGATGACAAAGAGCAGTAATCCGCTACTGAAAATAAGCTTTCGAGGAAATATAAAGGACACACCCACACTGTGGGAAAATATGACTGTTAGAATTATATTTAATAATAATATCATTTGACTAAGTATGTTTAGTTTCCCACCAATGCAAGTCAGCAGTTGCAGTTCAATTGAGATACATGTACATTTTACCAGAATTTAAAAAGTTCTTCTGTTCTTCAGATTAAAACAGTCTGCATGCATTCATCACCAGCTTCATGAGACATTTGCCTGAATATTAGCACCTACATTGTAAAACATAAATTTGCATTTTTTCTCTCTCACTGTCTTGCTCAGAAACAGGTCAGAGTGTTTATTTATGTATTTATTTTTAAGATTCCACAATTTTCTCTGAAGGAAATGTGACTTTTCACTTTCAAAGCAGTTTCCTCACAAACCTAAGCCACCTATTGTGGCTTTATCCAAACATGATTAAATGTCTTCTGCGGCTGGAAACATAGTTCAGAACCAAACAATGTGGGGCTGCAGTGAGAGAAATACACAACTCCTTATATGGATATCCTGGGGGTGTGAGTTTATCTGTCAGATATATATTTTTTTCCATCTTCTTATGCGTTGTTGAGTCAAAGTTATGATTAATTTTGTATCCCACTTGTAGTAGTGATATAAAGAAGCCATAATTGTGCAGAAGTCACAAAAATAGACCGTAAGTCTTTTGTTTTGTTCATAAAAACGAGCCAAGTGAACTTTGAACTGTGACGTATTTCCAAATTTCACAAATTCAATCCGATCTTATACATTTTGAGTTTTTTCTCAGGTGTGTTTATATACAGTAATTGGTGCAAATTATACAATTTCCTAGGTTGTGCTAAAAAAAAGGATATAAGACACTCTAAATTGCACATTCTTATAGCCTCTGTATATATTGTACGTTTTATAGTAATGGTAAAAAGCAGCCGAAATGCTCTGTTTTTCTAAGGGTTAATGAAGAACTCTGCTGTGTATTTATTTCCCACCTGCATTTTGTTTGTGTGGACCTTGATGAGCTGACACCTGAACACCATGACTTGTGTTTATTCTCCTGAGGAGGTCAAAGCAGAATATCGAGACAGGTGTAGCAGTGAGCACTAATGAATGTCAGCGCTGAGTAGAAAACAAAATCTAATCAGTGAAAAGGTTAATTTATTGTCCTTAATAAAGGACAGGTTTATCAACCTGCAAGATGAGGACACAGAGAGAGAGAGAGAGGAAAAACAAGGTTAATGACATATAATGAAGTCATATTCATACCCTGAGTGTGAGAGAGAGTGAGTGTGCGTGCACCACAGGAATTCCCCCAGCACTCTCGGTCTATAGCAGCATAACTAAGAGATAGTTCAGGTTTCCCTGGGCCAGCTCTAAGTATAAGCTTTCATCAGAAAGGAAGGTTTTAAGTCTAACTTTAAATACAGAGCGAGTGTCCGCCTCCCTAACTGTCACTGGGAGCTGGTTGCATCGGAGAAGAGCCTGGTAACTGAAGGCTCTGCCTCCTGTTCTGCTCTTACAGACTCTATCACAGATCATCATATACAGAAAACTATTTCTAGTTTTAAAAAACAAACAAAAAAACAACATAAATCCAGTTTTACATAAATCCTGTTTTACATGAGAGGAAGGTTAATACTAATACAGTCCATTAAAGTTCTCCATGGCCAGTTCTATACTTTCAGCTTTGCAATAATATGTCAGTGTCATCAGTATAAGGATGACACTATTACAACCCTCCAAAGACAGAATAATGTCATAAAGGTAGTGAAAAGGACTGGGCTCAAAATGGATCTGTGTGGCACACCATGGGCCAATTCCAATTCCTATCTTAACCCTCAATCTTAACCCTTAATCTTAACTGGCCCTCAAAACCAAGTGCTGAGGGCAGAATAACTCCAAAGCTGCGTCCAGTCTGTCAACTCCAAAAAAGAAGAAGAAGAAGAACACATTTACGTCACGATTATTTATTACGATCCGTTTGTCAGTCAAGTTACTAGGTTGTCAGTTAGTTATAAGATGATACTTATACAAATACCACAACCACGGACATATTCAGCTGACAGTTACCACACACCACGGCTTATTGAAAAGTAAACCATGGCAAACGATCGCTTGTCCGCACCGGCCGGCTGTTGACAAAAGATCGTAAAATAAAAATACATTTTACGCAACAATGACTCCATAATATGGGCCTAAACTAAGATAATACAATGGTTTTCATCATTTTTATATCTCTATTAACAAAGAAAATACTTCATTTATAGTGTACTCGTATCGCTGCCTTCGGCGCCATCTTTGTTATGTGTAAACACGCACAGCATTCTGGGTAGCCCTTGCTCCCAAGGGTGGTCTCGACATTCTCAAAATCTCAACATTGATGGCGATACAGCCCTTAAACTTGGCCCTCAACTTAATTTTTCTGAGAACAGCACTTGCACTAGAGGGAGCGCACATTTTTGAGATTGAGGGTTAAGATTGAGGGTTAAGCAAGGAACTGGAATTCACCCCATGTGTTCCTGGAAAACAATCACACTGAGCATCGCCCATCTTTGATCATGTATACATGTCATCTTAAAAAGTGGGTCGTCAACAGCTACATCTGTCAAAGCTTCCTCTCTGGTGTTATCAACTTAACTAGAACGTCTTCTATGATCCGTTCACTGTGGTTATATTTCCTGTGCAGTTCTCTGCACTCTGCCCTACTTCACTTGTGCTCTGCATAACTCCATCATGTTGCTGCTGCTTCACATGTTGTTGTTCAAGAAGGGTTATTATGTTTTTCAAATGAAGCATTCATGTATTAAAGACTATTACTTGTTGAGAAATGTTCCCTATATTAAAAAAAGAGTACATTTACCAGTTCTACTGTTGGTGTGTCTGTGATCTGTGCATATTCCACTAAGTTGTAACACTTAGGCAGAAGTGTACATAATTATAGGTAGTATATAGTTGAACCAGATATTCCTAACTCAGAATAAACACAAGGCAAAGAGATCACAATATAATCTAATATAATAATATTGTACAAATGTTTTCCAGGATATTTTAATTTCAATGCACCTCCAAAGGCAGCGATCCTTCTTCTCAACCACATCTGATACATAAAGTACATCAGGATTGGTAATTTACCTGTTATGATTTGTAGGCGGAGGACCCGAAAGCAGACGGAGACGTAGGTATAATTATAAACAATAATATTTTTCTACAAAAACGAGTAAATAACAAAAAGCGACTTCACAAAAGCGGAAGTGAATTTAGGGGATAGTGCAAGTGAGAGAGAGAATGCAGCAGCAACACCTTCCACATCTCACTTGAGAAGTGAGACGTGGAAGGTCGGGGGTATCTTGAGGGAACTGGGGAGCTTCAGGCGGACAGATGACTGGTTGATGATGCGGTCGATAGGGAAGTGACCGATGAAGCGGGGAGCCAGCTTCCGGGATTCAACCTGGAGGGGCAGGTCCTTGGAGGAGAGCCAGACCTTCTGGCCAGGTTGATAGTCTGGAGCAGGGGTACGGTGGCGATTCGCTTGCTTCTGAGACTGAAGGGAAGATCGTTCAAGGGCCGCACGAACCTGTCTCCAGACAGCTTGGCAGTGACGAAGGTTGGCCTGGATGGATGGGACGGTGATCTCTTCCTCCTGGAACTCGAAGAGGGGGGGTTGGTATCCGAGTGACGCCATGAAGGGGGAGATGCCTGTAGATGCAGAAGTGAGGGAGTTGTGGGCGTACTCGACCCAGGGAAGCATGGAGCTCCAGGAGGCTGGATGGCAAGCAGCAACGCAGCGAAGAGCGCTCTCCATGCTCTGGTTAGCACGTTCCGTCTGGCCGTTTGACTGAGGGTGGTAACCGGAGGAGAGGCTGACGGATGCGCCCAGAGCAGAGCAGAATGCTTTCCACACCTGGGATGTGAACTGGGGGCCACGGTCAGAAACAATGTCAATGGGGAAACCGTGGAGGCGAAAAACGTGGTTTACCAGCAGGTCTCCGGTCTCTGTGGAGGTAGGCAGTTTGGGGAGGGGGATGTAATGAACCGCCTTGGAGAAACGGTCCACCACCGTTAGGACCGTAGTGTTGAGGCAGGAGGGTGGCAGGCCGGAAACGAAGTGACCAGGGACGACGAGGGATAGAAAGGGGGTTGAGGAGTGCCGCCGGCTTGTTGGTAGTCTTCCCCCGGGCACATGTGGGACAGGCGGAGATGAAGGTGGACGTATCTTGTAGCATGGAGGGCCACCAGAATCGTTGTCGGAGAAACCTGAGGGTGCGGGTTGTTCCGGGATGACAGGTGAGTTTGTTGTTGTGTGCCCACTGCAGGACCTCCGACCGCGCCGAGTTGGGGACAAACAGCCGATCAGGGGGCCCATTCCCAGGGTCAGGTTCCTCCAGTTGAGCCCGTCGAACCGCCTCCTCCACAGGCCAAGATGCTGCTCCAAGGATGCAGGAGGGAGGCACAATAGGGTCGGATGAAGTGGTGGGAGGGTCAGGTGAAAATTGTCGTGATAAGGCGTCGGGTTTGACGTTCCGGGAACCAGGACGGAAGGTGGGGGTGAAGGTGAAGCGACCCAGGAAAAGGGCCCAGCGTGCTTGTCGAGAGTTGAGTCTCTTGGCGTTACGGAGATAAGAGAGGTTTTTGTGGTCAGTCCAGACAATGAACGGATGAGAAGCCCCCTCCAGCCAGTGCCTCCACCCCTGTAAGGCCACGATGACGGCCAACAGTTCGCGGTTTCCCACGTCGTAGTTGGCCTCAGCAGGAGACAGTCGACGGCTGAAGAAGGCGCAGGGGTGTAATTTCTGGTCACATGAGGAACGTTGCCCTCTCCCTCGCCTCACGAACCTCATCTGCTGACACGGAGAAAGACGACGAGGACGACATTTGACCGGCTGAGGATACCGTAGCGCTCAGGGAAGGGAGGGGGTGAGTAGAGCAGCAGTTCTTTGTTGTAAATTTCAGCCTCTCCTCTAGATGGTACTATAAACTACTTACTTCACCTTTAAAGCAAACACATGCATTTCCTGTGAATGTCCAGAAGCTGGACAGAAGCAGGACTGAGCCTCAAAAGAGAAAATCACATTATTTTGTGTCTTTTAGTAATATTTCATCTTCAAATTGTGACAAACTGTCAGTGAGAATAAATGAGCAGTTTCAGTTATGACTCTTCCAACAGCATCTTTTCAGTCCTAACCTGTAAGAGCTTAATCAATTTTAAATTAAAAGCCCATAACTCTGCATGAGTTAGAGTGGGTACTTTTTAACACTTTTGTCAGCAAAACAGAAAACAAAGTGATCTTCAGGGATCATGGTAATGTAGGAGCACTTTGTATTTTTACATATTTTTTTGATTATCTAAGAACCACCAAATGACTGCTGTATTGTAGACGGCCCATTGTAAACACCTCCTCTTACATAATAGTTGCAGTCTGTGCTTATTTTTCCAGATGAAATTGGATACTATTTTTAAAGGTACAGTGTGTAAAATGTGTACTGACAGAACTACAACATGACATAATCATGCTGATGTCTTACTGCTGGACAATCACCAGAATATATGCATTGTTGTTTTCATCTGTCCTACACTCTGTGCTTTTAATTTAAAGAATAATAAACTGCAAATTATAATGTTTCTGCTTCTAATACCTTTTGTTTTTGCATTTATTTTTGTGATTTGAGGTTGTCATTTTTTCGCTTTATCACTGAATCTTGATTGTGCAACTTCTGCCACCAAAATGCTGCTAACACCAGTTAGCTCACTCACTTAGCTTTCTATCAGACAGGACATTACACCATGGATGTATAATATGAACTGGATAGAGCACCGCCCCTTCGCTTCCGTTCATTCCTATGAAGTAGTGTTGTGTCGGTCAGGAGTGATTTGTTCGAAAGTACGAATCATTTGAGTTGGATCACTTCATGAACTGATTCGTTCCATTTTTAGTTCAGTTGAGCTCAGCAGTGAGCGTGGCGGCCGGGAGTGGAACTGCCGGGTCCTGTGAATCACTTGTGAAGTCATTCGCAGAGAGCAGGTGAACTGACACTGAGGACATGAATCTCGTCCACGCTGTCACTCACTCACTCTTTGACCCGCGGCGCGCACGTACTGCACTCAGGGAGGAGGTGAGTCACGTAGCGGGGCACTGGGCTCCTGCTTAGAACTGAACGATTCGGTGAGCGAATCCTTTGAACACATCATTTAAATGAACTGATTCAAGTGATTCAGTACACTCAAATGAACTGCCGATCCCATCACTACTATGAAGCTGCTCACCCAGCGCATATGCCAAAAAAGTTTTTTGACTTCTGCGTTTATTTCCGGGTTATGGGGCCCATAGAGCATGCACAGTAGTGTCACTACCATATAAAGATCTATAAAAGCCTGTGTCCATGTCTCGAGGTGTCCTGTGGACACTTTTACAGGTGTCTCTTTTACTATTGCGGTCAATGGGAAAATTGCTTTTTGGGCTTTTGTGCTTTTATGGGGTTTCCTGTTGCAGTACCCACAGTGGCCACCATGTAAAAATTGTCTTCAAGGCAGAGGGGGCGGTGCTCTATCCAGTTCATATTATACATCCATGCATTACACATGCTAATTGCTAAATGAGCTGCTGTTTCGGTTGTGCTAATTTCTACAATGATGAGTGTCATGTTTAGCAAGCAGCGTTGCAAAAAAAAAACAACACACCCACAGCCTTGCAGGCAGTCGATGAGCCAAAGTGTCATTTCCTCTTTTGAGGTGTAGCTAAAGGTTGTGGTGTCATGACTTTATCTTCTCACGTAGACTGACCACATAGAGGTCGGCAACAGAGTTACAGCGAGGTAGACACAGAGAAAGGACGCAAAGGCTAGAAAGTAATACACAGTAAACTTATACTGAGGTTAGACATGGCCAGGTTGGACGTTCAGGAGACGTTTCATGGTATTTTATTTCCTGGACACCTGCACACACAGGAGTCGTTGCAGCATGCCATCAGCTTCCAGTTTCAGGACACAGATATTCTCATCGTCTCTTATCCAAAGTCAGGTAAGACGATCTGACACCTGCAGTGTTTCTGAGAATACAATAATCCTTAGACTGAGTAATTCAGCACATGGTGACATTAATATCATGACTCATTTGCAGTCTCGATGTTTTGTTAAACTACAGCCTAACTAAGAACCTTTTTTGCTTTTTTTTTTTGTGTGAAATAATCGAATGAGGTTTCTGGTTTCCCTGAACAGGTACCACATGGATGCAGGAATTAGTGACTCTCGTGTCCCACAGAGGAGACCCGCACATGAGCCAAACTGTGCCAAACTGGGTCAGGGCTCCCTGGCTGGAGCAATTCTATACTGCGGCTGCACTAGAGGCCTTAACCACCACACAGCGAGTGATCACCACACACCTGCCTCATCAGCTGCTCGGCCCTGCCCTCCAGGGCTCCAGAGCTAAGGT
This sequence comes from Microchirus variegatus, assembly GCF_963457635.1. Lineage (NCBI taxonomy): Eukaryota > Metazoa > Chordata > Actinopteri > Pleuronectiformes > Soleidae > Microchirus > Microchirus variegatus. The sequence goes on from NC_139807.1 coordinate 26,295,292, forward strand.
CAGAGTTACATGTGAGTCGATGTGACATTGGAACCACGGCGTTGTCAGGACAGATTCACCAGGACAATTTTTCAATGTTACTATTCTGCCTCTGTTTGTTTTTTTTGTAAATGAAAACAGTGTAAATTCATTTGTATGCTGTGTATTTAATCTGAAAACAGTCTCCATCAAGCAATTCTAACAAACCTAAATGCCCAGCCAAAATGTCAAAGTGGGTCCCAAAAGGGTTATATTGAGACTGACAATGTTGGTCCTGAACAGGTTTGTCCACTTCAAGCCCATGCCCACATAGTTCATACCTGTGGGTACTAAGTGGGCATATGCTTTAAAGCAGGGGTGTCAAACTCATTTTCACTGAGGGCCACATCAGCATAATGGTTACCCTCAAAGGGCCAGATGTAACTGTCATACAGAATAAATATTACTAAATATAACCAAATATTACATACAATAAAGGTAACTACTCTGTAACATATTGCTAAATAACTTTCTGAATCAATTCAATTTCACTCATCGCATTGATGCATATACAACGATACACTGCGATCCAGTGGCGGTGGCGTCACTTTGCGGGTGACCCAATCGCCATGCATTGTGGGAAATGTAGTTTATGGTCAACGCACGCCTTAAAGCAGCATATACCTATTTTAACACGGCTTTTTAAGACCAATTAATCACTCTCGGGCCACATAAAATGACGTGGCGGGCCATATCTGGCCCCCCGGGCCTTGAGTTTGACACATATGCTTTAAAGGGATGGTTCGGATTTTTGAACATTAAGTTCTATGACACAGACCCCAGGAGTAGAGTGGATGCAACAGCATTAAATCATTTAACAAGGCTCCGGTTCTGAGATCTTGCCCCAATTTGGAGCCGAGAGAGTTTGGGAGAGAGTGTGGGACACATACCCAATGGGTTTAAAACCACAAACATGCCTGCATGACGTCACATTTTTAGTTTGCATCAGCTTACTTGGACCTTCTCCAGAGCTGGTACCAATAAAGCACCAGGTGCCAGGTACAATCCCTAATGGAAAAGCTCCAGCTGTAAACTCCTTCGCGGTCCCTAAGATCAGCTGAGGAGCTGCTCTTGATCCTGATCGGGGGACTGTCATGGTAGCGGTTCACAAATTGTGAAATGATTTGCCATTTCATATTTGACAGGCCACTTCACTTCCTGTTTTTAAAACTCACCTCTTCTCTTTTTGGCTCTCACCTCTTGTGTGTGTTTTTTGTGTTTTATGTTTTTTAATGTAAGTTTTTAAATTGCGTGTTTTGTCATGTCTGTCATGTTATCTGTGGGAATTCATTGTGTTTGCCATGCACACAGCCTATTATGCCCCTTTAGTAGAGGCTGTGCAATGATATGGTGAAGTTGTGTGGCTCGAACTATCTGACAGTGTGGCTCTGATTCATCTCACAGGTCATATATGTGAGCAGAAACCCTAAGGATGCTGTGGTGTCCTTTTACCACTTCCACAAAATGGCAAATTTTCTCCCCGAGGCTGGAACGTTCCCAGAGTTTCTGGATAAATTCCTCAAGGGAACATGTGAGTCCATAAAGAAAATATAGTTTACACTCTTTTCCTCTATTATAGTTAGATCAAAAATCACTTTTAAAACCTTTTTTGTTTCAGTATCTTATGGGTCCTGGTTCGACCATATTAAGGGATGGACCAGTCAGATGGCAACCATGGACAATCTGCTTCACATCACCTATGACGAGATGTTAATTGTATAAAACAAGTGGTTTAACGCTCTTGTCATGCTATATTATGTCCACAAACCAACATTATTATTACTGTCTTCATCCTGTGCTCAGGACCTACCCGGTGCCATAGGGAGGCTCAGCTCTTTCCTTCAGTGCCCCCTAGTGGACGACGAGGTCAACAGTTGTGTGCAACACAGCAGCTTCAGCAGCATGAAGAATAACAAGATGGTCAACTACAGCCTCATCCCTAACAACATCATGGACCACAATAAAGGCTCTTTCATGAGGAAGGGTGAGGTTACAGGTTCTGTTAAGATATGCAAATGAACCAAATTATGTCTCATAATGTCTAATTCAAATAATATACATATATATATATATATATATATATATTATTATTTGAGGGGATGTAGGGGATAATAGTTTCATTACTCCTGTTTTCAAGAACATGTTTGGAGGCAGCTTTTGTTTCTTCCATGGTAATTAAGTGAACTTTATTCATATACAACTATATTTATTCATATACAACACCGTCATTGAGGCAATTCATTATTTAAATCTTATGTCTAATGAAAGTTTGTCCCAAAGTTTCAGTGTTAAATACTTCAATATTATGGTCTTCAGGGGTTTCCTGGAACCTTGGACCTTATATACAGTATATGTGTATCTGTTGAGCCACATGGTACTGATAATGAATACATTAATTCTATAGTTTCTATGTAAAGGTAACAGGCTGTAGCTTCATAATAAATAATACAGACAGGAATCTTTGACAGTGAAGAGCTAAAAATCCTGTTTATAATGTAAAAGTCAGCAGGCAAATATGCAAAAATCCAATAACTTAAATAAGATAATACTTGGACGTTCATATGTATATTGATTGACGTGTAGTGTTTCACTTTTTGTTCATTTCAGGTAAGAGTGGTGACTGGAAAAACATGTTCACAGAGGACCAGAATCAGCATTTCGAGAGCGTCTTCAGGTCCGTGATGCAGGACTGCGCTTTAGAGTTTGTGTGGGAGCTGCAGGATGAAGTGGAGACGCACGCACAAGAGCAAATCACACAACCCACAGAGGAACACGGTGAACTGTGAAAGAAGCCGCTCAGCCGAGGAGGTTTGAGTACGAGGATTTATTGAGCTGTGTTAACAACATTATCAGAGTTTTTGGCGATGCAAATGTTACACCTGAATTACATTACAGGGGAAAAAAGGGAAAAAACAGTTGCAGTTTTCTGTCTTTGCCTCAGTGCGTGATAACGTGTCCAGTCCAGTAAAATTAAAGGTATAATCAGCCTCACGCCGTCTGCTGAGCTCTTTTCGTGACTTTCAACAATGGTTATTTGATTCGTTGGTGCAGGGGTTGTGGCATTTGAGTAAACTACAAGACATCAACACTTTCTGTATGTGAGCAGCACAGCAATCACCTGTGTGTGTGTGTGTGTGTGTGTGTGTGTGTGTGTGTGTGTAAATATCAGAGGTGGAAAGTAACAAAATACATTTACTCAAGTTACTGTATTGAAGGGAAAAACAGTGGCAAAACACCACAATATCATCTTAAAATTATAGCACAATAAAGATATTCATGATCATATTCTACAGAATTTCAAAATAAAAGTGCATGTTTTGATATGCAACCATGCATACTTCACTATAATATCTATTTATGATGCTAAATAAATCTAGTAATAGCAAAAACAGAAATACATCTAAAACAAACAAAAAACAGTATTTGATCTTGTGTTTTTTTTTTAAAAAGCCACCATAAGGAACAGCGTGTACAGAACACATGGTGCTCTGTGACCTTTTATGGTGGAGAACTGGTGGAAACACTGTGATCAAATAAAGACTGATAACAGTCTCATATGTTACGCTTTATACTTTTATGCGTTTCGATTGAGACTGAATTGGACCACAATTTGAGTTTATAGGTGACACACGTCATCGTCGTCTTTGAGACTTTGTCTATTTACTTTGTTGCCAAATTAAGCAAGTGGTCAATCATTCGAGACGTTTTATGAAGAAACAGGATCTACAGTCGTCCCTGTGATATTTACAGAGAATGGGTCGTCGTCTAGTTGTAAAATTTAATCATCAACATCACAAAGAAAAAGGGAAATAAAATAGGGGAAATGCTCAAAGTGTCATCTGTGATGAAAAAACAGGCGCATAACCACACGTTAACCTTTTAAATACGACCCATGAGACACTGGTGGCCTAGTTTTAGTCTATCCTGAACTCAGTCACCTATGTTTAATTAAACCTATTCTATGAACAAACAATGAATCTACTGTACAAACAATATGCAATTGTTATTTTATCATTTATATTATATTGTGTAATTACCTTATGATACTGATCTGTTTTTATTTTGCCATAACTGTGCCAATCATGTTTTATTACAGTCTGAATGGTTAAAAGAAAAATGTACCGACTTATGACTGAGATGTCAAGGCTGAGCCTTGTAAAACCGACGTAAGACAAAACTGTTTTTCAACAGCTGACTCAGCTCAAACACCAATAAAATCTTACCTTCAGAGTTTTTGCTTGTTAAATTGTGAGACACAACAATAGGGCAATAATACCTGAGGCAACTGTGGCTAAGATGCATAAGTATTAGTGGAAGATTAAAGAAAACTGGTTGTTCTTAATGGATAATTAGAGTTAAACTGTTGACCGATGACACAGATGCAGGACACCGCCTGAAGAAGGTTGAGACTAAAAATCGATTTACTCTTAATAACCACTGTCAATGGTCAATGTCTCACCAATTGGGAACCTGGTCATGAGCACAGCCATAAGAATCTGATTTTTATGCCTCCTGTAATGGAATTTGAAGTACGATCAACTCCCCAGGAAAGTATTTATTGATGTTGATGTTATATATAGGATTCGCCGAGTGGATACTCAATATATGTTTATATGTTTACCTTTGCTTTGGAGACGTACATCTATATTTTATACATGGTCTGTGTGTATGAACATTGTGTTTAACATACAGGTGTTGCTGGGGTTAACACAACCAGAAGATTCTCACTGTGTGACATTTTCTTTTAGACCCTGAGAGGATTTTCCTCCAGATACTTTGGAGTCCAAAGACGTGCAGGTTTGGTTGACTGGAGACATTAAACTGCCAGTAGGTGTGAAGAACGAGTGTGAATGTTTGTGTCTCTATATGTCAGCCCTGTGACACGTAGCCTGCCCATTGTCAGCTGATGTTAGCTTTAGCCCTCCTGTCACCCTTCAAGGACAAGTGCTATCACCAATGCCTGTTTTAAAAAGGCCCAGCATGTGACATTTTGGAGTTTTTTGTGTGTTTGTTAAAGGGGAATTGGACAACCAAACCTATGCCCTTGCTTATGATAACAATCTGAGCCACTTTTTATGGATATAACAAACAAACAAGCCAGAGTGTGTGCGTTTCTGTTTTTGAAACAAGAACAAGAACATCCTTTCTGCTTTGTGAAGGCCACACTCATTTCCTGAAGTGTTTTGCTTGACAGCGACCAATGAGATACACTTCTTTCTCCTCTTCTCTTCGTTCACATTATTTGTCAGGGCTGTGCTTTGTTTCTGTCACATTTAGCCGAAACTAAATCATGTTGACATGGAGCCTGATGTGACACGTGCAGCTGCTAATACATCCATGAATGAGTCTCACACACACACACACACACACACACACACACACTGAAGGCTCAGGCACTTCAGTCACGTGAGAAGTCACTTCACACCTGTCTATATATCAGACCCAGCTGAGGGGAAGGAAGTTCAAGGGTGATGCTGATGTCATGACCATCACTGTGACTGTTAATTGCCGCAAGGTAAACAAACAAACACTAGTTTATAGTGACATCTAGAGGAGAGGCTGAAATTTACAACAACAACGAACTGCTCCTCTGCTCACCCCCTCCCTTCCTGAGCGCTACGGTGTCCTCAGCCGGTCAAATGTCGTCCTCGTCGTCTTTGTCCGTGTCAGCAGATGAGGTTTGTGAGGCGAGGGAGAGGGCGAGCTACCACGGCCATAGCAGACGAAGCGGAGAGAGTGGAGGCGGGACTTCCGCTACAAGTAAAGCGATGCTTGATTTGTTCTCTCGCTCCAGTAGAAACATGGCGTCTCGCTGCTAACGGTGGCTATGCAACCGCGGCCCGTGACCATTATTTTACATGACTTTTTGAAACACTACGAATATGAAACAAAAACTATTATACAGCGACTAGACAATGCAGGAGCACATAATATGTATAAAGAAGTGGATTTTGGTTCATATAAACCCATAAATACTACGCAGTGTCCCTTTAAATTACCATCACTATTGGATTTCACCTGTTAAGAAAGCCTTGTTTTCTTACTCAGGTTTCACGGAGAACACAGCAGGAGGTGGTCTGAGGCTGTTGCTGCTTGCATTTCATTTACTCATGATTCGTGTGAGCTTTCACTCTAGCAGCAATATTTTATGTCCTCACTGGTTTTCATAGAATAGAAAAATAAAAAGCATCCAAAACCTGATATCCTATTAATATTTGATGTGATGTGAACAAGTGTAGTATATGTTGTTCTGCTCTGATAAGAAGAGACTGGTAACAAAGACCTGGATGTAGTTGAAAGCAGCTGTGGCAGGCGGTCATGGCCTGGACAAAGAGAAGGTGTGACAGTCGTGACATTTACGTGACATTTAACGCCCGTCGCGTTATCCCTCCCATTGTAACAGCTACGGAGTGCACGTACGAACAGTGTAGTTCATCTCTACAGAGCGCGCACACATACGCACACACGCACGCACGCACTATCCTTCTTATAGGACACTGTATTGACTTCCACTCATTTAGAACAAAGCTGTATCCTGAACCTTAACCTCAGAAATGAGCTTCTGCCTCATTGGGACTAGATTTTGGTCTCCATGAGGACTACTGGTCCTGACAAGTTCAGTGTTTATGCCCCAAATAATACATTATGAAATTCTCTGTTATGTTTACAAGGCTAACGCCACGTAATTTGTCCTTGTAATTCTATAGGAACATCTCTTCAATAACTGCTAAACATTACCAAGGGTATTTTTTGAGATAATGACTGTATTTGATGTTGGATTATTTAATTTCCTGATGATAATCTGTTCAATATTTGCACACACACACACACACAGACACACGCACATAAAGTGTTTCTATTATAAATTAAGTCAAGCCACGATCATTAAAAGGCAGAATCAGCAGTGAAAAATGATGCATCAGCAATGATTCATCGGCTCATACAGTTCCATGAAGAGCTGTGTGTGTGTGTGTGCGTGTGTGTGTGTGTGTGTGTGTGTGTGTGTGTGTGTGTGTGTGTGTGTGTGTGTGTGTGTGTGTGTGTGTGTGTGTGTGTGTGTGTGTGTGTGTGTGACAGAGATAAGTACAGTAAATATGAGGGTGGGTGATGATGCTCGCAGAGCTTCAGTTTCCACAGTAACACTGGCAGTTGTTTATACAGCGTGTTTTCAGAGTTAGAAAATACTGCTGATGTGCATCATTACGACCTGAGATCTATTCTTGCGACAGATGTTCGGGAGGAGACTGTGGGCTTCATGGATTGTGCGTCTGTGTTTAATGCAAGACGATCAATAGACTGACTGCCTTTTTATGTGTGGATGAACAAGCAGAGAGCGGCTCACATTGTATGAATCACGGCAGAGAACATGTGCTATCTTTGCACATCGAATTGCAGAATATTACCGAACTTTCCCTTCCTCGTCCTCCAGGCAATGCAAAAAATAAATAAACAAAGGTGTGGTGTGATTTAAAAACTTTTAAAAGATTTGAAAGTGAGTGAAATATATGACTGGAACTCCTCACACCAAAGTCAATAGAAAAAAAACATTGGTGTTTGAAAGCCTATGTTCATTTTTTGAAGGAGACATTATGCAAAATCAACTTTTAATCATTTTATTACTTATATTTGGGTCTCTGGAGGCCCTATGAGTAGGCAAAGTGTGAAAAAAGATGACTCACTCATGTTTTTGTGGTCCTCCTCAGTCTAAGTACAGGAGATAAAACACACAATGTTGACATCCGCACTCATTGTTACGTCACAATGAGACATTCCTGGAATTGTTGTCTCGCGCAGCTCCGCTTTGCCCCTAAAAACGTGAGAGTGCAGGCGAGGGCAATAGTATACAGAAGAGTCTACGAAGTGTTCTATTTGATGGCAATGTGCCGGCTAGATGGCAAATGATGGCTTTTCCAAAGGCTAACTTCTATTAGCTTCCAGAGCCTGTTGTGGAAATGTCTCTGCTGCTGGTGAAGAATGAAATAGAGAACTTCTGCCGGACGACAAGGTTATATTTTCGTTGCAAAGAAAAGGTCAATCTTCACAGGAGTGATCCTTGCTGGAGAAAGACCCAGAGCAAAGTGAACATTTATGTCTGAGCAGCTCCGCCTTCGCATTCCTCCAATAGACAAAGACTCTACCTTCAGACGGTGCTTTCACACATCTTTGTTTACTGTAGTCATTGGGGAGCTGGCTCCCTGCTGGTGTGGCAGGAAGGTGCACGCTAGACACAATACACAATATACAATATACTATACACAAAGGACCTGGTATTCTGTAACGGGTGGGTGTTCAGTGTTGGGCAAATGTAGCTCTGAGACAGAGAAATTTAATTTTACTATTACAGAGCCTCAGTGACGCTGACGTAGTTTCCTGTGTCTCATTTGCATTTAAAGAGACAGGCACCTTCATAACCGAGCGTTCTGAACTGGGATGTTTTGGCAGGGTGATTGAACTGCTGTGGTGCTTCATCCTTAAGGTATCTTGACCAAAGCATGTCACAGACATGTTCATTAGGACACCAGGGAACTAGGTTCACTTTGAGAAATAGGGGACAATATGAGTCCTTTAAATAAATGACACAAATGCACCAACTGAGGCAGCGGTGGAGCAGCAGCTCCTGTGTCCCTGCAGGCTAAATATGGTGATTTTCTTCATGGACTTTGGTCCGTGAGAGTTAGCAGTTTACAAATTATACAGTCTTTTGTTACATAGCCATGTCGTCAGTGAGTGTGCTCTGCCACATGAGTTGTGATAATGTGTCTCGAACTCATACAGCTGTGCTTTCAAGGCCATCCTCACTTATCCTCCATCTCTGTGACCTTCTCCATGTCGCCACCTCCTCTGGCTCCCTCAGATCCTCCTCCTCCTCCTCCTCCATCATCCACCTCTCTGTGCCTGTGGGGAGCTGAGCTCTGACTCTCTTCCTCTCTTCAAACCCAGACTCAAAACTCACCTGTTTTCAAAATAGCCTACTCTGTAATTTCACTACACCATTTTGCCGTTTACTTTGTCACCCTGTTGTTGTTTTGTCTCTGAAAAGTGTCCTTGAGGGTTCAAAAGGCACTTTTAAATAATTTCAAACAAATTCTGAATCTAATCATGGAATCTAAATCTTTAGATTTTGAGCTATGATACAGACACAGAAATGCAGCCGTAATAATAAACAGTAACACTTTAGATTAAGTAACACCTATTCACCATTAAGTAGGTGCTTATTAAGTAGCATACTAGCATTACTTTATTAGTCATCATTAAGCATGTATTAACACCTTATTCGACATAACCTTATTCTACCTCTATTACGACATAATTAAGATTTTTCCTGCATAAGGTGTTAATATGTGCATAATATTTACTAATAAAGGGCTAGTATGCTACTTATATGCATGTTAGTAAGCACCTAGTTAACGGTGAATATGTGTTCCCTGATCTAAAGTGTTGAGAAAACACTGTAGGACGACCTGACGTGTACAAATACACAACTCTCATGAAGTACTCAAGTACTTCACATGCAGGTGAATATCAACATCGCCACTGTCTGTTCTGTTACTGCTTTAATCCACTGAAGACAGTGCAGGTGTGATGGAGTCAGAGCGCGTGCACTCTGAGACTGGAGCAGAGTAATGGTCTTTGACAGGGATATTAATATTTCAGAGGGCAAAGGAGGAACCCTGTGCACCCTGAAGCAGAGCTGCTAAAAAAAGTATATATATATAAAAAAAAGTACCTCTCACTACTCCGACAGCTTCATTTTTTTTCTTTGTGTTAAATGATGTGGATTAGAGTCCACAAAGGAACAGTTTATCATTTGTCTCGTGTCAATATGATATCACTGACTGTAAACGGAGACACACGATATTTACGCGGTGGACCGTGATGGACTCATGATGTGCACAGTGTGCTCCTCTCAGAGGAGAGGTCTTTGTGTGAAAGCAGCAAAGCAAAACCTGACTGGATCAGTTTAGAGAGAAGTGGTAGCTGTAGACAGTATATGTCATGCCACCTCCTCCATGTTGGCCAAAATATGAATTAAAATGTTCTTATTACGCTGATGATACAACACAATTTCTGACCAATCTCCAGTCAGAAGAATGACTACTGATTGAATTGTTGGGACTTAATAACATGACCTCAACATGACAGCAACATGTGGCATATGTTAAAGCAGACCTAGACTGGAAGTTCCAATTAACGCTGTTTTTTAGTGTGTATCTGCGTCATTACCTTGTTTAAGAAGCCCTGAAGGTTCTAAACAAACAGTTTAGCCACTGGTGAGAACGCTGTGTTTTATTGTAATCTCGGGCTCAGCGAGATCTCTGAAAAAACCCGGTCCGGTTACGTAAACACCGGTTCTCCTGAACAGCAGATCGTCCTGCTCCGGGCACTAGTCCGGGCACATCCGGTTGCGTACATTGAACCACAGAAGAAGAATAACGTTGATAATGAGTAGCAGTGCATCCACCGTTCCAGAGGGGGGAGCTGTGCTTCTGAGAGCGGATGTGCTGAATAGTATTGGCCAATCACAAGACTCTGTCTTCTGGGGGTCAGAGTTCACTCTGAAATATTGCAACTCAGGAACAGCGTCAGAAAAGAGGATTTCAATCAGCTCGTTTACAGCAACTAGGAGGTTTTTGACCATAAAAACAAGTTAATGTATGTAAGTAGACCTCCATAACTAACATATATGTGCAACAGGACCAACAGTGGACCAGGTCCACTTTAAACATCTCCATAATCTATGGTCTAAAACGGATTTCCATGCTTGTCTATTCCAGATGATTTTTACTTTTTTGTATTTTTATTTTTATAACAGGCACAATCTCATTCACCTCTGAAAGCTTGAGTAACTGAAGGAAATCACACCAAACCTGCTGTATATGAGGGTCAGTGTAGGGGAAAATTAAATGCAGGAGACCATAATATGACGTTGTCCAGGGAATAAGGATATTTCATTTGAATTTATGGATTATATGAAAGCTGTCTGCAAAACCCTTATATTTCATAGATGTATGACCTGGCTTGTATATATTATAATGTTCAGAATATTGTAAAAATCTTCTACTTTCTGTCCTCACATAAATAAAAAAAAAATCAAAAGAAACAGAGAACAGAACAACTCTGGAGCCTTGCACTTTGACTTTTTTCCTTTTCTCTTATCTCGTATCAGCTGGACAGACAGCTGTCGTCATCGCTCTGATCCTGTGTGGAGAAAAGATCTTGTGATGGATGCAGGTACAAATCCACTCTGCCACACACCTGCCTTTGAAGTTACACTCCTAAAAAAACAAAAAAGAAATGTGGAAATCACTCCACATGATGAAATGTTGAGTTTCAAACAGTAAAAGCAGCTTAATTCCTCCAAAATATATAAATAATAATATTAACCCAAAAATACTATTATTTCTTAAAGGGACACTGTGTAGTATTTATGGGTTAATATGACCCAAAATCCACTTTTTTTTATACATATTATGTGCTCCTGCATTGTCTAGTCGCTGTATAATAGTTTTTGTTTTAAAAAGTCATGTAAATAAACATGGTCATGGGCCGCTGTTGCATTGCCACTGTTAGCAGCGAGACGCCATGTTTCTACCGGAGCCTGTATAGACAAACCCGAGAGAACAAATCAAGCGTCGCTTTACTTGTAGCGGAAGTCCCGCCTCCACTCTCTCCTCTTCGTCTGCTACGGCCGCGGTAGCTCGCCCTCTCCCTCGCCGGCTTCTGACAGCTCTACCGCCACCACGTAGAGCTGTCCCTCGTCCTCGTCCTCGTCCTCTCGTTGTCTGAATAAATACTAGAACCTCATCTGCTGACACGGAGAAAGACGAGCGAGGACGACATTTGACCCGGCTGAGGATACCGTATCGCTCAGGGAAGGGAGGGGGTGAGCAGAGGAGCAGTTCGTTGTTGTAAATGTCAGCCTCTCCTCTAGATGTCACTATAAACTACTTAACGGGGGCCTTCAGGACTGTAAAAACATTCTCAAAGCTGGATGGTTTGAGTTTGATTCAGGTCAGGGGAAAATATATTGTTTGATTTAGAATCCTTTGGTGAAGATCATACAGTATAGTCTATAGATTGATTCTACAACACTTTTCATTATTATTTGTAATTAATCCTATACCTGATATGAAGCAAATGCAGTGATTCACTGGCTAACCCTAACCCTAACCCTGGGAGAGGAAGGCATGAACAAGAACAGAGGAGTCTTCTGTTGGTTTCAGTCTGTGGTCTCAGCATTAGATATCACAAATGATCACACACTTGATTTTCAGTCAACTTTAGTTTAATTACAAACATTTCATTACATTTAAGACTCCAGAATTGAAAAGCACAAAGTGCCTGAAGCTCTACAGCTGCTGCCAGGAGAACATTTTGGACATTGCACCCGCGCGCACAGCCAATGATTTGTCTGTGTCCCCCCTGATGACGCTGTGAATCCAGGGTAAATATGAGGAGATCTTGGTGTAGACTCCGTACTTGTACCTGCACGCTTTGTCGTAGGAGAGGATCCCTGCAGCGTAAACGTCCCCAGTTTCGGGGTGTTTGACAGCCAGAGCTCCGCCCGCGTCACCGAAACAAACATTCTCCCCGTGTCTTAGCGTCGCTGTGCAGAACATGTTGTCGTCCACATCGGGTGTGAAGGCGGCGTCTTCATATTCTGCTTTACATTCAGACTGACTGGCCAGAGGGAGTATGAGGTGTTTGAGTGATACAGCAGGGGTGAGGTAAATGCCCCATCCCCAGCCGGCGATCGCCCCGAACCTTTCCGCGGTGTTGTCCAGGTCTTTTCCTCTCTCAGGCAGAGGGATAGGCATCACTTTACTGCTCATAACCACAGGCTGCTTCAGCTGGATCAGAGCCAGATCGTTGTTCCAGTCAGAATGATTCTGGAAGCCTGGATGGAGAACAATCTAGAGGAGAGGAAGGTTAGAGTTTGTAATCTGGCTGCTGTGCTGTATGGACAAGACATTGTAATAGAAAGTATTATATTGAACAAAAGGAGGAGGATGTTGGTACATTATACTGTGGAATATTTCAGGCTCTTTTCCCACGGTGGGAGTGTCTGTCTGATTGTTTGTGCTTCCACACTTGCACTTACCAATTTGACCAACAGAGGCCACCAGAGGCTTGTTGCGTGAATGGGCTTAAGTCTACCATCTCTGATTGCCAAAAGTTTTTATTTTTTCCTGACTTTTTTTCAAGAGAAGTTTCTTGAATTTTTTTTACGAATTTTTTTCCCCCAAAAAGTATTTTTTTCCCCAAGAATTTTTCCCCCCAAAAAAGTTTTAAATGAAATAAAAACAGTTTAAAAATTGACATTTTTTTTTTTTAAACCCAACTTTTTTCTTATTTTTTCCTTTAAAAAACCCACAACTTTTATGGAAAAAAAGTAAAACTTTTTTGGAAAAGAAAACGTTGTGTTGTGTTGTTCCTGGTGTGTGTACTTCCTGTGCTCTGTCCTATCCTTGATTATCTGACCTGCCCTGATCCAAGGTTTATCTTTAATGTTACCGTTTACAGTTGTTTTTTCTTACCCTCTCTACTGCGACCTCTGTGGATGCATTTGCTTCCTGCCGCCCTGTGATTCCCAAGTACACTTTAGGCGTTACGGGGTCTTTGCCCCGAGTGTCTCGTTGACTCTTCCTGACAAAAAGGTTCCTGCCAGCCGTCAGAACCCAGCGGTCAGAGACGAGAGCACCACCTGCGTAGCCACCATCCAGTACACTGTCTGAAATGTAGACCATGGCCTGCCAAGGGACATAAGGGGCCAGAGTCCCCCCAACCATTCGCCTGGAGCGCAGTGACGCTAACCTGGAGGCTGAAATATCATTCCTATTTTAATGATTTAGAAACACAAGTATACTGCATATCATAGGCTTTTATTTGGATTGCTTACAACCAATTACCCATGGACTAATATGGGATTCTCTATGGTCATTTTTACGGCAATTTTCTTTTGTTTCATTTATTTACCCAATTTTATATAAGATATAGTTATAACTGTTTGTAAACAGTGTTTTCAATGAAAAAAGAAATATGTACAAACTAAATATTAACTGCAACATTTGTCAAGTTTCTGAGAACAAAAATGTCTAATTTGTAATAAAAGGTAATAATCAGCCAACGTTGATGGCGTATTTATGGTAAAAGGGATGAGAGCTGAGTCAGAGCCAAACAGAGCTTTGTGTTTGTTTGTTTGTTTGTTTGTTTGTTACCTGAGACAGATGTTTTCACCCTTTGTTCAGCGAGAGCCGTGTGTGTGTGTGTGTGTGCAGCCAGGCAGAGCAGGGCCAGAGAAAACCTTCGAACAACAAAAGCCACATGAGTCATAAACATTAAATGTACATACAGTCAATTTATGGATCAAGTTTTGTTCATATTTTTATCCCATTTACTTTTAAAAAAAAACTTTTTTCCTTTCTGTCTGTATTTGTTATTTATGGAAGCATAAGTGAGTCGAAATTGTGAGATTAAAAGGTAGAAATTATGAGATAAAAATGAGAAATTATGAGATAAAAAGGTCATAATGATGAGATAAAAATACTTTTAAAGTCATATATGTGAGATTATAAAGTCATAATTATGAGATTAAAAAAAAAAAAAATTGAAATTGAAATTATGAGATAAAAAGTAGATAGCAGAGATAAAAGGTCATAATTATGATACCTCTTCTTCTTTTTCTGGTGAAAATCGGCCAGACTTATTAGATTAATTCTGTATTTTTTTTGTTTTTAAGGTAACATTGTGTGATGCGGCACTTCATCTTACAGTGACTCATGTGCCTTTGTGCATCAGAAAAATGCACATATTCAGCCCTTTATTGACATGAGCTAAAAAAAAACATGGCTGCATAAATATTCCACTTAGACTCATAAACACTTCAGCACCTGTGATCATAACACCTGCATTTAACATATACTTTAAAATTATAATTTTGTGTAACAGGTTCATATCCTTGACAGCTTTAATCTTTATTATTATTGTAGAAGCTCAGTTGAAAAGATGCTAAAATATTTACAGCATGTTCAGGTGTTAATTATAAAGTTATTAATAATAATAAACAACAAAAAAGGATCTATAAACTCACCACATTTTGTTCATCTTCTGAAGTGACGTGGGTTATAATCTTGAGTGAGTGTCGTATTCTGTCGGAGCTGCAGAGGGATTATTTATATTTGCTGCTCGGGCACTTGTTGCTCAATTGTTTATTCCTGGATTGTGAAATAAAATGTGCGCGTGTACAGCTCAGTCAGCGAGGTCACATGGTAGAAAACAACACAGCAAGTCAATGAAAGAGAGTTCTTGTTGTAACACATTATGTTTAAATATTACATTTTGTTAATTCTGTGTGGGTTTTTTTTTGTTACAGTTTACTTGTGTGATCTTGTGTTTTATTATAATTTGACGTTTTGCATTAAAGTCATTCTTGGTAACACTTTAGATCAGGGAACACACATTCACCGGTAACTAGGTTCTTACTAACAAGCATACTAGCCCTTTATTAGTAAATATTAAGCATGTATTGAGACCTTATGTAGGAAAACTCTTATTATTCATGTTGTAATAGAGGTAGAATAAGGTTATGTAGAATAAGGTGTTAACACGTGCTTAATGATTACTAATAAAGGGCTAGTATGCGACTTATATATGTTAGTAGACACCTAGGTAATGGTGAATATGTGTTCCCTGATCTAAAGCAGGGTATCCGCGGGGTCTTAAAAAGTCTTAAATCCAATAATAATTTAACGTAAAATCTCATAAAAGGTCTTAAATACAATTTTGAAAGGTCTTAAAAATCTATTAACTTTACTTTTATTTAAAACATGCATAAACTTCAGTCTCGCTAAGCCGAATTGCAAGTTCAACGATTTGTGGCTCCAATTTTCCTTCATATCTTTTGTACTTTTTTGCCAGTATGGATTTGAAATGGGTCTTAAATTGTATTCATTATGGTCTTAAAAAAGTCTTAAAAAGTCTTAAATTTGACTTGTTGAAACCTGCAGAGACCCTGTAAAGTGTTTCCTCACTCTTTTTTCACAAGTCACTACGTTTCAGAATTCTGTAAAACACAACAGTGACTGACACTTTGTTACAAAAAGACTTTACTAAACACTGCTGACACACAGCATGTGTAAGGTTTTATCTCTTATGAACGTGCAGTAATAGAAGTAGTAGTAGTACAAAATGTGCTGTTTGATCTGTTATCACAGAAAATGAGTCACACGCGGTGATTTTTTCAGCCGTGAAAACAAACGGAACATTTTCATCTGTTCCCAGCAGTAAATAGTTTAATGTGCAGCGGCAGCAGTGAGTCAGGAGTCAGGGAGGAAAGTCCAGTGTTGCTGCTGTTTATTTAGGTCACAGAAACATCACAGAGGTTTGTCACCGTAAGATATTTCATTTTTTAACACTTTCTATTATTTTTATTATTATTATTTGGCAGTCGGGACCAGGAAACAGAGTTGCAGTTTAACACGCTTCTCTGTGCTTCCACTCGTTCAGTCGCCCCCTATAGATAATGACTATGCTATATATAAAGATAAAGCTATATATGAACATAGATTTAGGATTAACACAGTGTTTGCCTCTAGGGCTCCATACATTAGACAGTCACGGAGAAACAGGAGAGGAGTCATTCATAGTAACCTCGTTAGAATAAACACGAGGACATTCTCCGAGCCGAGAACGAACAGTTTTAAGTGTGGTTTGTTAAATATTCGTTCTCTCCGCTCAAAAGCGTTGCTTGTGAATGAACTGATACACGAACAGGATTTTGACTTGCTCTGCTTAACAGAAACATGGCTTCAAGTGAATGATTATGTATCTATAAACGAAGCAACGCCTCCTTCCCACACCAATGTTCATACCCCTAGAGGAAATGGCAGAGGTGGAGGGGTCGCAGCTATATCTGACTGTATACTTTCGCTCACCTCTCGACCCACGGGTACTTATGAATCATTTGAGCACCTTACTCTAAGTCTGTTAGACTCAAGTATTAAACAGAATAACAGACTCCAGCTTATCGTTGTATACCGACCACGGAACTCCTACTCCGACTTTTTAAGTGATTTTGCAGATTTTTTATCTGATTTAGTTCTCTGTTCAGATAAAATCATCATAGTAGGTGATTTTAATATTCATGTGGACGTAGCCAATAATAGTCTTGGCTCGTCTTTTAAAGCTTTGCTTGAATCAATTGGCTTCAAGCAGCAGGTTAACAAACCAACACATCATTATGGACACACACTTGACCTTATCTTGACGTATGGTATTGACATACGTAACTTGGTAGTATTTGATGAGAATCCTTTGATATCGGACCATTGTCTGATCTCATTTGAGGTTGTACTTACTAATGTTACTGATCCTAAACAGCAGCATTATTACAGTCGCTGTTTATCCGACAGTTCAGTTGAAAAATTCACTGAACAGCTCTCGTCTGCCCTCCAGCCATGTTTTATCACAGAGGATGACTATAGAAACATCACTCCCACGGAACTTAATGGAATAGTGGATAACACAAATTTAACCTTGCAAACAGTTCTAAACACTGTTGCTCCTTAAGAGAAAGGTTATCACCCGGGACAAGTCTGCCCCATGGTACACAGCCCAAACTCGAGCGTTAAAGCTCAGTACACGGAAGTTAGAAAGAACGTGGCGTTCCACACATAATGACAGTCACTATGTCTTGTGGAAGAACAGTTTTGATATATATAAAAAAGCTCTTAGACATGCAAGAACTTCTTATTACTCAGAGTTAATAGAGAAAAATAAGAGCAACCCCAGGTTCCTTTTCAGCACTGTAGCCAGGCTGACGGAGAGCCATGATACAACGAATCCATCGATCCCTCGATCGCTGAGTAGTAATGACTTTATAACATTTTTTAACGATAAGATAGAAACGATCAGAGATAGAATTACCAACCAGTTTAGTACAGCGAGCCTAGACTTAATTGCGGCTCCAGCTTTACATGTATTGAATCATTTTATTCCTATAAGCCTCCGGGAGCTGACCTCACTGGTCTCCTCCTCTAAACTAACTACATGTCAGTTGGACCCTATACCAGCTAGACTCCTTAGAGAGGCTCTACCACAAGTTGGTAATATTTTACTAAATCAAATAAATATGTCTTTACTGAGCGGCTGTGTCCCAAAGGCCTTTAAGATGGCAGTAATTAAGCCATTACTTAAAAAGCCTTCTCTCGACAGCAGCATTCTGAGTAACTATAGACCGATCTCAAACCTTCCTTTTATTTCAAAGATTTTAGAAAAAGCTGCAGCCACACAGTTGTGTGATCACCTGTGTAGCAATAATGTATTTGAAAAGTTCCAGTCTGGGTTTAGAACCCACCACAGTACAGAGACTGCACTACTTAGAGTAAAAGATGATATTCTTATGGCCTCTGAAAAAGGACTGGCTTCTATACTGGTTCTGTTGGATCTCAGTGCAGCATTTGATACTATAGATCATGAGATCCTGCTACATAGACTAGAACAAGACGTTGGGATTAGAGGATCAGCACTTGTCTGGTTCAAGTCCTATTTATCGGACAGATTTCAGTTTGTTAGTGTAAATGAGGAATCCTCCATATTCACTAAGGTTAACTACGGAGTTCCTCAGGGTTCTGTGCTTGGACCTATTCTTTTTACCCTGTACATGCTGCCATTAGGCAACATTATCAGGAAACACAACATAGATTTTCATTGTTATGCAGATGACACTCAGCTATATGTATCTGCACGACCGGACGACCCAAACCCATCTATTAAACTCCAGGATTGTCTCATAGACATACAGACGTGGATGACTCGTAATTTTCTGATGCTTAACACAGAAAAAACTGAGGTCATGGTCCTTGGGCCAAAAGATATAAGAGCAGCACTTGGAGCTCTAAACCTAGGCAGTAACACTCCAGTCCCTTGCACTACAGTAAGGAACCTAGTATCCTGTTTGACCAGGATTTATCGCTGGATGAACATATTAAGCATACATGTAGAACAGCCTTCTTCCACCTTCGCAACATCAAGACAATTAGAAATATTATATCAAGACAAGACTCTGAGAAACTTATCCACGCCTTTATAACCTCTAGGCTGGATTACTGTAACTCCTTACTGTCTGGATGTCCTAGTAGGTCCCTGAGAAGCCTTCAACTTGTCCAGAACGCAGCAGCACGTATACTGACTCGAACCAGACGACGTGACCATATAACTCCTGTCCTGGCTTCTCTTCACTGGCTCCCAGTGAAAAGTAGAATCGACTTTAAAATACTTCTACTTACATACAAGGCCCTGAACAATCAGGCACCTTCTTACATTTGTGACTTAATCACTTTATATCAGCCGAATAGACCGCTGCGCTCCTTGAACTCAGGTCTACTGGTTATTCCTAAAATAACTAGAAGTAGAATCGGTGGTAGAACATTTATCTACCAGGCTCCTCTCCTGTGGAACCAACTTCCGCTTTCAGTCAGACAGTCTGACTCGGTCTCTGCCTTTAAGGTGAGACTGAAAACCTACCTTTTTAACATAGCCTATAGTCGAAGCTAGATCAGGTATGTCCTGATTAGAATAGTCTATCTTATGCTGCCATAGGCTTAGACTGCTGGGGGAATTTCCCATCATGCACTTAAAATGAGCACACAGACTTTGCACGAGCCGCACTTTCTCTACCCCGTCCTCGATTTTTCATCCCTCACCACTTACCTGATGTACCCCCATGAGATGTAGCACATAAATCTACATATAGCACATCTCTAACTGATTTTAATCTCTTACAGTTCTGCTGACACCAGTGAACGACATGAGGTCAGGACAGGAAAGAGGACTCCGTCATCCTCAAGTCTCTGACCACAACAGTCTTCACTACAGGCTGTGACAAACCCAGTGATCCAGATGATCCTGGCATTTAAAGATTTTTTTTCACTTTTTATTCTTGTCATTGTGTATTGTTTGTTTTGGGTAACATCTACTGCACGTCTGTCCGTCCAGGGAGTGGATCCCTCACCTGTGGTTCTCCCTAAGGTTTCTACCCTTTTTCCCTTTTACAAGGGTTTTTTTTTTCCCTGGTAGTTTTTCCTTACCCTGGTCGAAGGTCTAAGGACAGAGGATGTTACCAACCCTGTGAAGTCCCGTGAGACAAACTATGTTTTGTAAACTGTGGGCTATATAAATAAAGATTGATTGATTGATTGATTGATTATTTCAAGATGCTGCAAATCTTCAAGACACATTTTTTATATCCCTACAATTTCCAATAGTAGATTATTTTTAGATGCAAGACAAAGTAAGTGAACATGGTCTTAAATAAACAGTGCAAATGAGCAAGTGTATGGATGATACAAAATGATTTGCTGTGCATGTCTGACACGTCTGCAGAGTATAAATACTTTATCAGTGTGTAGTCACTCCGTAACACATGAAACACGCCTGACGACAGGATTTCACGTTCATATCTTAAGACTTGAAAGTGACTTTCACTGGGGAGGAGTATGAAGTCATTTCACGGTGCCGGTGTTATCATTAAAGCTGCTCCGTTTTTATTTCATGATTTCAGTCAAGTGCACATCTAATTAGATCAGTCACAGCTGAAAAGCAATAACACGTGGTTATTACGGTAATGTCGCAGGAAGCAACAGAAGAATCAGCATCTTTGTCACCAGAGAGGAGAGAGTTGAAAAGAACATATAGGACATTGAGACAGACTCACATAATGTGATTTTAAATGTGTTTTACTGTTCAAATTTCAGATATAACACAAAATCTGGTGTTCATGCACAACTACAGTGTGTTTTTTTTAATATGACTTTTTGTTTTTCTTCTTTTTAAACTGTTAAAGCTCACATAGAGTGGTCCTGTTGCACATATATGTTAGTTATGGAGGTCTACTTACATACATTAACTTGTTTTTATGGTCAAAAACCTCCTAGTTGCTGTTGCTGAGCTGATAGAAATCCTCTTTTCTGACGCTGTTTCCCAGCCGCGAGATTTGAGACTCAACTCTCTCACCCAGAAGACGGAGTCTTGTGATTGGCCAGTACCAGGAAGTGACATATTCAGCACACCCGCTCTCAGAAGCACAGCTCCCCCCTCTGGAATGGTGGATGCACTGCTCCTCATTATCAAAACATTGTTTTAATAATGTTTAAAAATAGCTTCTTCACGACTCCCCGTCGCAGTCCCTTTTATGACTTTGACCCAGAGTCAGACCCAGAGTCAGAAGACACTGTCGCTCTCGAAACACCTCCACAACGGACGTTATTCTTCTTCTGCGATTCAATGTACGCAACCGGATGTGCCGGAGAACCGGAGAACCGGTGTTTACGTAACCGGACCGGGTTTTTTCAGAGATCTCACTGAGCCTGAGATTACAATAAAACACAGCATTCTCAGCAGTGGCTGAAATGTTTGTTTAGAACCTTCAGGGCTTCTTAAACAAGGTAATGACGCAGATACACACTAAAAAACAGCGTTAATTGGAACTTCCGGTCTAGGTCCGCTTTAATACATTATTTCAACATGAAGTAAACAACTGTAAATAACTGTAAGATAAACACACAGATTTTCTCAATGGCCTTTGGCACAGGAAAGTGAGCAAATTACAATATTCCAACTGCAATAGCCTTGGCAAGAAGAAGTAACTTATTCTGTCTTAGGGAACACACATTCACCACTAACTAGGTGCTTACTAACATGCATATAAGTCACATACTAGCCCTTTATTAGTAAATATTAAGCACGTATTGACACCTTATGTAGGAAAAAATCTAAATCTATGTCGTTATAGAGGTAGAATAAGGTGTTAATACATACTTAATGATTACTAATAAAGGGCTAGTATGCTAATTATATATGTTAGTAAGCACCTAGGTAATGGTGAATATGTGTTCCCTAATCTAAAGTGTTATATATATATATATACATATATATATATATATATATGTATATATATATATATATATATACATATATATATATATATATATATATATATATATATATAATATACTAAGCCTTTATTAAGTAGTCTTTAAGTAGTGCCTCATCCAGGTAAATTCTTTGTGTTGCATAAAGTGTTGTACAGAATATGAATCATATAGCATGTCATGTAATTGGAGCTCGCGACAAACTATTTGGCGCCATAAAAACATGTGACATGTGAATGAACTGTGCTGTAGTTCCACTCACTCTCACTCTGCAAAAGCAAGGTTATGTTACGTTACGCTGCAGCTGCAGCGAGGTCTGAAAATCTCTGAGTGGTCTCACACTGTCGAATCCTCCAGTGTATGAAGTGACCTTTACTAGAATAAAGACGTGCTGCAATTATTATTTTCTTTATTATTTGGCAGGCTTACAAAGCACCTTGACCTCCACTTCTCAACATACACACATATTATGTAAGTGTGATGTGTTTATTCCTGATGCACAGTATACGATTTTAGATGATTCAGATGATTGGTGAAACTAATTCAGAATCAGCATCACCATTTACTGAATAGATAAATAAACAAATAAATAAATAAATACAGTTTTATTTTTGTAAATGTTAAGTTTTAGTTGATGTTTTATTCATTTTATTTTGAGTTATTTTTTTTGTTTACCAGCTTCGAGATTCAAAAAGGTCACAATAAGTAATGTGTGTCATTAAAAACCCAGCAAAAGATGCCATTGTAAAAGTTGATAAGGACAGAAGTGCAAAATGTGCATCGTACAGTGTGTCAGGTAAAAAACAAACAAAACAAATATCTAATAAATTATAATAAATAACCCTCATGAGACACATCTACTAACAATAACACATGTTATGTTTAACTTGCAGAGCCTTGATTCATTGATTCTTAACTTTTATTATGAATGAAAAATACAACCGTTCAAAAAATAAATAAACTTCATACGAACCCAAAAGGATTATTTATTAAACTAATTTACAAAGAGACGAAGCACATTTTCGTTACAATTTTAGAAGGTTTTCGTTTGTTTAAACTGTGGTTTTTATTTTTATTTCAGTTTCAGAATATTACACAGCACAACCTGTGTTATCTTCATATTTTTACAGTTTATAATACATTCTTACTGTTTCTTACTTCCAGTGTTGCTGAAACTTATATCGAACCACGTCATATTTGTATCTTTGTATCCAAAATATAACTTCATTTACCCTGGCCATTACTCAGGCTTCATGGTCTTGATAAGAATTTGATAAGCGCACTTTTGAAATGTCATCCTCCATTCAAAATTTGTGATTAGATTCATGTTTGAAATTCTCCGCAGCAAGAGTCAGTATTTTTTTTTTTTATGAGCTTTGATTTCAGTTTGACATTCAACTGGGGGGTCAAGGCGAGGGGAAAACACGGTTAACCAGTGTTTTCAAGTGAATATGAGGGAAAGGGAGATTGACACGAGGGCCACAGTCGCCGCTGCCTCTGCCCGAGGAAGAGAACGTGACCTGTGACCTGTGACATGGTCAAAGCTGTGAAAGCTGGATTAAGTCATCAGTGGGCAGAGAGGATGGATGTCATTTAATGTGAGAGTCACCTCTGTCTCTATGTATGTGTGTGTGTGTGTGTGTGTGTGTGTGTGTGTGTGTGTGTGTGTGTGTGTGTGTGTGTGTGTGTGTGTGTTCTAGTACTTGCGGCATACTGAGGACCAGTGAGGGTTTTTAACCAACAAAGTGAGGTCATTTTTACAGAGTGAGGACATTTTGGCCTGTCCTCACTTTGTTTTCAATGAATTCACTTCCTTAGGTTGCTATAACATGCTATACTCAATTTGTAAAAAAAAAATGTGGACGACATAGTATAGTGTGACCTTTTTTGTCAAATTTTAGACCAAACATTTTTGGTCACATTTCTTTTGAAATTTTGGTCAACATAGTATAGTATGACGTTTTTGTCAAATTTTGGTCCAACATAGTATAGAATGACGTTTTTGTCAAATTTTGGTCCAACATAGTATAGTATGACGTTTTTGTCAAATTTTGGTCCAACATAGTATAGTATGACGTTTTTGTCAAATTTTGGTCAACATAGTAAAGTATGACGTTTTTTTGAAATTTTGGTCAACATAGTATAGTATGACGTTTTTGTCAAATTTTGGACGACATAGTATAGTTTGACGTTTTTGTCAATTTTTGGACCAAAAATCTTTGGTCACATTTTTTTATTTTTATTTTGGTCAACATAGTAAAGTATGTAAATATGTATATAAAACTTTTTTGTCAAAAATTTTAGGTCAAATTTTGGACGACATAGTATAGTATGACGTTTTTGTCAAATGTTGGACAAAAAAAAAATGCCCCCAGTAGTTCTTTGTAGATGTCATTCATGAAGTAGATATTTGTAATTTTGTTGATTTGTAAAGTGGAAATGCTGGTCCTCACTTTGTCAGCAACCAGGTCCCCAGTATGCAGCAAGTAAAAGAATGTGTGTGTGTGTGTGTGTGTGTGTGTGTGTGTGTGTGTGTGTGTGTGTGTGTGTGTGTGTGTGTGTGTGTGTGTGTGTGTGTGTGTGTGTGCGTGCGTGCGTGCGTGTGTGTGCGCGCGTGTGAGAGGTGTGAGAAACCAGGGGGATGAAGATGAGTGGGGGTGGGGGTGGGGGATTCATACAGAGAAAAAAGAAAGAAAGCGTGGGAGTAAAATGCTGCTGTGGACTTTACCTTGAAGCTCCAGGGATGAGCATGTGCATGCGATAATGACTGAGAGGAGAGGAGGAGAGAGGAGAGAGAGCAGAGGAGAGAGGGCAGCAGTGAAGTGCTGGAGGTTGAGCAATGCAAAGAATAAGAGAGAGGAGAGAGAGAGAGAGAGGCTGAATCACAGAGGATGTGGAGGGAGAATGTCAGTGTGCTTCAGAGGAAAGAATGATGAGAGGAGGCGAGGAGGAGAGGACCATTGCTGACGCCGCCGCTCCACTTTCTTCTTGACTGGAGGATGTTAACCACACTTTACATGAATAAAGACAACAATATTATAGTGCTGGATTGTCAGCGCCTGTGTGCGTAAAAACCACTCTCTGGTGCGCGACATCAGAAATGCCGGTAAGAATCATTCCATCTGATTTATGTTTATTCTGGTGTTTGTGGATGTATTTATCTGGTTGGAGATACAATGTTTCTATATTTGTTTTGTACTTTTATTCTTTTATTGTCAAACTTCTGTGCGTGTTGACTGATAATGGAGGTCATTCATTTGCATATGAATAACCTTCAGTAGCTGCTG
The DNA here is from genome assembly GCF_963457635.1 of Microchirus variegatus. NCBI lineage: Eukaryota > Metazoa > Chordata > Actinopteri > Pleuronectiformes > Soleidae > Microchirus > Microchirus variegatus. The sequence goes on from NC_139807.1 coordinate 26,320,526, forward strand.
GTATTCATATTTGGAGCAAAAATTATTATTATTACTTTGAATTAACTATCTTGTTTTTCCAGGCTTGTTAAACCAGTTAGTTAAAAGACTTTAGGTGACTCATAATTATAGCAATTATTGCACAAGTCATCTGCAGATTTATGGGACTGTAACAGGAAAATACTGCACTGGCTATAAAAGATGATTTCTTGTTTCTTGTTGAATTTGAATAGTGATGGTGCAGTTGCCGCAGGTTAATCATGAGGAATGAATAATAATGATTGAAGACGAGAGCCGAGCATCGAGTCAAAATCACGACAAAAGTCTTGCAAATGCACATTCATAAATAAATATAAGCGATAAGAATGACAGTGCAGATGGGGGGGGGGTCCTGCCTGCTGTCTCGTTCGAGTCAACATGAAGTGGGTGCAATGTCCACGAGCACTGTGAGATTTATCCTGGGAGTTATTGGAGACAAACAAACACACGTCAGGATTCAGGGAATTCAACAAACTGCATTCAGATTTTAGTACAGCTTTTGTTTTGAATTGATTATGTTTTTTATATATATATATATATATATAATTACTGTGGGCAACAGAAAAAATCCTGTAACACAATGTAAGAAATAGTATATAATAATTACATATTGGAATAAGGACTGTTACTTTGTTGCATTTTATTGTTGATTGTACATCAATCCCTAACCCTAACCCTGAATAATTTTGGTTTGTGGACAAAACAAAGACATTGAGAACATCGTCATTTCCACAAACTGATCAACGTTTTTTGAACATTTTCTGAAATCCTTTTTATTATCGTTTTATATATTTTAAGAGATATTAAAAGGATTTATAATTTATTATTTTACCTATCATTTAACCCTGAAATAGGCCCAGGCAATGAAATTCTGATGTAAAAGACTTCTGGAAATTTACATTTTGAAATATACATGGCTAATGGGATTTTTTCAAAAAGAACGACCCAAAAGATACACTCAGTCAAATTGTGGTTCTTCTTTCCAGTTGTGAAAGAGTGTCGTGAAAAAAAATGCAATAATAAATACACACACAGACACGGTGTCTGTGAAGAGGAAGTGGTCTTTCTACTCATGTGCTGTGGCACTCTGTGGCCTCGGGCGGCTCTGAACCAGCCAGTCCCTGATTATTGTACACGACCCCTCTGTGCCTCAGTGTGACGCTGGCCTGAGAGCTCTGACCGAGCCCCCACGGTGCTCCCACCAGGTCACACTGCGCTGTCAAAGGAAATCCCCTGCATGCACATATACAAGAACGTATATGTATATGTATATGCACGCAGCTATTCTTGTAACAATACTCTCGATGGTCATCGTTGCAGAGAGAGAATTGTTTGTGCTTCAAGCGGTTGTTTGAGCAACTACAGCATGACTAAAAACCACATGACACATAATATACATCCCCAGCGTCAGATCTGGACTGTGTGGTCTACCTTTATCTGGCTGGTGACATCATTAACATCAAACTAAATCCCCCTTGGACCACAAAGAGTGTTGTCAAATGTCTTGTCTTGTCAAACCAACAATATTCTGTGTTCTTTGTTATATAGAGCAAAGAACCCAGAAAAGGTTCATATTTACGAAGCTGAAAAACAAGTGAACTTGTTCAAGTTATACATAAAAAAACAATATAAACCAGTACAATGAACACTCTTATTATATATATATATATATACATATATATATATATGTATATGTGTGTGTGTGTGTGTGTGTGTGTATAACCTGTAATTTACTTATCTCAAGGAAATCCCCCTACTTAGCTGATGTAAGTAGAGTGATATTTCATACAGAAGATACAGATAAAGAGAACATTTACGGCATGGTGTTGGAAAATAAACTGACACAACTAAACGTCAAAAAAGCCACAGGTTTTCTAACAGAATAAAAGCACTCAGCATTTTACAGTTTATATCACAGTAGTTTATATTGAGGAATACATTAAAGGTTTAATTTACTTTTACTAAAGTAACACAATGCAATCAAGTTGGTCAACACACACACAAAAGGAAATAATAGACAAAAGTTTTGGACGACATAGTATAGTATGACGTTTTGGTCACATTTCTGACGACGTATGACATTTTCTTTTTCCATTTTAGAACAGAAAATGTTTTTCAAAAATCTTTTCAATTTTGGATGACAAAGTATAGTATGACGTGTTTTTTTTTTGACCAGAAAGCAGCTGTGGCTTAGTGGTAAGGGCTTTGAGCTTGAGACAGCAGGGTAGCAGGTTCGATCCCCGACCAGTCTGTGGCTGAAGGCTCCTGCTCCCCGAGCGCAGCTGAATGCAGGCAATTACCGGGGTTAGCATGAACTTCACCTCGCTGTGTGTGTTCACTAATTCACGGTTGCAGAAATTGGAATCTTATCTTAAAATGTTTTTCAAAAAAAATGGTCAATTTTGTACAACATAGTATGACGTTTTTTTCAAATTTTGGAGCAAATCTTTTTTTCTCAAAAGTTGTCAAATTTGGATGACATGGTAGGACGTTTTGGTCACATTTTTGACGATGAATGACGTTTTTTTTTTACATTTTAGAACAGAAAATGTTTTTCAAAAAAATTTTCAATTTTGGACAGCATAGTATAGTATGACGTTTTTTTCAAATTTTGGACCAAATTTTTTTTTCCCAAAAGTTGTCAAATTTGGATGACAAAGTATAGTACAACGTGTTTTTTTTGACCAGAAAGCAGCTGTGGCGTAGTGGTTAGGGCTTCGAGTTTGAGACAGCAGGGTAGCAGGTTCGTTCCCCGACCAGTCTGTGGCTGAAGGCACTTGCTCTCCCAGCGTCGCTGAATGCAGGCAGGTACCGGGGTTAGCATGTACTTCACCTCGCTGTGTGTGTTCACTAATTCACGGTTGCAGGAATTGGAATCTTATCTTAAAATGTTTTTCAAAAATATTGTAAATTTTGGACAACATAGTATGACGTTTTTTTCAAATTTTGGACCACATTTTTTTGTCTCAAAAGTTGTCAAATTTTTATGACATAGTATATATAGTAAGACGTTTTGGCCACATTTCGGACGTCGTATGACATTTTTTTGACATTTTAGACCAGAAAATGTTTTTCAAAAATGTTTTCAATTTTAGACGACATAGTATAGTATGACGTTTTTTTCAAATTTTGGACCAAATTTTTTTTGTCTCAAAAGTTGTCAAATTTGGATGACATAGTATAGTAAGACGTTTTGGCCACATTTCTGACGTCGTATGACGTTTTTTCACATTTTAGAACAGAAAATGTTTTTCTCAAAAGTTGTCAAATTTGGATGACATAGTATAGTATGACGTTTTGGTCACATGTCTGATGACATGACGTTTTTTTTTACATTTTAGAACAGAAAATGTTTTTCAAAAAAATTGTCAAATTTGGATGACATAGTATAGTATGACGGTTTTTTTTTTGACCAGAAAGCAGCTGTGGCCTAGTGGTTAAGGCTTCTAACTTAAGACGGCAGGGTAGCCGGTTCGTTCCCCCCATTCTGTGGCTGAAGGCACCTGCTCCCCGAGCGCCGCTGAATGCAGGCGGTTACCGGGGTTAGCATGTACTTCACCTCGCTGTGTGTGTTCACTAATTCACGGTTGCAGGAATTGGAATCTTATCTTAAAATGTTTTTCAAAAAATTGCCAATTTTGGACAACATAGTATGACATTTTGCTCAAATTTTGGACCACATTTTTTTTTTCTCAAAAGTTGTCAAATTTGGATGACATAGTATAGTAAGACGTTTTGACCACATTTCGGACGTCGTGTGAAGTTTTTTCACATTTGAGACCAGAAAATGTTTTTCAAATAAATTGTCAATTTTGGGCGACATAGTATATAGCAGGGGTCACCAACGTGGTGCCCGCGGGCACCTGGTAGCCCGCAGGCAGCCAATACGGTGCCCACGAGCTCACTTCACTTCACCTCACTTTCATGTAATCGTATGATGCTCAGTAAAATATCTTTGATATTGTTTATAAAAACTGGTAATCGTTAGGAGTAAGCACTGGAATGAATGTGTATGCAGTTGAATGCATAATATTAATCATTTAAATGGTAAACAAAAAAAAAAAAATGTTAATGTGGTAGCCCTCCATATTATTTTTTACCCTTAAGGTAGCTCTCACCTCAAAAAGGTTGGTGACCCCTGGTATATAGTATGACATTTTTTTCAAATTTTGGACCAATTTTTTTTGTCTCAAAAGTTGTCAAATTTGGATGACATAGTATATAGTAAGACGTTTTGGCCACATTTCCGACGTCGTATGACGTTTTTTCACATTTTAGACCAGAAAATGTTTTCCAAAAAAATTGTCAATTTTGGACGACATAGTATAGTATGACGTTTTTTTCAAATTTTGGACCCAAATTTTTTTTTTTCTCAAAAGTTGTCAAATTTGGATGACATAGTATATAGTAAGACGTTTTGGACACATTTCGGACGTAGTATGACGTTTTTTCACATTTTAGACCAGAAAATGTTTTTCAAGAAAATTGTCAATTTTGGACGACATAGTATAGTATGACGTTTTTTTCAAATTTTGGACCAATTTTTTTTTTCTCAAAAGTTGTCAAATTTGGATGACATAATATAGTATGACGTTTTGGTCATATTTCTGACGACGTATGACGTTTTTTTTTTACATTTTAGAACAGAAAATGTTTTTCAAAAAAATTGTCAATTTTGGACGACATAGTATAGCATGACGTTTTAGTCAAATTTCAGACGACGTATGAAGTTGTTTTCACATTATATGTATATATACACATATATATATATATATCATATGTATATACATGCATACATGCATATATAAAGCAAATGTTTGCGTTAAATTATTCAAATTAATCGCCAAAATGAACGCGTTAACACTGGCAGCACTGGCAGCACTAATATATATATATAAGTATATACATGTATATGTGTGTGTATATACGCAGCTGGTACTACACTGTTAGAAATGTTCCTGGAAAAATACAGTGTAAACTGATATTTAAAATTACATTCACTGTATTTTACAATTACATGACTATTTAGCTTGTATTATTTGTACATTTCAATAATCTATTAAAAAAATATATGATCGCACGCAGTTAAAGGCACTTTTGTTAAGAAAAACATGTTACATGTCATTGACTTTAGGTTTCACAAAATCTCTGTTTGAACCTGGCCACAAGCACAGAAGGCAAACCATAATAAAATTAACCTACTGATTTTTCAATCATGTGATTAAAATGTAAGAGAAAAAGCAGCTTCTTATTGCACTTTACTTTTATTTGAATGTAACGATGACATGTAAAAACTTCACATGCTGAACACATTGCATGTTAAAAACAGTATTACAAACAAACATATATTACACATATTAACAGTATTACCAACATATGCCGAATATTATGATGTGCATCAGGGCTCATTTGGATCATTTCCTGAATTTCAAAAATTAATAAAAAATTATTCCTTAAGAGGTTTACAAATATTTTCAATGGATCCTTGTTCAGGGCAATACCAACTAGTGTAATGGGAAATTTCAAGTCATTCCGAGATACTTTTTGTTTTTTTGAAGAAAGTCAGCTCACTGTCAAAGTACTGTACTGTGCGGAAGTCCAAGAACATCTGCAGGAGAGTTACGGCTCACTCGAAGACAACAGGTTTCTCAATCCAACCTGTAAGGGTTAGTAATAATAATAGCAGAGGTGAAAACATCTACTGCATCTGCAATATCAGAGAAATGTGTCAAAAAATCCAAATACAAATGAACAGGCAATTGCACAATGCAAGATGGAAAAACAGTCAAAGTTACAGCAAAGCAAATATTCTTCAGTATTAAATTTGTGATCCAATAATTAGCATGTACTGTCTTTAAAGTGTTGTCAAAAGCCCTGTTCACACTGGATTAATTACCTGGGGTTACCAGAGGTCCCCAAGTAATACCAATCTCGTGTGAATAGAATAAATTACATAGACAGTAAAATGTTTGCACAAACTATCATAAAGTTTAATTAATTCACTGACAAAATGCAGGTGTCAACAAACGTTAACTTTGTAGAAATTAAAATGTGCTCCTTGTGTTGTTTGACTATTACTTGACTACTGTTGCTTGAGTAAAACTAGTCAAAACTAATTCAATGCCAGAATGCCAAAAATAATGCATGATACTGTTATCTAATACACTTAACGGTAAAGTGCTGTAAAATAGGAATACATTAGAGTTCTGTTAAAAAAAAACCCCAAAAAAACAGTAAATGAGCTGTAATTTCACTGATGTTCTGTAATATTAACAGTAAAGCACTGTTTATTTAAAAAAAAAAAAACATTAATACTGTTGAAAATCTGCCGTAAATTCACAGAAATTATTTACAGTGTATGTCAAAAGCAAATGTAGCTTTAAAACATAAAATTAGAATTTTTATTATGTGGGAACATCATTTTTGAGAGAGAGACGTGCATTCATTCATGCATACCTAAAATGAGTCACACAGGCTTAAAGGTGCATTATGTAATAAATCAACTGGCCATAAAATCCTCCTAATATGTCACAGAGACTCAGGAATAATGTTCATATAACAAAGTGAACTCACCAACAACAACAGTGCATCCAAAATATTTGCATTATAAAAACTCTTTTGCAGACTGCAAATCATGTTTATGTTTTGAAATCATGTTTTGGCCTCATGTGACGCCACCAACCAGCGTCTACCAATCATTGCAGTCAGTAGAGTCTCAGCTGCCGAGCAACCACGAGTTGCCAGTTACGTCAGAAAACAAAACCTAAAAGACCTCGGTATTTCGAATTTGAATGTAATAACCGTTTTTGGCCACATTCTTACATATGGCACCTTTAAGCTCCTTTTTGGCCACTGTGTTCCTTCATAGAACAACGTCCTGCACAGGAGACAATCACAGTCCTGACTATTATTACTACTACTGCTGCTGCTGCTGCTGCTGCTGCTGCTGCTGCTCACAGGACAGGCCCATAGTTCTCTGTGTCTTCAAAAACCTCTCTTGAATCTCTCCCCCTCACACCGCTGACATCACAACTCAAGTTACTCACACACTGTCTTCACATCAGGGGGATTAAGAGATAGAGTTGAGTTCTTTGTGCTCGCACCAAAGTCTCCTCCTGTAGATTGGTACTGAGCCTTGAGCATTCATTCAGTTTAAATAATAAAAGTGTCTCCTAAACTGGTGAACACCTGAAGTGTCGTCAAATTTTCCCACTGCACAAACTTGGTGCAGCTCTTTATTCACCATACAGGTGTTGAAAGAGTGAAGAGGAGACACCTCCTGTCCCTGTGTATCAGACTCTATAGTCTATAAACACACTAAACACTGATGATTGTTATTCTGTTTCTCACAATCACATGAGATGAGACACAGACACAGGAGCTTAAATTAAAGTGTGTGTGTGTGTGTGTGCGTGCTTGTGTGCGTGTGTGTGTGCATGCGTCAGCTGCTTGTCTCATTTTGCCTGAGGTATTGCCGCAGGGTTCACTTCCACCTGTCATATTCACTCAAGGTAAAGGTAAAGAAAGCCCCTTAATGAGGTTCATCCTTTTATCCTCACAAAGATATTTCCCTTTCTTTCTTTCTTTTATTCTAAGTGTGTGTCATTCATAGTTTTAACATGAAATGCTGCTTTGAATGATGCATAGATGAATTGCAACAGAGCAAAAGGATAACCTGTGTCTGACTCCTTTTTTTCCTACCACACATTTCTCAAGTATTTCTTGAAGTTTCTTGTTTCTCAACGGACGAGAATGTGAATGGCCCTGAGTTATAAAACCGTGTTGTTCTTGCTGCAGCGACGCATGAATCACAGTTGTCAAGCAGCGCAATGAAGGCAGAGGAGTGTGTGAACGAGACCTGAGACCTGGACCTGGACACTCGCTGTCACTAAAAAAGCTCATTTAGACCGGAAGTTCAAATTAACGCTGTTTTTTAGTGTGTATCTGCGTCCTTACCTTGTTTAAGAAGCCCTGAAGGTTCTAAACAAACAGTTCAGCCACTGCTGAGAACGCTGTGTTTTGTGCACAACGTTCGGGCAGAACGCTCCGGGCACTAGTCCGGGCACATCCGGTTGCGTACATTGAACCGCATAAGAAGAATAACGTCCATTGTGGAGGTTTTTCACGAGCGACAGTGTCTTCTGACTCTGGGTCTGACTCCGGGTCATTCCGGGACTCCGGGTCATTATCAAAACATTGTTTTAACAATGTTTTGATAATGAGTAGCAGTGCATCCATCGTTCCAGAGGGGGGAGCTGTGCTTCTGAGAGCGGGTGTGCTGAATATGTCACTTCTGGCTATTGGCCAATCACAAGACAGTTGGGAAGGCTCTACGCTGGCTGGCCAATCACAACACAGTCTGTCTTCTGGGGGTGAGATTTCAGTCTGAAACATCGCGGCTGACGAGAGCTTTAATAAGGACAGATTTCAATCGGCTCGTTTACAGCAACTAGGAGGTTTTTGACCATAAAAGCAAGTTAATGTCTGTAAGTAGACCTCCATAACTAACATATATGTGCAACAGGACCACTCTATGTGAGCTTTAAAGGATTTAAATTCTGTGATGTTTTGTTGACTGCGTCTCCAGCTGCTGTGACAACACGGGACTGTGGTTTTGCTCTGGTCTGAATCTGTCCATTCTGGTTACGCTCTGTCATCTCGGACACTCGCACCTTCCCGCTCTCCAGTCCAGTGAGCAGCTTAAATGATTGAAGGACCTGTGTATTTAGTTGTCAGCTGAGAGAGATGTTTAAGCTCTGAACTCGGGGTTCAGACAGCACTGAGGTCCTATCACAGAAGGAGCGTGGAACTACAACACACAACTAAAGAAAATACCTGCTTTGAAAATGGCATGTATTGTGGTATCTTCACATAGTTCATGTATATATATAGTGGTATGCAAATGTCTGGGCACCCCTGTACATTTTCATGATTTTTTTCATTGGTTGTTTGGATAAGAAATTTCAGTTTAATATATCATATATGAGACAAACAGTGATATTTGAGAAGTGAAATAAACAAAACAGCTGGTTTTAAGTCCACTTTTCAAGTTTGACTGAAGAGTGGCAACATGGGAGCCTCAAAACAACTCTCAAATGACCTGAATACACTGATTGTTCAACATCATGGTTTAGGGGAAAGATACAGAAAGCTATCTCAGATATTTAAGCTCTCAGTTTCAACTGTTAGGAACATTGTGAGGAATTGGAAGGAGAAGGATGGTGAGAACAGTCACAGTCAACCCACACATTTTTATATATAAAACTTATATATCATGTGCTATTTTTCTTAATGTTTTTTAACTAAATTAATTTAATGTGTTTGTTCAACAGGAAATGGTTTCCTGATCGGCTCTTCTACCAACACATCCTTAAAGGATACCCCTGTCTGTCCTGGGCCATGACAGCTTTGCTTCACAACGTCAGTATCTCTGGCGGTGCGATCACAGACGGAGTATTAAACCTGACGGCTGCACTGGAGTCAGGACTGGAGTCAGGACTGGATTCAGGACTGGATTCAGGACAATCACTGGCCCCTCTCTGTACTCTCTGTTGTTGTGGTTTTGTCAATCGCACCCTGACCGTGGTGTTCATGGTCAGCCTGGCGTTTGCCATCGTGGTCGGAAACGTGGTCACGCTCACTGTTATTGTGCAAACGAGGCATTCGAGGACACCACAGGGATACCTGAAAGGTGAGTGACGGGAACCTTTTTATTTATTTATTTATTTTTTATTATTTCAGCAGTTGATTTGAATGTGGAAATCTGTGTTTTTATCCTTTTTCATTCTTTTTCATTCCACTGTGACAACAGACAGCATAAGCCTTCTTCTTTTGACACTCACATTCGATGAATTCATGAATACAGAACATGCAAATTATTCATGTTTGTAAATGGAATATGACTCACAGGGGAAAAAAAGAGTCGACATCCAGATCAACATACATTTAGACTAAAACATTTTAATTAATCTGGACATGTTGGGTGTAGAATGAGCAATATATGAATACAAAAATATTGTAACATCACCATTATTATTACTATTATTTAAATCTAAGATGAGCTCGGTAATTTAGTGCAGTACTTTATCAACTTAATTTACTCTTTTTCAGTGTAAATTCTAGACTACTATATATAAGAGCATTCTGAGCTTTTTAAAGGTTCAGTGTGTAAAATGTCAGAGGGTTTATTGGCAGAAATGTAACCCTAACCGTTTAAAGATAAGTGTATGATGATCTCTAAAAGAGATATAATTTGGTATTTATAGCCTTAGATTACGCCTTTTATATGTACTTAGGGTGAGATTCTTGCTCTATAGAGGCTGCCATGTTGAGAAGCTATTAATGAACTACACTGCCGTTCAAAAGTATGGTGCCTTATTTTTGAAAGGAAAATCACTTTTTTTTTTTATGAATATAACATTACATAGGTGTATAGAGGCCCATTTCCAGTGTTCTAATGGTACATTGTGTTTGCTAATGGTGTTAGAAGGCTATTGGATGATTAGAAAACCCTTGTGCAATGATGTTAACACAGCTGAAAACAGTTTTGCTGGTTCTTTGACCAAAGGGCAAAATTATTATTTTGAAGAAAAAACATTATTTAGAATCTTGTCAATGTCTTGACTATATTTTCTATTCATTTTGCAACTCTTTTGATGAATAAAAGTGTGACTTTTAATGGAAAACACAAAAAAATTTTAAAGGTGTACATAAAGCTATACTAGTTCTATTCAATTAAAATTTCTGGAGGGCCAGCTTTTCAGAAGGCTGTCCAGCCAGTGGGTCGGGCAACCCCTTTACTACTATTTACTTATTTACTTCTTTATTGAAATGGCTGCTAGTTTTGTGCTGAAAAGGCAAGTAACAAAACCACCAACATTCACGTACAATACAACTTGTGTATAGTGCAAAAAGGTTACAGTTACAGTACCACCAACATTTGGGTATAACAGTCACAATTAGCTCTTACAAAATTACTGGTATCAATATCAACAACATTAAGGTGCAATGGCCACAAAAGGCTATTTTAGCAGAAATATAAGTAACAGTACTAATAATATTCAGGTACAACTGCTACAGTTGGCTCTTAGTGCAACATATTCTGGTACATACATTACAGCGGTACTTGTATTTGCCAAAAAGGGACACAAAGTATCACAAAGTGCCTGAAATAGGCGAAGCTTACGGTTTTATTGTTTTTTTAATAATACATTCATTATTTATGAGTTAATGGGCCGTGGGCCGGTCCAAATTGCTTGAAGGGCCTAATCTGGCCCCCAGGCCTTAAGTTGAATAGACCTTGAGCTCTACCATAAAACCATAAACTGCATAAACCAACAGCAGTGACAGTGATGTCACAGAAAGTGACACAGAGTTGTCAAAGAGTGTAAACATCCTCTCTGCTATGTCAAGGCCGCAGTTGTTCAATGAGATGCTTGGAAAATGGAGGGGGTGAAGTCTTTGTCATTGTCGTCTCACCAATAGATGAAATTTTTTTTACACACTGGACCTTGCTTTGATAAACCACTTCTTAGCTTTCAGAAACCGTTTGGAATTTGTTGCGTAACTACAGTAATGCAAAGTGTGCTTGTGCAAACATGTCGTCAGCGATACACTCAGTTTTAAAGGGTTTTAACTTTGTCGCTGAGCATCATTCCGTTATTTTCTTCTTCCTCCAAGAAGAAGAAAATAACGTTGCTGGCAACAGAAAAGGTGTCAGTTGTCCCATTTCCGTGGGTTCACTTGCTATTTTATTGTGAAAGAGACTTAGTAGCACAGGAGGTACACTACCGTTCAAAAGTGTGGGTCACCAATGCAATTTGTTTGTGTTTTTCATTAAAGCGGACCTAGACCGGAAGTTCCAATTAACGCTGTTTTTTAGTGTGTATCTGCGTCATTACCTTGTTTAAGAAGCCCTGAAGGTTCTAAACAAACATTTCAGCCACTGCTGAGAACGTTGTGTTTTATTGTAATCTCGGGCTCAGCGAGATCTCTGAAAAAACCCGGTCCGGTTACGTAAACACCGGTTCTCCGGGAACTAGTCCGGGCACATCCGGTTGCGTATATTGAACCGCAGAAGAAGAATAACGTCCATTGTGGAGGTGTTTCACGAGCGACAGTGTCTTCTGACATTTAACATTGTTAAATCAATGTTTTGATAATGAGGAGCAGTGCATCCACTGTTCCAGAGGGGGGAGCTGCGCTTCTGAGAGCGGATGTGCTGAATAGTACTGGCTCTGTCTTCTGGGGGTCAGAATTCACTCTGAAATAACGCGGCTCAGGAACAGCGTCAGAAAAGAGGATTTCTATCAGCTCGTTTACAGCAACTAGGAGGTTTTTGACCATAAAAACAAGTTAATGTCTGTAAGTAGACCTCCATAACTAACATATATGTGCAACAGGACCACTCTAGGTCCGCTTTAAAAGTTATTCATCAAAAGAGTTGCAAAATGAATAGAAAATATAGTCAAGACATTGACAAGATTAGAAAAAATGATCTTTATTCCAAATAATAATGTTGCTTTCATCAAAGAACCATCGAAACTGTTTTCAGCTGTGCTAACATCATTGCACAAGGGTTTTCAAGGGTTTTCTAATCATCCAATAGCCTTCTATGATTAGCAAATGCAATGTACCATTAGAACACTGGAAATGGGCCTCTATACACCTATGTACATATTCCATTAAAAACCAGACGTTTGCAGCTAGAATAGTCGTTTACCACATTAACAATGTATAGAGTGTATTTCTGATTCATTTAATGTTCAACATTCATTGAAAAAAAAGTGTTTTTCCTTCAAAAAATAAGGACATTTCTAAGCGAACCCAAACTTTTGAACAGTAGTGCAAATCAACGAGGAAAAAAGCTTGATTGTTTCCCCTGAACTCCCCCCCCCCCTCTGTTGACAGTGTCTCTGGCCATAGCAGACATGATGGTCGGTGTCCTCGTGGTTCCTTTCTCCGTCTACACTGAGATCTCGCTGATGGTGACGAGCGCTCCTCCCACTTGGTACCAGGGCAGTCCTGCGTCTCCGGCGTCCTCCTCCTCCGTCGGTGGACTCGTGAGTCCCTGGCAGCCGTGCATGCTGATTGGCCCAGTGTTTGCCGGATGCACGTTTGTCTCCATCAGTACCATTTTCCTCATGACCCTGGAGCGCAGCGTCGCCATCCTGTGGCCGCTGCACAAAGATGTCCTGGTGACGCGTAAGCGAACTCTGCTCCTCATCCTGCTCTCTTGGGCAGCGAGCTTCCTGCTGGCTCTCGCGCCGCTCACCTTCAGCAGCAACTTCATTTTGGAGTACAACGAATGCAGCCGCATGTGCAACTACACGCCACTGTTGCTTGGAAGCCAGCCGCCGCCAGACGCCTATATTTTGTTGCTATTCCCGGCATTTGACTTCACGCTGCTCGGTGGCACGTTAGCAGTCAACATTTTGTCTTTCACGAGCATTCGGCGATACTCACGCAAACGCAAACTGCTTTCACAGGGGAGTCTGAGCGACGGCAGCAGTGTAGGAGGAAGCGGCTGCTCGCACAGGCCGTCCTTTTCAGACATCAAGGCTGCCAAGACGATTGGCATTCTGACATTCGCCTTCACGGCGTCCTTCTCCCCCATCGCGGTCTTTGTGTTCGGGAACGTGGTGGGATACACCTGGTGTAACTTTTCATTCATTGCCTTCTGGATCCTGACGGGAAACAGCTGCTGTAATGTGATCATCTACAGTGTCAGGGACCACCGCTTCAGGAAGGGCATGAGTCTGCTCTTTCAGCGAGAGCAGTCGCCACCGCACCTCGAGAAGTCTTGAAAGACATGACATGACACAGTTTTAGCGCGGCTTGTCTCCACTTGGCTCGGCTCTACTCGGTTTGGTACAGGATCAGGCACGTCGTCGTAGCACGGCTGCGTCAAAGTGCAGTGACAAGCGAAGCAGTTGTGTTTTGCAGATGAACGCCAATTTTCAGGATTTTTAAGTCTTTTTAACTGATCTACATATCGGGATTGTTCGGTTTGATTCTTGTGTCAGACATTACGTTCATGACTCTTCCAGTGACGACGCTCTCTGACCAATCGATGGCCGGCCGTCTGTCAACGTGTAGTATCGCTTGGAACCTCGCCAGAGCAGGTACTAAAAAAGGTACCTAGTACTTATTATATAAGGGCGCTTTCACACCAACAGCAGTTGGTGCGCACCAAACGATCCATTCGAACCAAAAACTCTAGTTCGTTTCGTTTTCGTTGGTGTGAAAGCATCAATCGCACTCAGGTCCGCACCAAATCAAGCAGACCGAGACCGCCAAAAAGAGGTGGTCTCGGTCCGCTTGACTCCGCATTAAATGTCAGACTCTGGTGCGGTCCCTATGGTGAGAACGAGAACTCGGGTCCAAACCATATTCTGCAGTAAATGCCATGGACATAGCCTACCTTGTAGGTCTTTGGAGCAATCTTCGTCTGATAGTTAGCACGACCACATTCATGAAAATAGCGCGTCTCCTCTGCCTGAAATGACGCGCTATACGTCTTCGCCGACTCCGGTGCATCAGCTGATAGTTCTCCAGACGCAGCCGCGACTCATTCTCAAATTGGATATTTTGCCAAAAATGGCCAATACAGAGAATGTAATAAACGAAGATCAGAGCAAGTAGCAATGTGCTCACTCAATTTTAGTGAGTCAAAATTGGCGCTTTTCTACCGGAAGATAGATGAAACGTCAATCGGGCCAATTTTGGTTCATTTGCTGGTGTGAAAGCGGACCACACTGGAGTCATATGTTACATAACAATTGTATTGCCTGGTGCGGATCAAATAATCGAACTAGTGGTGTGAAAGCGCTCTAAGTACTATATAATATTTAGTGTTAGGGTTAGTTAGTTAGTTAGGTTTACCCTACTATATAATAAATAATATATAGTACCAAGTACTATATCATAAGTACTATCCCTAATGGAAAAGCAAAAAAAAAAAAAAGCCGAGCTGAGCCATACCCTTTTTTTGCCCATGAAGAAATGAGTAAATCTCATTTTTCTACAGTAAACCTGCAGCTGGGGTCTGTAGCTGCACAGCTAGCATGTCTTTGACCAAAAGCAATGAGAGTTCCTGCTTCTAACCAACAGATAATCACAGCTGTGCTTCAGATACATGGTGTGAGTGGAAAGTGGAGCAAGATGCAGTGAGAAATAAGTTCATTTTCATTTTTTTTTCTTTTCACATATGACTACACGTTCTGGCCAAGCTTCCAGTCTTTGTGCTACACTTATCTTCTCCTCTCTTCAGCTCCTTAAACACAAAGGGATTGCAGTACTTTACCTAAGAGCTACACTTTCTGAACTGGCCTTCATCTACATTCATCTTTGGACAGTGAAACCCGTGTCTATGCACTGCATGATAAAAATCTGCTTTCTGTTCAGTTCGGACCAAACGCACAAAAGCGATGTTTAAGGAGATGGACATTATGTGGAAAAAAAGAGAAACTGCAGGTTTTTTATATCTTCTCTTCTGCCATAACACACTCTCTCCCATGATCTCCTCGTCTTGTCTCCTCTGTTATTAAACCTTCATTCATGAGAAGGCTTTTATAATATATCCTCCAGAAGGTGCACTAACAAACCATAATAACCACATGGTCCATCATCTTGTTTTTTTTTTAGTAATGACTTTGTTATTTATTCATCTAACAGCAGGGTGTTTTCTTTGAGTGTTCAGAAACCCTGCTAATGTGTCTTCTTTTGACTAATGTGTTTTAGTTAAGGGAACATCCCATAGATTTGATTCTGTGGTGACACAAACACTTTTCAGCGTCTACTTTTAGTGACAACTGCCTCATGTACCAGAAATGCACTTTATTCAGTTTGAGCCATTTGCATCTTCTTTGTTCAAAGTTTTCTTTTTTGGTGGGTATTTTAATCAAATCATTTCTTACTTTAGTGAGAATTAAAGACAATGATCAGAACATTTTGTGCAAATATATATATGTATATATATATATATATATATATATATATATATATACATACATACATATAAGCTTACAGACCAACATACTGTGGCCACAAATCATTTCAGGGTGTATTTATAACATAAATGATGTCATCAGTTTGTCATCTTGAAGTCTTGTGCATAAAGCTTTAAAATTCACGATAATTGCTCTGCTAACTGACAGGTCTTAAGGGTAATAATTCAGGAACTGCTTCAAAAACAAAACAATGCTTTTCTGCATATTTTGATTTAATTTGTGGACCAAAAAAACCAAAACATTTAGTGTCACAAATCTAAAAACAAATAGTCCTTTTTGCCATAAAGTGCCAATTAAAGGGATACTTTGACATTTTGGAAAATGTGCTTAGTAGCTTAAGTAGCTTAACTTAGCACAGACACACATTTTAAGGATATTTCCCAAAGTGTCACATTATTCCCTCAATGCCAGCTGACTGACAATCCAGTACATGTTCATGAAAAACCTTTTTTTCTTTCTTTTTTTAAATATCAAGGGTGCTGCAAGTTGATCCACTTACAAATATCAGGGAATTGAATGGTCAACAAAAACAAAAACAAATGTTGTATTGTTTAATATGTCATATTATGGGAATGTCATGCTGAATTGTTTAGCATGTGTAACTTACAGCCATCCAACAGAAAAGTGTCACTGTCTGGAAAAAAGTTATAGGTTTGTTGGTTCTGTCCATAAGAAAAGATTATTAAGAGTCGAGTTGTTGTGTCGGAAATGCATCAGGTAGGTATAATTCAATAATGGCCATTGTGTCAGATTTGCTATTAATAAATGTTTTTTTGGAAACAACAAAAATGTACTCCATTTACTGAATTGTTTGTGCGTCTTTGTTCTGGGGAAAAAACATATGGCCAGTTAATAATCAATATGTTTTAATTACCACATTATTTGTTGAACGTCTGAAGTTTTGCAGGCATTTCAGGTGAATTCTCTGCTCTGGAGTTTTACAAGTTTGATGCAACTGATTTGACAAAATGTGTTGTTTAATATGAAGAAGCATCTACAGTGATAGACCAGTATTTTTGAAAGAGTGCAGGTGAGAAAGCAGAGAGATACTTTGGAACCCAGTGATCCAAATTGTCATTGAAAAGTGTCTGAATTTGTAGAGAGAAAACAGTGTTTTAAATTATTCCACGAGAGAATAGTTGCCTTTTTCTAAGGGCAATTTTCTCCCTTTCCCAACTGCATCAGGGAACTATAATGGCCTCGTGCCTAATGTACATATAAAAGGCCTGATATAATGGAAGGCTATGGAAACCAGATCATGCTTATATCAATCTGAGTTACACACAATTATTGCAATTATACAAAATACAGACACCAGATCATGTATCAAAATTTTAAAAAAAAAGATTGTATTTTTATATGGAATATGAAGGGATTTTCAACATCTCAACAAAGTACAAATGATAAAATAATGTGTTGTACTTGAAAGACATTTAGTGTGCGAGATGCAAAGGGTCAGGGGTTAATGGGAAAGTAGTGATGGGATCGGCAGTTCATTTGAGCGTACTGAATCACTTGAATCAGTTCATTAAAATGATTCGTTCAGAAGATTCGTTCACCGAATCGTCACAGCAGACACAGTTCTTCTTACGAGCCGCTCCCTCCCCGCTCGGCGCACGTTTGGCTGGCGTCGTTTGCCTGAAGATTCACGAGTGATTCACAGAACGCGGCAGTTCCACTCCCGGCCACCACGCACTGCTGCTGAGCTCAACTGAACTAAGAAAGGAACTAATCAGTTCATGAAGTGATCCCAGTCAGTTCGTTCACTCAAATGACCGACACAACACTATGGGAAAGGTCAGTGTCAGTGGGCATGTGATAAAAGCATAATACCACCTCTGGTTTCGCCATAAGATAAACGATAGAAAAGAATATTTAAAATGTTCAGTGAAAGAATAATAATAGAGTAAAAAGAGATTATGAATACATTAAAAAAAAAGGTTATAACGTACAACAGTATTTTTTTAATGAATAAACATTAAACGTGACAATTCAAAAGCAAGGGGAGTGTGTGAGTCATGCCACCTGCAAAAAAATGGATGCTTGAAAAAATATTGCAACACAGCGCCCCTAGTGGTCAAAGACATCCACAGGGTTATTGCTATAGAAATTTGTATATACATGTTTTCAAGACATCGGCGCACAGAACAAAAAATTCAAACTTGAATTTGAACTTTTGAGGTGTAAAAACACAAGAAAATACACAATGTGAGTAACACAGCCACATCAGAGGCATGAGACAGACGGCCAAGAGTCATGCAAATAAAGGCTGCCACAACCATCTCATTATTATTATGTATCATAACTACATGTAGAATAACGTTAACATACACTCTCTGCCGATAATCTGCTCAAAGGTCATACATAATATAGTGCTGGAATTAAACACCCCCAAAACAAACCCAGTCTCTTATACAGGTTTACTGGACGATAAAGGCGAATTTGCAAGTAAACAAACACAGGGACGGTGTTTATTTGTTAGTCAGAATCATTTAAATATGGAGTTAGAGTGTGGTGGAGTCACACTGGAGAGAGAAAAAAAAAATCAAGTGACGATAGTTGAATGAAGGCAATGGTTTGAAAAGTGCTGCATCACTAAATGTGTGTGTGTTCAGGGTAAACGCAGGACACAGTTGTCCTGGATTGATTTCTACATCAGAACAGACTGTGTGTGTGTGTGTGTGTGTGTGTGTGTGTGTGTGTGTGTGTGTGTGTGTGTGTGTGTGTGTGTGTGTGTGTGTGTGTGTGTGGTGAGGTGTAGCTATAGAAATAGTGTGCACTCAGTGGTGCCACCAGACAGACAGAGTCAGTGCAGAAGACAGGGCAGAGCTCTTTAAAGCCTCAGCAAGGTTATGTGCTGTTGTCTGTCCTATATTTCTTTTCCCCGTCCTCCCTCATTTCATTGTCCTAATGCATTTTTAATTACCTCTCAAAGCTCTTAGGGCAAGAGATGTGTGTCAGAACCAATAAAGCGTAGCGACCACCTGTGGCTGGTGTCTGTTTTTGGCTCGACAGAGGAAAGGGCAAAGGCAGAGATGGCTGAGAGGGGGAATGGTTGTGTTTGGAAAAGAGACAACAACAAAACCAGTGTCCAACTCCAGGGTCGCAGGAGTCTAAATAATCTGAGAGATGATACTGACTAACAGGAAATAGCTTTATCTAAATCCCTGCATATTCTTGCTTTTAGCTGTGTTGTAATGACAGATAATCCTTTTCCCTGACAGTTCAGACCAGGATTAAGAAATTGATGATGATCTTTTTTTTCTTTTCTTTTTTTAAACGTCCCTGTGGATTACATTTAGGAGGTTTAATTGGCATTAAGTATGTTAATGTTGGTGTATAAGAGCTTTAAAGTACCCTTCTTTAAAAAAGCTCATAGTTAGCGATGGTTCAAGTGAACTCTGAATCATCACTTTTACTTTTGCTTCCATTATGCAGCGCCCTTCATCAACTGCTCGTCCTTTATCTGAGAGCTGGAACCAATTGGGGCGGTGGGGAGAGGCATGATATCACACCAATAATGGTGACAATGATGAGGATTGTCATTAATTTATTGTTGTCTGTCTTCTTTTTCTTCTCTGAGCCTGTGCACGTTGTGTCCGAGCCTGGCCCGGCCTGACACATTAACTGTTATTTCGAGCCTGAGCCCGATTTAAACACGACATTTTTTTAAATACGTGAGCTGTACACGTACATCCACGTCCTCCCGACGTGTTGTACCTGCTGCCACAGTCTAATTTACAACAATAACAGAGTTTATTTAAAGGGACACTGTGTAGTATTTATGGGTTTATATAACCCAAAATCCACTCTTTTATACATATTATGTGCTCCTGCATTGTCTAGTCGCTGTATAATAGTTTTTGTTTAATTTTTCGTAGTTTTTCAAAAAGTCATGTAAAATAACATGGTCGCGGGCCGCTGTTGCATTGCCACTGTTAGCAGCGAGACGCCATGTTTCTACCAGAGCCTGTAAGGACAAACGCGAGAGAACAAATCAAGCGTCGCTTTCCTTGTAGCGGAAGTCCCGCCTCCACTCTCTCCGCTTCGTCTGCTATGGCCGCGGTAGCTCGCCCTCTCCCTCGCTGGCTTCTGACAGCTCTACCGCGGCCACGAAGAGCTGTCCCTCTCCCTCTCCCTCTCGTTGTCTGAATAAATACTAGAACCTCATCTGCTGACATGGAGAAAGACGACGAGGATGACATTTGACCGGCTGAGGATACCGTAGCGCTCAGGGAAAGGGAGGGGGTGAGCAGAGGAGCAGTTCTTTGTTGTAAATTTCAACCTCTCCTCTAGATGTCACTATAAACTACTTACCGCACCTTTAACACAATCAGGATGATGACAAACTCGCATACAGACAACATCAATCCAGAAAACTTCAAAATAAAACACACCTTCATGAACTTCATGAAGCCGCAGGTTTTTACACCTTCACACAATACGACTTGCTATAACATACCAAGGGCCCGACCCGGTCCGGCCAAAGGATAGTGACAGTAAATATCGGCCCGAACCGCGGGCCGGGTCGGGTGGAGCAGAGATTCAGTTTGCACATTCGCTGTCCACGCGCACCCAAATTTGCGGTTCCAAATTCTGGGCTGCACGCACAAAGCCTGCGTGTTGCGCGCTGATGACGCAGATCGCGTCATGCCAGGGCCTTTACTTACGGCATAAAGCCCGGCCACCGTCAGGTGTTAATGACTGAGTCTTACTTCACGTCCATGTCTGCGTACATGTCCGTGCTTCCACAAGTGTCTGCGTCAGTCTTCTATTTCCCCCCCAGCAGCAGCCTGCAGTGGTGATATCTCACCAGGAAATCAGCCTCATTTGGATGTCCTTGTTATTTTTTGTTTGAGTTGTACACTTGTGGATACTGGGGGAGCAAGTTTCCATGGTTACCATCTTCTTCATTGTGTCTTTTGACCAAAACAAGAGCTCGTCCTCAATGGGACTGGAAAGTGTTGTGCTGTGGGAAAAAACAGTGCAGTCCACACAGATTCAAACTGGATATGTACCAACGCAGAAAATTGCAGATGATGAAATCTGCACCATGTGGACCCCGCGTGGAGCACCTTGCATTCAGAAAGTATGACCCAGGCATAAGGTAACATGCATGTGTGAGTCCCCCTCAATTATTGCACACTGGACCGTTGCAATGATGCAGAGCACAATTATGAATATATGAACAAAGATCAGAATCTGTCCCCATCTGTCAGGTTCTCCTTCCTCTAAACCACTGGTTCTCAAAGTGCGGCCCGGGGGCCAATGGCGACCCGCTGAAACATTTCTGGCGGCCCGCAATGAATTACAGTTGGTAGTTTTAATCCAAAAGGTACTAAGCTGGTTAAATGTTTATTGGACATTACTGGATACAGACCAATAAGTGTAAACAAAAATACTGGGTATATACCTGGTTTCTATATGGTGAATTTTAGTGTATTATTGGGTTATAAGCTGGTAATAAGCAGGTAGCTACAGCCCCCAATTACTAGCTATTTGCCCAGTAAATATATGGTAACAGAAATGTGTTACTTGGTATTAACCTATAATTAGAAGGTAAGAACAATGGCCAAAATACTGGGTAATTACCCAGTAAATTATAAAGCTTTATTATATTAATGCTTAAATGACATTATATTAAAGCTTATATTACTTAACACTAAACTGTAGAACTGCAATCTGGTCATTAAAATTATTACAAATGGGATTTCTTTCTGTTTTTTTTCCTTTTTTTTTTCCTTTGGCGGCCCTCAGTGCAATGTTGGGTTCTTAAATTGGCCCTCAGGTATCAAAACTTTGAGAACCCCTGCTCTAAACAGTATCCTCTGCAAAGAGAATTGCTTTTCTGTTTGCCTCTCCTGCTCATTAATATTACATGATGTAATTTCATTCTGCTTCTGAGGAGCAGTGTGCATAAAAAATTAGAAAACATGCGAGGCTTCCGTGATTAAAGCCTCGCTCCGTTTGTCCACCCTTTATAAATACCTCGCCGCTCTCAGAGGCTGTAAGGGGAAAAAAGATAGAAGCTCCTGTTTAGTCCAGAAACGTGCACGTCTGTCCGTGTTGTTCAGTCCCACACATCTCGCCGACACGTCAGTCAGATTATTCAGCCATGATCACAGCGAGGCCCCAGAGATGCCCCACCTGGCACACATGGCAGACTGAGCCTTTGTCAGGTCGGTGTCTCTGCTGACAATGACCACTATAAATACACACATCATTCTGCACAATAAACTCACTATTGCACTTAAGTGAAGTGGTCCTGCCACTGCAGCCTGTCCTCAGGCAGAGACATGGCTCTGTATTATTTATGGGGTGGGTTTCTCTGTGTTTGAATAGGGTGATATCTTAGGACAACAGCTATCACACTTTCATCAGTTATCAGTTTTAACCGTTTGCTTAAAAAAAAAAAAAAAAAAAAACACCCTCTACTGACTAATACCCTACTAGTACATAGTCTGTGTATCTTTAAATCACGTGTTGTTTGAAGCTCTTTACCTTCTCACATGTATTTACTTTTCATGTTTTCATGATCTCAGTGACACAGAGTTGGGTTTAGTACATACCGTGTTATAATCTGCATTGTGTGTATTTAATGGATGAATATAGCTGGGTAAACACCAATAAAAAGTAAAAGGCATGAAGTGTAACCACGTTCAGGCAGGAATGATGGTTATCTCTAATGCCTTCTCAGCCTTCTTTCACGCTGTTGTGGTCTAATGAGAGTTGAAGTCGCACGTGGCTGAAGAACGAGGGAGGGAGAGTGGGCGTTTGCTTACTTTATTAAATTATGTGAATTATTAATGTCAAACAAGTATAAAAGGAATAAAAACACAATACTGATTGTGGATTATTTAGACTACATATGTTCAGAATAGAGCAGCAACTAATTATTATTTTCGTAATCGATTAATCTGTCGATTATTTTCTCGATTCATGTATTAATCGTTTGGTCCACAAAATGGGAGGGATTTTGAGGTGACTTTATTAAAAAAAAAAAAAAAAAATCATAATAACAATAATATCTTGAAATATCTTATCGAAAATAATAGTCAGCATCACCCTGAACGAGGATCCAGGAATTTTTGAAATTGAGGAAATAATCCATTTGCCCTGATGCACTTTGACAGTGGGAGGGATTTTGTTTCTGTGACTTTCTTCAAAAAAATATTGGAATTCAATTGACACCATTGAGTTTTTCCCAGTCAGAATACATTCATTTTGATGTATGGATCATTAACGCATTTCTGTCCATTGAAGTTCTACTTCGTACATTATGCAAGCCAGCCATCTTGAAAACTGGCAGCCATCTTGGATTTTCAGCAGGATAATGTACTTTTCTATAAATATATAAAAAAAAAAAAAAGTACATCCTGAACATCAATTTGGTGATCGTATCACCAAGTGAAATATTCTTATGGAATATTGTCTTACTCTGCCCCACTAATAATGTCTATATTTTGACCATGACCCATTTCCCCAGAAGATTTGTTTTTCAAATCCATCCTGTTCTTTTTGAGTTATTTAGCTCAAAAACAGAAAAGTCATAGACAACTTGAAGGTTTGAGCATTTCTTGACCTCTAGTGATTTGTACAGACTCTAGCCTTTACTGGGAAGAAAGTAATGTACCTAAACTTTCACTGAGTTCTTGTGTCCTTTTTTTAATTTTTGTTTTACTCTTCTCACTAATTTTCTCTTGTCTTATCTTTCACTTTGGAGTTATACAATTACAGACATGTTTGTTGGCACTTTGATTCCACATTTCAGACATGTGTACGGTTAGGGACCAAGCAAAACAAACCAACTGAAACAAAAAGACAAAAGTAGGCTATGTAGAGAGGTCAATGAAGGAATAATCAACACATTAAACTTAACTGATAAGAAAATGACACTGAGGGAGTATACATGGTTTCACAAAGTTAAATCTATTTAAATTATATCGATGAAAAGACAGTTTCTACAAAAGTAAACGGGGTCAAAATCAATAGTTAATAGTTAAAAGTGTGTAAAATAAACTTCAAGGGAAAATGTGTAAAATGTGGATAAAAAAACACAAAGCAGGTGCTGGGGCATCCACATGCACTCTAATGTAGTTTTAATGTACAGAATAATTACTGTTTACAATGTTTTTATCTGTTCTGTGTTGGACATAAACACTTTAAATTGAATAATTGTTATGGAAATGGATTTACAGTGACATATCTATTTCCTGCCACTCTTTACAGTATGTGCATGGTGTGTGTGTGTGTGTCATTTATTGCTTTGTTTGCTTCAATCACACCTGCGGCCAGAGCCAGAGGCTGCAGGAAGTAACGCTGGTATAAACGTCAGCCCCGAGTGATCCAATCACGGGCAGGTCGTGCTAAGTTCAGGTCTCAGATGTGGCCTTAGATCCACTCACAGAGATCACATTTGAATGTAGTTTGAGGACAAACGTAGCCACACAGGGTTTCTCAATCCTGGTCCTGGAGACCCACTGTCCTCCATGTTTTACATGTTTCCTCACTCCAACACACCTGATACAAATGAATGGCATTGGGGAAAACCTCCACATCTGATGTCATCTGATCTGCTCTGATCACTATGATTACTATTTTCTAATGGGTAAAATTTGATCTTGCGTTACAGCAGTGTGAGTAGACCTTTAATTCGCTCCAGCTTCTCTCGTTCTCATTGTCTGTTCTTAACAACACAATTGACAGGAGTGCTTGTTTGCAGCCAAACACGAGAAGCTTCCAGGATGAGTATTTGAGTTTTCAATTGTTTGTTTAATTATAAAAAGATACTCCAATTATTCGTAAAAAAAAATCAAATTCTCAAAAGGTACAAAAAAAAAAGTTTTATCAATGATTGCATTTATAAAAAATAAATCTTTCTCCTGTGACCTATTTTGTGGGTCATTTAGCAGCAGCAGACATTCATGTGTGATTATATTTACAAGGTTTCTTGTAAATGTAATCTTCGAAGTAGGAGCTAGTACAATTCAGGTAGGATAAGTCCCACATCCCATTTGTTTGGATGGGCTCTGGAACGCAGCATAAGTTCAACACAGTGCAGATCTTGCAGAAGTGATTCAATTTACCAGGTGTTTGAGTGCATCTCGTTAGCTCAACATGCTGTGAACCCCTGCATGACTCGACTCAGGATTACCCATCCCGAGTTAATACCAGGTTTAAAACCTGGGGGCCTCCCTGTGTATCTTGAAACATTGAAAGCACTCCACTGAGGTCACTTTGGAGCCACCCTTCTCTTATTTGCATTAAGTTCAGTGATGTATAAATGCCAAAGAGGGCGTGGTAGCACTGTAGCACACCACGGGTTACAGTGTAAGCAATCAATACAGTAAACAAAGAAAGAAAACAATAGAAACACAACAGGGATTGTTATGATGAAAATGATGATTTGTTGTATTAGACCTCTCTAAAAATGTGTGTGTGTATTTAAGAAAGTGAGGAAGCTTATGAAGGAAGAGGCGGTCATATGTATGCACATGGAAATCTAGCAATACATTGATTGATTTATAGTAAACAATACAACCATTGTCTAGCACTTTATCCACCACATGCGGGTCACGGAGTTAATCCCAACCAACACGGGGCAAAAGGCGCAAACGCACAGAGACCAACAACATTTACTCTCACACTTACGGTCAATTTAAAGCATCCACTTAAACTCTGCATGTTTTTGGACTGAGAGGAAACTGGAGAGCCCAAGCACACACACACACACACACACACACACACACACACACACACACACACACACACACACACACACACACACACACACACACACACGGGGGTGAGAACTCCAAACTACATGCAAACCCTATGCAGAAATGCCCTTGTTCCGACCTCTCGTGAACTGGTGTCTTATTGCTGCAAGGCAACAGCCAACCACGACCAAACCATGTGTCCCTCTGTCCAAGATTACAGATGTATTATTGTATGAAAAGTAAAACAGCAGATTGTCCTGCTCCGGGCACTAGTCCGGGCACATCCGGTTGCGCACATTGAACCGCAGAAGGAGAATAACGTCCGTTGTGGAGGTGTTTCACGAGCGACAGTGTCTTCTGACTCTGGGTCTGACTCCGGGTCAAAGTCATAAAAGGGACTGCGGCGGGGAGTCATGATGAAGCTATTTTTAAACATTGTTAAAACAATGTTTTGATAATGAGGAGCAGTGCATCCACTGTTCCAGAGGGGGGAGCTGTGCTTCTGAGAGCGGGTGCTGAATATGTCCCTTCCGTGTACTGGCCAATCACAAGACAGTCTGTCTTCTGGGTGTTAGAGTTGAGTCTGAAATATCGCGGCTGGGCAACGGTGTCAGAAAAGAGGATTTCTATCGGCTCGTTTACAGCAACTAGGAGGTTTTTGACCATAAAAACAAGTTAATGTATGTAAGTAGACCTCCATAACTAACATATATGTGCAACAGGACCATGTGAGCTTTAATAGAAATAGGAATCTGTTTACTGGTTAGCTCCGTTAGCTCTGACACAACTGTTTTAGAGGCACGAAGAAGAACTGATCAGCCAACGTTAGTGCATCATGTCTGTGGTTTGGCAGTATTTCACACCGGATGCTCCCACCAGTAAGACTGCGACATGCAACATATGCAAAAGAAGCAAATTCGAGCGGTGGCACGAGTGTTGCACATTTTAACACCAGCAACTTAATCAAACATTTGAAGCCATGTCAACACTAAAGAACACGAAGGAAAAGACGTAGTTTCCTGTGTCTCATTTGCATATTTAAAGAGACAGGCACTCAAAAGCGAGCGTTGTGAACAGGGCTGTTTTGGCAGAGTGATTGAACTGCTGTGGTGCTTCATCCTTAAGGTGTTTTGACTAAAGAATGTCACAGACATGTTCATAAGGACACCAGGGAACTAGCTTAACTTGGTGAAATAGGGTATAATATGTCTACTTTAGCAACAGCACTTAAGTTTTATCAAAGGAATTTATTTCTAGGTGTTTTTGTTAAGTTGCTGTTGCACTACTGTTTAATACTGTTCAATTTAAAAATAATTTCAATTATTATTAGTATTCATTCATGTTTTTCAAAGGGTTTAACCTGAGCCAGGCCTCATCACAATGATAATCATATTACAGTCATGCAGCTGTAGTATGATGTTTAAAAAAAATAATAATAATAATTAAAATTATAACACATTGGTATCATTATCGGTACTTGGTATCGGCTGATACCCACAGCACAAGTATCGGAATCGGTATCGGGAGGGAAAAAATGGTATCGGAACATCTCTAGTAAAAACCATCAGGGTTCAGTGAGAACATTTTTGCCTTCTCGGTTGACCTGATGTGCTCACAGCTGTCACTCCTCCTCCTCCTTATGGTAAACAAACACATCAGACAGCACCTGCAGCTCCACAACTTACATAATCACTGATCTGCCTGACATCGCACAAACTCCACATTGATGCGTTTTAACCTGTTTCTCAGAGTGACGTGTTCGTGGGCTCACTTTCATCACACACCGCGACATCTCCTGAACAGCGTGCGTCATCGATGTCACATAAGCGTTTATAAAAATGAGACGCCCTAACGACATGTGTGTTTCCATGTTCACGCTTTGTCCTGCCGTGATTAGGAAATGTGGAAATCAGAATCAGAATGTACATCTGCGTGTGTGTGTGTGCTCATTTCTCAATGTGTAGTAACAGTGTTCTGCACACAGACAGACAAACAGGACTCTTAGATAAATGGTGAATTCCAATTCCTTGCCTCAATCTTAACCCTCAATCTCAAAAATGTTTAAGGGCTGTTTCGCCCTCAATATTGAGATTTTCAGAGACCACCCTTGGGAGCAAGTGCTACCCAGAATGCTTTGCGTGTTTTCACATAAAAAAGATGGCCGTCAAAAGCAGCGAAACGAGTACGCTACAAATGAAGTATTTTCTTTGTTAATAGAGATATAAAAATGATGAAAACCATTGTATTATCTTAGTTTAGGCATACAATACGTCATTGTTGCGTAACATTTATTTTTTATTTTACGATCTTTTGTCAATAGTAGGGCCGGTGCGGACAAGCGATCGTTTGCTATGGTTTACTTTTCAATAAGCCGTGGTGTGTGGTAACTGTCAGCTGAATATGTCCGTGGTTGTGGTATTTGTATGAGTATCATCTTATAACTAACTGACAACCTAATAACTTGACTGACAAATGGATCGTAATAAATAATCCTGACGTAAATGTGTTCTTCTTCTTCTTCTTTTTTGGAGTTGACAGACTGGACGCAGCTTTCGCGTTTGAGGGCCAGTTAAGATTAAGGGTTGAGCTTGAGGGTTAAGATAGGAATTGGAATTGGCCCAATATCTACCAATTCATTGTGTCGTAATGTATCGTTTTCCTATGCCATGTTCTTGAAAGGCAGCCCGATTATTTGTGGTGAGCTGTGAGCCACAGATACACACATGATCTGCAGTTGGTGTCTGGCGAAGTTACCAAGAGCAAAATTTAGAGAATTCAGCAGAGACTGCACACAGAGGGATGACTCGCCTCACAACTCTGAAATTGAAATGCCTTTTCCATTTTAGGTCATGTTGAATCCCTAAGCGGCAAACTACTATAACAACATTCGAACGTCATTCGATATTGGAAGTTTTTTTTTAGTAAAGGAACTGGCTTATATTTTAGCAAATGCCCCATGCATGTAATCAACTCTATTTAAAGGGTCAGGGTCAGAGGTGGAAAGTAACAAAATGCATTTACTCAGGTTACTGCATTGAATACTTGTTTGTGTGTATTTTGTATAAGTACAATTTAAAATCAGGATTTTGTATTTTACTTGAGTATGTATTGACTCAAGTATTGTACTTAATTACTTTATAAATCCTATCTGTTACTGAGTAAAAATAAAAATCCAGCACAATGAAGACCTACAGGGGGAAAATATACACCAGAACCAGACGAATGATGATGATGTGATTAGCACCAGCACTGGTGCGTGAACATAGAGAGCGTGGCCAAAAGTGATGCAATATCTTGTGTCGCGTCGGGCACGTGAGCTCCAAAATAGTTTTGGAGCTCAATAATTTCTGAGCCCTTGTCATATTTCTACTACCCTCACACCCCACGCAAAGTAACTAAGTAACTTTTACTTAAAGTACATTTCAAATGAACTACTTTTTACTTCTATTTGCGTACATTTTCAGACGACTACTTTTACTTCTACTTGAGTAATATTCCATCAAAGTATTGGTACTTTTACTTGAGTACAATATGTTAGTACTTTTTCCACCTCCGGTCAGGGTGTCACATTTAGGTGGATTAATTGGCAGATAATTGAATAAATCTGGTTGTATAAGTGTGTAATTACTTTAAAATGAAAATCATTTCATCTTGAGCCGAAGCAGAAGTTTTTCGACACAAACAAAGAAGAACGACTGCATCAGCTGAAAGGTCGATGGCGAAATGAAAATCCCTCACCCTGAATCCATGGTTTATTGTTACTCTCTGCATCTATGATCAGTTTTCATCCATTTTAATCTATAGCTTGTTTATGAATATGTGACTGCTAGTTTGGTGAATGTATCACATGGAAAATATGCGACTAAAGGAATCATTACAGTTTGTCATATCTCTACAAAAACCCTGTGAAGCTTGAAATCACTGTGACTGTGTGGGAGTCAGTTTTACAGATGAATGAAGTGAGAAATTTAGTATGAATTTATGTACGATTTCTAAAACGTTGAGTCTTCTTTTCATTTCAATGAACTCCACTATGTTATAGGTTAAATTATTTAGTTAGTGTTTAGGTTTGAAACTAAACATGCTGGCTGCATCATCTGCTAGCATTATATATTGAGGCGTACGTACCGACTCATTTGTATTCCTGAGGCTCATAAAGACTTTGGGATTTTCTCCGGCTTCCATACAGAATTGGTTTGGCTCCGTCAGGGTTGGCTGGGTTTGTTCTGTGAGCAGCTAAATTCAAGCCATTTGTGCTGGTTTTCAACGTGATTTAGGACAAAGCTTTGGCATCTGGCAAACCAAGAAGCATGTATGTGAGAAAAGAGAAAGAAAGCGACTGAAAAACAAGACACCTACGATACACACACACACATCTCTCCATATCAAGGAAATTTACATGTTAGAACAATAAAAAAATCCCAATAAATATATTAAACTTCTGTAATGACACAAATAAATAGGCTTAAAGCTCCCATAGACCGGAAGTTCCAATTAACACTGTTTTTTTGGTGTGTATTACCTCATTTATGAAGCCCTAAAGTTTGGAAACAGACAGTTCAGCCACTGGAATCGTAACATAAGGATCCCGTCTCCTGAACAGCAGATCGTCCTGCTCCGGGCACTAGTCCGGACACATCCGGTTGCGTACGTTGTACCGCAGAAGAAGAAGAACGTCCGTTGTGGAGGTGTTTTGCTTGCGACAGTGTCTTCTGACTCTGTGTCCTGGTCAAAGGCGTAAAAGGGTCAGCGGCGGGGAGTTGTGACAAAGCTATTTTTAAATGTTTTGATAATGAGTTGCAGTGCATCTACCGTTCCAGAGGGGGGAGCTGCGCTTCTGAGAGATGGTGTGCTGATTACGTCACTTCCTGGTAATGGCCAATCACAAAACGGTTGGCAAAGCTCTCGTTGGCTGGCCAATCACAACACAGTCTGTCTTCTGGGGGTGAGATTTCAGTCTGAAACAGCGCGGCTGATGAGAGCTTCAGTGAGGAGAGATTTCTATCGGCTCATTTACAGCAACTAGGAGGTTTTTGACGATAAAAACAAGTTAATGTCTGTAAGTAGACCTCCATAACTCACATATATACATAGGACCACTCTATGTGAGCTTTAAAATGAAATAGGTGTTATTATGTGACCAGGAAAAGTCATCAGAGATCACCTTATAGGTTTCCTCACGTTACAATATAGATATATCGATATACTGCCCAGCCATAGTATACTGTTTTTCTGCATATATATCTGTCCAAATCCTTTTACATCCATTATGAAATTATTCCAGTGTTGCCAGTTGTCCATTGCAATTTAAAGCAAGAATTCTTAACCAGAATTACCATAAGCTCATCTTCCTTCACTGTAACGTTGATTAAACCTCCTCGATGAGCCTGCCATCTGCACACTTCACAGTGCTAATCAGCTCAGCTTTCACCCAAATAAATCTGCTCTTCCCTGATAAAACATCTTTTTAACAAATCCTCGATGGATTTTTTTTTTTTTTTTTTCATGGATCATATTTCCATTTGTAAACAAATGTTTTGTCGATTTCATGTTTTATTCATATCTTAATGTTTAAGCCAACAAGTATGTTTGGTTACATAAGTTTGGGGATGTTTACATTTCTATTCCATTGCATTTGTTACAAAAATAAAAATCAAGTCTTTTGGACTTGGAGTGGTTGATGTAAATGTGATAAAAACTTTAATTTACTGCACTGTATGAGAAAAAAGGTTTTTAGGACTTATTTTATACAATTATCACTGAAATCACATACAAGTTATGGGTTTATGGCTAATTGTCTGCATTATTTGTATTTTAAAATATGTTTAGTCTCAATAAAATGCAATAATAATCCTTTTAGCTTTTGAAAGTATAGAAGATTCCTCTCAGTTTTTAATGTGTTCTCAACTCTGGTTCATAAATACAATAATCAATGAGAAGGAAGTCAAACGTTATTCATCTTACTGACAAATGACCCCAAAAACCTTCTGCTGTACCCTATAAAAGTCAGGGCTGATTTAGTTTTCTGACCAACGACCAGAAAGAACTGCTGCTCACTGGCTTTTACGGCTCTGCTGAAGCCTAAAAAACAGTCACTGAGTTGTAAGAAAAACAATGATTTATTAGCTTTGCTAAAAATGTTCCATATTACAAAAAAAGTACAAATGACGCACCAATAAAAGAGAAGGAAAAACAAAAACCCACATTTAGCATTTAGACAAAGACAAAGAAGGAAATAATACACTGTGAGACAGACAATGTCCTGTTTTATCCCCGTTAAATGTTTTGAAGACCATTTTAGTGACACAAAAACAACGCAAATCGATCAACTCAAGCCCTGAGAATTCACAACAGTCGTTCCCAAAATGAAAATGAACTAACTTCTCACTTGTTAATGGTTTAATGGTTTCACACATGACATGATTCCGTCAATTATGTTCCCTTTTAAAGGAGACATATTATGCAAAATCAACTTTTTAATCATTTTAATACTTATTTGGGACTCTGGAGGCCCTATGAATTGGCAAAGTGTGAAAAAAGACGACTCAATCATGTTTTTGTGGTCCTCCTCAGTCCAAGTACAGGAGATAAAACACACGATGTTTGACTTTTGCATTGTGATGTCACGTCACAATGAGACATTTCTTGGAATTGTTGTCTCATGGAGCTCCACTTTGTGCCTAAAAAACACGAGAGTGCAGGAGAGGGCAATAGTATCCGGAAGAGCGGAAGTCCGTGAAATGTTCTATTCTTAGCTGCACAGTGCATCCTTCAGGTATTTTGACCAAAGCATGTCACAGGCATGTTCATTAGGACACCAGGGAACTAGGTAAACTTGTAGAAATTGGTGAAGATTCTTAGGTTATAACTGATTACACCTTTGACCTCTTTCCTTCCTATTAGCTTTCATAAATGTCATGTAGCTCAGGGCAAACAGCATCATTAGGACAGTTGTTTACGCTGCTTTCGAGTTAGGATCGAGGTCACATGAGGGAAAACGTACGTCTCAGTCGCTTTCAGATTCAGAGTCAGAGTTGAGGTCAGACCTCGTCTCCCCTCACTTGTGTTGCCCCATATGGGATACGAGCCGGTTTGGACTTGGCCTGAGGACAGTGGAAGGAGGCGCTTGGCAGCACACAGCTGATCCTCACAGGCCTGCAACAGCATTCCCCTCACTATGTCTTATAACGTGTCTATTCTGGGATGCACAGTCTGTGCCGTTATTGCCTTGAAAAGCAAGTGCAACGCGTCAATGAGTGATGACTAATTATAAACAGCTTGCACCAAAGGGAACAGCTAAAAAAAATGGAGGGCTTTAAAAATAATAAAAAGGTCGAGTGTGTCACATTAAAGGAATACTTCAGGGGTTATTTTTGAAGTATAGTGTGTGACCAAAGCATGTTATAATTTCTCTTTCTCTGTTTGCTAGTTTATTCTGTGTGAATTCACAAGAAAACCGAAGAACTGAGGGTTTATACTGTGAATATGTATTTAGAGCTGAAACAATTAATCGATTACTAAATTAATCAATCAGTTTGAAGCTTTTTTTCATGATTAAAACAAGATTTCTGATTGTTTTAGCTTCTTAAATGGGAATATTTTCTTTGTTTCTTTGCTCCACATTAAGAAATCATTAAAACTGAATCATTTTGGTTTGTGGACAAAACAAGACATTTGAGAACATCAGAATTTCCAGGTTTGACAAACACTGAACGTATTTAAGAAAAAAAAAGACATTTTATGGACCAAACGACTCAGCGATAAATCGATTATGAAAATAATCATTATTTGCAGCTCTATATGTATTACATACGTTTGTTAAGTATAACCAGTGTTGGGGACGAGTTACAAAGTAACGGATTACAGTAACGACTGTGACTGTTCTCACCATCCTTCGACTCTGCTTATCTGAGATTTTTTCTTGGTCTCCCACTTCGGGCCTTAACTAGAACTGTACCTGTGGTCTTCACATTCCTCACAATGTTCCTCACAGTTCAAACTGAGAGCTTAAATCTCTGAGATAGCTTTCTGTATCCTTCCCCTAAACCATGATGTTGAACAATCATTGTTTTCAGGTCATTTGAGAGTTGTTTTGAGGCTCCCATGCAAAAAGGAGAAACACTTACAATTGGCCTCCTTAAATACTCTTTCTCATGATTGGATTCACATGTGTATGGAGGTCAAGGGTCACTGAGGTTACCAAACCAATTTTGAGTTTCAATAATTAGTGCTAAAGGGATTGAAATCAATAAAGTGACCCTTAATTTATGCACATGCCTAATTTTGTTTAAATAATTCTTGCAGACTTTCTGTAACTCATATAAACTTTATTTCACGTCTCAAATATCACTGTGTTTGTCTCCTATATGATATATTTAACTGACATTTCTTATCCAAACAACCAATGATTTATAAAGGAAAGTCATGAAAATTTACAAACCACTGTATATCCTATTTCTCCAAGTTAAGCTAGTTCCCTGGTGTCCTAATGAACATGTCTGTGACATGCTTTGGTCAAAATACCATAAGGATGAAGCACCACAGCAGTTCAACCACCCTGCCAAAACAGCCCTGTTCACAATGCTCTGCCTCATCAGCCACTGAGGATACTGGGAGCCAACAGCAGTTAGCATTTGGAAAAGCGATAATCTTCAGGTTCTGGCAGGCACATTGCCGTCATATATAACATCTGGATAGATAAAACCTCTGAGGCTGAAAGTTTGTGTAGAACTGTGCTGCACTGTGGAGCCAAGAATACAACATTTCGGACTTCAAGTTTTTCGGATACAGTTGCCCTCACCAGCACTCTTAAGTGTTTTATGGACAAAGCAGAGCTCCATGAGACAACAATTCCAGGCATTTAGCGCATTGTGACGTAGCAAGGAGTGCAGAAGTCAACATTGCATATTTTATCTCCTGTACTTAGACTGAGGAGGACCACAAAAACATGAGTGAGTCATCTTTTTTCACATCAGAGTCCAAAATATAAGGATTTAAATGATTAAAAAGTTTTTTGCATAATATGTCCCCTTTCAAGTCGACTATAAATGGCCCTGCTACAGACCCTCTATCAGAACACACATTTACCTTGTTTGACTGGACTTGTACAGTACTATCTCTAATGTTGTCTTATATTTGCAATGTGCTATTCATTTATGAATTATAACATCCTTTATAGGTTGGCAGCAAATGATACAATGTCAGTTTCAACTCATTCATGATTTGGAACATTGTTCACCTCGTTATTGTAAAGTAAAGACAAAATGTGATGCCTTCACCACTTGTTTCGCCTCACCTCTGATACTCAAGGTATGGTTTTTGGAAACACTTTATAATAAGTACACACTATTAGCATTAGTTTAGCATGAATAAATATTGAATTCATCATTTATAACACATGAATACTCATACTCATGTACTGCTGGACACACAGAGAGGCGAGAGCAGTCCTTCGATCAAAGAGCTGGTTTGTTGGAGGTGGATGCTGATTGGCTGCTTGAGTACAGCATCTATTTGGATATTTATTCCTCAGCTGATGGGATGAGGAAACATTTATAACCGTGTTTATAAACTACATACTAATGAGTATTCCTGGGTTAGGGGTTAAATTATGAATTCAATATTTATTAATGCTTTACCAATGCTAATATTATTATAAAATGTTACCTGGTTTTTAACATCTCGTTCACCCCTGACTGTATCTTACAGCCTGCTTGTAAAAAGTGCAGGGATGAACTATCACAACATTCATGTCAGTTCAGGACAGAGCACTTGATTTCAGCTGAGCCTCGAGTTCATGTGTGCACATTTGCCGCCTCATTCAACAGCCTCTGCTTGCGGGTTTCCGCGTCCGCTCCTCTGTGATCGGCCCCCACTGCCTCAGAAACGCTGCTGAAACCTTCGTCTCTGTGAAAATCAATAACGCAACGAGTTAGAAAACACAAGCTAGCAACGATGTTGTTGTGACCGTTTAAAATTTGCCTGTTGTTCTGTTGTGAGGCAGTCATTCACAGAGAGACGGATAATCTGGGATTTAATAGTGGGTTTTTTAGAGGTAGACGAGTTTTTACACATCTGAGGAAAAAACCTAGACTGATGGAAACTGTCCTTTGAGAAACTACTTCAGTGTAAGATTTTAGACCATCAAATCCTAAACCACTTTTTTATTAATATCTCCTCCGACTTTTGCCAGTCCATTTCAACATTCAACTGTGATTCTGATGATGCTGTTCAGGCTCAGCTGTGGTGCAAAGGGAAAGCTGTTCATGTTTTTTTTGTTTTATTCAAATATTGAACTTTTTTTTTGAACATTTTCAAAAGGTTTTGGCCAGAGCACAGAGTGGCATATTTAAAAGCCTCATCTCTCACTCTGTCCCACTTCAACTTCAATCGCATGAAGAAAGAGTGGTGTGAGGGACCATAATATTGCTCTCTCATAGATCCAAGTGGAAGAGATTGAGAGTGATGAAAAACTAATGTACAAACGATAATATGTTAGTGTCAAATTTACACCAACACAAATCGTTAAAGAAGCATTTATGAATATTATTGTGTAAAAACCAGCCTGAAGTGAGTGATTTAATTGGAGTGGAGTGAAAACTGAGTGGAGCGCTCAGCAGTGGAAATTCTCTCTATTCTACTCCGTTCACACGCTCTGTTGAATAGAAAATGAGGATCAGGACTGGACCAGACTTGTCTCTGGGCTTCTTACACCAACAACATGTAAGAAAATATTTAAAGGAATCACAAAAATACTCAAATGCACTGACGTCCAGCAGAGTTTCATACTAAAGAGTTTATTTCTCTGGAAGGAATTAAAGCCTAACCTGGGCACTTCACATCTACACGACTGTTCAAAAGTTTCAATGAATATAACATTAAATGAATAAGAAATATACTCTATACATTGTTAATGTGGTAAACGACTATTCTAGCCGCAAACGTCTGGTTTTTAATGGAATATGTAGATAGGTGTATAGAGGCCCATTTCCAGTGTTCTAATGGTGGTACATTGTGTTTGCTAATCGCGTTAGAAGTGCTATTGGATGATTAGAAAACCCGTGAAAACCCTTGCAATGATGTTAGCACAGCTGAAAACAGTTTTGCTGGACAAAGGACACAATTGTTTTAAATAAAAATCATTATTTCAAATTTTGTCAGTGTCTTCACTATACTTTCTATTCAGTTTGCAACTATTTTGATGAATAAAAGTGTGACAAAACAAATTGTATAGGTGATCCCAAACTTTTGAACGTTAGTGTATATGCACCATAAATCCAGCCCAAAAATTGATGCCCCATAGGTCTTGGAAATATAAGACTCAGCAGTTTTTTTTCCTCAGCTTTTACCTCATCTTGGTATGTGGACTTATGGTGTGGAGTCCCATACATCTTGCATGTCCTGGGTTTGAACCAAATCAGCTGCCATTTAGTATGGGTCCAGTATGAGTACATGCTTTGACAGAGAATAGATCAGACCACTATACCACTTTGTGTGTAAAAACCAACAGAGTTGGCAGTGGGATAACTAATAAGCCCCGTGGGTGTGAAATACAAGTCCAGTACAGCTTTAAGCAATCACAGTAGAATGTAACCTGTTGAGATGATAATTAGGATAACTTTACAGTTCAGACCATTAATTTGTACTTACTTGAGTAGTTGCTCCAGTTCCCGCTTGATCTTTGTCACCACAGGTGGACCCTGATAGGTCAAAGCCGTGTACAGCTGAACCAGTGAGGCACCCGCTCGGATTTTATCCATAGCATCCTGCCCACTGGCCACGCCGCCAATACCCACAATTGGAATTTTACCTACAATAACAACAACGATAAAACGTTTATTTAAGAAGCTGGTGCTGGTGCAAATGCACATGACATTTTGGGACGATTCCATAAAATACCTTTGGTGAGAGAGTACATATCTCGTACAGTGGTGGTAGCGAGGTCTTTCAGCGGCTGGCCACTCAGCCCACCAACTTCAGACTTGTGTGGATCTTGCAGCATCTCTGGTCTGGACACAGTGGTGTTAGTCACCATTAACCCATCCACTGCCAGCTGTAAATACAGAACATACCACAAGGTGAGGACAGGAAGTGACACACACACACACACACACACACACACACACACACACACACACACACACACACACGAGTTAAGCCTTTTGGAGGATTACAGAGCTCTCATTAAGTGCCCAGTTAGTGACAGGAAAAGTGCTGGTAAAACACTTGATTTCTTTTCCCCCTCCTTATTTTCTCTTCCAATTCAGGTTAACCACCTGCTCGCTCCGATGAACACAAAAGCACTGCTCTAAAATAAACCTGCTGAAGTCATGATGACGTTACCTGAGACAGAGCAGAAGAAAAGAGCTTTTTAAGAAGATCTAAAGTCTTTAAAACAACCTTCACACTTTGATGCAAAAATGCAAGCTTTAGATTTTGGATATCGTCATACGATGATAAAGGTATACATGATGACTTTTCAGTTTTAAAAGCTGTTGCATTGATAATCACACTATTTAATATATTGAATAATGTCTGAAATATAATAAATATTATACATTAAATATTATATATGTACTGATTAAAGATCCGCTGTTCAGGAGAAATGCTGTTTACACAACCCGACCCGGTTTTTTCAGAAATCTCACTGCGCCCGAGATTACAATACAATACAGCGTTCTCAGCAGTGGCTGAACTGTTTGTTTTGAACCTTCAGGGTTTTATAAACGAGGCAATGGCGCGGATACACAGCATTAATTGG
Organism: Microchirus variegatus; assembly: GCF_963457635.1. Taxonomy (NCBI): domain Eukaryota; kingdom Metazoa; phylum Chordata; class Actinopteri; order Pleuronectiformes; family Soleidae; genus Microchirus; species Microchirus variegatus. The sequence goes on from NC_139807.1 coordinate 26,359,033, forward strand.
AACGTCCGCTGTAGGTCCGCTTTAATTATGTTCCACATGGATTCTTCATCCGTACTTGACTAATTTTGAGCAGTAAAGGTCAGAAAGTGAAGATCTAGTGACATTAAGGTTAGGTTTTTTACTATATTCCTGCTGAGGCATGAAAGGGTGAAGAAACACTTGATTGAAAACGAATTCAGAATCGTAAGGAAATGTCTAGACCAACAACAGCTGCCAACCTCAGTGACGACATCAGCAATGTCTCGTTTGTCCTGTGCAGTGAGGTCGGGAGCAATCTTCACCAGGACAGGAGGCTTGTGTTGTCCCTGCAGGGCGTCGCGCTGCTTCAGCACCTGAGCAGAAAGTGAGAGAATATGAATGAATGAATGCATGAGGTGAGAAAGTAGAGGAAGCTGTGACTACTGCAAACTGTACAGGTCAATGATTATTGCTATTATCCTATGATCTGTTGTTTATTTGTACTTTCCAGAACATTCATTTGATGATGTCCTCAAATATTTGCTTGTGTTGTTAATGTTAATAATCAATAATAAATGAGTAATCGTTGGTGCTTTCGTGTTTGTGCTTTTAAAAGCCTCTAAAGCATTGGTTCTCAAAGTGCGGCCCGAGGGCCAATGGCGGCCCGCAGAAACATTTATGACGGCCCGCAATGAATTACAGTTGATAGTTTTAATCCAGGGGCTACTTAGCTTATTAAATGTTTATTGGACATTACTGGATACAGACCAATAAGTGTAAACTGTACAACTGCAATCTGGTCATTAAAATGATTACAAATGGGATTTCTTTCTGGGGGTTTTTTCCTTTGGCAGCCTCAGTCCAACACTGGGTTCCTAAATTGGCCCTCAGGTATCAAAACTTTGAGAACCCCTGCTCTAAAGCCTCAGAAATGTGACCGAAAAGCAAAAATCAGGAAACGATACCGAAACGCCGGCACCTGGATCATCCCCACATTCAAGTAATGATCTTTGTGACGAGGATCGAGTGCAGTCGCGATGAAGTGCTGGGAATATGAGTAGATCTTAACCTTTGTGTAGAAGCGGGAATAGACAGGCGCATGCTGGCCACACTTTCTGCATGCGTCACTACAACATCCCGTTTCGGTCGATATGTTTCAGTGACTTTCAAGCCCTGTGTAAGCACCCTGCCACAAGGTTCCACTGGCTCTACTACTGAGCCTTAACAGCAGTCATTTCATCAACACTTTGCCGCAACCCCACAACATTGATTAACTGGCCCTAACTCATTTTTCTTGCTTTGTTCAAAAGAAAAAAAACCATAATTGATTGTCAGAGGGAGAGAAAGCTTTACAGGAGCCACTGGAAGCCAAATAATGACAGTGGTGGGAAATCCATTTTTCTTAATCAGTCTAAAGCAACAATAGAAGAAACCTCTGTAATTGCAAATTGAGCTCTTGGGATATTGAATCTCTTGAGATAGCACTGCATCCTGTGGGAAACATAGACGATATCAGGTTTAATTCACACATTCTTACTATATTTAGGAGCTGGTGGAGCTCAGCTTTCCCCTGCAGATCTCGCAGACCGGGCGTATTAGGACTGCTGATGTTGATCACCAGGTAGTCTGCCAGCGGGCCCATTGTCCTCACCCCCTCCAAGTAATCTGCCCCCGCGTCCTGGGACAGCTTGTTCTTCCCCAGGTTGATGCCCAGGGGAAGGCCAGCTATAAACACAAACACAAACAAACATACGGGTTAGGTTCAGAAAAATACAGGCAGAAGCTGCGTCATCAGTATGACTCAGCTCGGGCAGAGGCTGCTCATGATGTGCTACATGGATTCAGACACAAAAGAATGTGAGACAAGGACGAGTCAAGATCAGCAAAAAAAAAAAAACTGAACCAATATGGGTCATGGCTTTGATACAAATGAGGTCAGGCTTTGTCTATCTGACTTCTTGTTGTAATAAAAATAAGATGAAGTTTGTTTTTGGGTTTTTTCTTGCAATGGAAATCATATCAGATATCATCTAGTTAAAGATTGTTAAATTGATAAACAGAGAAACACTTAATAAATGGATTATTTAACTTTTGTTATATTGCTATGGACCGAATGTACCTTTACTTTGCTCTTGTTGTGTTTCTTCTCTCGTCTTCAGCCGCTGCTGTGCTTCTGCCAAACCACAGCTGTTGAATCCATATCTGGACACACACACACACACTTATTAATCAACACTAACTGAAATTCAAGTGCGATAAACTTAATATGAAAAATTAAATGGAATGTGAAATAACCGAGTTAAAATGCTTCGAAAATTTGTTTGTTGCAAGAGCTCATGAAGATAATTATATAAATGTGTCATAGTTTACCATGTCGATCACACATCCAGGGTTTCCCCCAGAAAACCTGCTAAGCCCGGTGGTAGGACCTCTCAGGCAGCCCACGGTGTTTTTGTAAAAAATAATTAAAAGTTCACAGACAATTTTAAATTATGACTATTATGTGTTATTGTAAGACATTTATTAAAGACGACCTAGACCGGAAGTTCCAATTAACTGTTTTTTAATTGTGTATCTGAGTCATTACCTTGTTTACGAAGCCCTGAAGTTTTGAAACAAACAGTTCAGCCACTGCTGAGAAAGCTGTGTTTTATTGTAATCTCGGGGCTCAGCGAGATCTCCCGGTCCAGTTGAAAAAACCCGGTCCGGTTACGTAAACAGCAGTTCTCCTGAACAGCAGATCGTCCTGCTCCGGGCACTAGTCCGGGCATATCCATTTGCGTACATTGGACCACAGAAGAAGAGTAACGTCCGTTGTGGAGGTGTTTCACGAGCGACAGTGTCTTCTGACTCTGGGTCTGACTCCGGGTCAAAGTCATAAAAGGGACTGCGGCGGGGAGTCGTGAAGAAGCTATTTTTAAACATTGTTAAAACAATGTTTTGATAATGAGTAGCAGTGCATCCACCATTCCAGAGGGGGGAGCTGCGCTTCTGAGAGCGGGTGTGCTGATTATGTCACTTCCGGGTATTGGCCAATCCCAAGACAGTTGGGAAGGCTCTATGCTGGCTGGCCAATCACAACACACTCTGTCTTCTGGGTACGAGAGTTCACTCTGAAATATCGCAACTCGGGATGAGCGTCAGAAAAGAGAGATTTCTATCGGCTCGTTTACAGCAACTAGGAGGTTTTTGACCATAAAAACAAGTTAATGTATGTAAGTAGACCTCCATAACTAACATAATATGTGCAACAGGACCACTCTATGTGAGCTTTAAGGGATGGACACAAAGAGGATTAAACAAAGAAGATGAAGTGTTTTGAGACTAGCTTTATTCTCCTTTTATCGAGTAAACCTAACTTGACACAACAGCACAGATTTCAGCAGAAAACATGTGATAAAAGAGAAAGAAAGGAGTTGATTGTGTTTTGAATTCTTTCAATGCAATATGTGCAAAAAACTATTTTTGGGGTTAGGTTTGAGTGTCGGTGCTAAAACAAACTAAGGAATTTAGTTTTAAAACAACACAGAAATCAGTTACCTGTTAATAACGGCATGATCTGTAGGAAGTCGAAACACACGTGGTTTGGGGTTACCCTCCTGAGGTTTGGGTGTGATTGTGCCCACTTCAACAAAGCCGAAACCCATTTTGTACAAGCCGTCGACTGCCTCTCCATGCTTGTCAAAGCCCGCTGCAATGCCAATAGGGTTTTTGAACTTTAAACCCAGAGTGTTTACTTCCTGTAAGAACACACAGACAAACAGAACAGTGTCTTCCCATGCCTATGATTTTTCTGATGCGTGAAGTTCACTGAACAGACTGTGAGGAAAACACAGGCTCACCAGTGACGCAGGGTCCCGGTAGCGATTTAGAGGAACCAGACCCAGACCGATGATCTTCACTGCCAAAACGTGTGCAGTCTCTGCTCCCACAACCCTCTGCAGCAGGGGCATCAGCTGGTTGGCATAGAATCGCTCATCCCCGACCACAGTCAGGTAGGAGACAAACAGAAGTCCACCTGAGCCGAGGACCTTGACTGCATCTTTTAACTGCTTCTGTTAACAAGAAGAAGACCATGAAACAATTAATATATAACAGTGTTTAGGCAAATAATTCACTGTGGACAGACTGGATGCCTTTCATAATGTTTGCAATGTCCCAGTTTCCACAATAATCAGAGTTTGAATCCATGGTTTGTTTAATAATCAGGTCAATATGCAAACAGGAATTTAGAGCTGCAACTAACCATTATTTTTGTAATCGATTAATCTGTCGACTATTTAGTTCGGTCCATAAAATGTCAGAAAATGTTTGTCAAATCTGGAAATGACATATTCTTGAATGTCTTGTTTTGTCCACAAACCAAAATGATTCAGTTTTAATGATTTCTTTGTTATGTGAAGCATAAAAACAAAGAAAACATTCACATTTAAGAAGCTGAAACAATCAGAAATCTTGTTTTAATCATGAAAAAAGCTTCAAACTGATGTATCCATTATCAAAATAGTTGACGATTAATTTAGTACTGGATTATTTTGACACTTGATACTGATAATTATCACAACAGATGTCATAGTGTCTGGAGTGAAAGTTAAAAGACAAACAACTGCTAATTGTGGTTTCAAACTTCTTCAACGAATACACACGTTTCACAAGGAGTGTCAACGTGTAACAATGTAATAAAAATGCATTCACGTTTTTATAAATAGAGTGACCTATAGAAATACATTCATACAAATATATACATCATAGATACAATATCTGCCCACACAGAAACACAAAATGACAACAGACATGATAAAAATCACAACACTGCATCCATCACATCGTTATAGCTTTGCGGATATGTTCGGCACAGAAACTTCAAAGGGAACTGCAGGGACGCTACTGTGCGAACGAGAGGACAAAAACCTTCGTCTTCTTCGTCTAATTTTCAATGACTTATTAACGACGTGTGTAACGTTACCTTCAGGTGAGCCGCCATGGACGCGACTCTGTCATTTCAGAGGACAAACGACTGACTCTTTTTTACATGTTACACAAACACATGTGAACACTACCGGTGCTTCTACTTCTTCTGTTGGAGCGTGTGGCAGACGAGACTCGGCAAATGCGTGGTGCTGCCCCCCTCAGGTCATTTGTAGACTCGGAGTCCAGTATCACTGTGTGACGTTGCTCATTCTTTTACTCCTGTTTCAGTGCAAAGTTACAGTAATAGTTTGGGATTTTTCATTAGTATTAGTTTTGACTTAATGTTTTCAACATTAGTTAATTTTAATAAGTTTTGATAGTGTAGATAGTGTTTTTTTATTTGTTTTTTTCATAAGAGATAAACAAGTTTATGTAACAAACACCAAATATAAGAGAAGTGCAGTCAAAAGAGTCAAATAATAAAATAATTTCAATAATGAACTGTTTAAATAATCGTTTAAATACAAAATGATTGAGAAATTATGTTTAAAATGGATTACACCATGCTTCAGACACAGAGTAATGGACCCAAGTATCACAGCTCAAAAATGTGTTTATTTCTCCATTGTTTGTTCTTTTTAGGGTCCATTCTTTTGTTTTTCAGTATTCCCATGCAGAACAATGGCAAGCAGGAAGGAATTTTAACTGGAGGGTTGCCGGTTCAAATCCCAGAAGAATGGGAGGATATGCGCAGAGGCGATTCTAGAGTCTGTAGGGGCCCTAGGCAAAAATTCCCAGGGGGCCCTTCCTTCCAACCAGTGTTCATCACCATTATGTTATAAATAATCTGACACCAACGAAAAATTTACGACTTCAAAAATAATTTTTTTAAATTAATGAAATAACATGGAAACCCTTGTAATTAAAAAGTATGTGAAAATATAAATGTAAAGAACAATAAAATACTGTAAATAGATTTTTTTTAAACTATATAAACTTAGTAAAAAAAATACATTACATTGTAAAGAACCCACATTATAAAACAATATAAATATATAGAACAATAAAATACTGTAAATAACTGAAAAAAACATTTTATTTTCCAACTTGCAGAACGATAACTTCACACAGGTTAAAGTGAGGTGGGGCCCCTTTAGGAAGGTTTCCTACTGAGATGTCATTGCAAATTGGCCATTGTTTTTTAAGGGGGACGGGGAGGCGGCTGGTCACTGCACATTTCAGTAAAAACAGCCCTCAGGCTCCGAGTGTCGGGGGCCCCCTATCGGCTCGGGGCCCCAAGCAGTTGCCCGGCCTTGCCTGTTTACAAGCTGCGCCTCTGGATATGCGTATCCAAATATGAAAATCATCTGCTGTAGTGACCCCTTGAGGGGGAGAAACCAAAAAAAATCACTATGCTGAGACACAATTGTATTGTCTGCCAATACTACACATGCAAATATAAATAAGGTCTGCAATTTGTTAATAGTATACATTCTTTTACTGTTTTTTTCACGTTTTTAGACAACATACAGGTAAAACCTGAGTCCATGTTCAGCAGCAAATGGTTATATGTTTTGGTGACATGAAGCAACTCCTTCACTTTGCATCTGGTTTGAGTGTCTGCACTGCTTTTCCTAATGCATTGAGAACATATGCAGTGTTTTCCTGGAGAAAGCTCCCTGATTTCCATAAGACGAATGGAAGTGACTCTGCCCAGTCGATGCCGCAGTGTTCTTGAGCTCTGTTTGGTGCAATAACCATGGACACGTTACTGCAGACCTCTGTCTTTTTGTGGATTTTACTTGGATTTTTACTTTCGGCTCAAAGGTCAGAGGCCAAAGAGCTGTCGTCCCAATGTGATCTTGTTTTCAGAAATGTCTGCTACGAGTTTGTGGAGGAATCGAGGACCTGGTCTCGGGCCAGGAGCGGCTGTGAAAAGCGAGGAGGGGAACTGTTGAGCGTCCTGAACAGCCCGGTCAAACTGTTCCTGAAGAACGTCACCAAAACGAGAAACACCAGCAACCTGACATGGTGGCTGGGAGAGGGGGTCAAGGGGGAACCCAGCGGAGGTGAGTGAGATAGACACCAAACAAAATTTCGTTTGTTGGTGTGTTTTTAATTTTTATTCTTTACAGAGGGGGGTTAAATCAAGCAGTGACTGTTTGAGACCCAGTGTTACTGGAAAAGAAAGAAAACTGTAAAAATGTTGGGTCATGTTGAAAAAAAAACAACAGGAAAACAACAACTAGGTTAAAGGCGGGGGGGGGGGGGCTTGTGATAAGTTCATCAAATAGTTAACCTGTTCAAAATGATGGTGACGTATGCACAAATTTTCTGTCTATTGTGAGTTAAATCACAATACTTTGTCATATTTAAAAAAAAAAAGTAGGTCATCAAACAAACAAACAAAAAAAACACTATATATACTGTATACTGATTGTTGTCTTGTTGATTTAAAACTAATAGTAAGGAGAGAATGTCCCTTCACTCACTCAGGGAACCATGGTTAAACAAGCGTAATGATTGTTGTGAAAAATGATTGACAAAATGGATCAATAGTTGCACCTTGATTTTCTTTTTTACCGCAACAGTTTGTGTGTGTGTGTGTGTGTTTCAGAGCACAAATGCACATACATGACTCTGAATCCTCTTCGCCTCAGCGTGACATCAGACTGCAAACAGAGACGCAGCTCCCTCTGCACCCTCAGTACGTCACAGCCGCGCCCTGATCGCTGCTTCATCTCCATCCCTTTGTTCTCTTTTCCTGTCCTCTCTTGCACTGACGTTTATCACTGTCTCCTTTTCTTTATTTGTTTTTCGTTTTTTAAGATTTGCCGTCTTCATCGAGCACTGTGGTAAGAGACCATCATACACTTTGTGTCTTGGAAATCACTGATTCTTGAAACTTGAGAAACGTGTCCCACTAAGAAAAGTGCTACTTCTGTTGGAAATTAATAACATTTTCATGAAAAGAATCAACATCATAATCAGGGAGTCCTTTGCACATAAGGTTCTTTTATAGGTTTATTTTTAATTTTTATTAATTTAATGATTATATCCTGGCCCACTGCCTGTAAAATCAGTTGTCCTTAGATAGGAGATAATCATTTCATCTTGATTAAAACAACAAAAAGTAATAATTGAATTGAATAATATCTTTACCACATTAAAGGTGCATTATGTAATAAATCTAAAGCAACTGGTCATAAAATCCTCCTAATATGTCACAGAGACTCAGGAATAATGTTCATATAACAAACTGAACTCACCAACAACAACAGTACAGACAAAATATTTGCATTAAAAAAAATATTTTGCAGACTGCAAATCACGTTTATGTTTTGAAATCATGTTTTGGCATGTGGCGCCACCTACCACCGTCTACCAATCATTGCAGTCAGTAGAGTCTCAGCTACCGAGCAACCACGGGTTGCCAGTTATGTCAGAAAACGAAACCTAAAAGACCTCGGTATTTTGAATTTGAATGTAGTAACCATTTTTGGCCACATTCTTACATATGGCACCTTTAAAGAGTACATTGTAATATGTGTTAAAAACTACAAACAGTGATTTTTGAACAATATGCATATCTATTATTTTGTGGTTGCTCAAAATGTGTCCCACATATTCGTCACCACCGTCAGATATTTATAAAAAGCAATAAAATCAGGCAACTAAAAGGTCAACTACATTCCTGAGGACCCCATTTTCAAACCTTCAGCCTGCTGCATTCTTCAAGGTCACTCAAGCTCCTGTAGGTTTGCTGTTTTCTCTGTAACTTGTTGATATTTTTGGACACTGCTACTGTCACAACCATAACATGTCAACACCGTCTCTGTTCTATTAAAAATATTAAATTAGATTATGACATAAATGTAAACTTTTTAAGAAGAGGTCTGAAGTAACTAGCAACAGAAGAGATACAAGATGGCTAACTCGTGCTAATCATGTGAAAGAGTAGGTTTCGGTGGTGACAAAAACCAAATGGTCCTCAAAGGAGGCTAGAACATAATTGTTGATCACAATAAATACAATATGACCTGTAATGTTTCACTAACCTCTTTTATATTTTTATTTATGTAATTCCCCCTATATTTCTTCTATATTACTACCTAGCTACATAGCACATAGTATAGAATATCCCTCGTAGGTTATGCAACACTGTAATTCCCACCAGTTTCATAGTCATTACACTCAACTTTAACTTTTATAGCATGTTAGCTAGCTAATTGAACCTACAGTATATGTTCCTTATTGAATGTTTGGCACAGTGCTCACAGTTGTTGTTATCTGTACTTCACGTCCAAAATACAGTTTACAGTCCCGTTTACACAAGAATATAATTCATTATTTTATGAGTAGATGGCAGTTTAAGATGATGTCAGTGATACATTGTACATTATTCTTACTGGTAATGACTACTGCTATTTACTATGATGATTTGATTTGACAATATGGGGATGAGGTACTTTTACACAGTACTCAGGATTGTTATTTCTTTGACCAAATAGTTAAATAAAGTTGTGAAGCAAGAAGCCGGTCAGATTAGTGTCACCACAGTCAGATTAGTGTCACCACGGTCAGATTAGTGTCACCACGGTCAGTTCTAAAGTCACTGTTGTCAGTGGGAGTTTTATTTGTTTTAAATGAATATGCTTACGATATGTTTCTTCAGTACTGTTGATAATCTCTTTTAATACAAAATATGTTTTTAAATAAAAAAACATTACTTTTTACTCATTCTATGATGTTAGATCTTTTAAAGGAGAACACGTGAAACAGTATAAAAAATGAACAAAAGTGAATATTCAACATTTAACAGCATATATGTGTACTAAGAATGCCAGATAATGATTTAAAAACTCTAAATACATATTAGACCAAATAAATTAGAAATAATTTGCTTTATATTGTGACTGACGGTGTTGACAAAAACAAAATAATAACTGGAAAAACGCCTATTTCATGAAAAAAAATACAAAATGACGAGGTTGCACTGGTACATTGCTGAACAGTTAGTAATATAAGTAATTTTTTTTTTTCAAAATTAAAACCTGTTTTAGCCAAATCCCCAAGAATCAGTGACATTCTCATGTCATTCTCATATTATTATTTATTTGTGTCTTTCTAGAACACAACAGTGCCCGGTTCCGCAAGCAGACATCGTAAGTCAGCCTAAAACATTACTATTTGTTATGTTTCACGTTATTATTATGATTAAATTCAATTTCATGTGTATAGCACCAAAGAAACTCAACAGTTCACATAATGAGCAAGCACTGGGCATTAGTGGAGGGAGAACTTTCCTTTAACTGGAAGAAATCAATGACAGAGCCAGACACAAAGATGTGCAGCCATCTGCCTCGACCGATTGTGGTGAAAGAAAGAATGGGGAGAAAAGGGGAAAGAAGGAGGTGAGGTAAAGACCGAAGAGAGAGACCAGAAGCATATATACAACCATTGCATTAAGTTATAGGTTTAGAAAGGACAGTTTAATCTATGACTTATATATATATATATATATATATATATATATATGTATGTATAGGTGACTCCAGACCTTTGAAAGGTAGTGTATAATATACACTACACTACCTAAGGTCTGGGGTCATCTATACAATTTCTTTGTGTTTTCCATTAAAGTCACACTTTAAGTGAGTTATGGAACATTCTACGTGTCTGTCTGTCTCTTTTCCTCTGCTTCTCAAACACACACCTTCAGGACCCAAAAGGTCCATGGCTTCATCTGTCTCAGTAATTGCCGACCTTCTTAGGGTGAGAGACGCGCCTCATACATTTTACATCCACACTACAGTGTGAATCATGGAGACCATTTAACTGTGCAGCAGAACAGTATTGCTAAAAGAAATGTATATGCGTCATTCTTTCGAGACAGGAAGCAAAGAAAGAACTGCTGCGGATGGAAACGACAATAGGGCAGCCAACAAATCAATCGAGGGTGTGTTCATTCACTTCTTTAGCCCTTTGGAATTGTTTTACATCATTATTAACATCTTTTTATCCATGTCTATTATGTCACAGCGTGTTAAAAACTGTCTGTTTCTCCCCCTCAAAGGACGACTTTGTTCATTACTTATTGGAAGGAACTAAAATACTGAAATTAGAAAGTACTGTACCCAGCAATGACACCATCTGGAACATTGTCAACTGTACCACTGGCATCTTTTTCCTCTCAAGAAGAAAATGTGACATCAAGACAAACCCAAATCCTGTAGTAAGTTCAAAGGCATGCGTGAAACACAGAAGCAATAACACACACACACACACACACTGTTGTTTTTACAGTAACCTTTTTGTTGTTGTTGTTGTTGTTGTTTTTGCTGTACAGTCTTTCTTTGAGACAGTTTTTGAGATCTTTGTGGTTGTCGCTGAAGTGCTACGTACATCAGAGAGCTTTGTCTTTTGGCACCGAACAGGCACCGTCTATCAACGCAGGTTGGTTCTCTAACAAAGAGAAAGGGAAATAAATGGTTGCAGTCTAGAACTGAAATATATATGGGAGCAAACACTTCGGAAGTGTTATTTAACAATCTAGAATATTGTAGATGGTAAATGGTCTGTATTTACACTACCGTTCAAAAGTTTGGGGTCACCTATACAAAATCACCAAAACAGTTGCAAAATTAATAGAAAATACAGTCAAGACATTGACAAGATTAGAATGGTTGTTATTCAGTTTTTAAGTTTTTTCTAGTCATCCAATAGCCTTCTAACGCGATTAGCAAACACAATGTACCATTAGAACACTGGAAATTTGCAGCTAGAATAGTCGTTTACCACATTAACAATGTATAGAGTGATTCTTTTAATGTTATATTCATTTAAATGAAAGTGCTTTTCCTTCAAAAATAAAGACATTTCTTAGTGACCCCAAACTTTGGAAATGTAGTATATATAACGTTTTTGTTTATATGCTGCCAGCACAGCTGTCAGGACCAACAGGGGTTGTCTTGTCCAATAACACATGTGCTTGTAGAATTTGCCGCCCAAACACCCTTACGTCCACTTCACATTTCCCTCCCCACAGTTTCAAGCAGGATGAGCTTGGAGACGCAGTGTTGGGTTCACAGACAGCTAACGAGTTTGTCGTACTCCCTTCATATTCTGCACTCAAAGCGGACATTGAAGACGACAGCACAATCACCACTCAGGTGTGTGTGTGTGTGTGTCTGTGTGTGTTCTTGTATGGGTATCTTTGTGAGGACCAACACCAAACCATAGGGAATGAGGACATTTTTGGGAAAGTTAACTTTTTGAGGGTTAAAGCTTGGTTTTAGAGATAGGGTAGGAATTGTGTTTAGGTTAGTGCATTTAGTTGCGATGGTTAAGAATAAGGGTAAGGGGCCAGGGAATGCACCATGTGTGTTTGCGGGTGTGTTCTTGTATGTGATGACACTAGCTGCAACTAGCGATTATTTTCGTGATGATTAATCTGTTGATTGTTTTCTCGATTAATCCAGAAAATTTCAGAAAATGTTAAAAAAAAAACATTGATCAGTGTTTGTCAAACGATGTTCTCGAATGTCTTGTTTTTGTCCACAAACCAAAAATGATTCAGTTTTAATGATGTCTTTGTTATGTGGAGCAAAGAAACAAAGAAAAGATTTACATTTAAGAAGCTAAAACAATCAGAAATCTTGTTTCAATCACGAATAAAGCTTCAAACCGATTAATCGATTATTGATTATATGTGAGTGAGAGAGAGGGAGATCATCATGTGAATTAAAATGTGTTGTCATCTATATCCATATGTTTAAGGGTTAGGGTATTCCTAATCTAGTCAGTCAAGTGTCAAGTACCATTTTCTTGTGATCTACAGCCATACTTTTTCTCTTTCTCAGTTCATTACATTCACAGAGAATCCCCATCCCTACGATGAAATCACAGGAACTGTTTGCACTGTTATACTAAGCAACGGAAACTCAAGAATTGAGCTGAAAAATCTGCCAGAGATGATAGAGGTAAAACCAGCAGGGGTGGGGCTTGGCTTTTCTGTCAATTTTGAGTAAAGCCCAGCAGGGCAATACCAACATATCTGCTGACTTTAAACAAACCCTAATATCATAAATCATAAGTGCATCCAAAATAAGTAACAAATGATGTCACATGTTCCATCATTTTATTGGCTAACCAGTGATATTTGTATCATGACACCTTTCCCTGTTTCTTCCAGATCTTTTTGCCTCGTAAAGATTCTGCAGTTCTGATGAATAGTTCTGCTGAATTAGAGAAAAACACATTCTCACTGACCCGGATCAACGTCTCAGACCCGAATATGACCGTTATCTTCGGCGTGCAGCCAAATATCAAAGAGTCACTGCTTCTTAAACTGTCCCATGGGTCACCTCCAACCAGCACATATTACAACCACTCCACCATCTTGACCCCAGAAGGTAACCATCACCGTTTAACCCATTGACGCCGGGAAAGCATTGCCGCACTTCTACCATTAGAGCCGGGAGAGCGGCTGCGCGTTTTATTCTACCATAGATGCCGGTAAAGCGGATACATCAATTTTCGGGGGGTATATAAGGGTTCCGCGCGACATTGTTTTGAAATTACTTCTCACAAACATGAAGAACTTTGACAGCGGGGAGATTTCTGAAGGCAGTGATTTTGAGGAGTTTAGTCTTCGATGACGTCATCGCTGATAACTTTCGAACGCGATGAACAAATCGACGGGGATTTATGGTTAAGACCAGTGTGCGAAATACCCGTTAACAAACAGGGGGTCCCCATCTCCCATGTATTGCACAATACTGTTTCACCACCCCAGGTGCCACGCTGCAGTATTGGCTATCTCCCTGTCAGATGTTGGCTTTTTCCACAGCGCCATTTGGAAAGCAAATAATTAAAACATTTAAAATACACAATTAGAAATAAAATAATTGACATTTTGTCTGGTTAAAAAGGATAAGAAAGAATGCAAAGTGTAATATGTATGTAGATCATATATGTAAAACTGAAATTACAAAAATCTTTAGGAAAAAAACATGCTTTCCAATTACACTGTAACATGTTTAGACCCCCCTAAAATGTTTCATTTGAGGCTTTCAGGGGGTCTTGAATGTTTATCAGGGGGGTCTAACCCCCTCAGACCCCCCTGTAATTCGCACAGTGGTTAAGACATAATTATGTTTGAAGACGACGAGGTCGCCGATAATGACGATAAATACCACCATCATCAACGGAGTGTTTACAACCGCGCAGCAGGGGTGACAGTGGATTTACCTGCAGATGCCACAGCGCTGTAAGCACTATCACAGTCACATGTGAAGCAGACTGTTACAGTCATTACATGCTGTTCTTGTTCTTCACAGTCCATCAGGACTAAATCAAGGCACTGACACAAGTTGATATGACTTTATTTTCTTACTGTTTTTAATTGAAAATAGTTATTCACTTCAATTTTACATTTATGTATCTAAATAAACTAAATTTCACAGGAAAGCCACAGGTGTAAGCTTTCAAATACTTTCTGATTTGTGTTCCTATATCTGCTACAGAGGCTGAGAAATCAGTCATTTAGTCAGCATTGAAGCTCAGGTTTTAGAGACATCTTTTCCAGGCGCTTCAGGCCTTAATGGGTTAAAGATGTTGATCTACTTACTGCATACTTTGACCTATGAGTTTAACTAATATGCTTTAGTGATTACACCTTAAAAAGTAACTTTTCGCTGCTTTTTATGACAGGAGACTACCGCTGGATGATAACCCCAGAGATGCTACAGCAGACATCTGGAGTCTGGTACATAGATGCCAGACACGTTAATAGCACATGGGACTCTAACATGACACTGGAAATAAATTCATTTATGAGCAAGTGCTATTTCTGGCATGTCGGGTGGGAGATGTGGACCACGGAGGGCTGCCAAGTGAGTTTCTCCATGATACACTTTAATTACGTTTTAAATACGTTTTAATCATTTGAATACTTATATTTGGGTCTCTGGAGGCCGTATGAGTAGGCCAAGTGTGGAAAAAGATGACTCACTCATGTTTTTGTGGTCGGCCTCAGTCTAAGTACAGGAGATAAAACACGCAATGTTGACTTCTGCACTCATTGTTACGTCATAATGAGACATTCCTGGAATTGTTGTCTCGTGGAGCTCCACGTTGTCCCTAAAAAACGCGAGAGTGTAGGCGAGGGCAATAGTATCCGGAAGAGCGGAAGTCTAACAAGTGTTCTATTTGATGGCAATGTGACGGCTAGAGTCGGCAAATGATGGCTTTTCAAAATGCTAACTGCTGTTAGCTACTGGAGCCTCAGTGACGCTGACGTAGTTTCCTGTGTCTCATTTGCATATTTAAAGAGACAGGCACTCAAAAGAGAGCGTCCTGAACAGGGCTGTTTTGGCAGAGTGATTGAACTGCTGTGGTGCTTCATCCTTAAAGTGATAGTTCGGAAGGTATTTTGACCAAAGCATATCACAGACATGTTCATTAGGACACCAGGGAACTAGGTCAACTTGGAGAAATAGGGTATAATATGTCTACTTTAAATCATGTATGTGCAGAAATGTGCTGGTTCTCATGTCAGACAGTGACGCGCTGCTGTTGTTGTCTAAGGTTGGAGAGAAGACCACTCCTTATCTTACACATTGTCGCTGTAACCACCTCACTCTGTTCGGGGGCTCCTTTTTCGTCATGCCAAACCACGTGGACGTGCATCGCACGGCGGAGCTGTTTGCCACCGTGGATGAGAACTTTGTGGTGCTTGCACTGATGTGTGCCTTTTTCGCCCTCTACCTCCTCACCCTGGTGTGGGCCTGCTTTGCTGACCGCAGGTCACGCCTTAAGGTCAGTCTCACCAGATAACCATAATGATAATTGTTTGTATATCTGATCTGGGGTTGCGTCAGTTGGACAGGTCAAGGTTCAACAATGTTACTGGCACAATGCCAAGATGACAATGCCAGGATTAATCAAGCTCAAATTGTGAAATAATGGTTCAGGGAGCATAAGTCCTCATTTTTAATCATGAAGTGGCCACGTCGGGGTCCAGACCTTAAAGCAGAGCTCCCCCTACAGTTTTGGAGTAAATATTTTTACGACACCACAGTGAAAGGTGCATTATGTAATAAATCTAAAGCAAATGGCCACAAAATCCTCCTAATATGTCACAGAGACTCAGGAATAATGTTCATATAACATAATGAACTCACCAACAACAACAGTACAGCCAAAATATTTGCATTAAAAAAAATATTTTGCAGATCATGTTTATGTTTTGAAATCATGTTTTGGCATGTGGCGCCACCTACCGCCGTCTACCAATCATTGCAGTCAGTAGAGTCTCCGCTGCCGAGCAACCACGGGTTGCCAGTTACGTCAGAAAAACGAAACCTAAAAGACCACTGTATTTTGAATTTGAAAGTAGTAACCGTTTTTGGCCACATTCTTACACATGGCACCTTTAACATCCATCCATCCATTGTCTACACCTTTATCCTGATATAATCTATACATCTAAAGATGTCCTGTAAGAAGGCCTACACTCCCGTTCAAAAGTTTGGGGTCACCTATACAATTTTTTTGAGTGCTTTTTCTTCAAAAATAAGGACATTTCTAAGTGACCCCAAACTTTGGAACGGTAGCGTAAGTGTAGTGTTTGGAGTGGTCTCCTAGACTAGAAAAGCACTTTATGTACACGGACCATTTACCTTATTCTGTGAATTAAATACAGAGAAAGATGACTCTGCTGGAGGACAACCACCCAGGCGCTCATTACAACTACCTGATCAGTGTTTACACCGGAAATCGCAAGAATTCTGGGACGACTGCCAATGTAAGTCATCTGACTCATGTTATTACACCTCCTCTAAGGTACTTCACACCACTTACTGTAAAGTAAAAAAAAAAAATACAGAAAGAAAATACAGAGATAGTAGCTGAAGAAAAATGCTGAGAAAAAAATGCATAGAGGCAAAAGCAAGGTGGTACTATGTAGTGGAAAAGTGACAAAAATATGCACTTTGGGTTTTTCAGTGGAAGCTTACGAGGCACAATATGATTTCTGATACGTGAGGGCCACTGTAGTTCCCTCCATGTTGTTATAATCTGCAGCCTCACCTCATGTAACAATGTTTGTACGTTTTGGTTTAGAAAATGGTTTGAATCAGTTTGTAATGACTGAGTGGAATCCTCTACACACGATAATGTGTCACTGCCGTTAAATCACTGTTGTGTTTATCCTGTAGGTCAGAGTGATGCTGATCGGCTCAGAGGGAGAGAGTGAAACGCACACGCTCACAGATCCTGATAAGCCAGTGTTTGAGCGAGGAGCCGTCGACATGTTCCTGATGGCCACGCCTTTCCCACTGGGAGAAGTGCAAAGCGTCAGGCTGCAGCACGACAACACCGGAGGTCAACCGTCATGGTACCTGAGGCTGACACTAAAGCACACTTCAGTCCACACCCTCAAACTCAAATGGCCTGGGGTCCAAATGAACGTTTAGTCTGGTCAGGAAGTGAAAAAGTCCATAGTTACATAGCGATAATCCATCATCATATTGTGATGAAAATATTCAGGATGATATTGCGCCTCATTTAAAAATAAAAGCAATTTATTTTGGAATGTGGAATGAAATATAGTTCACACAAAAAAACATATCTAGTCTGGTAAGGAAGTGAAAAAATATTCCCAACATTTCAGGAAAAATCAACAGCGTGCGATTTTAAATTCAAATTACATACCGATAAAACATCATTATATTGCGATTAAAATATTCAGGATGATACAGTGCCCCATTTCAAAATAAAAGCGTCTTATTTCCAAAATAAAAGCGTTGCATTTTCAAAATAATAGCGTTATATTTTCAAAATAAAAGCGTTTCATTTTCAAAATAATAGCGTTATATTTTAAAAATAAAAGCGTTATATTTTCAAAATAAAATAGTTTTATTTTGGAAAGTGGAATGAAATCACAAAAAAAACATTTTTATGATGCATAAATCTCCGCTGCAGTCAGGCTTGGATTACACCAGCTGTCAATCACATTGAAGTCCATTAGCTCCAAATGGAATCATAATTTACACATTTAATTTACAAATTAACTCATCAGAAAAAGGTGAGGTTAGTTTAAATTAGGACCATAATGGGTTTATACCTCACCCACACATGTGCTCTACTTTAATTTATTAGTTTTCCTCTGATGTTTTAATAATAAATGTGCAATAAGCCAAACCAAATCAAAGGAGAATATACGCTCCTTTTCCCATTAACGTCCATTCATATTTTTGCAACCAGTAGACCTGCAAGATGACATCAATTATTTACACAGTCTATAATCACCGCCTTCTTCAGTTACTTCTCTTTCTTTTCCATCTTGTCACAAATTACTTTAGATTTTTGTGGGGGCACCACTCCTTAAATACCAGTCTAAGCTTTACTGAAGAGAGTTATATAGAAATAAGACATGAAGTCATTAAGAATTCCATACTGCTTTGGTCAATATACTGCAGTCTTAAGATGCTGAACCTAAATCAGTGTCAGATGTTGATGAAGAACTTCTTTTGATGGTTCAAATATTCAAACATGAAATCAAACTATAAATTGACGTTAAAGATTATCACTGATTATTGTTATTATTGGTCAATACAAGGCCAAAACAAATTCAGTGTCAGAAGTTGATGCAATATTTTAATCTAAGCTTCAGCTGCTGACCGTACATAATGGGTATAGGACTCTCTTTCGTTGCTATTTAGCTTACACCTGGGCTATTCAAATTTCCAGAGGGCCAGCTTTTCGGAAGGTTGTCAAGCCAGTGCGCTGGTCAACCCCTGTCCTACTATTTTGTGTTGCATGTACAGTAAACGGATACAAATAGATACAAAATGTTATAAATTATTGAAATAGCTGCTAGTTTTGTGCTAAAAAGGTAAGTAACTGCACTAACATTCAGGTACAATACAATTTGCGAATAGTGCAAAAAGGTTACAATAGAAAGAGGTAACAATATAAACAACATTAAAGCGGACCTAGACCGGAAGTTCAAATTAACGCTGTTTTTTAGTGTGTATCTGCGTCATTACCTTGTTTAAGAAGCCCTGAAGGCTCGAAACAAACATTTCAGCCACTGATGAGAACGCTGTGTTTTATTGTAATCTCGGGCTCAGCGAGATCTCTGAAAAAACCCGGTCCGGTTACGTAAAAACCGGTTCTCCTGAACAGCAGATCCTCCTGCTCCGGGCACTAGCCCGGGCACATCCGGTTGCGTACATTGAACCGCAGAAGAAGAATAACGTCCGTTGTGGAGGTGTTTCACGAGCGACAGTGTCTTCTGACTCTGGGTCTGACTCCGGGTCAAAGTCATAAAAGGGACTGCGGCGGGGAGTCGTGAAGAAGCTATTTTTAAACAAAACAAAATGTTTTGATAATGAGAAGCAGTGCATCCACCGTTCCAGAGGGGGGAGCTGCGCTTCTGAGTGCGGATGTGCTGAATAGTATTGGCCAATCACAAGATTCTGTTTTCTGGGTGAGAGAGTTGAGTCTGAAATATTGCGGCTCAGGAACAGCGTCAGAAAAGAGGATTTCTATCGGCTCGTTTACAGCAACTAGGAGGTTATTGACCATAAAAACAAGTTAATGTATGTAAGTAGACATCCATAACTAACATATATGTGCAACAGGACCACTCTATGTGAGCTTTAAATATATATATAATATAACATCAACAAGTGTCGCAAAGTGCAAGAAATAGGCGAAGCCACGGTTTTATTGGCTTTTTAATAATACATTCATTATTTATGGGTTAATGGGCCGTGGGCCGGTCCAAATTGCTTGAAGGGCCGGATCTGGCCCCCGGGCCTTAAGTTGAATAGCCTTGGCTTACACAGTATGTGATGTTTTGCCATTTTTGTGTCATGAATGAAACTGAATGAATGAACTGGCTGCCTTTATGAAAGGTATGTAAACAAGGTGACTGTGCAAGACCTCCAGACACAGCACGTGTTTCACTACTTCTGCGACTGCTGGCTGAGTTCTGACCACGGAGACAACACCACCAAGAAAACGTTCAACGCTGCAAAGACCAACGAGATCGCCAACTTCAGGTCAGACCTGGTTCCAACTGTGCCACGCTGGAATACACCGTGCACACAGCAAAAGTCTTAATTGATGCTTTACCTTTGCTTCAGGTATATATTCCAGAACAGAACGTCGACGGGCTTCAGGGACGAACATATCTGGGTCTCCATTGTGGATCCACCCTCACGCACGCCGTTCACACGCGTGCAGAGAGTCTCCTGTTGCATGTGCCTGCTCCTCTGCACCATGGCCATCAACATCGCCTTCTGGAACATCCCTGTGGACGAGAGCTCACCAGTCATTTTAGTCATAGGTGAATCAAATATTTCACCTGTGTAGAGCTGCAACTAGCGATTATTTTTGTAATCGATTAATCTGTCGATTATTTTCTCAATGAATCGCATGGTTCATAAAATGTTAAAAAAACGTTGATCAGTGTTTGTCAAACCTGGAAATAACGATGTTCTTGAATGTCTTTGTTTTGTCCACAAACCAGATTCGGTTTTAACGATTTCTTTGTTATGTGGAGCTAAGAAACAAAGAAAATATTCACATTTAAGAAGCTAAAACAATCAGAAATCCTGTTTTAATCATGAAAAAAAGCTTAAATTCGTTGATTAATCAGCTCTACACCTGTGTCTAAGTTGTCCTCTTCAGTACATAACAACGATGTCATCTATGCAGGTTCATTGCAGCTCACGTGGCAGAACATCATGGTGGGGATTCAGAGCGGTCTCCTCATGTTCCCAATCAACATCCTCATCATCACCATCTTCAGGAGCATCCGACCCCGCAGCGTTTCAAAAAAACCTAAAAAACATGAGCAGAAAATCAACCTGCACGCCATCACCGTGCCGACTGTCCTGAAGGTGAGAGAACCTGTGTTTTTAATCACAAAATCATACGTGTGTTTTCAGTTAATGTTGCAGACAGTTTCTACTCATGTTTAATATGCACTCTGACCTCTCTGTGTTAAATATCTCTCCTAGGACATAGAGGAGGTGGTTTCTCTGGTGAGCAAAAGTCCGAGGAACAAGATTTCAGAGACGCCGAGGCTGGAGTCCATCACTGACCTCTGCTTTACCTTGGACACGGTGCATGAATTCATCCAACTTATGCAAGGTGCTTATTATTCTTATTTTATTATTCTTTTTTTTTCATCAAAGCACTGAATGTCTTCTGTTCACTTTAAATTGCATGAGGAAGAAATTAATGACAAGCAATCATTCCCAGAGTTTGGGTCAGGACCCACAGGTGAAATAATGGACCTTTATTCATATGATGACAACAGGATAATGAAAATTCAAATAAGTCTCTAGCACGTCTCTAACACTCAGACTCTCCCTGTCTTTCTAATTATTTCTGACTATATTAACTTCAGTAATCAACATTGTTCCTGTAAAGCACTCCAGCCTTTAACTTTAGAAATATTCAATAACACTAATAATAAATAATAAGGTTCCTTTAGCAAACATAAATGTATCTAGTTTGTAATATTACGTCTGGCACAGTTAGTGGCTAGTACTGTTGCCTCACAGCAAGAGGGTCATCGGTTTGAATCCTGAGTGAAGTTTATATGTGTGTGTGTGAGTCTGGTTTCCTTCCACACCCACTTTCCTGTGAACCTCGTGTGGAGGATAAAGCATTAGGCAACGAGTGAGTAACTGATGTTAGGTGTATTATTAATATTATTCTATAAATAGCAGTCAAAATTGTCATAAATGGTATATTATGCACAAGTACTGTATGTATTGCATCACAGTGTCATCTACACTACCGTTCAAAAGTTTGGGGTCACTTAGAAATGTCCTTATTTTTGAAGGAAAAGCACTTTTTTTCAATGAATATAACATTAAATGAATCATAAATACACTCTATACATTGTTAATGTGGTAAACGACTATTCTAGCTGCAAACGTCTGGTTTTTAATGGAATATGTACATAGGTGTGTAGAGGCCCATTTCCAGTGTTCTAATGGTACATTGTGTTTGCTAATGGCGTTAGAAGGCTATTGGATGATTAGAAAACACATGAAAACCCTTGTGCAATGATGTTAACACAGCTGAAAACAGTTTTGCTGGTTCTTTGACCAAAGGGCAAAATTATTATTTAGAATAAAAATCATTGTTTCTACTCTTGTCAATGTCGTGACTATATGTTCTATTTATTTTGCAACTCTTTGGTGAATAAAAGTGTGACTTTTAATGGAAAACACACTAAAATGTATAGGTGACCCCAAACTTTTGAACAGTAGCTTATATATAATAAAAAAAAGTGTTAGAAACACGGATGTAAAGAACCTTTCCCTCACAGCACATTGCTGACATCTAGACATTTTTATGCACCTTTACTTATATTTTTCTGACATAATAACCTTTAGAACAGAGAGCATTTCGGCTGCTTTTTGCCATTACTATGTTTAAACGTACAGTATATACAGAGGCGATAAGAATGTGCAACATAGAGGGTCTTAAATCCTTTTTTTCAGCACAACCTATAGGTAATCTGATGAAAAAATGTGTTGTTGAGCCAAGGTTACAGAAGTCATAAAATTAGAGCGTTTTTCTTTTCTTTTTGGTCATAAAAGCAAGCCAAGTGAACTTTGAACTGTGACGTATTTCACAAATTTCACATATTCAATCCAATTTTTTAAAAATTGAGTGTATATACACTACCGTTCAAAAGTTTGGGGCCATTTATACATTTTGGTTGTGTTTCCAATTAAAAGTCACACATTTATTCATCAAAAGAGTTGCAAAATGAATAGAAAATATAATCAAGACATTGACAAGATTAGAAATAATTATTTTAATTCAAATTAATCATTTTGCTTTCGTCAAAGAACCAGCAAAACTGTTTTCAGCTGTGCTAACATCATTTTCTAATCATCCAATAGCCTTCTAACGCCATTAGCAAACACAATGTACCATTAGAACACTGGAAATGGGCCTCTATACACCTATGTACATATTCCATTAAAAACCAGACGTTTGCAGCTAGAATGGTCGTTTACCACATTAACAATGTATAGAGTGTATTTATGATTCATTTATTTAATGTTATATTCGTTGAAAAATAAGAAATGTGATGCCGTGCTGTGACGCTGGGCTGTGTGTAATCCCGTCACAGGAGAGTGTGAGAGTGACCCTCACTGGGTGTACTGCAGCAAGTTCCTCCTGGCAGGTCTCTGTCATCTTCTCATGGACCTGGAGAAACTGGACGGCAGAAACGTGCCGTGTCCTCACGATTACCAGCAGGCTCTGAACGTCACCAACGTCCTGGTTCGCAAGGCTGAGATGGTCTTCAGCTGCCACTTGGCCTCCTGGTCAGGAAACACACACACACGTCTGTGTAGAGTAGAAACATCACAACAGTGTTTTCGGATCTCCTCTCATTCCTTCCCTCTTCTTCTTCTTCTTCATGGCTCAGTCCGCCCACCGTGACAAAGAAGAAGAAGAGCACTGGGAGCTGCTGGCTTCCATGGTGGTGCGTGTTCCTGGGCTGGTTCCTGTTGCTGTCCATCAGTGCAGTGTCCACTTACTTCACGCTGCTGTACGGCTTTCAGTACGGCAGAGAAAAGTCCATCAAGTGGGTCATGTCCCTGGGGCTCTCGCTGTTCCAGAGCATCTTTATACTGCAACCTCTCAAGGTCGGTAAAGGGAAATGGGGGGGTAAATGTTCATATGCATCTGTACTTGAATGAATGGGGTCGTACCTATGTTCCCCGGGTCCTATGTTCCCCGTTTTTCCCAAAAAAGGTCCTATGTTCCCCCACTTTGTGGAAGCCTGGGTGTGGAGCTCCAGGGTAAAGGGTTAGAGTTAGGGTTAGGGTAAGGGTGTGTAGGGTAAGGGTTGGGGTTCGGGTTAGGGTAAGGGATACAGAGAGAGAGTAAGAGAGGGAGTTTCCTGGTTTGGAACATAGGACCTTTTTCAAAAAAAGGTCCTATGTTCCGCGGGTATTTTTGGGTGAAAGCGGGGAACATACAAAGCGGGGAACATAGGAGCCTTTGGGTGAACAGCGGGGAACATAGGACACTTTTTTAGAGAAAGGGTCCTATGTTCCCCGGTCACATACTAAGCGGGGAACATAGATACGGATCCCGAATGAATCAGGTAAAGAAGACTGACTCGGGGTTCACGCTGGGTTCACAGGTGATCGGCATCGCCGTGTTCTTTGCTCTGCTGCTGAAACCTGTGTCTGCGGAGGAGAGCGACGAAGTAGAGCAAGTGCTGATGGGTAAGAAAAACATTATGCCGTTACCAGAAAAGATTGATATTTACAGACCGTTAAGAGTTGTCTCCTGATTCATGTCACTGTAGTCTCCAGTCTCTATGTTATGTGTCTCTATTATGATCTGCAATCATCTTTCCCCTGTGTAGAGACACAGTTTAATGGATGTTTTTCCATCACCTTTATTGACAATTTCACCAATGTTTTCCGACGGTTGTTGTCTGTGATCTGAGGCATTTTTTTATCCCCTCATTCATTCAGTTGACATGATGATAGTGATGATAGTGAATATCTTTTGATTACTAATAATAGAGATTGAATGGACTGAAAGGACATTGAGAGACAGTGGAAAGTAAATGAAATAGAAGAGAAGGAGACAGTAAAGCAAGGAAGGGAAGGGAAAGGGAAGGGAAGGGAAGGGAAGGGAAGGGAAGGGAAGGGAAGGGAAGGGAAGGGAAGGGAAGGGAAGGGAAGGGAAGGGAAGGGAAGGGAAGGAAGGGAAATGGAAGGAAGAGGAAGGGAAAGGGAGGGGAAAGGAAGAGAAGGAAAGGAAGGAAAAGGAAAGGAAAGGGATGGAAAGGAAGGAAGGAAAAGGAAGGGAAAGGAAGGAAGAGGAAGGGAAAGGGAAGGGATGGAAAGGAAGGAAGGAAAAGGAAGTGAAAGGAAAAGGAAGGGGACGAGAAGGAAGGGAAAGGAAAGGGAAGGGAAAAAATAAAGAAAGGGAAAGGGAGGGAAAGGGAAGGAAAGGAAGGAAGGGAAAGGAAAGGAAAGGAAAAGGAAGGGAAAGGCAGAGTGAATAAAAGAGAGCTGAGACTGAATGGAAACATGGTCATAGTTGGTTTGGGTTCCACTGCTCACAGATGTGTTGTTTTAGTCAAAGACGTTTAAATCACTAACACTGTCTCTCTGTCAGGTCTGATAGTTTTGCCTGTTTTGTCAGACTCTGGCTTCTACGCAGTGCAACTTGAACACGTAAAATTGTCCTGTTTATAAATATTTCAAAGCGCAGACGTATCCATGAACCGCTTGTTTCAGGTCGACCACAGAGAGCACTTATGTAACCACGCAGATCAAACATGGAGACTATTTACTTTGACAAGTCGAAGCGAGGGACCCTTTTAGGTTTTCACTCCTCCCGCGTGACTTCTCTCTGTATCAGTGCTTCCTTCTCTCCTTCCTTCCTTCCTTCCTTCCTTCCTTCCTTCCTTCCTTCCTTCCTTCCTTCCTTCCTTCCTTCCTGTGACTCAGTGTGTCCTTCCTCCTTCTTTCCACAGAGCAACAGGAGAAGTGTAAGCGTTTCTCTGGCAGGGAGACGCTGTGAGGAAGCTGCATTGATTTCCCAGGACGAGCTCTATCATTTTTGCACTTATTGGTTATAAGATTTTGCTCTTTGAATGTAAAAAAAATGCATCCCATATTCTGGTGTTCTGCATGTGTACAGAATTTACAGTGGTGAGTCAGGGTAAATGTTGCCTCTTCTCAGTCATTTACGGTCCTCTCAGGTCGTATTGGGTCGCTTTAAACTGCTTTAATCTTTTTTTGTTGTTCATATGTGAATCATTTCTTATCAAAATAGACATTTGTTCCATGGAAGCAGGTTTTTAAGGTCACAAGCACAACAAAATTGTCATTAAAGGTCCTGTGTGTAATATTTATGGTGCACATTTAATGTAAATATGAATAAATGCCTGATCTTTTTTAAAACATATATAGGATGAACTTTTGATAAGGGCTTTGCTTTACAGAGTTCGCCATCTAGGATTACAATATTTCTACGGGAGCCAAGACTGGACAAATTTGACACTAAAAGATTACAAATGAATAAGAACAACGTCCTTTCAGTTACGACAACTGTAAAATTAGATTAGATTAGATTAGATAGTCCTTCATTTGTCCCGTCGTGGGGAAATTTACAACGTTAAATTCACGCAATGTGCAGTCTAACCACTAGATGTCACTAATTCTTACTCACCGGACCTTTATATTGGACAATCGCTCCAAGTAGACTAACAGTTATCATATCTCTGTAAATACAGATGCACCCTACGTTAGATTACAACGCACTCTAACCGCACTGTGCCTTTAATTTATTGTTCTATTATAATTCTCAAAGCCTCTTCCAACTTCACCACTTCTTGTTTTAACTTGATAATAATAATAAAAAAAAAACTTTTGTTTTTGTCAGAATCTCATCATGATTCCTGGCTGATGACGATGTGATCTAATCTGAGCTAGCGCACAGTGACAGCGGCCTTTTCCCTTTCAGAGTGCTGCGTTTATGTAATCGCACTTAACGGGAGGTCATTATTAATTGAGCAGTTTTTTTTGGCATTTCACCTCCATCATCAGTGTGAGCCACGCTAAAGGTGACTCAGTCCTCTCAGCGAGTATATGATTATGTAATAATGTGAGTATGATTATGTAATAGACGTCATCATATTCATTTTCCTGCTCTTGGGTTTGGGAATACATGCCCGTCTCGCATCACCTGGGCTTTTATTATCTCTGAAATAATTGTGTAAGGTTTTATTTCCCATGTATTCATTTATTCTGTATGTATTTTCAAGAGTGCAGACATAGGCTTAGTTAAACTCAACGTAATTCTAGTTATTCATTCTTGAAGATAAAAACGGGTGCCATGGATGACTCAGATCCTATGGCCGTGCTGTAGATGTACTGCATATAGAAGCTGAAATAAACTGATATGAGCTGCAATCGTGTGGAAGAGTCATGAGTCACGAGTACACCATTGACAACGTTACACTACCGGTCAAAAGTTTGGGGTCACTTAGAAATGTCCTTATTTTTGAAGGAAAATCAAAAAAAATTTCAATGAATATAACATTAAAGCGGACCTAGACTGAAAGTTCCAATTAACGCTGTTTTTTAGTGTGTATCTGCGTCATTACCTTGTTTAAGAAGCCCTGAAGTTTAGAAACAAACAGTTCAGCCACTGCTGAGAACGCTGTATTTTATTGTAATCTCGGGCTCAGCGAGATCTCTGAAAAAACCCAGTCCGGTTTACGTAAATCAGTGTTTTTCAACCAGTGTGCCGTGAGAGATCGTCAGGTGTGCCGTGGGAAATTATCCAATTTTACCTAATTGGTCTAAAAACATTTCTTGAAAACAAATAATGAATTATCTGCAAATAATATGGATATAAATATTCAAGACACTTTGATAAGAATGACTAAATTGTTGATATAGGCTACAGAGTATAATTTTTTTCAACACTTTTGTTTGGTGGTGTGCCTCGTGATTTTTTCAATGAAAAAAATGTACCTCAAAAAAGGTTGAAAAATACTGACGTAAACACCGGTTCTCCTGAACAGCAGATCGTCCTGCTCAAGGCACTAGTCCGGGCACATCTGGTTGCGTACATTGAACCGCAGAAGAAGAATAACATCCGTTGTGGAGGTGTTTCACGAGCGACAGTGTCTTCTGACTCTGGGTCTGACTCCGGGTCAAAGTCATAAAAAGGGACTGTGGCGGGGAGTCGTGAAGAAGCTATTTTTAAACATTGTTAAAACAATGTTTTGATAACGAGGAGCAGTGCATCCACCGTTCCAGAGGGGGGAGCTGTGCTTCTGAGAGCGGGTGTGCTGATTATGTCACTTCCGGGTATTGGCCAATCACAAGACAGTTGGGAAAGCTCTACGCTGGCTGGCCAATCACAACACAGTCTGTCTTCTGGGTGTGAGATTTATGTCTGAAATATCGCGACTCAAGAACAGCGTCAGAAAAGAGGATTTCTATCGGCTCGTTTACAGCAACTAGGAGGTTTTTGACCATAAAAACAAGTTAATGTATGTAAGTAGACCTCCATAACTAACATATATGTGCAACAGGACCACTCTATGTGAGCTTTATATATATATATATAATATAACATTAACACGCTGTGACATAATATCCATGAATAATGATTTGTTGGCTGCCCTATTGTCGTTTCCATCCGCAGCAGTTCTTTCTTTGCTTCCTGTCTCGAAAGAATGACGCATAAACATTTCTTTTAGCAATACTGTTCTGCTGCACAGTTAAATGGTCTCCATGATTCACACTGTAGTGTGGATGTAAAATGCACGAGGCATCTCTCACCCTTAGAAGGTCGGCAATTACTGAGACAGATGAAGCCAGAAAACAGACAGAGAGACACGTAGAATGTTCCATAACTCACTTCCTCACATTCACATGACGTTAACCTTGTTCTTTCTCTCCCTAGTGTTCGTCTTTCCTTCCTTCCTCTCTCTCCGTGTCCACTGTGGCTTTGAGCCACGGTTGGAACAAAGGCCTTTCTCACCTCAGGTTCACTGCATTCGTTATTTTTGATTTTGTGAACCTTTGAGCGATCTGTTGTCAAATAATGAGCAAACATTTGTCTTTTCTCAACCTCACTCTTCAGTAATCATCCAGTGAATTACACTGACTACTGTTTGTTTCTACTTTTATCACTGAATTCAAGAAAACTCTTGAACATTATTCATCATATATCTGTATCAAATATCACTATAATGATTTTATATTCAATTGCTGCCAAATGGAAATGCTTTCACACTGGGCGTTTACAGAAACTCTCTTTTTCCTCTTGTTCTCGAAATGACGTAATATTTTCTATCTGTAAATTCTTCAAATACCTCAGTTTACATCAGATAATGTGCTGTGTATATACTTGTATGTACTGGAGAAATGTAAATGGAGTGAACAGCAGCTGCGACCTTACTTATCGTACTTGTGTCGCGCGGGTCAAGGAAAAAGCTGAGATTGATCGAAATGTAGAGAAATATTCAGTTTGAGTGTGATGCAGGACTGTAAATGAAATGACTGAGACGTGTGGAGGTGGGATGGATAGAAAGAACGTGGGTTAATTAAGTATTTCTGTAAAGTATTTGATGTTATAATGACAGACTGAATATTGCAGGGATTTTCTAACTCAAAACGATGACATTGAAGCTGCCAATAAACCCCAAAAGAGGAAGAATCCATGAATGAATCCATAAAGAAAAAGGTCTCTCTGCTGCTGTGCATCATTATTTACCTGTACACTGAGGACCTCTGCTGGTTACTGCTGGACATTACAGGACTTTTTGAGTGACAGTGATAACTGTAAAACCCCTTGCCAGTGTTCACTTCAAAATACTTTTATTCAGTTAGTATTTTACTATTTTACTTTAGCACTTCCTTATTGTGTGTCAAGTTTTTGCAGGAAAAGAACAGCTCTACTGTGTTCATGTATCTCTCTGCTTTACCCCCCAAACAGGTCACATTATTCCCCTTGTGTCCTTCTACTATGTACTTTCCAGAAGTTGGTGAATAATTTTTTATTTTTTTATTTAATTTAATGTAGTTCCAGGCCAGCATTAATTTGTCATTCATGCAAGCAGAGCTCAGTGTGGTTATGTAACAGCACGGTGTCACGAAAACAAAACGCACCGTTTTCTATTTCTCAGCGAGTAATAGGAACCTTTGTGACACTTGACAGTTCAGTGATAACACAATATTATGCAATACCATCTTATTTTAATACAATAGCCTATCGTACCAATTTAATAGTGCTGTAAAATAATCAGATTTAATAAGGCAGATTTTCAACCCTAATGTAAGGTAATTAAAGAGAAACTTACTACCCACAGCTGCAAATAAACATACAATGAACAGCATTGCCTTAAATTTAAAGACTGTTTATGAAACAATAAATCCGGGAGGATAGATTTAATTACCTATTATGATTCCCAAGCATTTCCATGTGAGGGTACTAGTGATTGTAACCTGTATTACTTCTTATAACCAGGTCATTACTGCATTATTACCTCCCAAATGGAATACTATGAAGATATTATTGAACTGTAAGGCACGGTGTTGCATAAACCCTCTAAAACGCATATTTTTCACCTTGAAATAAACAGATTTTTATCAACTGATGTGTAAAGCAAAGCATATTAAAGGTAAAATACACAGTCTTGCAGACAATCCTCACCAGACTGGCAAGGCCTCTGGTGAGAGGTAGTAACCAAGGCAAAGGAGGATGAAATGTGGACATGTGAGCACACAGAAAACCACTCACTACTACGCTGAGCTTACTATTTACATCTTAATCAGATCAGGTTGTTGTGTAACCTGTTCCTGCAAATTAAAAACTGGTTTAAAAAAAAAGTATATTTGGTGAAAGTGACATTCACAAAGAGAAAAAAACAAGTTTATTTGGAGGGGTTTTTTTTCTCCCTCTATACAGTTAAATCATTTGTGTTAGTAGGTCCATCTATATCCTTGTAAATGAATTATATTACAGATTTTCCATACACTGTTTTATCACTTTACATATGTGCACCCTTCACTCCTGTAACAGATAAAACAGAATAGTGCGTCAACACCAGAAGCTTTCCAGACGACTCCTACGCCACTTTTTTTCCAGGTAGTAACGAAACCATGAGGTTTGAGGCTAACGTTCACTTTACCAGACACATTCTTCAAATCTTTATGCGTCAAGTGTATTCGGTATTAAAGTGGGAAACGTACTTTGTATGTAAATTTGTAGATAAGATGCAACTCTAGAGGAAGGTACGATCCTTTATTTTTGTTTGGCTCTGTCAACAACACTCATTATGTGTATAAATAGGCAAAAAACAAAGGGATTCTCCACATGAGGGTCGCAGGGGTGATGCCAATCCCAGCTGACATAGACACATGGCTACATGTTAGATAAATATCCAATCAAGGACTACATACTAAAGACCGATTTAAAATTGAAGATTGGATTTTTGTGTCCACACAGTCCTGTAAAAAGGTTACATTCAGCCAGGTAATGTGAACGTAGACTTAGAGGCTCAGTGACTGAGTGAGGAGTGTTTTTTTTTTTAAAATGCCTTCACCTTGACGACACTAAAAGGACTGCGTTAACTACTGAAAATAATGGCTTCCAATTGTCCTTCACTGTTGGGTACTTGCGTAGATGTCTGTTAGTGTGAATGCCAGCTTCCCTCCAAACTGTTCTGCCCAGTCAGACTCGTCAGACGAGTCTGAGCTAGTGACGGTTTGACGGTGGCAAAGATCACTGGGAAACTGGGTGTGTGTAAAAATAGATTCAAAGCAGTAGCATTAAATATCAGTCAAACCCTCAAACCCCCCGGGGAAAAGCAACAATCAAAATCTAACTTTGAGTATACAGCGTATCACACAGACGCTTAAAAAAGATAAAGGTCAGTGTGATCGTACATAAAATCAACATGATTGAAAGAATTGAGTCGTAAAGGCAGAAATTAAAGTGTATGGCTGTCACTGGTTCTCCCAACAGGAATCAGATTTGTGATAACTGATGAGGCAAAAGGATCAACCAAAGCTTGTCATATGAGGTAAAATATGTGTGTATGATTAGTATGAAAGGGGAGGAGAACTATTTAAATCTGATACAAGGCCTTGAGCCATTTTCGATTTTCCTGTTCTGAGCTGTGGGTGTGTGTGTGTGTGTGTGTGTGTGTGTGTGTGTGTGTGTGTGTGTGTGTGAACCAAGAGAACAGAATTTAAGTCTTCTTCTTCAGCTCCTCAAACCGCCGCGTTAAATCGTCAAAGTCGATGTCATCCGTGTTGGTGCTGGCGCCGCCAAAGGAAGAAGTGGGGAGTGTGTCAGGGACAGAGGGGAGTTCTGGGAGAGCGTTGTGGTCAAAGTGCTGAGGCCCAGGACCTGAAGAGTACATGAAAGATATAATCGATGACATAATTAAAAGTCACAAATGTGTGGCGAAACAAAATTGCAACGGTCAAGCGTCACATATGCCGTGGGAAATAAAGGACTTAGGGGCGATTACACCGACGTAGAGAGTACTACTCAGCAAGAATGTCAAGGTGACAGAAAAATAAATATCATTTGAATAACATAAATAAGTCACACTTTACACTGGGCATACATTTCAAGTAATACACACACTCAATTAAATTGGAATCAGTATAAATCTATCTAATTAAAGCCCCCATTATGCCCATAGGTGTTGGGGAAAAATAAGATTATACTGTACATATGTGGGAGGGATGTTGAAGGGAAACGGAAATCGAAAGCTGCGAGGCAAACTAATATATTGGTCATTATAGGCGTCTTTATATAAAAGTCACATACACTACTCACAAAAAGTTAGGGATATTGGACACGAATATCCCTCTGAAAAGTTCATGCTACAGTGATATTCTACCATGAAAGCAGGGCATTTAAGTAGAAGGATGCAATGATCATTTCTTTATCTCAAACAAGAACTTACAACAGTGATGGCAATATCACAACAAAACATTTCAATGTCTCAATAACTTGATGAATTTTAAAGTGTTGTCTTGGTCTCATGATGTCATCATTTGAACATCACGATGAAGACGACCGTTTGAACACAAACTGTCATTGAAACAGAACTTTTACATCAGACAGTTGCTGTGATGTTTGTGGTGAATCACCTTGTTAGAGAACAGCATGTTATTCAATAAGAACTGAAACATTGAACATGTGCATTCAAAAGTTTAGAGAAGGTTAACTGAAGTTCACCTGTAGAGGTTAGAGTACATTTTAGGTGCATTCTGACATTGAATCCAAAAGCCAAACATCCCTAACTTTTTGTGAGTAGTGAATGTCGGTCAAAAAAAAAAAAACGTAGCCAGTGTCATCCTGAGTGTGTGATGATGACTGTGGGCTGAACTCACCTAAAGCCTGGAAAGGAACAGAAGGCGTGTCAATTATGTCATCAATCTGAAACAAAGACAAGATGTGTAAAGGGCTTTGTCCTTTTCCTACTGATCTATAGAACATAGATAAAGGTTAGCACTTTGAAAGAAGTAAACCACATTCAAAAACGTAGCGACAAAAACAAACCGTGAAAACAGAATAATGGAAAACAGGAGGGGATTTTCGAAGAACCATCACCTTTAAAACTCAACTAGACTAAGCTTGAACACGTCCCGGTTAGTATAAAGCCTTTTAAATGCTTCCCATATCCATGTGAGTGAAGCAAACAACAACAATTGTCCTATGCAGAGACATAGTGTAAAAGTGTTGACAGGGAAAAACTGCAAGGAAGCTGAATAAACTGCTCTTCCCTGATTGTTGCCCTGCCCTGTCCGTCTGTCCATCTGTGGGAACGGGGGGGGCATGGATGGGAAGGGTTCAGTCACTTACGGACTCGTATGTGGGGGGAGAGGTGGGCAGCTGAGGGGGCAGCCCTCCTGCCATGGGGTGCTGGAAGTTGTCATAGGTTCCAACAGGAGCATGATACGGTCCCTAGGGAGGGAAAACACAGTCAGTCATGGAATGATAACTGAGAGCTTTTTCTCCATTTCCAGGAAGTCGGACTGACTAATAATTTAAGTGGATGCCGTTATATCTTGGTGGACCGATTGGTTTATTCCTGTCACATGATTTAGAGTGCTTGCAGCAT
This sequence comes from Microchirus variegatus, assembly GCF_963457635.1. NCBI lineage: Eukaryota > Metazoa > Chordata > Actinopteri > Pleuronectiformes > Soleidae > Microchirus > Microchirus variegatus. The sequence continues at coordinate 26,392,586 of NC_139807.1, forward strand.
TTGATAAAATTACTATAATTATAATATTTGTGCACACACAAAAGATGCTAAACATGAGAAGCGCCTAATGTCTTTACCATCAGGGTCTCAACAAATCAAATTTAAGACTTTTTAAGACCATAATGAATACAATTTAAGATCCATTTCAAATCCATACTGGCAAAAAAGTACAAAAGACATGAAGGAAAATCGGAGCCACAAATCGTTGAACTTGCAATTGGGCTTAGCTGTGGGCTTTCATTAAGTTTTCTCCGCTGCTATGCTAAGCTGTAACACACCGCGGCACATAGAGCAAACTAGCTAGTGGTGCTGGATAAATTCTCACCGGGCAACACAGGTGACCTACTTTAGTTCCGTGTTGTAGTTATGTTATCGCATCCTGAAAAATAGAAACATTTCAAAGCGAGACTGAAGTTAATGCATGTTTTAAATAAAAGTAACATTAATAGATTTTTATAACCTTTGAAAACTGTATTTAAGACCTTTTATGAGACTTTAGGAAAATTTAAGACATTTTATGGCCTTAATTCAAATTATTGGATTTAAGACCTTTTAAGACTTTAAAAGGTCTTAAATCCCCGCGGATACCCTGTACCATATCTATAACAGCCATGAAGAATAAGGTCATTAAAAATATGTCCTTACAGCTCCTTTGGGAGTTGGATAGTTGAAAGCTGTGTGCATTGGCATAGGCATGGGCATAGGCATGGGCATATGCATAGCACCAGCAGTGAAACCGCCACCTCCTCCTCCACCACCTCCTCCAGGCTTCCTGTCATGGTCCACATCAATCAGGTCTGCCTCCTCTCCTGGACACACTTCAGGCTGTTCGAACACCACAGTGACATAGTGGTAAATAAACAGAAAGCGTGACAATACCTTTCGAAGGGAGTGATAACCGATTGCTAAAATGCTCACCCGGACCATGGCGTCTGGTTCATAAGGCACATTATAGTTCTTGGCGATCTCTATCAGGTAGCGCTCCACCAAGATCTTGGGTGGGGCCTCTAAGCCCAGTTTGTGCATCAGCTGTAAACAACAAAAAATTGATAAGTAAAGGTTTGTGCAATCTTGAGTCTTGCAGTCGAGGGAGAAATAAAATTCCTACTCTGTCATTGACGGTGCCAATCTGGTTTGTCCTGCACAGCTTGCCATACTCCTTGCTGTATTTTGCACATAGCTGATCAGACACCTGAAACAAACAACCAGAGAAAAGACTGTCAAGATCGGTCCATGAAAAATAAAGCACAAATACTGTGGCAATACTAATTTCACCGAGTTATACTTAAGAACACGTGCAATTTTGAGTTCAGTCACTTCCGTCTGAAGACGAGGTGCTGCCCAAATTAACGTGGACACCGCTTCCTGTAAGCCTGGATCCAGTTCCCTACATTGCAGATAGAGAAAACTTGATTTATGCAGAGTACTGTGACATAACTGTATAAAATAACACGAGTTGACCATTTGTGTACGCGGAACATGTCCAGTTCTTCGGGACTCACTTCATGGACTGAATGAGGCCAAAGCGAGCCAGCAGCAGGTCGCAGTGAAGCTCCAGGATCTCCATGGCTTCCACCAGATAGTCTTCTCTGATAATGTGCTCCACGCGAATCCGTGCACGCTCATCCTTTCCCGATGACAGGTAATCTGCAATCTCCTTCCTCGCCTTTTGAGCGAGTTCAGCTTTTGTTTTAGATTTGTGAATGAGATTGGGAAAAAAGATAAACTGTTATTAGAGGCAGGAGTGGAACAAGAACCCAGTGATCAGCTGTGTGTACTCAGCCAAGGACTCACTTTTCTTTTTCTCAAGGAGTTTGAGTCGGTTGATGACCAGCCGGAGATTCACTCTCAACCTCTCTGGTTTAAATCCTCCTCCTAGCATGATGAAGATGTTTGTTGTCGTCTACCTGTGAGCAGGAGACCACGAGAGAAGCAGAAGTGTTCAATCGAAACCAACTTTCACAGCCCATCTAACGTCACCCCCACCTCTTAACGAGTGACTCACTCAATCATGTGAGCATCGCCAAGCCATCGCAGCAGGATGACTTCGCAGATTTACTCCAAACAAATACAAAACAAAACAAAACTGCGAAAACACAAAGTTGGCCCAGAACTATGTGGCCTTGTGATAGTTAGCTTTAGCCCGACACGACGGACAACTGAGGAGGCTAGCTTTGCCGACCGATGTCAAAGTTGTCCATACTTCCCATTGTATTTCTCACGCACACATCTATACATTTCACTTAAGGATTGTGGATAGTTCCCCAAATCGCAAAACATAGGCACGAATAAACAACAACTGCCTGTTAGCAATCAGGTGCTTGGTTAGCACTCCTGTCGAATGTCATGTTTGCTAGCTCGACGTTAGCAAAGTGAAGACAAGATATGAAAAACGGCCCATTAGTATGAAACACCATGAGTAATTTACAAGTCATAAAGTGAAATAAAGCAACAACAACTTACCAGTAAAAAAATAAACCGAGCGCACACGCCAACTTATTTGTCTGTTGTTCCGTCACCTCGTTCACTTCCGCGAACAGTATCGACTACGTCATACATGGGACGTTCCTATCGTGGGCGGGTATGGCAAGCCATATTAACATTTAAACGCTAGACTGGATATGTATTACAGATATCTGTAATTCAATTCTTACTCATCAAAAAAGAACATTTCAGATATCCACAATGATATTATTCCTATCCACAATTGTCATTTCAGATATCCACAGCGTCATTAGGACAAATGACGTCACTTTTGCCATTCATGTGTATTGGGCTTTCGAGTTCAGATGTCAACAACGTCATTCTGGATATCAAGAATGAACATTCTGGATATCTGCAATAGAATTCTTACTAGGAGAATCTCCCATTTCAGATACCATCAATCCAATTGTTACTAGTCATAATTTTCATTTCAGATATTCAAAATGAAAAACTATTCCAGACATCCAGAATATCATTTTTAATATCCAAAATACGTTGCGACTATTATGGATATCCACAATTCGTATTATGACTAGTAAAAATGTAATTTCAGATATCTACAGTTAGAATTATGACTAGAAACAATATAATTGCAGATATCCATAAAAACATTGTTGATATACCCAGTTTTCCTTTTATTTTGTTTTTTGGTCAAAAGTTCCAGACCATTACTTGAATGAGTGCAGGCTCCTAGTGGCTTCGATGTTTGTTTGTAGTTTAACAGCAGGTATGACGTTAGTGATTGATAAGCCTAATTCGATAGTACTATTTTATGGGGATTTAATGATCTACAATTGTTTGATATAAAACAAGCACAGTGTTTTCAATGTTAAGTGAACAGACAGGCACTTCAGACCACTATTTTGGACCACTATAAACAAACTGAACAGGTTCTCTAATATCAGAGTGTTCTTCAATCCTGGTCCTGTGGATGTTTTAGATGTTTCCCTGTTCCAACACACCTGATTCAGAATGGTCAGCTCATCACCAAGCCCTGAAAAAGCCTGATAATGAGACATTTATTTGATTCGGGTGTATTGGAGCAGGGAAACGTCTAAAACATGCAGGGCAGTGGGTTCACAGGACCATGATTGAGAAAACCTGAAAGGGACGGGTGAGGAGGTGAAGGATTTTCAGCTGCAACATCAAACTTCACCAATAAATGTTACATTTTACAAATTGTACCTTTACAAGAATATATTCTAATTAATGTGAATTATTTACTTACAAAAGATAATTTGAATGTTTTAACACCTGGTGCTCTGCACATATCATGGGCACCTGCATTATCTTAATTAGAAATGGAAAACACTTTACAAGGATCATCAGTTTTAATACATAAACTTCTGCTTTTCTAATAAAAAGAATTTGTACAATAATAACAAAACCATCACAGTTATTACAATTTAAGTTTGCTGGCAGAAAATTCTTTTCGCTTCTTGTTCTTTGAAGACTGGTCCTTTGCACCTTTGATCTGACTTTTGACCTGGTCCTGCAGCTCAGAGAAGAAGGCTTGAGAAGAGCGTACAGCTTTGTCTTTTCCCTCATCCTGAAAAAAGGAGTGAAACAAATGATTAGTTCAGTCACTTTGAGAGCATATTAAACAATATTTATCAGGGATCTAAATGTCCAAGAATGATGGTCCATATTCAAACAAATCTGAAAATTAAACTTCTATTTATGTTATATAGGGGTGAAAAAACAAGTGACATAAGTGGAACAACATAATCCAGAGAAACCCAGAAAAGAAAACAATATGGCTCTAACAGCAGCATTCTATCAATCGTGCAGTAATGCAGTGCATCCTCCTTTTCATCTATTTAAGCTTCACGCATCGATAGTAAAATAAAAGGAACAAAAACATTGGTCGACAGTTGGTTTGGGTGTAAAATTACACCCATATTAACGACTGACTATGGCTGTCAAATACTGAAAAGCAAAAAGTACAAAGTTAACTCTAAAAATGCACAAATAAAAATGAAATCATTCAAACAATGATCCAAATATACAGTGCAGTTCTGCCTTGTTTTTTTTTTTTTTTTATAAATTCTATAATTTTGAGCATTGTTTATTAATGAGTGTGAACACTCACCTTGAGTATAGTGGCTTTTCCTCCTTTTGTCAGTTTCTTCAGGTTTTCCGTGACTTCGGCCTTTGACGGCTTTTTATTCACTCCAGTTTTATTGGCCTCTTTCAGTTTCTGTCTCTGTTCTTTCTCCTTAATCTTGATACGCTTCACCTTCTTCTTGTGGCGTCTCTCGCGCTTCTTGTCTGTCGTCGTCTTTTCATCATCACCCACTAAAGCTCCCGCTTTGTTCTTCTCCTGTGTTAGAAGATCATGTTATTAGACATAGGCTAAACGTGCCAGGATCAAATAAAATGTGCGAATGTGGATGGCAAACCTTGATTTCTTCTGGTGCGAGCAGAGTTGCATCACTAGCACTGACTGGAGCCACCTCCTCCATTGTAATGGTTGGTAAGTTTGACACCACTTTGACTTCAGGAACAGGCTGAAAGACGATGGGACAACATGAGTGTGGTTTTCAGCGACTGCAGTGGTTTGAAAGTATCTTTAAAGACGCATCATTTGTCAGGGAAACATGCAACTTATCAATTTAGATAACCATGTGTACACATTTGCTGTGTGTTGTTATACATTTACCATATTTTCCAGACTAAAGGTTGCGCTTTTTGTCATAGTTTGGCTGGCCATGCGACCTATATTTAGAAGCGACTTGTATATCAAAAGTATACGCTATCAACTATGACCACAAGAGGGCACCGTCCACACTTGAGCGCTGCTACTGCACCACCAACAAAATGACACAACTAAACATTGAAGACATAGAGAACATAGATAAAATGCCACCAAAAAGAAAAAAGCTATACTGCAGAATTCAAAGTGAAAATCATATAACTATCCAGCCAAAAACAATACTCGAGCAGCAGAAAGAAATTTTGGAGTGAGTGAAAAACTCGTCAGGACCTGGCAAAAAAGCAGAGGTAACTTTTAAAGGGGATCATAACTCGGGCTGAAAGCATGATGGCCAGAGCTGGAGGAACGCGTGCTGCTGGAATGCGACCTACAGATCGCAACTTTTTTTTCCTCTTCATTAAGTATTTTTTGACATATGTGACTAATACTCCAGTTCGACATATAGTCTGGAAAATACAGAACATGTTATATGTATTTATGAGTTGTGACTTTTTAAGTCTAAAACCTAGGGAACAGTGAATCAGCACTAACTGGACAAGAAAACAGTTAACAAGTCCAGTTGCTAATGATTGACCAAAAACGAATATATTTG